>NC_090937.1:442586494-443245105 GCF_040938575.1 Ambystoma mexicanum
ATGATGTCCGAGCTCCTTGGTTTAACTCCATCTTCCAACTGCATGACATTCACAACTGCATCTGCGTCCGGAGACTCCGCGCAAGAAACTTATGCGCTTTCTCATGATAGTGCTGCTCAAGGCATTGTAATGCTCAACTTGTTTTGTGCACCAGGTGATCCCTAGGTTTGGTTTTACATGCCTTCATGTCTTTCAGCCTCGTCAAGCTCATACTGGTGATTCCCACCCCTTAAGCTACTAAACTTTCCCAGCGAAGGGCCACCGCAGCTTATCAGTATGCTATTATAGAGGCGTAGTTCCTCTTTACTGTTAATACGTTTGAATCAGCAATGAACCAGCCGAAGGAGTTATCTAAGATCGTGGAGACCTTGACTTCTGACTCTTCCTTGGCAAGCTCCATTTCACCTTCAGACATTGTGTAACTCTCTTTCCTCATTTTTTGTTGAGAACATTGAAACTATAAGCCTAACGATAATTTCTTCTGTCTTGCAGTCTCTACCCCTTCTGGCTCACTGGATGCTGCTACACCTCTGGACTCCTGGCCCACCTTTCTGGTTTTTACCTCGTCTGACATCTTAAACGCCACAAATAAACCAAAATCGGCTTCCCCAATGGACGCTATTCCACTGTTTGTTCTGAAGGCTATTATGCCTGATATTTCTTCTTTGGTCTCTGAGGCAGTGAGCCACTCTTGCTCATCTGTTCTGATCCCTTCTACTCTTGAGCATGCTCTGGTGATCCCTCTTCTGAAAAAACCTTCTTTGGATCCCTGGATTCCAGCTAATTTTCACCCTATCTCACTTTTACCATTCCTTATGAAACTTCTGGAAGCCTTAGTTTGCCCCTCCTTTGGTCTTTTCTTGCCTCACATTTTTGCAACTCTTTTCAATCAGATTTTCACCCAGGCCATGGTACGGAGTCTGCCTTAGTTGCAGCTATGGACGCTTTAACTCTGATAGCAGATACAGATGGAGTCTGCGTGCTGATTCTTTTAGACTTATTGGCTGCTTTCAACACGGTTGATCACTCTGTACTTTTCTTTAGGCTGGTTTCTGCTGGGATATTGGGTACTGTTCTAAGCTGGTTTTCTTTGTTTCTTTCTGAGCGGTCTCAAACTCTTTTTGTCCCTCTATCTATCTGCTCCCACCTCCATTTCTTGTGGGGTTATTCAGGGTTTGAATCTTTCTCCTGTATTATTTAATGTGTACATCCAACCCGTGGTCTTTCTTGTCCTGTCTTTTGGCTTTTTGTTCATGTTATGCGAACAATACACAGATTCGTATGTGTCTTTACCTCGCCCAGGAAGATACTGCTGGCCATTGTCACTCCTGTTTACACAGGATTAATGTTTGGATGAGTGACAATTGTCTGTGCCTAAATGGAGACAGGATCGAGGTCTTGCTAGTCGGGCCTTCTTCAGTCTCGCTCTGGACATCGACCTTCTGGCCCGCCTGGCCCCCTCCCTGTGTCCTTTTCCCAAACCGTTGATACAGTGAAAGATCTTGGTTTTAGATTCTCAGCATCCTTGTCCGTTGAAGCACAAGTTAGTTCTATTTCAAACGTAAGCGTTTACGTAAAATCCTTCCTTTTCTACCGGTTCACCTTCACCCTCCAGTAGTTTCGTCATCTACGTCAGGAATCTTGTCTTACTGTAACTCTTTTTATCTATCACAGCCTGCGTATTCGTTACGTCACCATATCTTGCATAACTCTGCTGCAAGAGCTGCTACTTCTACCACGTTTCAAGCTCACATTTCTCCTACTCTCTGTAGACTTCACTGGCTGCCCGTTATTAAACGTATGCAGTTTAAAGTTCTTTGCTTGGTACATCGGGTCTTCTATCAGATGGGCGCTGAATATCTGCAAGACCAGTTTGCTTATAACATGCCTGCACACTCACTCTGGTCCTCTGCTTTATTGTTCGTGGTTTAAGCAGGTCAGACTCTGTGATCGTTCTTTTTCGGTGGCTGGTGCCCGTCTTTGGAACAAATTACCACCATCTCTTTGCTCTATTGAACACCATGTCTTTTTGCTGGTCTTTGAAAACACGTTTGTTCTAAACTGGTCATGCTCTCTTTCTGAAGTGCCAGGATGCCTCTGTTGGTGATTGTCGCGCTGTAGAAGTATCCATAACATAATGCGTAGCTCTTCAATTTTGCCACTCCGAGACTCCTCTTTAGCTATTCTTGTTTAGTTGAAAACCCTTAACATTTAGACCTTTAACGCCAATCCTGTTCTGCGTGATAGTGTTTAACATTATTATCTCTCATATGTTCTGTTAATCTGCTTGTCATACCTTTACATCTTTGTGAGAGGCTGTATTGCAGCAGGTTCCCTTTTTATGCAGTGAGAAGTTTGTCATCAGGTCATGGTGGCAGGGCACCATCCCCAGGACAGAAGAGCAAATGGTTGCAGTCCTTCAGTGATCAGCTAATTCCGCTACTATTCCTTTTTATTTAAAGTTGATTTTAGTATAGTGTTTGAAAAAATAAACAATAGAACATCATGAGCTTAGATGCAAACACACAATACAGTAGCCCTCCAAAGACCACCTACTCCCCAAAACACGAGAGCTGAGCAAAATATTGCAAGAACCTTATGCAGCTGCAGTTTAGGTCCCAGGACTCTCACAGGAAGACAAACATCTAGTCTATGCATGTATCCATTAAGTGAAAGTGTCAAGACTTCTCATAATTAGAGGTTCAGAAGACCCAGAGCCCGTAAACTCATTGGGGGATGCTACCTGATATATTGGCTGATCTCCAGAGTACTGTTACCGCCTGTAGCCCTGGCAACAATAGCTTTGTGATGCTCACCCTCCCTTGGAAACTGTATGCCCTTAACCTCTCTACCTAGTAAGCAGACAGACTTGTCCTGGGACACTTCTCTGCTATTTTCCTTAGCTGATTAATAAAATCCTCCCAGAATTGCAATAGCTTTCACTAATCCCACCATTGATTTATTGAGCACACATTCACCCGAGGCACCTTGGCGCTAGGGAACTAGTAGACGGAGCCATCACTGACCTCTCTAGAAAAGGAAGTTCGAGGGGATTGAGTCCTCCGACGTATTCCATATCTATGACATGTAATCACCACAGCTGTGCTGCTTCGGAAACTTTTTTCGGCGCCTGCGTCTATGACGTCGATGCGCTGTCGTCGAGGGCCTCCTCCGACGTCATCCGATGTGATAAGTAGGACGCACGACGCCCGTAGCCTCAGTTCCGTTTTTTCCGCGAACGTGTTGCTTCGTGATTCTCGGTTCACGCCTCGACTCTTTAGAGTTCTGTTCTTCTCGGTTCTTCGAACCTGTTCGTTTTGTGGAAATCCTTCGTGTGAAGATGTCTTCGACCCCGCGTCCGGGTTTCAAGAAGTGCGGGGAGTGTGGGTCCAAGATGTCGGTGACGGACTCGCACGACGCCTGCCTCTGGTGCCTCGGGGAGGCCCACGACACGGATGACTGTATCGACTGCCAGTCGCTCACGTCCAAAGCCTTACGCGAAAGTAAGAAGAAGTTGTCGGTAGGTCGGGTGTCCAAGCCCAGGAAGTCGAAGTCTGCGGGGCTTTCGACGGATGATTCGAGGGGTGACTCTCCGCGTCATCGTCGGAAGTCTCGTGGGTCTCCTTCTAGGAGTCGGTCTCGCCACTCCTCAGCCTCTTCGAGGCATTCTGGGAAGCGCCGACACCGGTTGTCTTTCAGGTCCTCTTCGGAGGACTCTGCCCGGCACGTCGCTTACCCCACCAGCCGTGCGACGCCGGAGGAATGGGCTTCCTTCGGGAAGAAAATGCTGGCGATTCTTGAGTCGCAGGGTACTAAGCCGTCCGCGCCCTCGAGTGGGGTCGCCTGTGAGAGGTCGAGAGACACCGCTCGCAAGAGTGGTCGGCACGAGTCACGGGAGAGGTCCCGTTCGGACAAGGAGACTCGTTCTCCCCGTACCCGTTCCAGGTCCCGGTCCTCGACGCGTTCGAGACCGTGTGCACCTGTGAGATCTTCGAGGAAGACATCGACGTCTGAGGCGTCGACAGGCTTTCTCGAGGCTCCGGCTCCGAGGAAGTCGTCGAAGCCGTCGACGCTCAGGTCGTTGAGGGACACGCTCGGGGCTTCGGCCTCGAGGGCTGTGTCGACGCCGCCGATGCTGGAGGCGCTGCATCTGACGTCGATGCCGATTTCCTCGACGCCGATCCTCTCGGCGCCGATTCGCTCGCCGCCATCGACGCCTTTCGTGTCGGAGGTACCCCGTGGCACGGGAGAAACCCCTAGGAAGGCTCTGGTTAAGAGTAAGCACTCTCGGGTGCCTTCTTTTCGCCACCTGGACTATATTTCAGAGGCGGATGAGGATTCTGATGGCCTGGTTCCTAGTCAGGTTCCAGATGAAATTGTCTCGGGCCATAGTCAGTTTGACGATTTGAGACAGTCACTGCATGATGCCAGTGGACTGGACACCTCTCCGGAGGTGGAGTTTTGTAGGCCTGAGCCTGGCTCTCATGCCGATTCCTCATACCGGTGCCTTATGGCTAGGGTTTCTGAGTACTTGGGATGGTCTGCTCCCCGAGGGGAGTTTGTGCAGGATGATCTGACGGACATCCTTGATGTTGGTCCCCCAACTGATCCGGTACTGCCGTTCCATATGGCTTTACAGAGAAGGGTGGCGGCGGCTTGGACTGCTCCGGAGAGTCTCCCGGCGGTAGGCAGATCCTTGTCACGAAAATACCGTCCAGCCAGTAGCGACCCCTGCTACTTGACCAGGCACCCCACTCCGGAGAGTTTGGTGGTGCAGGCGGCCACGTCCCCGGCAAAGCAGGCGTCGTACCCTACCATCCCTCCTGATAGGGGCGACAAACGTTTTGATGGCTGGGCGAAGAAAGTGTTTTCTTCTGGTGGTATGGCGCTTCAGGCGGCCAACTCCATTTGTGCCTTGTCTCGTTTCACACACACTCTGTGGAACTGTGTTGCGTTAGCGGCTGAACATATTCCCGAAGGGGACGAACGGGATGGTTTCCTTGCTATGGTCTAGGATGGTAAGGATGCCATGTGAGTCCGTTCAGTCGGGTTTGGACTTAGCTGAATGCGTCAGTAGGTCCATGGCGGCGAGCACCGTGATACGCAGGTTTTGCGTGGTTGCGGAAGTCGGGGTTTGCTCCTGATGTGCAGTCTCGGCTCCTCAACATGCCCTTTGACGGTGAACACCTTTTTGGCAGCAAGGCTGACGAGAGCCTTGAGAGGTTGCAGACCTCGAAAGCTGCTGCGAAGTCGTTGGGCGCTGCAGTTCGCCAGCCTCTGCCTTTTCGTCCTAGGGGACAGCAGTGGAGGGGTGGTTCCTTTCGCTATTACTCGTCCTTCAGTAAAGCGAGAGGAGCTGGCAGTCAAAGAGGCCAACGCAGGGGTACCAGAGGTGGACGACAGGGTACCCGTGGTGCCAAGGCCGCTCGGGCAGTTGCCTCTTTGCCCTCAGGTAACGCCGCAGCCGCTCCCATTCAGTCATGAGGCCATGTCCCATGGTTCGCCGGTTGGGGGAAGGCTGGCGCAGCATCTTGTAGAGTGGCAAGCCATTACTTCAGATGTGTGGGTTCTGGAGATCGTAACCCACGGCTACTGTCTTCCCTTTCGGCACAGGCCTCGCGACAATCCACCGGGGAACCTCTCTTTGCAGAGTCCGGATCCACTCCTTGCGCAGGAAATTCAAGCCCTGCTGGAGAAAGGCGCCATAGAACTGGTGCCTGTAGCGGAGAGGAACAAGGGATGGTATTCCCCTTATTTTTTGATTTCGAAGAAAGACGGGGGATTGGGACCCATCATGGACTTGCGAGGTTTGAACAAACTCCTCAGGAAGGACAAGTTCAAGATGGTTACTCTCTCTCAAGTCCTCCAGGCCCTTAAGCTTCAGGACTGGTTGGTGTCACTCGACCTCAAGGATGCTTACTTCCATGTGCCGATCCATCCCAAGCACAAGAAGTACCTGAGGTTCGCGGTTGGTGACTCGCACTTTCAGTTTCGGGTCCTGCCGTTCGGATTGACCTCCGCCCCGAGGGTTTTCACCAAGCTCATGGTGGTGGTGGCAGCGCATCTCAGGCAAGGGGGGATTCACGTCTACCCCTACCTGGACGATTGGTTGATCAGGGGGAGCTCTCCCGAGCAAATCCTGGATCATCTGTCCGTCACCTGCCACTCCCTTCACAGGCTGGGCTTCTCCCTCAATTTAAAGAAGTCCCATTTGACGCCAACACAGCGGCTCCAGTACATCGGAGCAGTGCTCGACACTTCCCTGGGGCAGTGTTTTCCTCCCCAGGTGAGGGCTCTTCACATTCAGCAGATGGTGCACAAGTTTCAGCATGCCCAGACGCTCCCAGCGTTCGAGTTCTTGAGGTTGCTCGGCCTCATGGCATCCTGCATTCTTCTGGTGCCAGAGGCTCGCCTGCGGATGAGATCTTTGCAGTGGGCGCTCAAGACGCAATGGTCGCAGTCCTCCGGCAGGATGTCGGACCCGGTTCAGGTGCCGCCCTCGGTCGCCCAGGACCTTCTGTGGTGGGCCGTCGAAGGCAACTTGATGAAGGGGGCTCCATTTTGGCTTCCCTGGCCGGAGGTGACGATCGTGACGGATGCATCCCTCACGGGTTGGGGAGCTCATGCCAACGGGCTGACAGTCAGCGGTCGTTGGTCTCCGTCGGAGTCCAGACTCCATATCAATCTGTTGGAGCTGAGGGCCGTCAGGCTAGCCCTGAAGGCTTTTCTGCCGACTGTGCGAGGAAAAAGTGTCCTGATCCTGACGGACAACACAGTGGCCATGCACTACCTCAACAAAAAGGGGGGGGGCAGGGTCACTTCCTCTGTGCAGGGAAGCGATGCAGCTCGAGTTCTGGGCCATCCAGCAGGAAGTTTCGATCTCGGCAGTTCATCTGGCCGGAGACGAAAACGTGACGGCGGACGCTCTGAGCAGGCAGAGCACGATCTCTCACGAGTGGGAGTTGGCTCAGGAGATTCTCCTGGAGATCTTCGCCCTGTGGGGGACCCCTCAAGTGGATCTCTTCGCCTCCAGTGTCAACCGGAAGTGCGAAAGGTTTTGCTCGCGGGAATTTCCTCCAAAAGAAGCCTTAGGAGACGCGTTCGTGGTGGAGTGGTCATTCCCGCTGCTGTACGCGTTTCCTCCAGTCCCCGTCATCCCGCAAGTGCTGCGGAGGTTACGGAAGTTCGGTTCCCGGATGATCCTCATTGCTCCGGCGTGGGCTCGGAGGACGTGGTACCCGGACCTTCTCGACTTGTCCATCTGCCCTCCGCGTCGTCTTCCCTACCGAGACGATCTGCTCTCACGGGAGGGGGGTCAGGTTCTCCATCCAGAGGTCAGATCCCTCAACCTTCACACTTGGCTTCTGAAAGGTTGAGGTATAGGGATTGGGACCTCCCTGAAGACGTGATGGAGGTGTTGCGACTGGTGCAGAGTTCAGAATGTGGATCCTTTTGCATGTGACATCCCCATGGTTCTGTCCTTTTTACTTTCTTTGGCCCACAGGGGCTTGCAAGTGGGTACCATTAAAGGTTACCTGGCGGCGCTGTCCATCTTTAAGCGCTCGTCTGAAGAGTGTTCTTACTTTAAAATCCCTTTAATTTCACAGTTTCTGAAAGGGCTCACTAATGTGTTCCCTCCGTCACCTTTCCTGGTGCCCGGTTGGGATTTAAACCTTGTTCTTAAGTTTCTTATGGGTGCTCCGTTTGAGCCTTTACATTCTTGCCCTTTGAGGCTGTTAACTCTGAAAACTGTGTTTTTAGTTGCGGTTACTTCCGCTCGCAGAGTGAGTGAGTTACAGGCACTTTCAGTTAAGCCACCCTTCACTGTTTTTCACAAGGACAGGGTTGTCCTTAGAGTTCGTCCTTCTTTTCTTCCGAAGGTAGTGACGGAATTTCATTTGGCCCAGAAGGTTGTTCTTCCGGCATTCTATCCTCCTCCGCATCCTGGTAAGGAAGAGGAGAGGCTCCATAGGCTTGATCCTAGGAGAGCTTTAAGCTTTTATGTTTCACGCATGTCCCGGGTCAGAGTGGACGATCAACTCTTTGTTGGTTACGCTGGAAAGCGTTTGGGGCAAGCTGTGACGAAACAGACTTTGTCTCGCTGGATTATTTTTGCCATCTCAGAGTGCTACTGCTTGGCGGGTAAGGACCCACCGGCTGGCTTGCGGGCCCTTTCTACCAGGGGTATGGCTGCGTCTACTGCCCTGCAGAGGGGTGTTCCTATTCGCAACATCTGTGATGCAGCCACCTGGGCTTCAGTACATACATTTGTACGTCACTATTCCCTCGATTCCATCCGAGCACAGGATCTGGCCTTTGGCAAGGCGGTCCTTTGCTCTACTATTTGATTGGCTATTCTAAATTTTGATTCTAAATTCTTTCCCTCCTCCTTGCTCTGGTACTGCTTTGGGAGTCTGTCATAGATATGGAATACGTCGGAGGACCCAAACCCTCGAAGAACAAGTTACTTTCTTACCTGGTAACGTTCTTTCGATGGGATGGTCCGACGACGTATTCCATATCGCTCCCGCCCTGCCTTCCCCGCTGCAGAATTTCTTTTGTGATTGCAGCTTACGTTCCGCAAGGCTTTGTGTCTGACTGGCAGTTGACTAGTGTCACACGTTCTGGGGGAAAAAACTACAACTGAGGCTACGGGCGTCGTGCGTCCTACTTATCACATCGGATGACGTCGGACTTCGGAGGAGGCCATCGACGACGGCGCATCGACGTCATCGACGCAGGACGCAGACGCCGAAAAAAGTTTCCGAAGCAGCACAGCTGTGGTGATTACATGTCATAGATATGGAATACGTCGTCGGACCATCCCATCGAAAGAACGTTACCAGGTAAGAAAGTAACTTGTTCGTCTTCAGAGCTCTTTGGATAAACCGATGATGCTCCATACCCCACAGCCAGCGAGTCCCAGAGTTTAGCAACCGCAGCAGAAACCACGTGACCACCCACGCGAGAGAGCTGAATCCTGGGGACCGCAGTGACTGCATTAAACTGAACGCAGAACACGGCTAAGGACATAAGGTCGACATTTCTGCTGCAAATATTCGGCCCCAAGTCTGTAAAAAGGCCTGGTGACCCAAGCATAGAGATTTTTTATTTATTTATTTATTTTTATTGTTGTTTTTCGATACAAAAGATCTTTACAGCAGTCTTTAAAATTATTTTATACGGTGACATTAATTACTTTTAAAAGCAACATACCAGCTAAAATAAAAACAAACTTATACATGCAAAGGAAAACTACCAGAGCAGTAATAATTTACACATTACTCCTTGGAATCAAAGTACTATCAGAAGCATGATTTGCCACATCACAGCACATTAGCACCTATTCAGATATGATATGGAATGCTATGGATGAATTAAACTCAATAATTCCCCAATCTGGGTAAGGAATAATTCTTATACTTTCATTCTTTTGCTTAATACATTATCATCTCATCCGCCGATCCCACTAGGCAGACTTTCTTACAACTTAGGTTCATTTCAATGACATCTAATAAATGGGCCAAATCAATGATCAAAGGAATTCTAAACCCCCACATACATTGTATCCAGAATATTTCACATTTATAACCAGTTGTTTCATTTAGGTATTTCGTCAAGTTACTTTGCCATTCTTTTGCGAAAAAAACACAATATAACACCAGATGTTTCAATGTTTCTTTTTGTAGATTTTTACAGAATCTACATCCATCTACTGCTAAAGCTAAACTGTTAGACCATTTCTTGATGCGCTCTAGTGTTGGAAAGAGGTTGAATTTAAACCTCGTATAAAGGGTGCAAATTTTATACCCAGTACACTGTCTAAGATATGGCAATAAGGGTATCTGTTTGTGACGAAATTTTGCATACTCTTTTAATGAGGTATATGACCCAATTTTATCCGAATTCACTGCCCAGTCATATTGCATTAACTTCAACTTGAGGACGTTTTATTAAATCGTCACTGTCCATTGCTAACAATTCTAGCTTTTCTTCACAACTTTTTCCTGCCTCAACCACCAATGTTGCGACACCCTTCTTTAACATGTTTCCAAAATCTTCATAAAGGGAATTTTGCACTGGATCTAACATTTTTGCATGGGCAGAGAGCTTACGCCATAGATATTTAGTTGCCAAGGATGTAAGTCCCAATTCATGTATAATGACGGAATTAGGGAGCGATGTAGGTAAATGTAGTACTTTCTTCCATACTTTACCTTGGGTTTTATTAAGCATGTCACCAATTTCCAAACAGCACAGGTCTAATCCATATATAATGATTGCTTCTACTTTAAGAGTGTAGAAGTCAATCAAAGGCATCAAAGAGAAATGGCAAACTTTTTAGTAGATTAGGTTCATTTGGGCAATCAGAGGCATAACTTTGGTAGAGATTTCTACTTGCCATTTATCGATCAAATCTGAGTTATTCAAATTATACCCCAAATAAATCATACCCAAAGCACGTGGAATCGGCAAACCACTGATGTTCCATTGATATCTACTGATCTTTCTCTTATTTGTGAACACCAAGATATGGGATTTCTTTGGGTTTAGCTGCAAATTGCGATTCTCACAAAATTCTACTAGGCGTTCTAGTTTATTTTGGAGCCCAAAAGGCGTAAGATCAAATAATATCAAATCATTAGCGAAGGCCAACCAGTCCAATCGGAGATCGCCCAGTTTAATCGCAAAAGAATTACAAGTTGACCAAAGTGTAGCGATCTCAGATAAATACAGGTTAAACAATGTGGCTGCAAGATTACAGCCTTGCTTTACTCCTATACAGGTGGAAATAGGAGGTGTTAAAGAGCCTACCTTGTCGATCTTAATCCTGTAATTTGTGTTGGTATGTAGCATTATAATCATTGCTATAAGATACGGTGGAATTAGAAGATCTTGCATCCTTTGGCATAATAACTGTCTGATTACAGAATCAAATGCCCCAGATATGTCCACTAGAGCCATGTATATAGGTCCATGTCCTTTCTTCCTAGTGGATTTTAATAGATGTGCCAACAGGGTTGCATTCAATTGTGTGCCCATTCCTTTACAGAAGCCAGTTGGATACCGTGAGATGATTTTGTGTTTTGTGATGAAGGCATTTAGATCTTTTAATATTAAAGCAGCAAAAATCTTTGCTGAGACATCAATTAACGCTATGGGTCTAAAGTTGGTGTGGTCGTTCAACGGACCCTTTTTGTGTAATGGTATTACAATCGCGGTTACCCACGACCGGGGCACTTTCTTAGAATGGAATACACATTCCAACCTCCTTAATATGATTTTTGCTCATAGCAACGGGTCATCTTTTATGACACACAGTGGAATGCCATCTGGCCCAGCAGCCTTAGAGGGTTTTAATTTCACTATTATGAGAATAATGTCATTCAAGTCCCAGGGACATTTCACTGGAAGCCTTGTAACTATATCCAAGGTTTGTAACCCACTGAATTTCTGTGGCAAAGCATACTTGTTCTTATATAATTCACTCCAGGCTTCGCCGCTTACTGCAGAGCACAAAGCAGGCTTTCCTTTTAAGAGAGGATCTTTCAATATTAACCAAATTTCTCTGGAGTTTTTTTCGATTAAATTCAGGATCATTTTTTGATTAGTTTCGATAAATTTACCAATCTTCATTTGTTTAACATCATTTTTATAGCTTGTAAGATTTTTTTTTTCTGAATCGCATAACCACATGTCTCATTCGATGATTTGAGCAGAGTATGAATTTCATTATTTATTTTTGTTTTTTCCTCAATGCAATTTCCACATTATAACTGATCTTATAGTTATTCTGCTTAACCATTAGACGTTGCTTTGCCAGGTTATCAATATGACCACGTATCATGCACTCATTCTTCCTTTCCCAGGCACTATGGACGGCCCTAGACATCATTTCTGCATTTATTTTTACGGTGTCTCTATTGACCAAATAATTTAGTTGCCTGTATAAGTTGGTATTCCACCTGATGGAAAGTGCTTTTCGGTCTATCTCCATTAAAGACAATGCCAGCATGGCTTCATACATCGGTAAATTACAAGACAACTGACACTCCAATATGCAGTGATCACTTAGGTGTGATTGTATAATATTGCAGCTTGTTGTAGATGCAACTAATGGCTCCGAGATCACCAGATAGTCAATCGTTGAAAATTTCATCCCATGAGACCAAGTGTATGTATGATCTTTTTGCACGAAAGGTACTACATGCATATCCCATTCATTAAAGAAGTTTCTCCATAATTGCCCCCTTTCAAAGACTGATATTTCGTATAGGTTGGTCACTGTGTCCGTCCCCACCAGTTTTGTGTTAAGATTCGAATTAAAATCTCCACCCATAATGATTTGTGCATTTGGAGCCTCTATTGCAACCTGTAGGAATACAGAGTTCACTTTTTCCATGATCGTCTCTACAGATATTATCATTGGATTGCAACACATTGCAATTAATATCATGTGAGAATGCAATCGAGCTTTTGTTGTCACTTCTACAACTAATATATCTGAGGCAGAATAAACTTGACACACCTTAACAAAATAAAAATGTCTCACAAGAATGGCAAGACCACCAGATGGACGCCCTTGTGTACCTCTTGTCGCATGAGCACAAAAGGCCACATAGCCTTCTAAATAAATATCTTGGGTTGCCATGGTTTCCTGTAATATAATTATTGCTGGTAATTGGGCAAGAGAAGTATTCTGAAACCATTGCTCAAGGTTGTTAAATCCACAGCAATTCCAAGAATTTATAACCACTACATTATTTTATTGTTTTTCTTTAGCTGGAGTATCACCAATTAGTGTTTTCATGAGTGGTTCAAGCCATGCCAGGCTTGTGGCAATTTGCCCAACTCTTTCAGATTGTATTTTGATTTTTTTCTTGCAAAGATGCAAACTGAGTATCACGATCTTCTGTGACATTCTTATTTTGTGGCACTGAGGTCTGATATTCCACAAAATGAGTAGCATTTTCCAACGAGTTATACATAGATAACTCATAACCGAGCAATTGAAAATCTTTTACGTGTTGCCATATTAAAGTAGCAATAATAGTGTTTTGATATTTACATAACATCCGACCATTGGACACATACGGTAAACAAATCCAGTCAATGTCGTTAGAGACTAAATTGCGCAATGCTGGTATTTGATGGAACACTCATCAGCAATGCTCGGTTTAGTTTGGGTTTGTCTACTTTCGTTGGATCCAATGTCCAACCCATTACCAATTTCATTTCAGGTACCAAAGCATTGTAATATGTCCATCTATCAGCTCCCTCTCCATCCAAAGACGAAGTGGGTGCCATAGACTGCCATTTTTGCTGTACCTCTGAGACCCCCTGCATAGCCTGCGAATTAACAAGCTCAGCCTCCTGAATACATGCAAAATCGTTCTCATCCTGGCTTGTTTGTTTGGGAATACTTCTATTCATTAATGTGTTCGGGACACATAGATTAGCGAGCGGGTCCGCCACATTTTGTGGGTTTTGGGCTAAAGAAGTTATTTTTTGATCCATTTTTTCAAAAAAGCGCTGTAACTGCGTTTGTATGAGAATGGGGGTCGATAACACATTATCCTCTTTTACAGTTTCCACATTTTGTTTCATAGCCCCATCTTCAAGAATTTTTATTTGTATTCTTCTCTATGCTTGATGGAACAATATTTATTGACGTAGCCTCAGTTATTCCCAGTACAGCTTGACTTTCAATGTTAAGTTGCGTTATGTCAATGTTAATTTCATCCTTTAATGTGCTGTTATTATTTTTTTTTGTTGCTTTTTTTCTGTCTGTTGCACCATCAACATTGACTTTTTATTTTTTTCCTTTTTGCTTTGTGTTGTGTTAGACACCAATTGAGTGGAAGAATTTTGCGAAACAGCATTTTTTTGCCTTTTCAGAGCTTTCGCATGTAATTTTTTAGCTTTGCGAGACATGAAGAAGGTACTCCGATTTCCATTGCCTGCCTCAGTTAAGGTGTCAATACAAGCATGTCCCTTCTGGGCAAAATCTGTATTTAGACCAATCAGATCTGTAAGCGCAGAGGGGCTATCAGGAGTAAGTTTTGATGGAAAGAGATTTAACTCTTCGTCTGTGGTGAGGACCTCAGCCATCCTCTCTTCCGATATTAAGTTTGCCACGAAAATTATCTTTTCTAGGGCCAATATTCTTTCATGTTGGAGTTTAGCAATCTCCGCATATGGTGGAATCTGATTTGAGTTCTCGGCCTTGGTGCCGTTCATTGTGTTTATTTCCATAAGGTCAACTTTTTCTACGTTATCAGTTTGAGAAGCTTTAGAGTTTACCTTATGTATCTTTTCAGCATTTATTGCAGTTGCTGTTTCTAACAGCATTTGGACATGGTTACGTTTATCACTCAAATGTTGCTCAGCCCAGAATGTGTGGCATTTTTCCTGTGCCATCAAAAAACCCTCTATTTTACTCAGTCTCGAGTTGATCTCTGATGTTGCAAGACTCAGAGCACCAATCTCCCCATGTGTGTATTCGTGCCCCTTATCAAGCAAGTTCAGGATCCTGGTCAAGACCGGGAAATTCTGTAGTTCTTGAAGATTTAGATCCACTAGGGTCTCTTCCAGTGGAAATAACGGTAATGATGAGTTGGGTTGTCGGGGTTTTTCTAGACTTTGCTTCGATGGTATTGGGTCGAAGCCCAGTACAGGTGAGTGCGGGTAGGTTATGTCAGAAGGATTGTATCGTATCTCATGTGAAGGTGAGCTAGCGGATTGTTTTAAGTCCTTTGTCTCCCACCCTCTGTCATTTTTTCTCGTTTCTTGTAGCTGATGCAGATTTTCTGCAATAGCTGCATGAAAGTGTACTTGCTCCCTGATGCCCCGTGAGCCTGCAGCAGGAGCTGACGGCCCATTTGATAGTCGTGTTCTACTGTGAAGTTCCGCAAGGACAACTGGAGCAACCAATGAAGTATCTATAGTTGGGATATTACATTCATCATTTGCCAATCCCAATAGTGAACTGTCAGTAATAGGAATATTATATATCGGGTTCAGTGGGTAAGCTATACCATCCTGCCCCTCCCTATGGATTTGTGCTACAATATTCTCCTCGTTTTCACTTTGTGGCATTTTTAATTTTTCTAGCTCAGGTGACCTTAAAGCGACTCCATTTGTGTTCAATGGTGCCTTCGATGGTAGGCTGTCGCTCAGGTTCCTGATCATGCCTTTCCCGTGTTTTTGAATTTGATTTACAGTTTCGTGAGGGGACTCTTCATCTGACATGTTCCCTTCAGACAGCATTGATGGAGATCCATTTAGGCATCTCTTACCATTGCGCAATTTTTTTACCATGCTGAACGATTAAGCACCACCAACTCCACCCAAACCAACTCAAAGTTTTCACACGGTATACCAAGAGATCCTCCTTGTCTACTTAATACTACACCTTCTCGTTCCACAAAACTAGTAGGCAAGGAGTAAGAAACCAACGCCACAGTGCACCCTGTCGCACCCCGCGCCGCGAACAGCAAACAGTACTTGGCGGGTACTTGGTGCGCGGCGCGGGTGCCAAAGCAAAAACAAAGAGGTGATGGCTTGAAGGTTTAGACTGAATCTTAACCACTGGCATTGCTCGGGGCAACCCTCCAGACCATCGTTCTTCGCCTGCCAAGCCATTACAGGAGGGGAAAGACCATATGCAAATCAGGCTTGGCCCCACCCCAAAAGGGGAAGTCCAGCCCGAACTGCTAGGTCACATCTCTTCTGCACGAGACCACAAGCATCCCCAAACATGTTTCACCCTTGTTGGGGCTCATCAGTGAGGAGTAGCTTGGGACTCTAGGCCCAGCAGGCACGGGACCCACGTCTGGGCATACCCGTCCCACTCGGGGTGACAAAGCAAAAACAAAGAGGTGATGGCTGGAAGGTTTAGACTGAATCTTAACCACTGGCATTGCTCGGGGCAACCCTCCAGACCATCGTTCTTCGCCTGCCAAGCCATTACAGGAGGGGAAAGACCATATGCAAATCAGGCTTGGCCCCACCCCAAAAGGGGAAGTCTTGTTTTGCTATTGTCACCCCGAGTGGGAAGGGTATGCCCAGACGTAGGTCCCTTGCCTGCTGGGCCTAGAGACCCAAGCTGCTCCTCACTGATGATGCCCAACAAGGCTGAAACATGTCTGGGGATGATTGTGGTCTCGTGCAAAAGGGATGTGACCTAGCAGTTCGGGCTGGACTACCCCTTTGGGGGTGGGACCAAGCCTGATTTGCATATGGTTTTTCCCCTTTTGTAATGGCTTGGCAGGCGAAGAACGATGGTCTGGAGGGTTGCCCAGAGCAATGCCAGAGGTCAAGATTTATTCTAAACCTTCCAGCCATCAACTCTTTTGTTTTGCTATTGTCACCCCGAGTGGGAAGGGTATGCCCAGACGTGGGTCCCTTGCCTGCTGGGCCTAGAGACCCAAGCTACTCCTCACTGATGACGCCCAACAAGGCTGAAACATGTCTGGGGATGTTTGTGGTCTCGTGCAAAAGGGATGTGACCTAGCAGTTCGGGCTGGACTACCCCTTTGGGGGTGGGACCAAGCCTGATTTGCATATGGTTTTTCCCCTTTTGTAATGGCTTGGCAGGCGAAGAACGATGGTCTGGAGGGTTTCCCAGAGCAATGCCAGAGGTCAAGATTGATTCTAAACCTTCCAGCCATCAACTCTTTTGTTTTGCGCGGCGCTGGTGCACCAGAATGCAGCTATTTGGCGAGGCTCGGGCGACGTCACTCGTCACAGGGGGCGGGACCACCACAGGCAGGAAACGCCTTGAATAACAGAGAGAGAGAGAGGTAATTAGGGACTTGCGGCTAAGGTTTAGCAACCACAAGTACACAACTAAATGTGCACAGTCCGTAAAGCACACAAGTTTAATAAAGTCAGCTCAATAGGGAGCACAAAACAAAGAGTCACCTCGCAGTCAGGCACGCTGGTGTTACCAGCCAAGATGTCTTCCGGGGAGAAAAACGCTCACTGCAGCATGCTCCGTTTCGTCAAGGTTGCAAGGCAAGACAACGGCAGCAATAAATCCAAAGAATAAAAGTCAGAGAGGCAGCGGCAGCAAACAGTACTTGGCGGGTACTTGGTGCACGGCGCGGGTGCGCCAGAATGCAGCTATTTGGCGAGGCTCGGGCGACGTCACTCGTCACAGTGGGCGGGACCTCCACAGGCAGGAAACGCCTCACAGTCAGGCACGCTGGTGTTACCAGCCAAGACGTCATCCGGGGAGAAAAACGCTCATTGCAGCATGCTCCGTTTCGTCAAGGCTGCAAGGGAAGACAACAGCAGCAATAAATCCAAAGAATAAAAGGCAGAGAGGCAGCGGCAGCAAACAGTACTTGGCGGGTACTTGGTGCGCGGCATAGAGATTTAAATTGGACTCGTTTTTCATTGGGGAAATCTGAGAGGAAAACGGAGCATGGGAAACCACTTGAGCTGCTGAATTTTGTAGCAGCTGAAGCCGTCGCAAGAGGTAGAGCGGCTGAGCCAAGTAAAGCGAATTACAATGATCAACTTCACTCAGCACAAGAGAGGCAATCACAGGAGCATGCAGAGAAGAAGGAATAAGGGGGGGAGCTTTCTGTAGAACCTTCGATTTAATGTGCATGACCGGACAAACACCTGCTACCTGGGCATCGAGAGAGAGTGAAGCACAAAGTTTAACACCCAGGTCCTTCACTAAAAGAGGTCCATAAAGAAGCAGCAGAGGGGGCACCCACCACCAAGACATCCATATTGTCCCAATTCAGCCTTTGATATTTATATATTTATCACTCACCCACCCACTGCCTCCAGACACCCATGCAGCCGAGACGCAGCCTCCTGCTGATGGAGATCAATATGGACAACAAGCTGTGTATGATCAGCATATGAGTAGCGTCAGAGGCCGTGGGCATGGACGAGTTTGACCAAGGGATGAATGTACACATTAAACAGTGTAGGGGACAAAGCAGAGCCCTGTAGAACACCACAAGAAAGGGCAAAGGAGGCAGAATGAAAAGAAAAAAGAGAGAGAAAGACGTAGTACATCCTGTAAGAAAGGACTCCGGCCAGGCCAGCACCATATGTGAATAAAAATCCCAGCTCTGCCGCAGCCCCTCCAACTCGGACACGATTATTCCTGTAAAGCGTTCCCAATTGTCTGGCACCAGGTACAAGCTAATATGTCAATCAAATTTGGCAGTCTGGAATACAAAATGTCACTTTTTGCAGAAGATGTCCTCCTATTTTGACATGCCCAGTAGAATCCTTACTGAAGGCACAGAAGGAAATCATGGCTTTCTTCAAAGCATCATGGTTTACAATCATTTAACAGAAATCCGATCTACTGGGCCTACAAATTACAGAAGGCATTCGCAACATTTCTGAGAAGGTGATTTTTAGAATGGGCAGGCAATCAATTTAGGTACCTGGGAATTCAAATTAGTCTGAGTCTCTGACTTGTATAAAGTGAATTACCCAGATGTGCTTAATGCTATCCTAGCAGATTTATGGAGATAAAGGGGACTACCGACATCATGGTTTGGGAGAATCAATATTGTTAAAATTAACACCCTGTCGCGCTTGTGGTATTTTCAGCCGATACCTGTTTTCATAGTGAAGGGTAGATCTGATAAAACTAGAGGGACAAGAGCACATTTATTTGGAATTACAAGAAACCAAGTTTGAAACATAATATGGTGATTACTAGTAATGTAAGAGCTGGTCTGGAATACCCCACCTTGTTAGATTCTATTCTATTTAATTTTTATAGTGCGCTAAATCGCCCACAGGCCTCACAGCGCAGACAAAGATACATAGAACAGACAACGATGCCAGAAGTTTCAAAGTTCCAGTAAAGCGGTAGAAGCAAGTACAATATAAGTACCACCGCCATCAAATAGGCTGGTTTTCATGGCCTTTCTAAATTGTAGATAAGATAGCAATTTCCCCGAGTGCATTAGGAAGGTCATTCCACATCTTAGGCCCCCATGCATTAAAACTGCAATCCCCATATGATTTTAAGTCTGAAACCTGGTTGGTGTAACAGATCTTTATCGTTTGAACGAAGAATATGTCTAAAAGGCATTTTCTTCAGGCGGTCATGTAAGTACCTGGGGGGGGGGGTTATGAGCAGGGCCCATCCTCTGAGCTACAGTGAGCAAATCCATCTTTCTCTGTGCATTAGTCACATGAGCTCTGCGCCTTAGTCCACAAACAGCCCTATCTGCTCCATTTTGTATGGTTTGCAGTTCCTGAATATTAGCGGCCGAGGTACCAGCAAGTAGATGCGTCCCAACTACATGTTCTGGGAGATTGGGCAAAATCTACCACATCTAAACCATGTGCAAGTAACTTAACGACTGATTAACTACTAAATAGGTGACAATTTGTATTGAGCAACATTTTAATATCCTTAAAATTCCAATCCTTCCCACATTCCCCAACCAGAACAGCGTTTCCCCTTCCAATATCCAACGGCATACCGTACCAGGTGGCAGCTGCAAGCAACACACTCGACAGTGAGACATTAACCTAAGACGGCGAATGACCAAGCCCAATCAATTTACTCGGTGCAACTTTACTAGTAACAATTTTCCAGATTAGTGTAGATGGGTGTCTAGTTGATCTTCTACCACCTCAAAACGTATTATGTTTCAAATAATCTGCAGGGTTTCTCACAGATCTAACTACATCATTCAGTAGTACAACTCAGTGATTGGCCATCCAGGATCAGTCTTCACTGGAATAATGGCTGCAATATAGAATATAGCACCTTGCCAGGAAGTAAAAAACTGGAAGCGCTCTTTATGTTGAATGCATAGTGTGGCGGGTCAGGACGACTACGCAGACTGATAATTCATTTTACTGATTAGTTTAGAAAAAGCTCATTCTAGCTATCCCTATGAATGCCAAGAGGCGTCCCTACCAGACAAACTAAGGTGCTCGTCAGTGAAAGTCTAAAGTAATCAATGCAATGTCCAAAACTAACCTTATCTGAGCCTACCTAACCTAATAACTAAGGCCAGGACAATGATTCCCTTCTCCTGGTATGTTCACTTCTTGTAAACTTAAATTCAATAGGCTATTTTGAAATATTCTTTGGTGACGGCTTTTATCTTGGATAGTTCATTCAGAACTTTCATGGGCCTTCCTTTCTTTTCTCATGTATTAGTTATCAGCTTCTTGTTTGTTGTGAGAAACCTTAAGGTGTCTCACCCGCTAGTCACTGGGGATCTGTCATCCAGGTGGCAAAGACACGGCCATCGCTTTTGTATCCATTTCCTGGGTGGTGGACCAGTGCGAGAGGATCACCTGGATGAGGTCTTGTGGGAGTGGGACACTAGATGGTGAGATGCGATATCCCCTTCCCTGTAACTCCTTTTCCCCATCCTACCAGGATACTTAGGAACTGAATGCCTCCCCACACCCCGTTCCCGACACAAACACTTTCTCACGGATAGCTCACCGTGAGCGAAAACAGACTAACACCAGACCCATATACCTGACATGTCCCAATTCAATGGTCAGGCAAGGTCAGGCAATTACTGATCAACACACACACACCTGACTTCCATCACACTTCCCCACACGGATAAAAGGTGGAGCACGAAAGCACACTCTGAGCAAGGCGAAGCAGCAGTTCCAAGATGGCAGTTTAATACGAGGAGAAAGACTTGAAAGGGTTTAAGGAGTTAAGTCCCCTTGACCTTTTCAGACTGTTACTTTCGTGAAGCTTGGAAAATAAGAAACCTAAGACCTGGGACTAAAGCTGAAGTAACCTGCATTGTGTATCGGAGGGATGCAGGGCTCTCCTGTGTCGATGACCAAGGCGGGGAGGAGCGTTTGCCGCCCCGGTATTGTCATTGGCTTCTACAACAAAGCAGCACCAGTAAAGACAGCACAGCTGGTGAGTCAGAGAGACTGATACCAGACCAGCCTGTGTTGGAAACAAGGTTGCAAGTAGCAACTTTGTATGAAGAACTCTAAAGAGAAGAGTCTGTGAAACATATGTGATGAGTGATGCAAATCTAATTGAAAACCAGAGGAGTGACTGAACTTTGGAGGCGAAGAAAGATACCATAGACAGTGGCCCGGCGCCATGTGGGTGCTCATTCAGAGGTATCGGTTAGGTATCCAACTGGTTGGCAATTGTGAGAACGCAATTTTTAGATTGTAGTGGTCCTGCAACGGGTCAAGCTAAAACTGCACATTCGAAAGCCTTCAATAGTTTAATGCAAACTGAAATTGGTCCTGAGGGAGACTAGTTGTATAAAAGGAAGGATCTTAGCCCGGCTGACGGGGATCCAGGGTGAACCGTGAGTCACTTGAGAGAGAATATTCTCTGAACATTGTAAAAAGGGGATCTGAGCCCGGAAGAGGGGGATCCACAGTAACAATTGTGATTATAAAAGGGATCCGAGCCCGGCTGAGGGTGATCCAGGGTGAATCACCTGAATTGAGTACTTAAAAGAGGAAAGGAACTTTGTGTTTTTGTTTTGGTCCATCAAGTCTTCTGAATCAAGAGACTTTGAAAAATAAAGAGACTTAGGCACAGAAGGCCTGATGCTGGTAATGGAACTGTATCCTCTTGCCGAAGAATCCAGTGTGTGTGCTTTGCTTGAGTGAACCGCCTTGTCCCGTGCAAAGTGGGGAAGGGAGGCCAACGGCCTGAGCATCCTAATATATCACACTATTTGTATTTGGCGGTAAGAATTGGAAATACGTTTTTTTAGTAAAGGCTTTTATTTTTACAAGACTCCACTAGGACTGCATTTTTATTATTTGATGGTCGTAGCTTGCTCCCATCTTCAGATTTTAAATTAGATAGGCGTTTATCACACTCTTGTTGACGTTCAATAAACACCCTTGAACTGTGGTCACTTGTCTGTCTTACTGTTGATACCATGCCTTACTTACATCGTTCTCTTTGTAAGTTCCTTTATTAAGATGATGTTCCCTCCTTTTCCCTGGTAAGGTTGTTAGGGATTTACACATCTTTCCTTTGATGCTTTCCTTGGTTTTTCTCATCTCTTCTTGAATTAATCTTGATTAAACTGCCCTTTCCTCTGGGTATTAGTGTGATGCCTTCCTTTCACGGGGACGAGTATGAGCATTGTAGGTATGATTCTCATTCACTCTTCTAACCATCCAATTGCTATACTCTTCTTATTTACTGGGACAAGTATGAGTATTCCAATAATGATCTCTATTGGCTTTACTGGATCTCAGAATGATCGCCTCTTTATTCATACTGGGACGAATATGAACATTTTATTATGATTATTATTAGGGTATTTATTGAGTGCTAACCTAGCTTCGGGAAGCAACGCAGCCCTTTACAATCATAGCGGAAAGAACATATTGAGGTAAGCAGAGAAGCAGAGAAAAAAGAGCAGGGAGCTAATAGGGGAGGTTGGGTAATTGGCAGCATGGAGGGAAGACCGTAGCAAGCAGACCACTGTCTCTCAGGTAGGCTGGAGAGTGCAGGGTGTGTGGACCTAGGTGTTGAGTGATTCCTTAAGAGCCAGGTCTTGAGCTCTTTCCTGAAGTGTGTAAGTCATGGGGCAAGTCTGATGTTGACTGGGAGCAGGTTCCAGAGTCTTGGAGCATAGATCGAGAAGGTCTGCCTTCTGTTTTTCGTTCCTGCACTTTCATAATTCAAGTCTGCCCATTTCCTTAGTTCTGGTGGATCGCAGGCCTCCGGAGATGTTGAGTTTCTCACTGAGGTAACTTGGGGACTTCAGGATGACAGCCTTGTAGATGATGCAACAGCATTTGAAGATGATACAAGCTTGCAGTGGGAGCCAGTGCAGTTTGATGAGGGTCGGGTGATGTGACCTAATTTGCCGAGTGATTCTTGCTGCAGCATGCAGGACACATTTCAGGGGTGCCTTTGTAGTTGCCGGAAGGCCTTTCAAAAGGGCATTGTCACCATCCAGGTTGGAGAGGACTAAGGCTTGGACAGAGGATGTGAAATTTTCTGGGATGAAGGGCTTGATTTCCTGCAGGAAACGAAGTTGGATCCAGGCCGTTTGTGTCTGTCTTGCTATGTGCTGTTGGAATGTGAGGTCTGTAGATGTTGAACCCAAAGGACTTGGCACAGGGAGCCAGCTGGAGTGTGAATCCCTCGAGGTTCATAGCAGAGAGCCATGTCTGGGTGTTCAGTGTTGTTGGTCGGCAGTGGGAATTCAGTCTTGGAGGGGTTGAGATTCAGGTAAGCACTGGACATCCAGGACTGGATCCATGTGAGGCAGGCCTTGAGCCTGTGCATGTCTTCGATGGAGGATATCTTGAGGTAGATCTGCAGATCTGCATTTTGGTGAAAGTGGATGTTGTGTGGAGAGCGAAGGGTTCAGAGTGGTTCCCTGTAAAGTTTCTCAGTGAGGGAACTTGAGGAATTGAGGATGACGGCCTTGTCGATTAACAATAAGATTCCCCCTTTGCTTCATTGGCTTTTGATATTACAGTCCCTTTTTCTGTACTGAGCATTCCCATATGGCTTCTCCCTCTCCTTCCCTAGTCTCCCATATTCCCTGTTAACTGTGACAGGTAGGGAAAACTTCACAGGGGTCTCAATTGTCAGGTTTGCCTTGGAGATTCCCTTCACATCTCCTTTTCCGTTCCTTCGGACTTGCCGGCTCTCTGGTCCCCCAGTTACCGGTTAGTTCCATTCTCCTTCAGCGGAATCAGCGTCTTTTAAAGAACCGCAGGTCCACCACAAGTCGTCTGTGGTCATGCCACTGCTTTCCTTGCCATTCGGTTTCTCACTTCTGGAACTCTGCATGTCCAGCTTTGGTTCTCTTCTCTGCATCGATGTGAGACACTGCACGTCTTAGTCTGGTTCCTGTTCCCTTGCTCTTTCAAGGTTTTGAGCAGCCATCCTCTACTCTGCACTGGCGTGTGAACACTTTTGTTACTCGCAGGTTTTCTCTTTGTGCTCCAGGCTCCTCCCCTTTCATACACTACGTAGTTGTGGGACTTCACTAGCGTAGTGTTGTATTCCTTCCTCTCTTCTCATATGGCTTCTCTTCTCTGCCCCAGGGCCTCTTCTTTGTCTCGGTCAATGGGATTTCCATAATTAAGGGAATATTCAGATTCCAGTGACAAGAAAACATATTGATATGTTTTCACATAAATCTTTATAAGATACTTCTGAAGAGGTATTTTTGCTAGTTTTTTAAGGAAGTTACTTGTTGGAATGGGAGTTCTTGTCCCCCAAAGCGGGAGTCTCTGCCAATGAGGTTCCACTTGCCTCTACCACTAAGGAGGGTATTGCAGAGCAGGCTCACCTCCCTAGCCTAACAGGGAAGGGGAGGGGCTCCCCCTTGTAGCACAGAACCTCATGGCATGTGGAATGTCTTACCTGCAGCCTTTGTTTTGCAGCGTCAAACATATTGTGGCCATTCTGAAATGCTGTGGAAAAGTCAGACTAAAATATTCTAGATGATTTATATCTTGGTTCCCCAATTTCTTTTGCTCTTCTAAATGCCTGGTCTCTGTCCTGGTAGTTCATGCAACGAGTAATGGCTAGGTGCAGGAGGCCACCAGGTTTGGATTTTGACATGCGTGTTGATGTGCTCTTTCAGCAGTAAAATGCGCAGAGAACAGTTCCAGATATTACTCCATATGACCACCTTGTGCATTTTCTGGGAACCCCACAATATGTATGTTTTTGTGGCAAAATCACAATTCATAATCTTCACATTTGCTCACAATTAATGTAACTGTTTTCAGGAGATCTGCCACAGAGCACTGTGATAAATGCAGGGAATGTGTTCTTCTCCTTGGGGAAGTTACCCCCTTTAGCAATAGGGAGGTGAACCTGCTATCCAATATACTCCCTAGGGGTCAGGTCAATGGGGTGACAATGAAACCCCAAGTAAGGTTGTGCTTAAACCTCCTATGAGAGAGAATTACCACTGTTTGTTGGTAAATCAGCGTGAACTTAAAGAACTGTAGGTTAATACTGATCTCTAGCAGCCATCATTCAGGTTTATATTTTACAGCCTTACCTTGGGTCACAAAACAATCTGACGCGTGGTTTACGACAGAGCTATATTGAATTGCTTGAAGTTGAGGGGAAACGGTCAGCTGGCATGACTTTTCCAGACTCTTCTGATTGTCAACTGTGTGGGGAACACCTTGAAGACATTTTGAACCTGTTGAGGTTCTGTTCAGCTTATTAACACAGCCTACAAGCTACAATTATTCCTGTTGTCGGGCATTTTAATTTTTGACAATGTCGCCCTGCTTTCTTTTTTCTTCTTTCAGCTGACTGTCCATATGTATCGTGGGATCTTATTAGTTTTTTTTTAAAGTCTTGTCTTTTAGAAAAGCTGTTATTTGTATCCATCCGTAAATGGACATCTTGTTTTTTTTGGTTTTGATTTATACTGGTTTATTTTAGATTTGATTGTATTTGGTACTTGGTGTGTTTTTATCGTGGTACATCACTTTGTATTTTTTTACTTTTTATTTGTGTATCTGTTTAATGGGTATATATCCGAATAAACGCTGTGATGATCATGTTTGTTGGTTATTTGGGGATTGAACTATGTTATGATGGAGAACCCTTTACTTGTGAATGGCTTTATTGCTGACCCCACTTTGTTGACCTCTGTTCCAGAGATGCAGAATCAATACTGCTTCCCCTCAATTTCCAAAGAGGAGCATAAAAAGTGCATAAGACGTATCTGTGTAGAAAATCAGTTGGAGACATCCCGCATATAGTGGAAGCCTGATCGATCCTGGAGGCAGGACCAAAGCTGATCTGTTTTTGGGTGGAGCAATCCAGTAAGCCACGGAACGCTGCCGAACCCAGGAGGGCATGGAGACGAGCTGCTGCAGACGTGACATACCAAAGCCAAGAAGCAACAATGCTAAGTCAAACCGATGCGAGAGAGCCGAACAGCGGCACTGGAGCCTCAGTCTCCTCCGACAAGCAACCCCGCCTGAATCCAGGGAGGAAGGCGGTTAAGTTTCCGAAACACTCCAAAAAGGGGTGAGGACATTGTACCACATATATGGCCAGTGAGCCTGAATAGCACACAACAGGCTGAGAAATCCAGTACCCCTAACAGGGTTGAGGACAGAGTACCATGCATACATGGCAACTTAAATCGGGAGATGTAATTTTTCCCATAGGAATGTATTGGGGCTAGAATTATTTTAGGCTGGAGAATGTCAAAAATAGTAATATTTTTCACTGAAAAGTCAGGAGTCTCCTGCCTAAATCTGGGGGGTTGGCATGTATGACCATGCTTGGACTAACAGAGATGAGAAACCTAGACGCACCCTGGAGGGGTGAACTGGAAGCCAAAAACCCAGAAGGGGATAAGAGTCCTGAGAGAGTCAGTCTGAAGACCAGAGGGCTTAGCCAGGGATAAGAACCTGAGTGACCTGTGCAGGGTTGAGAATCCTAATCATTCTCGCAGGGCGATAGAACCAGAAGATCCGGTTTGGATCGAGAAACATAATCAGATATAGGTGTACCAAGATACCCTGCGGGGGGGGAGGAAAAGAGACCAGCTAAACATAGGTTTGTCTTGTTGTTTAACACAAGTGACTGTACTACAAGGACCAGTATCACAGTTGAAATTGAGTTGAACACAATATTGGTGAGGGTGTCAGGAGTCCCCTTCTACAGATACTTGAGAGAGACATTGAAATTTGTTTTGACCTATACCAGCAGGAGGAGGCCGGAGTTCAAACGAAAGAACTGGAGATTGGGTGAGGGTCAAGTACCAGCCAGCCCAATCCAAGAGGAGTTGAATACTTCTATTGGCTAATTTATGTTTGTTATTGGTGGTAGGGTCAGACAGTAGGATAGAATAAGTTTGGTACTGAGGGCGAGTGTAATTTTGCAAGACATCCTGATGAACACCAGTTTATTATTTTGTTGACCAGGGAACCATCATCCTAGAGGGGCTAGGACAGGCATTTCTTTAATAAACAAGACTCACTTGAGAAACATGCCTTCCTGCCTGTCTCCGATGTCTGATTTTGACCCCAAGTCTTAAGAGGTGGAATTCGAACAGTCTGGTATAGGGTTGGGACCCATGTTATTTAAACGCCTGTACCCCATTGCCCAACTACCCAAAAGAACCACTCCCCAATCGGTTGGGCTTGACTTTTGTAGCACCAGGGAAGTCATGATCACCCAGCCAAGAAAGACGGCTGATCCCTATAGGGACTAGTATCTCGCCTCCTCAAGAGAGCAATCTTAGATTAGCCGCCAAATCTCGGTTAGCTTGGCAGCATTTCCTGGATGTGGTCGCAATTTTAGTAAACCCAGACTACAGCAGAAAAATTCAGGTGGTGCTACACAACTCGAGCAGCCAAAAATACACTGTCTGGGTTGGGGAACCAATTGTCAAAGGGATTTTAGAACATGCATTAGACCCCATAATACAGGAGGTAGACGCACACATCACAAGACTCCCTAGGGCTCGGGGAAGCCATTGAACACTTGGCCTGCCTGAATAAGGGGGAAGATGCCCCCCACCCTTCGCGACCTAGCTTTTATGCAGCGCACAAAGCCTGGCAGAGGCATTAGGAACGGCTATTCGGGAGGACCAGGGTCTTGATTTCAACTGATCATTTGGATTGCTGTACCAAGGGTGTAATGAGCGGGGCGGAACCAGGAAAACCCCGCTAGTAATTGCCAGAAGCCATAGGAGGGTGGCTCTGGAGATAGGCCACTCTCACTTAACGGCTGGTCATACATGGGTAGTGAAGACTTGAGACTGGTTCTTAATACCTTTTTATTGGCTTGGCATGTATGCTGATGTGTAGATCTATGTGGTCAATTGAGATGTCAAGACATCGAGTACCCCGAACTCCATCACAACTGTTACTCATTGAGGTAACATTCTTGCGCATAGCAATGGACATAGTGGTATCCCTCGAGTCCTCCAAGTTAGATAATAATTACATGTTGTCATCCTAGATTATGCTACTCGGTATCCTGAGGCCTTTCTTTAAAGAATAACACAATCCAGAAGATCTTAAAATACTGTATCCCTTTTCTCTTCCGGGTGGGCTCCCCAAAGGAGATCCTCACCGATCAGGGCACAACATTTATTTCATGCAGGAGGTAACGAAGATATTAAACATTAAGCCCTTGAAAACCTCTGTTTATCACCCCCAGACTGATGGTCTGGCTGATCGCTTTCATTCAACTCTAAAATGTGTCCTTCGTAAGCTTGTGTAAAGGGACAGAAGTAATTGAGACTTGATGATACCTTGGGCTTCTGTTGCTGTTTGGAAAACTCAACAATCCTTTCTGGGATATTCCCCTTTCAAACTCCTATTTGGGAGTGAGCCCAGAGATGTACTGGATATGTTAAAGCAAGGCATGTGAAGAATGGTAAGAGACAGCGGAAGAAGGGCAAACGACTGGGCTACCAAGAAGTTGCCAAAAAGACCTAATTTTGTTGTTGGGGACTAGAAGTCCCATAAGTACTGGGATGAGTAAGAGGGCTGAAGAGCAATGTTGCAGCAGCACTCAAGCAATTAAGTCTGATAACCCACACCCGATGGAAGCAAAGAGGGTTAAAAGGTCCCCTCGGGTGCAGGCCATTAAAAGAAGCTGGAACTGTGACTGGAGTGTGTGCAGCAGCAGGAAGAAGAAAGCAGCGTTAGCAATCCAGGCAGAAGTGAGAGAACCAAAGAGACTCTGATCCAGAAGATTTCAACTGCCTGTCCTGTGAGGGTTCTGTTCCACAAAACTCTTGCGTGCAGAGGTTGCGCAGTGGAAGGGGTGAAGGAAAACTGCTTTTCCACATGCAAACTGAATTGTAGACATTGTCCAGCAGGAAGCGTGCTGGAGACTGTGGTCAGAAGTTGCTGTGAAGCCGTGTGTCTCGAGCGCGAGGCATTCCGCAGTTGCATGGTCAGACCGGTGACTCCTTCAGCTAGGAGTTGGTCCAAATAGAAGCCAGAAGTCCTGCTGCCTTTGAAGGAAGGAATACAGAAGCCGGTGAGTCTGACTGAGCGTTCTGATTCCATGCGCGAGCACTGCTGGCAACAGTATCCAGAAATACAATCACTTGCGTATGAGCAAAAGTGATGCTAAACCGACTGTTGATTGTTTAACAATGGAACATTTTAATTGTAACATTCGCGTATAAGCAAACATACTCCTAAATCCCATCCTCTTGCCTCCATCCTGTATGCGAGTCCCAGCTCGGGACGGGAAAAGAATCGTATTGACCAGAAAAAATTATTTCCCTTTCAATTTATTTGGGGGCGTGGCCCCGGAAGCATGCGTTCCCTTGACCCTGCCCACCGGCGCCACACCTCATTCCTTTTTTCTGCTTTGACGGGAGCGGACCGACTTCACCAGTGCTCGTGGTTTAGCCCCTACGACATGTAATTCCACGAGTTTTTCCCTTTTTTCCATACTTTTCTTTTCTAATACTATCTGTAGTTTTTACAGGATACTGTCCACGGGTACCCTGCACATCCCTGGCGCATGTCTGCCACAGCGGGCTTCAGCAGTGCGACTGTTTGTTTCCCACATCGGACCCGCACACTGTCTGCCTCCTTAAGAATCGGTTGACGCTTTGGAAGGAGCTGTTTGCCAGGTCTCCACCAGAGCATATAAAGGAGTATGTGAGGAGGAAAACCAAGACGGGGCAAGTATATTGTTCTCTAAAGCACCCCGCAACTCCTTCCTGTGGATTCCCGCCTGCCAGAGGTGCCAATCTGGCTGTAATGCAGGCGACCAGGGTATCGAGGCTCAGGCAGCTACCGGCCTAACTGTTGAGAGATCTAAAGATCCTCCCGGTCCCAGATTCAATGATATATGTTAAGTCATTTATGATGCACTTGTACACAAGTGTTTCTAGGTGCAATAAGACAAGGGTGGGGGAGGCAGAGGGGGGACCAGACAAACAATCTTACTAGGACTTGGGTCATTCATATCGTGCGAGAAGGGGAAGGGAGGTGGGGGGAGAAGTGCCAGGTAGAGGGACAGGTAAACGGGCAGCAATGTTCAGAAGCAAGTGCAGCACGGCTCTAGATAAGTGCAAAGAGGCAAGGGGCTGTAGAGTTTACCGTTACAGCCCCTAAGTGTGCGTTGAAGCCCAGAGGCACTGCAGGGGTGACTGATCAAGAGTGTGCCTGGTAACCAATGAGTCTCTGAGGGTGGCCAAGCAACCAGTCAGTGCGGCTGGCGAGTAGGTCCGGTAGGTCAGCCGGGGAGGGAGAGAACGCACGCAGGGGAGGTGGTTTTGAGCTTCTTTCCGAAACGTCAGGTGGTCTGGCTCAAGTTTAAGAGGGGCAGGGAGGTCATTGCAGTGTGAGGCGCCTGCAGAGGAGAGAGATCTACCCCCCACTCTCTGCCTGGTGAAGCTTGTGACTCATGAAGTTGATTGATTAGATGATTAGAATGGAGTGGTTGACCACGTCAAAGGCAGAGGAAAGATCAAGTAGGATGAGGACAGAATGAATGCTGGAATCAAGGTTGGAGAGCAGATCTTCACAGGTGTTCAGGAGAGCAGTTTTTGTGCCTTCGGCAGCTCTGAAGCCAGAATGATGGTCATGGAGACAACCAACAGATTCAGTGTGGAGAGTTAAGTCTGAGATGGACAGCTTTTCCAAGAGTTTGCCCAGGAAAGGGGTGATGGAGATTGGGCGATAGTTTGCCGGACAGGTAGGATCGGCAGGCTGCTTCTTGAGGAGGGGGTGCACAAAGGAGTGCTTGAGGAGAGAGGGGAAAGTTCCAGTGGCAAGAGTGATTACAGAAATTGGCCAAGGTTGGAGTGAGGGTGTCAATATGTTTGGATGACACTTTCATAGATCGGACGTGAAACCTCGTCAGATGTCAGAGAGAAAGAGGATTGAGGAGGTGAGGGAGAGTTGGCAGAGGAGCCTAACTGCTTAAACACCGGACTCGTCCCGAGGAGCATAGCTCTATTACCAGGCCTAGGCCTGAGGGGGCACCTGTGCGCACTGCACACCGCACTACTGGCTCCATCTCTGAGGGCCAAAAGCCTACCAGGCCTCCGCCTGAGATACAGGCAGGGACTGAGCCTATGCATCAAAGCAAGCAGGCCGATCCCAGGCCCAGTACAGCAACGGACGCATGTGGAGTGGTGTCGGACAAAATGGCGGCCCACACAGACAAAATGGCGCCCATCCACAGAATTCCAAAGGCGGGAAACCACAGCCATGACGGAATGTTCTCAAACTTCCACACCACAGGTCACATGATGCACCACCTATCCGACCACAGTGGGACAAATGCGGTACATAGAGGCATTGTACTCTTACGACAGACACAGCGGGGGCAGACAACAAGCATACATAAATCCTCCTACATGGAGTGCTTTTTCAACAAATAACTAACACTTATGTTGTCCCCACAAATTGGAAGCATTCTTAAGGGTATCATACAGGACATGATCCCTCCCACGCCCCCCCCCCCGCACAACCATCACCTAGAAACACTTGTGTACAGGCACTCCATAAATGACTTCTATCACCAGTTCGGGCACAAGCTCCAAGCGGAAGCACACCACTCCTGCAACTGACCACACAAACCACACCGGTCGGTCCCGCATTGCCTCCAGCCGTCACTCTGCTGCCCAGTAGCACACCCTCATCGGACCCCAAAGACCTTCCAGACCCGGGGGACCAGCAAGACAACAATGAAGTGCTAGACACCCCTTTCCCAGCCCCCGAAGGAGCAGCCGGAAGCAGGGCTCCTGGTGGAGGTCCTTGCCATCCACGCAGACGCTAGATCAGGCATACCTCTGCAAAAGGACGTGGAGGCTCTTGTTAAAAAAGGATGGACTAAGCCACACTCCACACAACCAGTCAACAAGAAGCTGGATGCTCAGTACAGGCAAGTGGAGGGTGATTCACTAGTATTGTGAGTGCACCCTCCGCCTCTCATCTGTCAAAGCAGCAGCGTCCATGTATGCCAAACCCCAGGCATCTTCTACCAACACGAAAAGGTCCAAGAGGCCTATTGTTAGGCAGAAACCTGTGCAGTTCCCTTAGGGACCACTGCAAAAGATTTAAGACTACAGGTGTTTGGAAGTAAACCCACTTGGTAGCAGTCTGTACCACACAGATTCACTTGGTAGCTGTGGCTGAGCAGTCAGACTTCCCTCAAGAAGAGTTAGGCAGTATACAGAGCATACAAAATAGGTACAGAAATACAGTAGCACAAGCAAACACTGACCAGAGCTTGGGTGTAAAAGTATATACTTATTTATTTAACACACACTTATAAAACACTCTAGCACTAAATTGGTAAGATAAGTTCAAAACACAATCACTATTATCATATGTACATCCCTGATTACTTGTTGGACAAGTCTTAGTTAACACCACTTATTTCCAGACAGAGGTGAGCGCTTAACGTTCGATGGCACTCCAACAAGTTAGATAAAAAGGGAGGGAAGAGCAGGATTATGGAAGCATACACAGCAAACACTTTGTAAAGAAACACAGCAAGTTTAGGAAGGCACAGTCTACTGGTGAACAAGGAAGTTTAGGCGCCAGGCCCACTTTCAAGGGAGCCAGGCGGAAGATGCCCAAGATCAGACAGTTACACAGAGTCTTCGAAGTTTGTGGCGGTAGTTCGAAAAAGGTTTAGTTCAGTGCAGAAAAGTTAGCTAAGGTGTCCCAGGCTAACCCAGGTCCGAGAGACGAGAATTTAATACACCCCGTTCAAACGGTTGCAAGGGAAGCCAGGCGGAACACGGTACCTTAAATGGAGAGGATCCTCCAGCGGGGGCGTTTGTTCCTGGCAGCGGGTGCAAGTCGCAGCGTCGTCCCGAGGAAGAGAAGATCTCGTTGTGGAGGAAGGATGAAGGTCGTTGCACTGCCAGGGAAGAAACCAGCCGCGGAGTTCTCCGGTACAAAGGTACTACCCTTTCTGTTCGCGGTAGTGGTGAAAACGTGGTATCCCGGTTACCGGGGTGCTTGGCACAGGCAAGGCAGGCACGAGATGCTCCAGGAAGGTGAAAAGAAGGTAGACTGGTTATCCCCACCAGTCGAAGGAAGAAGACTCTCCGGGCTGAAGATCTCCTCTGTCATTGGGAAAAGTAGTGAGACGGTTCAGCAGGGCTCCACTGGTGGTGTCGTCGTTGCAGGCCGGCTCAGCTTCTCCCTCCTCGGATTCTTAGGTCCTGTGGCGACTTCTGAAGTTCCAGTCCCCAAAGCCCTGCTTTTATGCAGCACACCCCCATTCACTCAGCCTAGCTGTCAATCAAACATGCTAAGTGGTGAGCCGGCCGGCTCACCACTTGGGCCAATCACACAAGAGTGCGACTTGAGTTACCAAGGTAACTCAGTCCAGGGTGCCTAAACCCCCTCCCACACCCCATGTGGTACCCAGACAGAGTGGCACCACTTTTGGAGGCTTCTGTGGAGAAGCCCGCCAAAAAGGGGAACAAAGGGCTCGACTTGGGTTGGAGTCACAGAAGAGAACACAAACGCCATTTTAGAATCGAGTTCTGGCAAAAAATAGCAACCGGCGAATTAATATTAAATAAATAAACCGGCGGTATGTCCGAGGTTATAAGAATTAAATAATTAAAGTTGGTAGCCTCAAACAATTGGGAAATCCCATAGAGATATATTCGCGGTCGAATATAAAAAGCAGTATCCACTGCCACCAGCCAAAACTCGATCAGGGGGGACGGAGACGTGCCCCCTCGAACAACAGACCCCGGAGCAATCGAATTGCCCCGACCAGTACGTCCACAATATGATTTGTACTGGTTTCTGTTCATAATTTGGGACTAGCAAAGCCAATGGTGACTTTACATGCCCTGGGAGATAGTAGTCAGTCCCAGGGTATGGAGTCTATGTTTGGGGGTTGCTACGACACCCCTGGGTTATGACACGGAGGGTGCTGTGTAACCCACATCAAAAAAACACATGAGACCCTATGGAGTAAAAGACCCCATAGCCCACAAAACACATGGAAAGTTAAAGGAACACCTCAAATCATGTCTAAGAGTGGGAGCAAAAGAATCTCACTCTTAGCAGGAGAGAAAAAAATAAACCCCAAAAAATCCCGCGAAGCTGCTGGGGGACTCACTAGGTTTGGGAAATTAGCCTTACAGAGAATTCTCCCTAACACCTATGCCAAAAGGTCTTCTCTAATGCTGGCCTTCACCTCGGGCATGCCAATACCGATGTCATCTTGCCCGCAGCAAATCAAAGGCAGTGGTGGAAAAGGGCAGACTTCCTCCCAGACCTTCCACCCCACAAGCAAGCCTCTTTTAAGGTCGGCGTGGCGTAAGCCAAATTAGTAACACAAGACATCATGGAGACCACTGTTGCACACATTGATACAGCAGGTAGAGCTATATGTGTGGCAACGGACATGAGACGAACAGCCTGGCTAAAAGCCACAAGATTCAACCCTGATGTCCAAGAGAGGATTCTTAACCTTCCATTGGAAGGGGGTGACTTGTTTCATTCCACCACAGACGAAGAGCTGGACAAAAAAAAGCAGCTCCCACACTGCCAAATCACTGGCCATTCTTAGAAAACAAGCGGCCAAGAGCTTTGGGCAGGCTCGAACATGCAGTGGTCAAACGTTTAGCGGCTTCTGCGATTTTCAGAACCGCAGAACAAGGCAACCCGACCGGTCTCCCAATCAACTTCGGCGGAAGCAGCACAAATCATTACATAAGGGGTGCTTTCAGTCCCCTTCCCGGACCCCTACCTCCGAGACAAAGAATCAATGACGAGGTGTGTCAGATACACAGCACCCCAGTGTGAGGCAGGCTAGCCCTCCACAGCCAGTCCTGGCAGACTGTTTGCGGACACGTGGGTGATATCGGTAGTCAGGGCTTCTGTCTTCCCATTCCATCTCCCTAATCCCGTTTTCCTCTCCTCCCCTCCCTGAAATCAGAACACCATCACTCCTAGCGGAGATAGGCTCGCTTATCGCCAGTCAGGCGGTGGAGGAAGTTCCAATCCTGCAACAAGGGTTGGGATTTTATTCCTGCAACTTCACTATTCAAAAGAAGAACCAGGCAGGCCTGCCAGTGGTCCTAGATCTTTCCTTATTAAACATGTACCTGCCCTTGCAGAAGTTCAAAATGGTTACGCCAGCTCTGATAGCGGAGTCGCTGTGTGGAGGAGACTCGGCGTACTTCCTGGATTTGAAAGACGCTTACTTACATGTACCAATTTGGCAGCCTCATCGTTTTTCTCAGATTTCGGATCATGGGAATGCACTTTCAATACAAAGTACTGTCATTTGGCCTCCACTCGGCACTGAGGGTTTTTACAAGGCTTATGAACGCTGTGGCTGCTTTTCTCAGGGCGACGGCCACCATGTTTACCCATACCTCGGCGACTGGCTAGTAGGAGCAGTCGCCAGAGTAGTCCAGGAGCACAACCTTCAAATTTATTGAGCACACTGTATGACCTGGGCTTCTCAATCAACTCCTAGAAGTCACATCTACTGCTACACAGACCCTAGTGTTGTTAGGACTCCTGTGGGACACTCTGAGACGGAGGATATTCCCCACAAGGGGAAAAAGTGGTGTCCATCACTGCGGCCTGTTACAGAGAATTCTCATAAATGGCTGATTTCCCTTAACTAAAGAGTCCCCCAGCAGCTTTGCTGGATTTCTAGGATTTATTTTTTCACCTGGTAAGAGTGTGAGCCTTTTTTTCCCCACTCTTACATGTGTTTTGCTGTGTGTATTTTAATTGTTTGTGTAATCTTAGGCACTGGAGCCTCACCTACTCCATGTTCACCACTTATTGTGTGTGTTGCACAGCACCTTCAGTGCAGTGACACAGGGTTATCTTTGAGACTTCCCAATGACTCAATTCTTCTGGGGCTGACTACTGTCCCCCAGAAACAGGGAAAGTTGCCATTAACTTTATATAGTCACTTTAAACTGCAGACCCAGTACACCCCATCTTACATGGAGTACTGGAAAGGGTTAACTCTTATCCCTTTTTGTCTGTGCCTCTTGGAGCCTTGTTTCGTTCCCTTAACTTTAAGACTTGGCTGGTGGCAGTGGTATCTACCCTAACTTTCCTACCGCGATTATATTATATAAACGTGGTATTCTTCCAGGCTATTATATTGGCCTCGAACATAAACCCGCTTGACCAAATACATTTTATTTTGGTTCCGGCTGGGTTTATGCGCCATTTCTTTTTGTTAAAGTTTTTCTCTGCATGCCAAACCGGGGATGATTCCTTTTTTTCACTGTCTTTTCGCGGGCTTCTGCACAGAAGCCATCCTTAAGGCGCCTGATAGTCTAGAGGGGCAGGATGTGAGGGAGGGATCTTCGGACCCCTGCCATGGGTTGCCTTAGTAACCCAAGTCACACTCTTGTCTAATTCTCGAAGGGGACTGGCCTTGCCAGGCCAGCCACCCTGATGTGTGATTGACAGCCAGGCTGTATAAATGGGGGAAAACTGTATAAAAAGCCAGTCTCTGGGACTGGAAAGGCAGAGTCGCCACTGGAATGAAAGAACCAACGATGACCTGGGAGAATAAGACCCCTACAACGACTGAACCGCCCGGTGGAGCCCTGCTGCAGGTCAGACTCTCCAAATCCGATGACAGAGAAGATTCTCCAGGAAACTTCTTCCCTTGAGCTGGTGGGACCAACCAGTTGCCCAAACTGCAAGCCAGGAACTCTCCTCTGGTCGAATTTGCTGTACAGAGCTAAAGTGGACCGGATAGCCAGGAAGGTCGAACCCTGCTTGGGGTTTAAGGAGCACACCTTTTATTCGTTATTTGGCTCTGCTGCTGGCTTCTTCCCTGGGTGGCACAGGACCCTCCAGTCTTCCTACTTCTGATCAGTCCGACAGTCGCTTCAGGAACTGTGAGCCTGCACGAACCGCCAGGAATGTCCGCCTCAGTTACAGATCCCTCTCCGTTTTAAGGTACTGTACAAATCTGGGTGTCCATTTTGTTCAACCGCAGTAAAAGTGTTTGAAATCTTTCTCCAATCCGAGGGCTTGTCCTTCTCTTCTCTTTGAACTAACTTTTCTACCAACCAACCTTGTCCGGAATCTGTGCCACAAACTTTACCGCAAACTACCCTGAACTCTGTGAGCTTGAGCAAAAGACTTTTGACCCATTGACTTTGGCCCTAAGCCTTTTCTAGCTGATCTCCTCACTGTAGTCTCTCTTGTTTAAATTGCTCAGAGTACTTAACTGTTGGTGTTGCCTAAGTTCTAATAACTTTGTCTTTCTCCAGCATGGGGTCTGGCATGGATTCACATGCTCATGAATATTCCCCGTCGTCAGGCTGGGAATCCTCAGTAAAGAAAAATCAGTATCAGTTTCGTTTCTGATCTGTCTTTCGTAGTAGTAACCAATCACTGATCTCTGCGTCATACTGACCACAGCCAATGACTGCCATCTCCCTAAGCCCCGCCTCTGGCAGTCATTTTCAGATTTTTACTGCACGTTCAAGTGTTGGGAGTCCTCGTGCTTAGCTCTCGAGCTTTTGCTGCGTTTTCGCGCTTTTTCAGGTGAATTTTCACATTTTTCGGTTAATCGAGCCTCAAGCTCCACCGTTTCTACTCCCGTTAACGGGTACCCGTTGCGGGATTTTCCTACGCCCCTCAAGGGTGAAGATTTCGTCGAATCAACCTTTTGGAGGATTCCAGAAGATTTGCGGCCTACTTCGAGATGGCCCAGGACGCGAGTTCGTCACCCGGACCCAAGCTGTTCCGCAGCTGCCCTGGATGCGGGCTGCAGAATGTGTTTAAGGAGGACGAGCATTCGCAATGCCTCTACTGTCTTCTTGGGGACAAGACTCATGTAGAGAAGGACTGCCAGTTCTGCAAGAACTTGTCGGAGCGGACCATGAGGGACCGTCGATCCTGTCTCGCCAGCTGGTTGGAGAAGGGCTCAACGGGTGAGAAGAAGAAGGGTCCGAGCGGGCTTCTAAGTCCTGTGCGGGCGCCCCGGCGACGGGGGCCCAACAGCAGGCCAAGCGCCGTGAGTCCGCTGGCTCCGGGAGCGCCGAAAGGTCGGGCTCTTCGGTCGCCAGGCAGGGCGCACCTTCCCCGGCACCGTCAACCACGAGCCAGCGCTCCGGTTCGGGGAAGAGGAAGTCCGAGACCCCGGGTAAGCTTCGGGAGAAGCCCCGTCCGATCTCGGAAGAGGGGGAGCGAGGCGTCGCCCCTCCCCCTAAGGAGAAGGCCCGGGACGCACCTAAGGTGGTGAAGGTCCCTACCCAGCAGGCAAAGGCCTCTATCGAGGCGATTGCGGCGACTCTGGCCAAGCCGGCAGAGACCCCGCCAGCGGAGACTGCCTCCGGGACTAGAGTTTCCCTGCCGCCAAGGAGGGAATCCTCTCTTCAGCCCATTGTCATGGCCACCATGATGGAAGAAGCGAGGGGGGGCACGGTAGCATCCTCGAGCTTGGAGTCAGCCTCGGAGGAGGAACTGACCGGAGCCGTGAGGAATCTCGAAGTCCAATTCGAGAAGGTTCGATCCCGTAAGGAAGATCCTCGGGAGATAACCGAGGAAGACGACGATGGCGAGGAAGAGCAGCCTTCCCTTCCGGCGCAGCCGGAACCTAGGCCTCAGGATAGCTCGGCAGCCATTTTGTCTGCGATCCAGTCCTTATGCTCTGAGATAAGGACGAGATTACCACGGCCCAGGCCGGAGGACCCACAACCTGGCCCGTCGGGAAGTCCTCAGAACAAACGACGGAGGACCCAACCGTCTCCTCCACTCGCCCCCGTAAGGCCTACAGTTCCCTCCTCATCCTCCCACGAGTCGGGAGATGGCGGTGCGGTGGGCTCGACGACTGGTTCTGAGGGCGACGACGACGGAACGGGTCTCCCGTCGCACGGGCCTCTCCGCCCGACGAGATTGGCTCATTCTACGCCATGATCGCCAGGGCGTCCGAATTGTTCCAGCTCTGCCCGGAGGAGCAGAAAAAGGAAGGTTTCCTCTATCAGCGCCGGGAGGCCAAGAGGAAGACTGTCATCGCGGCGCCTCTAATCGATGACATCTGGGAGGAGGGCCTGTCGGTACTCAAGAACCCCTCCACGGCACCAGCCAAACGGGACCGGTACGAGAAGAAATACCGGGTCCCCGAGACACTCCCCTGTGCCTCAGGGCCCAGCCAATGCCAGACTCGGTGGTCTCGGCGGCGGCGAAGAAGAAAGCGGCGGGGTCAGGAGCCTCAACGTCGAATTCCCCTCCCGACGGCGAGGGTAGGAAGTTGGACGCCATGGGGCGACGGGTCATTTCGTCGGCGGCGACGACGATCAAAGCGGCCAACGCCCTGGCGATCGTGGCCCGTTATGACAGGGAGCTCTGGTTTAAGCTGGCCCCCATATTGGACTACCTACCGGACGACAAGAGGTCCGAGGCCCTGGAAATACTTCAAGAAGGCGAGGTGGCGTCGGACCACGCCATAACGGTGGCAACCGATATTGCCGATACCGGGTTCCGCCAGCTGGGCAACGGAGTTTGCCTACGACGACGGGGTTGGCTCCGGGCGTCCGACTTCCGTCAGGACGTCCAGACAAGGGTGTTGGACATGCCGTTCGACGGCAGCAACTTGTTCGGGAAGGCGGTGGACGAATCCCTCCAAGCCATAAAGACGGACACGGAGACGGCCCGCGCCCTAGGAGCCCTTCAGCAACGACGGCCCTTTCGGAGCTCCGGAGGCAGACAGGGGGCCTCCAAGGGATCCAGCGGTGGCTCGTCGTCCTACCGCCAGGCGGCACACTCTTCGTCTCAGGAGGCCTACAGGGGTCGCGGCAAGCAGGCAGCGCCTCGCCGCCGTTGGCAAGGTGGCCAGGGCGGCAAGGCCACCACCTCCAAGCAGGACTGAACCGGCCGTGGCCTCGGGCCCCCACCGAAGCACCCCGGTGGGAGGCCGGCTGACGAATTTCATCGGCGTGTGGAAGTCCATCTCTACCGACCGTTGGGTGCTGGATACCCTGGCAAGAGGACACTCTATCGAATTCCTTAAGAAGTGCCCTCACGTTCCACCTGTGGCCAGGAAGGAAAATCACGTCCCGCAACTGCTGTTGGAAGTACGGGCGATGCTCAGGAAAGGCGCCATCGAGCTCGTCCCGAAGAGGCTCCGGGGCTCCGGGGTGTACTCAAGGTACTTCCTCGTCAGGAAGAAGACGGGCGGCTGGCGCCCCATCCTGGACCTTCGTCGTTTGAACAAATACATCAGGTCACAAAAGTTCAGGATGGTCACCCTCCAGCACGTGCTGGGACAGCTGGAGGAAGGAGACTCTCCATCGTCGTTGGACCTGGAGGATGCATACTTCCACGTTCCCATCCTCAAAAGTCACCGAAAGTTCCTCAGGTTTGTCGTCCAGGGATGCCACTACCAATTCAGAGCACTGCCGTTCGGATTGAAGTCGGCCCCCAGGGTCTTTACCAAGTGCCTAGCACCTGTGGTGGCGCGGCTGCGCCTGCAGGGGATTCACGTCTACCCCTACCTGGACAACTGGCTCATCCGCTCAAGTACGAGGGAACTCGCCGTCGAACACACTGCGAGGACCGTCCAGCTACTCATAGACCTGGGATTCGCCATAAATAACCCAAAGTCCCACCTGGTGCAGTCGCAGGTGGCCCTGTTTCTGGGAGCGAAGCTCTATACAGTGAGGCGCCTGGCGGCACCGTCGGAAGAACAGACGAAGACCATTCTGGGCAAAGTGCAGCGCCTGCTAGCCACGGACGTGGCCAGGGTGAGGTCCATCAAGTCCCTCCTGGGGATGATGTCCTCTTGCATCTACCTGGTGCGCCTCTGCACACTACGGATGCGCCCTCTTCAAGAATTTCTCGACGCCCGTTGGATGCAGGCGACGGGCACCTTCGAAGACAGGGTCCCCCTCAACGAGGTGTTCCGGCGGGCGATTCAGTGGTGAGGCGTTCGAGCGCACCTCACGGCGGGCAAGGACTTTCAGACGCCGGCGTACCAGGAGACGGTGACGACGGACGCCTCCCTGGAAGGTTGGGGCGCCCACACCGGAGATCTCCACGCAAGAGGCCTTTGGCTCCCGGAGGAGAAGCTCCTGCACATCAACATCCTGGAACTCCGAGCCGTGTTCTGGGCTCTCAAATCGTTCCTCCCGTCGCTCAAGGGCAAGGTGGTGCAGATCTTCACGGACAACACCACGACAATGTTTTACATATGGAAGCAGGGAGGCACGAGATCCCCAGCCCTATCCAAGGAGTGACATGATCTGTGGCACTGGGCGGTCGCCCAGGGGATGTTCCTGGTTCCCTTCCACCTGGCAGGAGAAAGAAACACCATTGCCGACTCGCTCAGCAGGGAGCTGCGCGCGTGTCACGAGTGGGAACTGCGCCAGGATCAGGTGGATCAACTCTTCCGACGATGGGGCCAACCCCAAATCGACCTGTACACAACAGCGACGAACTCGAAGTGCCAGAGGTTCGCCAGCAGGTTTCCCCAGCCGAGAAGCATGGGCGATGCGTTCTCGTTCCCCTGGGACAGCCTATACCTGTATGCGTTCCCTCCGTTGCTGCTTCAACTCATCAACCAGCTCAAGAGGTCCCGATGCAGGATGATCCTCGTCGCATCAGCGTGGCCGAGGCAGATCTGGTTCCCGGACCTTTTGGACTTGTCAACGTCCCCTCCCATCAAGCTGTCGGCGGACGCGGATCTTTCTCCAGAGAAGGAGGCGCCATCTTCCACCACGACCCGGCGTCGCTGAACCTGCAGGTTTGGCTCCTGCAGCGCTAGAGTTTGGAGGGTACGATAAACCTGCCGACTGCAGAGAGGTTCTTGCAAAGGCCAGGGCGTCCTCGACTCTCAAATGCTACGGTCACAAGTGGAAGAGGTTCTCTATCTGGTGCCGAGCACAGAAGATCAACCCCCTACGGATTACGGCCCCTCAAGTGCTGCCGTACCTGCTATCGCTGGCAAAGGCTGGGCTAGCCCATGCCTCCATTAAGATTCATCTGGCGGCGATCTCCACATATACCAGAACCACAGGACGGACGTCCCTGTGGTCCCATCGACTGGTAAAAGAGTTTATGAAAGGACTGTTCCGGTTGTTCCCGTCGGTGAAGGCCCCGGCGTGGGAACTTAACGTGGTGCTGACCAGGCTCATGGGGACCCCATTCGAGCCGATGCACTCCGCACCGATGAAGTTTGTGTCGTGGAAGACTGCATTCCTGGTGGCCATTACCTCCGCACGACGAGTGGGAGAGATCCAGGCCCTATCCTGCAAAGCACCGTACTTGACTTTCCATGCCTCGAGGGTGGTGCTTAGGACGCACCCCTCCTTTATGCCCAAGGTGCCGTCGGACTTCCATCTTAACGTGGCCCTGGTGTTACCTGTTTTCTTCCCGTCTCCTTCGTCGCCGGCCGAGAGGACTTTGCACTCGCTGGATGTGGCTAGAGCGCTGAAGTTCTACGTGGACCGCACGAAGAGTTTTCGGAGGACATCACAGCTATTCGTGAACTTTGGACCTGTGAATCAAGGGAAGGCTCTCTCGAAGTCTTCTATTTCCAGATGGCTCTCCGGCTGCATCATGCACTGCCACCGGTTGGCTAACCGACCGCTGCCAGGCCGTCCAAGAGTCCATTTGACCAGAGCGATCGCTGTTACTACGGCGTTCCTATCTGGTGTGCCCCTGCTGGACATCTGCAGGGCTGCTACGTGGAGGTCGACACACACCTTCACGAGATTCTACTGCGTCGATCGGGATTCCAGGGAGGAATCCAGGGTCGGCCAAGCAGTGCTGCGCAACCTGTTTGCTTAAGGTGAGACTGGTGAGGAGGTAAGAGATGCTTAATGTTGAGTTTTTTGTATTGCTTAATGTTGAGCCTTTTGCCACCTCCCGTGGTTGTGCATGTGTGTACTGCTATGTATTGATTCATGAGCATGTGAATCCATGCCAGACCCCATGCTGGAGAAGGAACAAGTTACTTACCTGTAACTGTTGTTCTCCAGCATGGGTCTGGCATGGATTCACATGAGAACCCTCCCGCCTACCCCTCTGCGGCTCTTCACTTGGTCATACTGCCACTTCACGTGCTACCAAATCTGAAGATGGCTGCCAGAGGCGGGGCTTAGGGAGATGGCAGTCATTGGCTGTGGTCAGTATGACGCAGAGATCAGTGATTGGTTACTACTACGAAAGACAGATCAGAAACGAAACTGATACTGATTTTTCTTTACCGAGGATTCCCAGCCTGACGACGGGGAATATTCATGAGCATGTGAATCCATGCCAGACCCATGCTGGAGAACAACAGTTACAGGTAAGTAACTTGTTCCTTCCCTCCCTTTTAAATTTTGTGAGCTTAACTTGTCTGGAATTTTAAGAGAAGTGGTGTGGTGTATTTATGATTGTGATTTTCTTAATTTGCTTAGAAAGGTGAACTGTTATACAACTGATAAGTAAATATATATTTTTTTACTTAGAAACCTTGAGTCAGTGGTTGCCTGAATCATAGTAATTGCTGTCCTTTGTGTAACTATTTGTACTGCTCACTTACTCGAGATAATTCTGGCTGCTCCGCTACTGCTACCACTATAACTGTGTAGTACAGGCTTGTACCAAAGGTGAAATTTTACTGTCCCTTGTAGTCTTAATTGTGTGTAGTGTTCCCAAAGGGTACTGCATATAATTCTGCCTAACACGGCCACAGAACACTTCCTCAGCAGAACTGTAACCACAACATGGTGGTTTCAGCACCTGTTAGGAATAATGGGCGCAAGTCTCCTGGCGGTGCCTCACACCATGCTCAAAATGAGGAGGCTGCAGCTACATACTCTTACTTTCCGTCCCCTTTCCTCCATACTGTATCGGTGTCCCTTCCAAGGGACGGGAGACAGAACCTTTTTCACCAGAAAAAACCTTCTTTCCCTTTAAATTTGGAGGCGCGCAGGGGTGCGGCCCAGGAAGCATGCGCTGCCCTGACTCTGCCCTCCGGCGCCACACCTCGGTCCCCTTTTCTGCGTCGACGGGAATGGGCTGAATTCGCCAGCATTCCTGGGTTTGACTTCGGCCATGTAACTCGACGCGCGGTACAGCAGTGCATGAATTGAGTCACTTTTTCTGTTTTGCTTACTAACCCACAGATATGAATACTGTTTTGTGTTATGCATACCCTTCGTGCCACTTAAGGCACATATGTATTGTTAAATGTGTGTCTTCGTAAGAAATTAAACGTTGTTTTAAGACATCTCTACTCTTGGTGATTGTTAGGCAGAATTCTGTGCAGTTCCCTTGGGGAACACTGCAAAAAGATTAAGACCACAGGAGTAAGCAGTAAACCCAATTGGTAGCAGTCTGTACCACCCAGATTTACCTGGTTGCTGTGGTTGAGCAGTCAGACTTCTCTCAAGAAGAGTTGGGCAGTATAGAGAGGATACACAATAGGGCTAAAAACACAGTAGAACAAGCAAACACTGACCAGAGCTTTGTATCGAAAGTATATAATTATTTATTTAACACACTTTAGAAAATACACTAGCACTATTAATCAAAGCAAGTTCAAAACACAATCAGAAAAGTATACACACCTCCCTTAAGAATTATTTAGACAAGTCTAAGTTAAAACACCACTTTTTGTCAAAACAGAGGTGAGCGCGTAACTTAGATGGCACTCCAATAATTAAATAAAAGGGAGAGAAAAAGGCAGGTCATAAAGATGACAGTTCCCAACACTTTTAAGAGACAAAAACAAGTTAGTGAAGGCTGAGTCTACTGTAGAGCCAAAGTTCATAGGCCAGGCCCACTTTAAATGGAGCAAGGTGAAATGTGCCCAAGATCACACAATTGCGAAATGCATTCAAGTCTTTGTAGAAATGTTCAAAATAGTTTGGGGTGGTTCAAAAGATAAAGTTAGAAGGTCTGGGTGCCAACCCAGTTGGAAAGCCAAGGATTTAAGGGTCACCTTGAGCAAACCGAAGAAAGTGATGCCAGGTGGAACACAGTACCTTTTTAAAGTTGAGGAACCTCCACCGGTGGCAGTTGTTCCTGGCAGCAGGTGCAGTTCGTACTTTCGACCAGGGGAAGAGATGATCTCGTCGAGGAGGAAATGTGGAGTCGTTGCACTGCCCAGGGAAGAAACCAGCTGCGGAGTTCGTCGGATAAAAGGTGCGTTCCTGGTATTCGCAGTCACAGTGGTGCAGCTTGGCTATCTGGCCACCAGGGTACTTGGCACAGGCGATTCGACCAAGAGACGTCCTGGAAGGCGAAATGGCGAACTGGTTGATCCCACCAGCTCAGAGGAAGAAGACTCTTTCAGCAGAAGATCTTCTCTTGTCGGGAAAGTGGTGAGGTTGTTGCATTGGGGCTCCACCGGTGGGTCGTCGTTGCAGATGGCTCAGCTTTTTCCTTCTTCGTATTTCTTGGGTTCTGTGGCGACTTCTGAAAGTTCCAGTCCCAAAAGCCCTGGTTTTATGCAGAAAAACCCCCATTCAACAGCCTAGCTGTCACTCAAACACAGTCCAGGGTGCCAATTCCCCCACCCACACATCCTGTGGAACCCAGACAGAGTGGCACCAGTTGGAGGGCTTATGTGGAGAAGCCTGCCAAAAAGTGGAACAAAGGGCCCGACCTTGGTTGGAGTTACAGAGACTGACACGAACGCCATTTTACAAAAGAGTTCTGGCAAAAAGAACCAACCGGGGATTTAATATTAAATAAATAAACCGGCGGTATCTTTAACATTGCACCAAAAAGTGGTGCGTTTAAAATCAAAGGGAAAATCCCATAGGAGATATTCCAGTGGAATATTTTGCCTGGTAACCACTGCCACCAGCCAGAAACTCCACAAGGGGGGGGATTGGACAGTGCCCCCTTGGAAACAGACCCAGGGGCAATCGAATTAACCCCTTCCAGTACTTCCACAATATGATGATTTGTACTGGTTCTGTTCACAATTTTCGACTAGTAAAGTCAATGGTGACTTTACATTCCCTGGAAGACACTAGTCAGTCCCAGGGTATGGAGTCTATGTTTGGGGGTCACTATGGCACCCCTGTGTTACTGCACTGAGGGTGCTGTGTAACACATACATAAAAACAGATGATACCCTATGGAGAAAAAAACCCATAGCGCATAAGCACACAAAAAGTCAGACATACCTCAAATCATGCCTAAGAGTGGGAGGAAAAGAGTCTCACTCTTAGCAGGAGAAAAAAACAAACCCCAAAAATCCAGCAAAGCTGCTGGGGGACTTAGTAGGTTTGGGAGATTAGCCTTATAAAATATTTCTCCCTAACAGTGATCTCTATAATCTAGTAAATAACAATCTAGCTTCACTGAAACATAGGGCGACCTCCTATGCGTTAATGACAAGGGTAGCCTTTGACTTTGTTCTCTAATCTGATTTTGCTACCTAACCCTCTAGAGTCAGGCCCCTCACAAAAAAGAGGGTTTCTGCCCCTTATTTCCCTCATCCCCTAGGGCAACCACTTGGTTGTTGGGCAAGATTTATTTAAAAAGTAAATGGAAAGTGTGAACATCGTGAGTTTCTCCGGTGACCTCTATAAAAAAAACTCCTAGACACCCCATCACTTTTGGGTGTAACCACGATACCAACAGTTCCAGACAAAACCCCTGCTTCTAACGATTTAGACACCCTACTTCAAAAGATAAAGCTCGTACGAACAGAATCCCATGGTCAGCTGATGCTAGAATACCAAAAAGCTGGCATAATACCAGAAGGTCTCCAAGTCAAGAATATACCGAGTGTTCCTAGATAACCCCAGATTCATGACAAAATTCAGCGGGGTAGGAAACAAATGTTCACGAGATTGGGTGATATTGGTTATTGAAACAGCAGAGGAAGAAACCAAAACTCAGAAAGAATAAATAAATATTCTGGAAGACAAAATTAAAAAAGACTCAGTCATTCTAAGACTCATGTGGTGAAAATATAAGAAATAGGAACATTTCAAAAATTCACAATTGACAAAAACCTGTGGCAGTTACAAAACGACATTAAAAATTATAAAGAAAAGACCTACCCCTATTTAGTTCCAGGGTTCTATATTCAGCTCAACCAGAACACATCCACCAACAGACAAAACCCCAGACGACACCAAAGGAAATTTGTGACCTTCTCCAATAGTTCTAACAGCAGTGATTGCGACTCCACCACCAGCGGACAGACAAACCTCAAGGGCGAGGGCAACCCAGATACCAAGGACCACACCTGATGTGCACACGACAATGGATCCTGCCAGTAAAACAGACATGGTAATCCCAATCTTCAATTTGAGCAACTATACTCTGTCCTCTGATGAAATCAGCATTCTCGGTAAAGGTTTGAGTTTTATTCCCAGTACCCCTGCTGCTAGATTCAACACAGAGGTTGAACTACGTAAATTCTTCAGGACGGTCCGTTGGAAAAAAATTTCAGAGACATCCAATAAAAAGATCCACCGAAATCCATCGGTTTAAAACCACCATCAACATTTACACCACTGTCAGCGATGGTATGCCCAGAAATCCTAACTTTTGAAAATCGGATACTGTCAGAATTGCGCAACATGTTTGAAAGCAAAACGATCCGTTAGACAGTCTAACTGCCTCACAAAGACTCGCTCTAAAATCACTAGGAGATCACGATTTTCTTATCAAACCAGCAAACAAAGGAGCGGCATTGTCCTTTGGAGTAGACTTCTGGACAACGAGGAAGTCATGGGACAACTATTAGACACCAAATTTTACAGACCAATAACCACCAATCCAACATCAAGATTACTCTCAGAAATCAAAAGCCTGATGTGCCACGCTTGGGAAGAAGGATGGATAGACAAAGATGAGAAAGGCCTTCCTAGTTAATATCACCTTTTTTGCCAGCGTTTTATCTTCCCGAGACACCCCCAAAATACACAAAAACATACTGGCCCCTGCCGGCAGGCCTATAGTCGCTGGGATCGGCTCAGTCCTAGAACCCTTATCCATCTACATTGACCACTTCCTTCGACCATTCATTAGCCAAATGCCATCATATGTTCAAGATACAACGGCAATGATAAAAAAATTGAGAACTCAATCCAGTGGATTTATTGGTGACCCTCGATGTAGAATCACTCTACACCAGCATTCCACAACTGGAATGCATACAAGTGCTAGCCACCTATTTAGACAAAAGGTCCAACTTGGATCCACCTACACCATGTTTGCTTGAATGTACAAGGATTGCGTTGATGGAGAACTAATTCATCTTTGAAAAGAACTTCTACCAACAATGCCATGGCACCAGCATGGTGGCTACTTTCGCCCCAGACGTGGCTAATTTATTTATGGATTAGCAAAGAAAAGGGTCAAGAAGGCTGCTTTTCTAATTTGTGCACTTGCATTTGCAATGGTAATTCAGTACTGTTATTACTTCTCATTTAAATCAGGTAATTGAGTATCCAATTGGATAAGTATTCTTGGCCTCAGAGGAAGTGCTTTGCTCGAAACACGTGTCGGGCTGTTGAATGGAATTAAAATACATTACAACTGTTCTGATGTATTGTTTGTAACTTGGCGCAGTTCACTGGTTAACTTCACATTTGTGGATTAATTTGAAAGAAATTCAATTTACCACGACATCAGTAACTTCAAACTCCTAATAGGGTGCTGGTTCCGATACATTGACGACGTCTTCATGGTCTGGAAAGGAACAGAAAATTAATTACTTGCCTTCCAAGAATGGATAAACACACGCAACAAATTTATAAAATTCACCTGCGAACAAAACAGTAACTGTAGACCATTCCTGGGCCTTGAAATCTATAAAGACACCAATTCTTTAGGAACCACCCTCTATATGAAACTTACGTCCAACAACACACTGCTGGAATATACAAGCTTCCACCCTGCGGGTTTAAAAATTAATCAACCATTTGGGCAAATCCTAAGATTAAGACGAAACATGCGCCACTCTAAGCGACTATGACCTCAAGAGTAATGATCTCACCATCCGCCTTAAAGAACGTGGGTACCCCAGTCACACGGTACGCAGAACCCGAAAAAGGGCGAAATACACCAACAGAGAATCCTGCCTAACACCAACAGCAAGAGAAAAACATACTATGAAAATGACATGTGACAACTTTCACTCCTTTAAGAAACTCTATTAAAAAAAGTTGTACTCCGCCATTGGGACAAACTTTACACAGATTCTTTCAGGCCCGAAAAACCAAGATTTGCTTTCAAACGCAGCAGAAATTTAAAAGACCAACTTGTTCATACCTACAAAGAATCTGGCAACAAAAAAGATCTGCAAACACTGTGGCACCTTCCACCCGTCAAAAGCCACTATAAATGCGGCAACTGTTCGGTCTGTTCCTTAACTAGTAACATAAAAAACATTGAACTGAACGGCCACCTCTGGACTTTTGATTCCTTCACAAACTGCAAAACCAAGTGGTCGGTCTATGCCATGAAATGCCCATGCAATCTAATCTACGTCGGCAAATGCAAACGAGAGGTAAAACAACGGATATGTGAACACAGATCCTGCGTAAAGAACCTAGTAGAAGACAAACCTCTAGTTGCCCCTTTTAAGGCAAAGAAACACAGCCATAATGACATTTTTGAGCTGTCTTACAAACAGCTAAAAACTCATTCTATGGAGGTAATTGAGACCTTGCTCTACGCAAATTGGAACAAAAATTGATCTACCGGTTAGATTCTGTCAAACAAGGTCTCAATGTATCGATTGAGTGGAACCTTTTCTTTTCCAAGTAAAGGTGCACATATGCCCCCTGCATTTTGCTCGACCAGCCCATCTAGTAACACTACTGTGTGCCTTTAGTAAAAGACACATCAATCATTGACGCAACATCTGTCATAATGTGTTAAATATGCCTCTGCATTAGTATAAATATCCGATTGTTTCCACTAGGCTTGAGTGATCTTTTTTTGAAGCCCTTACAACCACATAAAAGTGAAATGATACAAATCTGTTATCCTTTGAGTCTAAATCGATCCAATGCTTGTTTGTGCTGGTGAGACATGACGTGATTGTAATACTGTTCTGCTTTCTGTATCAGACTATTCTGAATTGTAAATTACAGTGCTATGAATACGCTCTTTTATTTTGAGTTTGTAACATAATTATACCAGATGAGCCTAAACTGCCTGCTTATCACACCTAAAATCACCCTGTCAAGCCAAAAACTGACTCTGGTATCTCATTGCACATTCCAAAGATGCGTCACACACCAGTCTGTGCGTCAACAACGCGCACAAGGATCAATTAAGTTTTTAGTTCCCGTATATTAGCTACAACACGCATGCACATAGATGAGAAACTGCAGGTTCCCTATAGATACAGCTCTCCGTCGCGGGTACGCTTTTCCCATTGTTCCGAACACTTTCCCACTCGCCTACACCTCTGCTTAACAGCAACCCCATAGACACCTAACAATTCTGTGTTGCCCTCTTTGGAATAGTTCATAGCCACCCACAGGCTCAAACCTAGCCACGCGAAGCACCGATACCTTGCGTTTTTTCATACTTTGAATTAGCACATACTTGGATCTAACCTCATTTAAGAGCACGCACGCAATCTCTCTATGATCGCCTAAACATTGCCTCTTTTCTGTGCCAAAATATAGCAGACCCTTGCCATCCACGGTCTCCATTGTACCTCGATCCCTAGTGCATACTGTCGATGCATTTTACAGCACTAATACTGACGGCACTTTCTAACTAATATAGTAGCCGCCCTTTTACAGTTAATAACAGCCTTGCTCTCCTAATTTACAGGCAGCGCTAAGCCTTCACTAGCTCCCTGAATGAACAGAACTCTGAAGCTTCAGCTAGGTTATCCCTTGATACTTAATTTACCTTGGACTCCATTCAACAGGTCCCAGGTACCGTTTTTTTCTGTTCTCACTATTAATCCTTGTGTTTCGGTAACTTACTGCAAGCCGGCATTTACACATATCTCTGTTATTTAGATACTAGAATCTGAAGTCGGACTGAAATAAAGTCATCTGCATCTAAGACAGCCGGCAAACCACCAACAACTACATGTCATGATGCCTCTATACTAATTTAGGTAGGTCCCCCACTTTTTCTGCAGTCCCCTTCCTGTGAATTCCCACTCCATGATCACTTTTTAAACTACCCTTCTCTAACTCGCTCTAATTCTTTCCAACATCGTCTACATCAGAATCAATGTCCAGACGACAGTTTGGTGCTTTCGCAATGCTGTTTACTCTATACAGCCCCTGCTACAGTTCCAATCCTCACCGAACCAGAAACACCATCATTTTTATGTGTCGACAATAACTGCGTATTGCTAGTTGATACAGCAGTGCATAAAATGAGTCACTTTTTCCACTTTGCCTACTAACCAACGGATATGCATACTGTTTTGTGTTACGCGGTTATGGGTGAAAGGATCGAATACAAAGGAGCGAAATGCAATACATCCGAGTCAATACATCCCCCCCCAAACCCACCTTTTTAGGCAAAAAACCCCCAATAATTTTACCTATACCAAAACCCCCCCAAAAAAATATATTAAAAAAAAGGCATTCGGTCTAATTTTTTTCAGTCCTTTTGACTCGAATGTATTGCATTTGATCCTTTTGTTTTCGAATGAATGACTGGACACCGTGTTACGCATACCCTTTGTGCCACTTAAGACACATATGTATTGTTAAATGTGTGTCTTTGTAAGAAATTAAACTTTGTTTTAAGAAATCTCTACTCTTGATGATCTCTATAATCTAGTATATAACAATCTAGCTTCACTGCAAACATAGGGCGACCTCCTGTGCGTTAATGACAAGGGTAGTCTTTGACTCTGTTCTCTAATCTGCTATTTCACGCGTGGATACTTCTTCTCTTTTGTCTTTTTATCATTCGGGTTCTCAGTCCTCAGACGTCACACTCCTCCCTGGCGCATGTCGACTTCTACAGGGTTCAGCATTTGTCCATCCGGCAACAGGCCCCACGCCCTCTGCCTACGTTGCTTTGGTCCAGACCACGGTTGGCAATCTTGTTAAGCATGTGACTCGCTGTCCTCAAAAGCGCGGACGAGCAGACTAGCCAGGTGAAGGGAGCTCTTCCAGAAGTCTCCTCTGAAGGATCTCAAAGCCTTCGTGAAGCATCGAACCAGGCCCAAGGCAGGGCCCATATTCTCCATCGCACCCCACAAGGGAGACTCCTTCCCAGGGACTCCCCTGCGTGGGAGGGACCGATCAGGTGTTCATACCAACGCTTGAATCATGGCTACTGCAGGTACCGGCCTCTGGGCCGAGGGATCCTCAGATCCTCCCGGTGACGGTGTTGAGGGACCAGAAGGTTCTTTTACTGCGTTTTCACCCGAGTGGCTCCGCCCTTGTACCGGCACCATGGCCTCGGGGCTATGCCCTATTACCAGAAATATGTCCAAGGGGGTGCCTAAACGCAGCTCTACCGACCCCCGGGTCGAGGGTGTTACATCTACCGGGCCCAGGCTCGAGGAGCAGGGTAGGCCTTGTGAGAGTCCTGGAGGAGGCTGGGCCCTTGCGGGCCGAGCAACACGTCGCAGGCACCCTGATAAAATGGCCGCTGTGCCAGAAAGAGGCACCCGTCCAACGCCATTCCAGGAATTCGGCAAAGAACGAGTGTCAAGGTGGGACTGGCTTCACCCAGGTACGTGTCAGTTTTCCTTTGCATCCGTATGGACAGGGTATGCAGCGGCCTCAGCAGCACCCCCTGTCACGGCTTCAGTGGTGAGGAGGTTTTCTTCGAGAGGTTCCTCTGCCTCATGAAGTCACCCCGGATGGGCGTTATCCTCAGAGACTCCATCAGGGAAGTCATTCCTGCCATGCTAGTGGCACCACAGACTCCTCCATCGGGCCCCCAGGCCCTGGTGCAGCCGCCTCCTCCAGCTCCAGAGCGAACTCTGCAGCCTGCTCAGCCTCCGGCTGTGGTCCCTGTACCCCAGCCTCCGGCGCCATCTACTCCTGAGGAGAAGGATCCAGACATGCCATCCTCAGCCAGGGCCTTCCACAAACGTCTTGCGGGGCTGGCGGAGTACCTCGGCCTACCCCTACCTGAGGTTGAGTAGCCGGCAGAGGGGGTTCTGGCTGAAGTGCTCACACAACGCCCCTCAGCCAAATCGGGGATTCCTATGCAGACCGATGTCTCCCTGGCCAAGAAGGGCTGGCTCAAACCCTACTGGTCCAGCCGGTCAATCGACGCCTAGACGCCAGGTACAGGCAGATGGAGGAGGATACACTCTTGCTTTTGGCCCACCCTCAGCCACACTCCTCGGTGATCGCTGCGGCATCACTATACTCCAAGCCTCAGTCGTCCTCATCCGCCTCCTCTGTGGTGCTGCTAGGCAAGGAGGAGAAGATCTTGGAGGCGGGTGGCAAGAAACTCTATTCCAACTCATCGTTACATCTGCGTCAGGCCAACGCCGCCAACCAAAGATTATGGCGGGAAATTACAGACTTCCTACCGGAACTCCCCACCCATAGCCAATCACATTTTAAGGTGGTGTTAGCCAAGCTGGTGGTACTTGACCTCATGGAATCCACAGTGGCCCATATTGACACCTCTGGCCATGCCATCTGTATTACCACAGACAAGAGAAGGACAGCCAGGCTCCGGGCAACAAAATACAACCCAGATGTCCTGGAACGGATACTACATCGACCATTCGAGGTGAGGAACTCTTCCACTCCTCTACGGAAAAAGAGCAGGACAAAAAGAAAAACCGCTCACAAACAGCTAAGTCTTTATCCATCCTTGCGAAGAACACGCCCAAATAGTACACTCAATCTCAGCAGCGTTCAGAAAGAGGTTGTACATACAGAGGGTCCGTGGCTTCCAGGAACGCATATCCAGGCAGCCGGACCGTTCGCCATCTCGGAACCGGCGTAAGCAACAAAAAGGGGGGGGGGGAGTAAGGGCTTTTTCCATTCCCCCTCCTCCGCGACAGCCGACGAGGGAAAGAAGGTATGGCACGCCCCTTAGGCCTTAGGGTCCACGCGTCTACGGTGGGGGGCAGGCTTGCTCTTGGTGCACATTTCTGGAGCAAGAATTTCGCAGACCCATGGATCCTCTCCGTAGTATCCACGGTGTACCGCCTTCCTGTCCCAGCCTCTCCTCCCTCCACCCCTCCTCTCCACAGGTTGGGACAGCAACCTTTTGGGAGGAGGGCCTGTCGCTTGTAGTGAGCCACGCAGGGGAGGAAGCCTCCCAGCGAGGCTTTGGCTTTTACTCCAGGATTTTCGCCATTCAGAAGAACCACCAGGCGGTTCTGAGAGTTTTGCTGGACCTTTCCATCCTCAACCTCTCATTACCCCTGCAAAAATTCAAGTGGCTTACGCAAGCTTTTATAGCGGAGACATTGGACAGGGGAGACTGCATGTTCTCCCTGGATCTGAAGGACGCGTACCTACACGCCCCGATTTGGCAGCCCCATCGTTCTTTCCTACGGTTCAGGTCATGGGCTACCATTTTCAATACAAGGTCCTTCCTTTTGACCTCAGCTCGGCCCCAGGGTCTTTACCAGGCTCATGAATGCAGTTGCGGCCCTCCTCAGACTGCAGGGCCTCCACACCTACCCATAACTCGACGACTGGCTCGTCAGGGCTACATCTCCGGAAGCGGTTCTCCACTCTTCCCGTGCCCTTATGAACACACGGCACAATCTGGGCTTCTCGCCCAATCTCAAGAAGTCACAGCTGCAGCCTACGCAGACGCTGACATTCTTGGGCCTCATCTGGGACACGCGCTCCGACTCTGAGAAAGCATTTCCGTCGGAGGACACAATCTCGGCCATCAAGAGGACCACGACCCATTCCACAGCAGAGAAGTGACCTCGGCATGGTGGTACCAACATCTCCTGGGTCTTCTGGCAGCGATCTTATTAGCCGTTCCGCACACATCCCTAAGGATGAGGATAATACAGCTGCACTTCGCGGCCTCATGGAACCAGGAGCGGGCTCTCAATCTGAGATTATCGACGTTCCTTCATCTCTCCACCCGGACCTGACTTGGTGATCCAGAGACTGCAACCTGTGAACGGGCAAGCCCTTCCGGTTGCCCTCTTCGCAGGCCACCATCACCACGGATTCCTCCACAAGGGCTGGGGAGCCACCCTGGAAGATCTCTCGGTCCACGGCACCTGGACTCGACAGGAGCACGAATACCACATCAGTTGGCTAGAGCTGAACGCCATCTGGCTGTCATTCAGGGCATTCCTACAACTTCTCAGGGGCAAGGATGTCCTCATCCAGACGGACAACTCGACCAGCATGTACTACGTCAACAAGCAGGGAGGCACCCGATCCCCTCCTCTGTGCAGACTGGTGGCCAGCATGTGGGAGTGGGCCCTGAAAGACGACATTTACCTCAGGGCAGTCCACTTTCCGGGGGAATCCAATCTGGAACCGGCCAGGCTCGGCGGACTGGGCGCGGACAGTTACCAATGGCAGCTAAACAACTTTATTCAGGAAATTTTCAACAGGTGGGGTCTCCCCCAAGAGGATCTCTTTGCCACCTGGCACAACAAGAAGTGTTCCCAGTTCGCATCCTGGCAAGGTCAGGGCCCCGGCTCTCTGGGCGATGCATTTCACCTCCAGTGGACCGGCATGAAAGTCTACGCCTTTCCACCCACTTCCCTGATTCACAAGGTAATTTGCAAAATCAAGGTGTCTCGCCAACTCCTAATCATTCTAATAGCTCCATGGTGGCCGGCCAGGCCATGGTTTCCGGAGCTGCTCAGTCTCTCTGAAGTGTCCCCGAGTCTCCTCCCGACAGGCTCAGCACATATGCGCCAGGGAAGCTAGCCCTCACAGTGTGGACCTGAGCAGGTAACGCTTCTCCACCCTAGCCTCTCGCAGGCCAATCTGGAGATCATACAGGGTGCCAGGAGCAAAATGGACCAGATTCTACCACTGGGCAGACTCCGAGGGAATCGACCCCCTGGCGTGCACCTTGGACGACGTGCTCTCCTCGGTGTGCCTCGCTCATTCAGGCGAGCAGGTGGACACCTGCTGCATATACATTGCAGCCATTGGGGTTTACAGGAACTCGGAGGAGGGCATATTTTCCTCCTCCAACCCTATCACCAAGAAACATCTGACAGGACTCGCAGAGCTCTATCTGCCCGTCAAGTGACCGTTCACAGTGGGGGACCTTAACATAGCCTGGGGAGCCCGGCGCACAAACCGTTCGAGCCAATGGCATCTGTGGACATCAGGCTGGTTACCATCAAGACGGCCTTACTTGCCGGCCTTACCTCGGCTCGTAGAGTCAGCGAAATCCAGGCATGGGTCACTTTTGAGCCATATACCACCTTTTCCAAGGACAAAGTAGTCTTACGGACACGCACAGCATTTCTACCCAAGGTTCCGTCTGCTTTTGCACTTGAACGAGGAAATAGTCCTTCCTATGGTTTTTCCTTGATCCCAAGGACGAAGCACAGTGTGTGTTGCACTGCCTGGTGGTCAGGCGTGCCCTGAAATTTTACTTGGACAGGACCCAGGGCTTCCGCAACTCAGACGCTGTGTTTGTCACTTTCGGGGGCTATCAGGCCTCTAAGGCTTCCATATCCCGCTGGATGTTCTATGCCATCAAAGAAGCGTACGTGGGCCAGCACAAGCTGCTCCCAGCCAATAGGCATGAGCACACAGTCAGGGCCAAGGCAACGGCCATCGCATTCCAGCGCCATGTCCGTAGGCAAGTCATAAGCAGGGTGGCCATTTGGACCTCTCCCTCGGCTTTCTGCAAGCATTTCTGTTTGAATGCCGGCTCTAGATCCGATGTGGCTTTCGGACAGGTGGTTCTCAGGGACCTATTGGCTTAAGGAGGGTCTCCTCTCCACCTTGGGGGTACAATCAGTTATCGCCCATACAGTATGGAGGAAAGGGGACGAGTAAGAGTAATTATTAGATACTCACAGTAGTGACTAACGTACTCTGTCCCATAGTCCCCTTTCCTCCATATGTCCCACCAACCTCCCCCCTAATAATACTTGTGTCATTAGGCAATTTTACATCTATTGTCGACGCGCTAATGGGGAATGAGGTGTGGTGCCGGAGGGCGGAGTTAGGACAGCGCATGCTCCCTGGGCCGCACCCCTGCACACCTCTAAATTTAAAGGGGGAAGGTTTTTTCTGGTTAAAGGTTCCGTCTCCCGTTCCTTGGAAGGGACACACATACAATATGGAGGAAAGTGGACTATGGACTAAGAGTATGTTAGTCACTGCGGTGAGTAACTTAGAATTTTTCAGCCTTGTGGAGCCAAGAGACTGGAGCTCAATCGTCAGCAGTTACCATACTAGCTCACCTTGACCAGGATCTTGGGTGGTCGAGGCAGGAAACCAACCTCATGGCAGGCAGACAATTCAGACAGCCCAAACTAGAATATACTATTACAACAGACTCCTCCCTCCAGTGGTGGGGAGCCACTCTGGGCAGCCGGATGATTCATGATCTTTGGTCCAAAATGGAACAGCAGGAGCATATCAACTGGTTGGAGCTGATGTCCATCTGGCTAGCACTCAAGGCTTTCCTTCCTATGGTGAAGGACCGTTCAGTTTGTATTCAGACAAACCACTCCACTTACATGTACTACCTCAACAAACGGAAGGGGTGGGGGGTTTCCACCCCCGTGCAAGCTTGCAATCAGCATATGGGAGTGGGCCATTGCCCACATGTGGCATTCAGCAGTCCATCTCCCCGGGGAGGCGGACAGACTCGGCAAGCTGAGATTCGACAATTACGAGTGTCAGTTGAATAAGAAGGTCCTCCGGGACATCTTCAGCAGGTGGGCCACCCTCACATAGCACAGCAAGGAGGACATCACACCAAGTGGGATGTGCCTGGTGATCTTGCCTCTTAGCAGTCTTGTGTCGGAGCCAGGACCGAGGAGACACGCCTACCATGACCCAGGATGCAGGATGCCTGTACTTGGCACGGCTTCCCGGATTCATATATACGCAATGCTGGCTACCGGGACTTGTCTTCTGGCGATGTTGGCTACGGGAGCCCTTATGGTAATGCGAAAAACCTTTACGGAATGCTGTCCACTGTGGTTCATTGTCTGGAAACGCTAGTTACAGAGACTCATTTTCCGGAAATGTTCTATCAGGACTCATATCCTGAGAATACCGACTGCCGAGATTCATGTTCTGGGAACGCTGATAATGAGAACGTCCCTACCCATTCTGAGGCTTTGGATGCTCCTGCAGCAGTAGCAAGGAACATAAATGCAATACTAGTAGCAAAGGCAAAGTTGCAGCCACCGCATGGTTCTGGCAAGATATTTTTGTCTTCACTTTCTTTGTATAATGTAGGTCAAAGACTTGGTATATATTCCCTGTTAGTTGCCCAATAATACTGATCCTACTTTTGTTTCGTACAGTTCAAAATGCTTTACATACTGGTCACAGAGTTGGAAATTTAGAATCTGTGAACAGGAGCTAAAACAGCTCTTGGGTGTCGGACATCACCCAGCAGGCAGGAGTGAACACTGGGTAACTAGGAGCAAGGACACAGCGCACCACAAATCTAACTTCCACATGAGAGGCAAACTAACTTTTCCTCATTATGTATGATCCATTATGCTGAAATGTGTTCTAGCTGTGTCCTAATTCTTCTTCATCATTATTACTTTTTCAAAGCTAATGCCACTTGTGAATGGTTGTAAGGCACAAGTTGACCTGTGGAGCCCAAAATAGCTTCTAGCTTATCTTGGGAGTCTGTACTGTACTCAATGGGCAGGGCTCTGTTTTTATTTATTTTTTTGTTATTAGTACAAATTGTACCTTACAAAACGGATCAACAAACAATTTAGAAAAAAAAATTGAACTAAAGAAGCATGACTTAAAAACATAAAATGTCTTGTAAAACTACAATATTAAAACATACAGACAGAACAGCAAGCTAAAGGTGACCTAAAAAAGAATGGGCTACCTATCTGATCCCACTCCTCGCCATGATTACATTCACCCTGCATCATGATATGATATGATAGGTTATTTATAACGTGCTTAATACCCAGAGGTTTCTAAGCGCTGACCCGGGGATCGAACCTGTGTTGCTCCGTGTCGTCTTGCTTCCAAGGCGAGCACGTTGGCACTGAGCTATCCTCCCGAGACGCATCACTTTAGAAATCTTTTTTTTTTTAAAACACTGATAACCTTACCAATGCCACTATCATGCCTAATTGAGAAATGGACATCAGTCTTTGCCATAAATGATCAGTAACTATGAGTCTGAATATGTATACATTAACCCAACATTACAGTTCTGGAGTGAGCAAATGTATGACATTCCAATACTAAATGGAATAAAGATTTGAGAGGAGCCGTCCCACACATTCGGCAACCCCTCAACTTTTTGGCCAAACAAATCTTCGGCCCGATTACCTCAAGAGTCGTAAGACAATTCAAATGAAACTTAAGGTACCACCTAGAGAATACCTGAGAGGGGAATTTTGTCATAAACTGCATTCTAGTGGGAAGTGACATATACAACATGTCCTTCAGCTTAAACAACATCTGTATCCCCAAACACTGAATGTTTCTGATTTTATCCCATGTTTGGATTTATTTCTTAACAGTATAGTCAGAGTCCTCCAAATGTATATTAACCTCCTTCAGAAAGGGTTCACACCTGCTCTTAAGGGCTCTCAAATATATATTGGTACCCACCCCTCGTCATTTGCCCTATGATATAGGACGACAATGTTTTCAGACCCCAAACTTATCAGGAGGGCATATCTCCAACATCTTCCGCAGGAACAGGGATCGACTGACATGTTATGCCTACCAGGAGGTCAACCCCAGCTCCAGTCGCACTAAACCAATCTTGGCTGAGGAGGGAAGGCCTAAAACCTGTTTTAAGATCTTTGCTTCACAGACCTCTAACCAATTCCAGTCCCTAAAATTTAACCAATTCACAGCAATACAAGGCTATGGCAGACACCTTAAGTTTGTAAAAGTATATCAATGGGGTCAATGAGTAAGCACAATAGTTGGTCATTGACAAACACAAGCACACTTTTTCCCCCAACCTAGCTTTATATAATTTGGTTTGGTTTTGTTTGCAAGCCTCAGTCAGTGAATCCTGTTTTACCACAGTGTGTATCACATACAAGACAAGTGTCTAGTGCTCATTGCTTTTTTTCTTTACTTAATGAATGCTCCCGGCACCAGACTGGAATCGCACAGCTCAAAACTTTCCTCTTCTGCTTGCTCTTTCTCCCTCACCTGCTGACCTTCCTGACCTACCTGTCTGCTGTACCGACTGGTTGCTTGGCTGCCCCCCAGTCTCACTGGGTACCAGGCTCTTTTGTGATCAGTCACCCTTTCACTGCCTCCGGGCCTACCACGCACTTGGGGGCTGTAACTGTAACCCTACAGTCACTTGTTCTCCTTGCACTATCCAGAGCCGGACTGCCCTGGCTGCACTTACTCAGAGCATTGCTGCCCTCTTATCCCCCTCTCCCTTGCACTTCCCCCCTCCCTTTCCCCTTGCACTTCTCGTTCTCGCACTTGCACGATCTGAATGACACAAGACCTAGTAATACCGTTTTGAGGGGATTGTCCCCTCCAACGTATTCCACATCTATGACAGGTAATGTCCACAGCTGTGCTGCTTCGGAAGATTTTTGGCAGAGAGCATCTGGCGTCGATCCGTTGTCCCTCAAGGGCCTCCGTTGAGGGTTGACGTCACCGGATGTTATATATAGGACGCATGGCGCCCGTAGCCTTAGTTCTGTTTTTTCTGCAAATGTGTTTGCTTCGGAATCTCGGCGTGTACGATGTCTTCTTCTTCTACTACCCCGAAGTCGGGCTTTAAAAAATGTCAGGACTGTGGTTCGAAGATGTCCATCACGGACCTGCACGACATCTGCCTCTAGTGCCTCGGCGAAAGCCACGCCACCGACGACTGCGAGGATTGTCAGTCCCTGACGTCTAAGGCCTTGCGGGTACATAAGTGGAAATTGAAGGTAGGTAGGGTGTCTAAGCCCCGTAAATCGAAGTCCGCTGTGCTTTCGACCGATGACTCGAGGAGCGACTCTCCGCGTCGGGCGAAAATCCAGGGGGTCTCGGTCTAGGAATGGTTCCTGCCATTCCTCGGCCTCGTTGAGGCATTCTAGGAAGCACCGTCACCGGTCGCCTTCCTCGTCGGAGGAGGACTCTGACAGTTGACTTGTGCCACCAAGTCTTTGTCGCCGGCCGAATGGGATGCATTCCGCCAGCAGATGTAAAGCTATTTTCGAGTCGCAAGGCACAGTTCCGGCCGCACCGTCGAAAGGAGCCGGCTGGGAACGGGCTAGGTCCACCACTCGCACGCCTTCGGGCTCGGGAGGTCGGTGCGATCATCAGGAGCCGTAGAGGTCCCGCTCGGACAAGGGAGATCGCCATAGCCGTGCAGATCCAGGTCCCAGTCCTTGACGCCATCGAGAAAGTCGGAACCTGTGAAGCCTTCCAAGAAGGCATCAACACCATCAGCGCCGTGTCCGTCGAGGGACACTCTCGGGGCTCCATCCTCGAAGAAGTCTTCGATGCCATCAGCGCCTCGGTCGATGCCCTCAACGCCGTTTGTGGAGGATTTGACGGAGGTGCCCCTGAGGGCTGTGGAGCCTCTGAGGAAGACTACCAGTAAGTCTGTGAGGCCTGTATTTGAGCCCTATTCTGTTCCTCCTCCTAGATTAGAGTTTTTCTAACCTTTACAGGATATTTCAGAGGTTGAGGAACTGTCTGATGAGGAGATGGCCTTGCCTGTGCCTCCTGATGTCCCTGATGACCTTTTGTCTGTGCATAGTCAGATGGAGGAACTCCGTCAGTCATTGCATGACGCTAGTGTCCTTGACACCTCTCTGGAGTTGGAGTTTGGCCGACCTGCGCCTGGGGCACATGCGGATTCCTCATATCGGCGTCTCATGTCAAGGGTGACAGAATACTTGGGGTGGTCTGCTCCACCGGTTGAGTTTGCTCAGGATGATTTGACAGACATCCTGGATCAAGGTCCGCCCACTGACCCGGTGTTGCCGTGTCACATTGCTTTGCAAAGGAGTGTGGCTGCAGCTTGGTCTGTTCCGGAGAGTCTACCAGCAGTTAATAAGTTGCTTCCGAAGAAATCTCGCCCATCCAGTAGTGACCCCTGCTACTTATCGACGCACCCTACTCCAGAGAGTTTGGTGGTGAAGCCCGCTACGGCCTCCTCTAAGCAGGCTGCGTATCCTACCATCCCTCCTGATGGGGACGATGAGCGCTTTGATGGTTGGACGAAGAAGGTATTTTCGGCTGGGGGTATGGCATTGAAGTCGGCCAACTCCACTTGTGCCTTAGCATGATTTACACACACTCTGTGGAACTGTGTGTCTTTGGCGGCTGAGCATATTCCCGAAGGCGAAGAAAGGGATGGTTTTCTAGCCCTTGTGCAAGACTGCAAGGATGCCATGTGCGAATCCCTTCAGTCGGGTTTGGACACAGCAGACTGCGTCAGGGGGTCCATGGCTGCGAGCTCTGTGATACGCAGGTTTGCGTATTTGCAGAAGTCGGGATTTGCTCCTGATGTGCAATCCCGCCTTCTGAACATGCCCTTTGATGGGGTTCATCTGTTTGGCAGCAAGGCTGACTAGAGCCTTGAGAGGTTGCAGACCTCCAAAGCTGCAGCGAAGTCTTTGAGCGCTGCAGTGTGTCAACCTCTTCCTTTTCGTCCTAGGGGACAGCAATGGAGGGGAGGTTCCTTTCTGTACTACTCGTCCTTTGGTAGATCGAGAGGAGCTGCCAGTCAAAGGGGCCACCGTAGGAGTAGAGTACCTTGGGTGGAAAGCAAGGTATCCGGGGTGCTAAAGCTGCTCAGGCAGTTGCCTCTTTGCCCTCAGGCACTGCCGCAGGCACGTATGCTCAGTCATGAGGCCATGTCCCATGGTGCGCCAGTTAGGGGCAAACTTGCGCAGCATTTTGGAGAATGGCGGGCCATTACTTCAGATGTGTGGGTTCTGGAGATCATAGCTCACGGCTACTGTCTTCCCTTCCGGCAGAGGCCTTCCGACAATCCACTGGGGAAGCTCTTTGAAGCGTCCGGATCCTCTCCTTGCGCAGGAAATCCTATCCCTGCTGGAGAAAGGCGCCATAGAACTGGTGCCTGTAGCGGAGAGGAACTAGGGATGGTATTCCCCTTATATTTTGCTCCCGAAAAAAGACGGGGGATTGAGACCCATCATGGACTTGGCGTTGGTTGAACAAGCTCCTCAGGAAGGATAAGTTCAAGACGGTAACTCTTTCTCAAGTCCTCCAGGCCCTTCAACTTCAGGATTGGTTGGTGTCTCTAGACCTCAAGGATGCTTACTTTCATGTGCCAATTCATCCCAAGCACAGGAAGTACCTGAGGTTCGCGGTTGGCGACTCGCATTTTTGGGTCCTGCCGTTTGGATTGACCTCCGCCCGAGCGTCTTCACCAAGCTGATGGTGGTGGTGGCAGTGTATCTCAGGAAAGGGGGGGGGAATTCATGTCTACCCCTACCTGGACGATTGGTTGATCAGGGCGTGTTCTCCCGAGCAAGCCCTGGATCATCTGTCCGTCACCGCCACTCCCTTCACAAGCTGGGCTTCTCCCTCAATTTAAAGAAGTCGCATTTGACACCTACCCAGCGGCTCCAATACATCAGAGCAGTGCTCGACACATCCCTGGGGCATTGTTCGCCTCCCCAGGTGAGGGCTCATCAAATTCTGCAGATGGTGGACAAGTTTCAATGTGCCCAGAGTCTCCCGGCGTTCGACTTCTTGCGGTTGCTCGGCCTCATGGCATCCTGCATTTTCCTGGTTCCAGAGGCCAGGCTGCGGATGAGATCCCTGCAGTGGGATCTCAAGATGCAGTGGTCGCAGTTCTCCAGCAGGATGTCGGATCCAGTTCAGATTCCGACCTTGGTTGCCCAGGATCTTCTATGGTGGGCCGACAAAGACAATCTGATGAAGGAGCACCATTTTGGCAACTATGGCCGGAGGTGACGATAGTGACGGACGCATCCCTCACAGGTTGGGGCGCTCATGCCAACGAGTTGACGGCCAGCGGACGTTGGTCTCTGTCGAGTCCAGACTCCACATCAATCTGTTAGAGCTGAGGGTTGTCAGGCTAGCCCTGAAAGCTTTTCTGCCATTTGTGCGAGCGAAGAATGTCCTGATTATGACGGACAATACAGTAGCCATGGACTACCTCAACAAAAAAGGGGGGGCAGGGTCACTCCCGTTGTACAGGGAGGCGATGCAGCTCTGGTTCTGGGCCATCCAGCAGGAAATTTCGATCTCGGCAGTTCATCTGGCCGGAGACGAAAACGTGGCGGCAGACGCTCTGAGCAGGCAGAGCACGGTCTCGTGAGTGGGTGCTGGCTCAGAAAGTTCTTTTGGGGATCTTCACCCTTTGGGGAACCCCACAAGTGGATCTCTTCGCCCCCAGTGTCAACCGGAAGTGCGAGAGATTCTGCTTGCGGGAATTTCCCCAAAGAGGAGCCTTAGGGGACGCGTTCATAGTAGAGTGGTCCTTCCCACTGCTGTACGCGTTTCCTCCAGTCCCCATCATTCCGCAAGTGTTGCGGATCTTACGGAGGTTGTGTTCCCGAATGATCCTCATTGCTCCGGCATGGGCCAGGAGAGCGTGGTATCCGGACCTTCTAGACATGTCCATCTGCCCTCCACGCTGTCTTCCCTACCGAGACGATCTGCTCTCACGGGAGGGGGGGTCAGGTTCTCCATCCAGAGGTCCAGTCTCTCAGCCTTCATGCTTGGTATCTGAAAGGTTGTGGTATAAGGATTGGGACCTCCCCGAAGACGTGATGGAGGTGTTGCTTTCGGCCAGAAGGCCCGCAACAAAATCCCTGTACTGTTGCCGTTGGGGAAAGTTATGACTGGTACAGAATGTGGATCCTTTCCAATGTTCCTTTCCTTTGTTTTTTTTTGCTTTCTTTAGCCCAGAAGGGCCTGCAAGTGGGTACCATTAAGGGTTACCTGGCGGCGCTGTCCATATTTAAGCGCTCGTCTGAGGAATGTTCTTATTTTAAGATTCCTTTGATTTCCCAGTTTCTAAAAGGGCTAACTAATTTGTTTCCACTGTCGCCTTTCCATGTACTGGGATGGGATTTGAATTTGGTTTTAAAGTTCCTAATGGGAGCTCTGTTTGAGCCCTTTATTCTTGTCCGTTGCGACTGTTGTCCTTTAATACTGTGTTTTTAGTTGCAGTTACTTCCGCACGCAGAGTGAGTGAGTTGCAGGGACTTTCCGACAAGCCACCCTTTACTGTTTTCCATAAGGATAGGGTTGTGCTGCGGGTGCTGCTGCCTTTTCTTCCGAAGGTTGTATCGGAATTCCATTTGAGCCAGAAGGTGATTCTTCCAGCGTTTTATCCTCCTCCACATCCTTGTAAGGAAGAGGACGAGGCTCCTTTGGATCCTAGGAGAGCTTTGAGTTTCTATCTCTCACGGATGTCCCGGGTCAGAGTGGACGATCAGCTCTTTGTTGGTAATGCTGGAAGGCGCTTGGGTCAGGCTGTTTCCAAGCAAACCATGTCCAGATGGATAATTTTGACAATCTCTGAGTGTTACCGTTTGGAGGGAAAGGACCCTCCAGTAGGTTTACAGGCTCACTCTACTAGGGGTGTGGCTGCCTCCACTGCTCTTCAGAGGGGCGTTCCTATTTGCAATATTTGCAAAGCAGCCACATGGGCCTCTGTCCATACTTTTGTGAGACACTATTCCTTGGCCTCCATCCATGGGCAGGATTTGGCCTTTGGTAAGGCAATCCTCTATTCAGCCATTTGATTGGGCATTCTAAAATTGCAACTTACGTTTCCGCAAGGTTTTCTGCAGTCATACTGGCAGGAGATTGGTGCCACACGTTCTGGGGAAAAACTAGAACTGAGGCTACGGGCGCCATGTGTTAGGCAGAATTATATGCAGTACCCTTTGAGAACACTACACATAATTAAGACTATAAGTGACAGTACAATTTTACCTTTGGTACAAGCCTGTACTACACAGTTATAGTGGTAGCAGTAGCGGAGCAGCCAGACTTACCTCAAGAGTAAGTGAGCAGTACAAATAGTTACACAAAGGACAGCATTTACTATGATTCAGGCTCAAGGTTTCTAAGTAAAAGAATATATATTTATTTACTCAACGGTTGTATAACATTTCACTATTCTAAGCAAGTTAAAAATCCCAATCATAAATACACCACACCACTTCACTTAAATTCCAGACAAGTTAAGCTCACAAAATGAAGTGGGAGCAAAATGGCATTCCAGCAATTTAAAAGGGAGGGAAAATAGGCAACGTAAGTACTCGGGGCAATTGAACAAGAGAGACTACAGTGAGGAGATCAGCTAGAAAAGGCTTAGGGCCAAAGTCAATGGGTCAAAGGTCTTTTGCTCAAGATCACACAGTTCAGGGTAGTTTGCGGTAAAGTTTGTGGCACAGATTCCGGACGAGGTTGGTTGGTAGAAAAGTTAGATAAAAGAGAAGAGAAGGACAAGCCCTCAGATTGGAGAAAGATGTCAAACACTTTCACTGCAGCTGAACGAAATGGACAACCGGATTTGCACAAGACCTTAAAACGGTGAGGCAGCTGTAGCTGAGACGGACGTTCCTGGTGGTTCCTGCAGGATCACGGTTCCTGAAGTGACTGTCAGACTGACATGAAGTAGGAAGACTGGAGGGTCCTGCGCCACCCAGGGAAGAAGCCAGCAACAGAGGAAAACAACGAATAAAAGGTGCGCTCCTTAAAACCCAAGCAGGGTCTGACCTTCCTGGCTATCTGGCCCACTGTAGCTCTGTGCAGCGAATTTGACCAGAGGAGGGGTCCTGGCTTGTAGTTTGGGCGAACTGGTTGGTCCCACCAGCTCAAGGGAAGTTTCCTGGAGGATCTTCTGTAGTCGGATTCTGGCAATTCGGACCTGCAGCAGGGCTTCACCGGGCGGTTCAGTCATGGTAGGGGTCCTCTTCTTCCAGTTCCTCGTTGGTTCTTTCATTCCTGTGGCGACTCTGCCTTTCCAGTCCCAGAGACCTGCTTTTCATGCAGTTTTCCCCCATTCAGACAACCTGGCTGTCAATCACACAGGGTGGCTGGCCTGGCAAGGCCAGTCCCCTTAGCCAATCAGACAAGAGTGTGACTTGGGTTACCAAGGGAACCCATGGTAGAGGTCTGAAGATCACTCCCTCACATCCTGCCTACCTAGACTATCAGGCGCCTTAAGGATGGCTTCTGTGCAGAAGCCTGCGAAAAGACAGCGAACAAAGGAGTCATCCCCGGTTTGGCGCACAGAGGAAAATACGAGAAAAACTTTAACAAAAAGAAATGGCGAATAAACCCAGCCGGAAGCAAAATAAAATGTATTTGGTCAAGCGGGTTTATGTTCGAGGCTAATATAGTAGCCTAAAACAATACCATGTATATTTAATACAATCGCAGTAGAAAAGTTAGGGTAGATACCACTGCAACCAGCCAAGTCTTTATGTTAAGGGAGCGAAACAAGGCTCCAAGAGGCACAGACAAAAGGGATAAGTGTTAACCCTTTCCAATACTCCATGTAAGATGGGGTGTACTGGGTCTGTGGTTTAAAGTGAATATATAAAGCTAATGGCCACTTTACCTGTTTCTGGTGAAAAATGGAGTCAGTGGGAAGTCTCAAAGACAACCCTGTGTCACTGCACTGAAGGTGCTGTGTAACACACACAAAAAGTGGTGCTCATAGAGTAGGTGAAACTCCAGTGCCCAAGATCACACAAAAAGTGAAAACACACACAGCAAAACACATGTAAGAGTGGGAAAAAGGCTCACACTTTTACCAGGTGAAAAAACTAAACCCTACAAATCCAGCAAAGCTGCTGAGGGACTCATTATGTAAGGGAAATCGGCCATTTATGAGAATTCTCCCTAACACTGTGCGTCCTATATATAACATCCGGTGACGTCGACCCTCGACGGAAGCCCTCGAGGGACAACGGATTGACGCAGGACGCCCTCTGCTGAAAATGTTCCAAAGCAGCTGTTAGGCAGAATCCTATGCAGTTCCCTTAGGGAGCACTACAGAAGATTAGGACTACATGTATATGCAGTAAATCCCCTTTGGTATCAGTCTGTATCACACAGATTTAGTTGGTAGCTGTGGCTGAGCAGTCAGACTTATCTCAGTAGGGAGATGAGCAGTATTCAGGGTTTACACAATAGGGCTACACTACTATGGAACAAGGAAAAACTGACCAAAGCTTTGTATAAAAAAGAATATATATATTTTACACACTCATCGCTATCTTTAAGCAAGTTGAAACAGTCAAGAAAAGTATACACAACTCCCTATTTAAATTGTAGACAAGTTTGAGCAAGAGTGAAAACTGAGCAAAATGGCACAGTGTAAACCAAGCAGATATGGCACTCTTAACAATTTCTTTGGAGGGAGGGGCTGTCATGACCCTTTCCCCTGGCCCCAACTGGCAAGTCAGCCTTCTAGTCAGGGCCAGGTCAAAGGCCTTAAAACCTCATCCAAGACTCTCTTGGAGTCAGTCCTGGCGCCTTTGGCGCCAGGCTCATAACCATCATGAAGGCCAACATTAGAATGGGACTATTTACTTGGGACTATTTAACTTGGGGGTGTGGGGGGGGTTCAGCCAACATGGAGGCACACACACAGCTCAGTTACAAGGAACTGAGCTATGCGGTCTAGTCTTTTGGGTGTGGCAGGCCTGGGACTATTTTACCTGGACTACTTTACCTGAGACTATTTAAACCACACCCAAACAGCAGAATATGCTTTGCGTTATTCTGCTGTGGGCAGCGTTATGCTCACTGTGTCCAGTTCTTTGATGCCAGTTTACCTGAAACCAAGGACTTGCAGAGAGAGAAAGAACACTACGAATCTTACCTGGAACAGTATCCTGCCTTCAATCCATCGCAGACTTCAGTTCCAGTCACCTGAAGGTACGAACTCCATCATCTGGAACCGCATGCATCCTGGAATACCGGAACCTGGAAAGAGGAGAAAGAAAGAAAGAAAGAAAGGCAGCATTAGTAAGCGTTTACTGACGTTTCCTCTCTTATGAAGAAAGCCACACAAGTCCTCTCCTGGTCAGTATCATTGCTGTAACATTACGGCGCTTGGGATGAACATTGCAACCTGCAAGGAGAGAAAAGAAACAGGTTAGCAATATAAAAGGCGAAACAGTGCTGCGCATTACACACCGGACAGCATCGCACACACCACGCTTTCGCCTACCGGTCCATGCTCATCTTCAAACTGCATGACAACACCAAAATACCTTTCCATACCTAAAAGGAAAGAAGCAAGACATTATTATTCGAACTAAGGGGAACATAAGAACTGCATATAAAGACTGTAAAGCAGCACACCTATGGAGTCGTAGCAGGCCTGGATTCCCACAGGGGGGCTTGCACCAGTGAAGTAACTTGGTCGCTGCTCGCCCCCCACATCTATGCGCCCCTGCCATGAGGAACAAGACGGATAATCCACCGCTTACAATATTAAGGTGAGGAGAAGGCCCAAGGGGGAGGAAGGAGTTGAGGCCAAGGGAGGTGGGAAAACATAAAGACAATCTGGTATTGAATCCAGCTCTCCTATATTGCAGACCCATCTTTAACCAGAGGCCTTACCAAGGGCCAGGGAGAGGGTTTGAGAGTGCAAATCATCCAACCAGGGCTGGGTGGCGTCCCCGTGAATACCAGGTGAGCGTAACAGGGAAAGGGCAAGTTTTACAGTGTTAGACTCCTAAACACACCAGCAACAATTCCCAATTGTATTGTGAACAAGTTAGGCAAGGCAGTACTGTAGCATAAGCAATACTTAGGTGAAAACCGAGCAAAATGGCACTTCAACAATATAAAAAGGGGAAGGAACGGTGGTTATAAGAGTTTAGGTGCACCAACACATTTCTTGATGAAAAGCAATCTAGAGAAGGCAGTTGTAACTGATTTAGCCAAAGTCAATAGGCCTGTGCCAGAGTCAGTGGTACAAGGCAAAGTTCCCAGAATTCAAACGGTTCTAGTAGCTGCAATCAAGTCTTTAACGATTTGAAAAGGCGGTTGCAGAAGGTAAAAAGACAATGTTAGACGATAGGGGCAGCCAGCCCAAAAGGTAAGTAAAGGATTTAAAACACCTTTAGCAGTACCCAGCGAAACGGGAGGCCTGGCGGAACAATGTACCTTGAAAGTGGAAGAGGCTCCTGCGGTGGGTGTAGTTCCTGGCAGTTCCTGCAGTTCGGGAGATCCAGCAGAGGAAAAGAGGGTCTCGTCGTGGTGGAAGGTTCGAGGTACTGCACTGCCCAGGGATGAAGCCAGCCGCGGTGATGCCAAAACGGAATAAAAGGTATCCTCCTTTAAATCACGGTCGTGGTGGATGGGTGCCTGGCAATCCGGTCTCCGAGTGCTTGGCACTGGCGATTCGATCAAGGCAGGTCCTGGAAGGCGATTGGCAAACTGGTTGGCCCCACCAGCTCAAGGCAAGAAGACTTTTTGTTAGGCAGAATCCTGTGCAGTTCCCTTGGGGAACACTGCTAAAAGATTAAGACTACAGGAGTAAGCAGTAAACCCAATTGGTAGCAGTCTGTACCACCCAGATTTACCTGGTACCTGTGGCTGAGCAGTCAGACCTCTCTCAAGAAGAGTAGGGCAGTATATAGAGTATACACAATAGGGCTAAAAACACAGTAGAGCAAACAAACACTGACCAGAGCTTTGTATAAAAAGTATATCATTATTTATTTAAAACACACTTTAGGCAATATACTAGCACTCTAAATCAAAAGCAAGTTAAAACACAGTCAGGTAAAGTATACACACCTCCCTTGCTAACTGTCAGACAAGTCCGTTAAAACACCACAATTTGTTAAAACAGTGTGCGCGTAACCTGATGGCACTCCAATAGTTCAGTTAAGGGGAGAGAAAAAGGCAGAGCGTAGAAATAAAACGGGTCCCAACACTTTTAGGAGTTCTCAGCAAGGGAATAAAGGCAGTATATACCGTAGAGCCAAAGTTCATAGGCCAGGCCCACTTTAAATTGAGCAAAGCGAAATGTGCCCAGGATCACACGGTTTAAAATGCACTAAAAGTCTTTGCAGAATGTTCAAAAGAGGTTGGGGTGATTCAAGATTGTAAAGTTAGAAGGTCTGGGGCCAACCCAGTTGGAAAGCCAAGGATTTAAGGGTCACCTTGGGCAAACCGAAGAAAGGGAGGCCAGGCAGAACACAGTGCCTTAAAGAGAGAGGAAGCTCCAGCGGTGGCAGTTGTTCCTGGCAGTGGTTGCAGTTTGTTGTTCCGACCAGGGGAAGAGAGGATCTCTTTGAGGAGGAAACGTGGAGTTGTTGCACTGCACAGGGATGAAACCAGCCACGGAGTTCGTTGATAAAAGGTGCGTTCCTTTTATTCGCGGTCAAAGTGGTGAAGCTTGGCTATCCGGCCGCCGGGGTGCTTGGCACAGGTGATTCGACCAAGAGACGTCTTTGGAAGGCGAAAGGGGTGAACTGGTTGGTCCCACCAGCTCAGAGGAAGAAGACTCGTCCAGCAGAAGATCTTCTCTTGTTTGGAAAGTGGAGAGGTAGTTGCAGCAGGGCTTCACCGGTGGTGTCATCGTTGCAGATGGCTCAGCTTCTTCCCTCTTCGGATTCTTAGGTCCTGTGGCGACTTCTGAAGTTCCAGTCCCAAAGGCCCTGCTTTTATGCAGAAAAACCCCCATTCAACAGCCTTGCTGTCACTCAAACATGCTAAGTGGTGAGCCGGGCGGCTCACCAGTGGGCCAATCAGAATAGAGGGTGACTTGAGTTGCTAAGGCAAAGCATTCCAGGTTGCCAATTCCCCTCCCCACCCATCCTGTGGAACCCAGACAGAGTGGCACCATTTGGAGGGCTTCTGTGGAGAAGCCTGCCAAAAAGTGGAACAAAGGGCTCGACCTTGGTCAGAGTTACAGAGACGGACACGAACGCCATTTTAGAAAAGAGTTTTGGCAAAAAGACCCAACCGTTAATTTAATATTAAATAAATAAACCAGCGGTATCTTTAACATTGCACCAAAAAGTGGTGCGTTTAAAATCAATGGGAAAATCCCATAGAGAATATTCCGGTGGAATATTTTGCGTGGTAACCACTGCCACCAGCCAGAAACTCGACAATGGGGGACTGGACAGTGCAGTGCCCCCTTGAAAACAGACCCAGGGGCAATATAATTAACCCCTTCCAGTACTTCCACAATATGATGGTTTGTCTATGGGGTTTTTCTCACCCTCATAGGTATTTTTAAAGGGAAAGACTTTTTTTCTGCTGAAAAAGGTTCTGTTCCCGTCCGTAGCGAAGGATGCCCATATAGGATGGAGGAAAGGGCACTATGGACTAGGCGTACTTTAGTCACTACGGTGAATGACTTATTTCATGCTTTCACTCGTGTAAGGAAGAAATGTGGCAAAACATTATTATTGAACTTTACTCTTGTGAAAACACACAACTGAATGGTTGCATGTGTCTAATAAAGATTCCGGGAGGAAGAGTAACCTCAGAATCTATATTAACACAGTGAAACCAATCTAACAATAGAAGTTAAGTGTTTGAACGTCATCACTACAAGTTGCAAAGAGCAAGCATTGTCCAAGACAAGAGTGAACACAGTGTTTCCACAATTAGGATTCAAACCAACCTTTCCCAAAGCCAAAGAATGGTGTAAGCATTACTGTGAGTCAAAGGTAATACCAGCATTGCCCAAGCCTAGAGTGTGCAAGCATTACCTGAAGCCAAGAGTGGCAACAAAGCTTCTGGGTAATTATTTTGGCTAACAGAATACACAGGGATAAAGGCAAGGGATAAACTACTTGTAGTTATTTGAAGTTGATACAACCTTCATTGCCAAAGTGGGAAGAAGAAAGAAGTGTGTCCTAAAGGCAATTTTTGGTTGTCAGTGTAGCAGACAGACAAGAGTGGCAAAGAGGCTGCACCTCTGAAAAAGGAATAGTCAAAGGAAGACTTCCCTGCTTACTTGAAGGTGTTGAAGTACCTTAAAATGAATCTTGTCATATCTGAAACCTGCTTAAAGTCACAAAGTACTGAAGCTTTGGTGGTGTATATAGTTGTCAGTAGATTTGATATTTCAGTATGGAATCCTATGAGGCAGGGGAGTAGAATCCCATAGTAAAATCTGGCAGAAGTTACTTGAAGGTGAGAGTTGCTATAATGAAAGTAGAAATGCTCTGAAGTCATCCTGACAAAGATGCACAGTGATTCCTAAACTTATAAAGAAAGACGAACTAAGGGTTAACAAAGAACTGTTTGATTCACATTACCAGAAGCTGTTTACCTTAACCTAACAAAGAACTGTGGTATTTTCTTCTTGGGCAACTAGAAGTTGTGGCAAAGCATCTTGGCTGGAAATTACATTGATGCTATGCCAACAAGAGAAGCTTCCTTTTCCATGGTTTGAACTTTGGTTAACAGAACTTTGTTTTGACATTTGAAGGAGCCAAGAAATGAATTGAGACTGTATTGCAAACCCGGATTTCCTTGTTTCTTTTTGTTGAACATTGGAACTGAATTTACCTTGAAACCCAGGGAATGGGAGTTTACCAAGAAAGACTGTGAATATTATTGTCATTATGAAATGCCATATTTTTCTTTGTGTATTTGATGTTTAAGTGTGAGGGCAGGATATCCTGTGTTAGAGTGCTTTACTTTAGTTTTGACAGGCAGGGTAATCCTTGTAAAACGTAGGATTTAATAATTGTCATTATTTTGAGAAATCATCTAAAAGTTGTCTGCCTCACGTTTCTGACCCCTCACAGGTGTGATAGAACCCTCAGACAGCCTTAGGTGTTCCCCCAGTTGTCTTTGTCAAACCTGGTGGATCTTGGTGATTCTGTTGATTTTAGAAAGCAAAATTCCGTTTTTGTCAATTACCCAATGACAAGGATTAACAAGCTAACTGAAAGATTGGGGAATGCTAAAGGTATTTCAACCTTGGACATCACCAAGGGTACTAACTGGTCCTGCTTAATCCATCTGACAGGGAAAAGACTGTGTTCTCTACCCATCAGGATTTGTTTCAATTCACAGTCCTTCCTTTTGGTCTTCATGGTGCTACGTTTCAAAGAATCATGGGTAAAGTACTCCAGCCCTAGTCCGCCTTTGCAGCAGCATAGCACAATGATATTGTATTTTATTTTCTATTTTATTTGTACTTTATTAAGCGCCTTAAACCAAAGCGCTGTACATAGGATAAAAGAGCAGTACAATAAAAATGAATCAACAATTAAAACCAGAAAACAATCACTCAAGAATGTTGGAGTAAATGAGATTTCAAAGACCCATGGAGAAGAGGTAGACAGAAATAGAGCGGAGAGAAAGTGGAAGAGCATTCATTCCATTGGAGAGGGGCCAGGAGTTCAAAGGAATGAAAACGAGACTGAGCACAGAGAGGGACGGGAAGCTAAGAGTAAGAATTGAGAAGCGAGCAAAGAGAACGAGAAGGAATTTAGAAAGATATTAGTGCAGTAAGATATCTGCGAGCAAGACCATGAAGAGATTTGAAAACCTTCCATATGTAGGTGCTGGATATCGGGGCATTTAATATTCTTTAGGGGGAGAAGCCCTGGAGTCGCAGGGGCTATGCTGTGACCGGTTTGAGCCTTTTTGGCACCTGGAGCCCTGCTTGTGTCGGATCGCAGGTGCACAAAATGGCGGGCGGACCATTGGAACTGTCTTTCCGCAACACCTGGGGAAAGTAAGGACATTGTGGAGCCCGGAATCATCGTGGCAGTCAAGAACGGAGGTGGTGCCAAAGGTGGTACATGCTGCTGGAGAACTGGACATTAGCTGACAAGGTGATCTGGCTCTCCCCCGCTTGGCGCGGATGCGGAGGAGAAGGGCACATCTAGGGTGGTGACCAGGCTGGCTGGGAGAGGAGCAGAGGAGAAGGTAGGGAGCTGTGTCGGGTGATCCCGCGCTCCGTGGCTTTTGGGATCGGTTCGTCACGGCGGGGGCCCCTCCCGCCTTCTCCTCTGGGAACTTCCTGTTTTTTACGGACTGCTCCACGGGTGGAGGGGTGTGTGGAAGCCAAGCCTGAATTGCTGCCCGGGGCGGGGAGCTCATGGACTCTGTGCCGGCGGGGACATGGGCGTCCAGGGTGATGAGTGCCCTAATGAGCAGAGGAGCTGGAGCCATGCTTCGAGCCTGCTGCCCGGGTCTTAGAGGCTGATGGCTCTGCTCTGGTAACAGCGATCTGGCTGCTGGCTGGTGAGGTGAGACCCTTGCTGAAGGACCTCCTGAGGAGACTGAGTTGGAGGGCTGTACAAACCCTCCCTATCAGCATTCGCTCTCTCATTACAAGCTTGCCCATTTCATCAATCCACATGCTCCCCTCTGGATGGATAGTCAACATCCAGTCTCTGACTGAGAATGCCCTAAGACAGGGGGTGCTGGCTGTTGCTCTCGTCTTTGTTGCCCTCTAGCCTGTAGGCGTACCGGCATCGCTGCGCACCGCCGCTTGTGGGCATAGCTCCTGGGCGAGTCCCCTTGCTGTGCATATTCTCCCTTCGGAAATGCCCAGGTCAGGACGCAAACATAAGGGGAGAGAGATCACGGCTTACCTGACGTCTGCTACGCCAGCACCTCAGAAGATGCAGTCTGTTACAACGAAGGTCCATGCCTCGCAGGGGTTTGAAGCAACTTTTGATCCCGCCTTATCCAGGCAAGACTTTGAAGGAATGCTAAAAACTCTTAAGCAGGACATTACGCAGGAGATAAGGTTTGAGATTCAGTCCTCAAAAGACTCCTTGGCAAGCTCCTTCGCTGAGGTAAATTCCAACCTGACACGCCTGGAGGCCAGGGTCAATTAATTGGAGATTCTAATGTGAGCATGTGCACGGGAATGATGAGCTCACCAAGAGAGTCCAGAATGTGGAGGATCGGCTTGAGGAGATGTCAGCTAACCAAACGGATTTGGAAAATCGCCCAAGGAGGAATAACATCAGGATACGGGGAGTGCCAAGACAGGTTCAGGTCAGGATCTCTCTGAATATGTGCATGCCCTCTTTAAATCCTTCCTGAGCCTAGGAGATTCAGATGAGTTGATCCTAGATGGGACCCACCGGGTCTATTCCTCCGTCCAGCAGAAGCGGAACCTTCTCCCTCCTCCCTGACGTCCTATCTAGAGTTAATTTCTTTCAACAAAAAGAGGAAATAATGGCAGCAGCTAGAAGAGCAGAACCAGTGAAATAACGTGGCTCCTCCATATCATTATTTCAGGATTTGTCACCATATACTTTGGCAAATCGCAGGCATCTCCCGTAAGTCACCACTTGTTTGCAGGTGAAGAGGGTCCTTAATCGGTGGGGGTACCCATGTAAGCTATTGTTTGAGTATCATAACCGATCCTATGCTATTGGGTCTGAAGATGAAGCGAACAAGCTGATGCAGGAAGCCGCCGGCAAATTGGTTGACATGGTTGCCGACATCTTGAGGAGGTCAGCTCCGAGTCCCACGCCAAAGGACAAGAATGGAAAGCCCAAGGGCTGGGCTCCAGCTAAAGTGTCGAAAGAATCTGAGCTCCTGGAGATGGGAAGTACTGGCCCTCCCTGACTTGGCGGGAGTCATTGGAGTTCAGAGTTCCTACGAGTTTACCTGAAGCAGGAAAGCGTCCTGCAAATTGGAAGGTGGCAGATTTTTAGCCTGTCAGAGGTTTGTTTCTTCTCCTGCAGCAAGGTTCTGTCTGACAGATTAGATCCTGACTTTAAAGTGGCCGGTGTGACTTTGCCAGGTCCCTGGGATGATGTGACAAGCTAGCTCCAATATCAAGTTGGTATAAGGAACTGATTATTTCATGTTCTGTTCAGGTTTCGCTGATAATTGTTTCTGGTTTTGCAGTAATGAATAGCTTGTTACTTGAATTAATAGACTACAGGTAGTTCCTCTGCTTAACAAATGAGTTTCAGTTCTTATGCACTCCCCCCTTTTTGCGCAATGCAGACTGGAAGATGAAGGGGCAAACATGAAGTGTACTTTGTTTGGGTGCCAACCCATGGAATACGCACGTTATTGTTACCCTGAAAGGTTGGCTATTCAAGTTTGTTGTTCCAAAAGCCTTGCAAGCAAACTTTACACCTCCTATCCACTTTTTATTATTTCTTGCATTTTTATTGTTTATTACTGTTTTCTATGTTATCCTAAGGAGTGCAGCTTACAAACCTTATTGCAAGATACACTCTCGGTTGCTCTGCCCTTGGTTTTTGTATTTCTTTTTGGAGTACACAGTTGGGAAATGTTGACGGTGGGGGCGATTATTGGAGTGAAGCGGCCTCTGCGAATAGCCAGCTTTTCTTGGGGCAGTGAGCGAGGGGATAAACTGAGTGGATGGATGAAGGAGATGGGAGATGAATCTCAAAACTGGCCTGTCTGGAGGAGTGTTTGGCTGGCGGAGTCTACATGGCGATTGAACTGCTGTTGGAATGGCTAATCCGATTTTAATTGCCTCTCCTTGAACATGCAAGGCTGAAACTCCTCCCTTAAACTCAAGGCCTTAATGCATCGAATGGCCACCCCGACTCTTCACTCCTATTTCTTCAAGAAACTCATCTTCTATCATCAGATGAATTTAGGCTTAATAACAAATTAGACCCCACAAGATTTTTTTGTGCCTCTTCGGGGTCAAAGAGATGCGGGGTGGCCATTTTGATATGCAAGGGGACCCCATTGACGGTTCACAAGACTCTGAGGGATGCAGGGGGCAGATATGTTCTGGTAGTGGCTAGGCTACAGGGGCAGAGGGTGACTTTGGTCTCGCTATGCACGCCCAATTCCCAGCAGGATGTGTTCTTTGCGTCCCTGTCTAAGCTTCTGTTTGAACATACTGAAGGGGAACTCATTGTAGGGGGCGATTTTAATGCTGTGATTAACCCTTTAATGGACAAGTCCCTCCCCCCAACCAGCTTAGGCAAAGAACTTCCTGGTGCTCACAGTGCTTCTTCGGGAACATTCCCTTATAGAGTTCTGGAGATTTTTCCATCAAGAAGAACGAGAGTATACTTATTACTCTGCAGTACATAGGGGGTTTTCCAGGTTGGATATGTTCCTCGTATCAGACATGCTCATCTTCCAAACAATTGACATAGATATAATTCCAAAAGCCTTATCGGATCATGCCCCGGTACTATTAACAATGGCCTCCTTTAATGATACTCCAAATCCTACACGCACTTGGAGATTGAATGAATTCCTTCTGGAGGACCCCCAGTTCCGCTCCTGTATCTCAGACGCTATATCTCATTACTTCACTGAGAATGACACGTCAGAGTTGGCCTATACCACTGTATGGGATGCTGCGAAAGCGGTGATTCAGGGTCATATCATAACTAACTCAATAGAGAGGCGGAAAGTCAGGAAACCAAGGATACAGAGGGGAGACAAGTTACCTCGGAGATGGATAAGCTCCGCATAGTTGAGAAATTTTTTAGAGAACACTTGGCCCCCCATCTCACAGACTTACACATGGCCAGTCAATTTGTACAAGATTCGCACTTGCCACAATTGTCCCAAGAGGTTCGGGAGCTTTTAGAGGAACTGATCACGCTACGGGAAACGAAGGCTGCCATTCGCTCCCTGCCTTTGAGTAACTCCCCAGGGCCAGATGGGCTCACAAATAAATTTTACAAGACTTTTAGATCCATGCTCTCCCCTTACTTAACAAAGCTTTTTAATGCCATTTGGGCTGCTGGCTCGGTTTCCCATTCTATGACAGAGTCCATTACGACCCTGATTCTGAAACCTGGAAAGAGCCCCGTGGACTGCGTCTCCCATCGACCTATTGCTCTGTTTAATACAGATGCGAAACTGCTAAGGCAAATAATTGCCGGACGTCTGGGAGAGGTCCTTCCGGCACTGATGGAGAAAGATCCAACTGGTTTTATACGCAACGGCTCGACATATGACAACATCCACCGGGCGATAAACCTGATTGCTTTGGCCCCCAAGCTCCCGGGCAGATTGTCCATATTATCTTTAGACGCTCATTGGGCTTTCGATAATATGTTCTGGGGGTATCTGCAGTTGGTGCTGGAGAGATGTGGCTTTTGGGCATAGCTTCTCAAAATTGATCCTTTCAAGCTTCCAGTTTCCCTCGACAAGAGTCAAAGTGAATGCAAATTGGACTCTGTTGATTCTTTTAGGTAGAGTCACCAGGCAAGGTCACCCCCTGTGTCCCCTAGTTTTTGCCCTGCCGCTGGAGTCTTTAGTCCAGCAGATTCGATTGAACACTGAGGTCTTGGGCTTTAAATTCGCGGGTCAGTGCCATAAAGTGGCTTTATATGCAGACGATCTGTTGTGTTTCTTGAATGATTGTCTGAAGTCCATTCCGCCTCTAATGGAATTATTGTCCCAGTTTGCTAGAGTTTCCGGATTTGAGGTGAATCCCGCTAAATCGGTGGTCATGGCTCTAACCGAATCCCCTGCGGCTTTGGCAGAGGTACAAGCGGCATTCCCTATCCGTTGGTCTTCCTCAGATATCCCTTACCTAGGAATAAAATGGACCCGACTTTCACAGGCTTATTTAAGGCTAGCATACCCCCTCTATTGAGAGAAGCCAAAGAAATGCTCCATCGCTGGGATTCTCATGAAGTCTCATGGTTGGGAAGGGTTGGCGCGTTCAAGATGACCCTTATTCCGAAGCTCCTATACGTTTTTCATTCTCTGCCTGTTCTGATTCCTGAAGGTGACCTCATCGCTATGCAAAAGGAGATGGGACAATTTATTTGGAAGAAAAAGAAACCTAGAATTCCCTGTAAGCTCCTTACGAGAAGCGGGATGTCAGGCGGCATAGGGCTTCCCTCGGTCTCAAGTTATTATAGAGCAGCTCAGGTTGCTACAATGCTAGCTTGGGGGAATTCAGTGGAATCCCCTAGGTGGCAGGAGATTGAGCAAGCAGCCCCCCTGTTTCCGCTGGCGTATTTTCCTTTCCTCCCTAAAGAGCATCGAGGGTATCGTGATGGGGCATTGCCCACAACATTGGCAATGCTCCATAGTTGGGATAAGGCATGTGCGCAGAGAGGGATCACATCTGGTTTGGGTCCATTGTCCCCCATTACCCAAAACCTTGCATTCACTCTGGCCTGAGTCCCAGTTCATTCCGCTGCTGGAACTCAGATACACCCTTAAGACTGAGGGACTTGTATGTAGATCAAGAACGCTGACATTCCAAGAGTGCAAGGAGAAGTTTGGTGTGCCAGAATCTCAGCCTTTTAGGTACATACAGCTTTGACACTGGTTGACTAACAGGGCTACCCACCTAGCTGCCTCTATGCCCATCGGGGTTCTAGAACTTAAAATTGTTGAGGGACAACGTTCCCATAGGCTAACCACCTGCTATAAACTCCTGGAAAATGCCCCGGAAGGAGAGGAACTTCCTTACATGCTGGCCTGGGAGAGGGAGCTGGGTTTAGATATCCCAGAGGATTCATGGCAAAAGATATGGTATAGATCTCAGAAGAGTTCTTGGTGTACGGTGCTGAAAGAGAATGCTCTTAAGATTCGTTTCTGATGGTATTTTTCCCCAAGCAAGTTACATGCAATGAACCCGGATTATCCAGACACATGTTTGCATGGTTGTGGTGAGCGGGAGGATCTAGCCATGTGGTGGCATTCTTTGGTTATACAAACTTTATGGCTGGAAGCACGATCCAAAATCAAGGAAATCACTGGCTCCCTGCGCCCCATAGACCCGCGTTTTTTAATTTTAGGGGACGTGCCAGAAGATGGGTCCTTTCCGATGACAGGCTCCAGAGCGGCCCTAATTGCCCCGTTGCTTATAGCTGCACGAATTACATGGGCTTGTTTCTGGAAATCTGTCGAGGGGCCACACATAGCATTTCATGAATTCTTGACATGCATATCATATGCTTTCTATCGTACAGACTCTGACAGTTTTCCTTCCTTTTTTTCTCTTTTCTTTCTCTTCTCTTTCCCCGTTATTTCTCTTCCGACCTCTTACATCTTCATGATCCATCTCTTTCTTCTCTAGAGGCTAATTACTCAAAGTGCTTTTCCCCTCCAATCAATTATCGATGAATGAATTTGTATACGGTTTTGTCATGTTTAATGAACTCAAATGCTAAATTGCTGTATTTTAGGTGGGCAATGAACTTTGATGCAATGAAATGAATTGGCAGGAGTTTTTATTGTTATGTATTTCTCTGTCCTCTCTTGGATAAAATGTTTTGAAAATGTTATAAAAATAATTATAAAAAAAGAGAGAAAAAAACAGTTTCAATTTGAACCTGTATTTCTCCTCTAAACCAATCACTGTCCTCTTGGTCATACTGCCCCCATCCAATCACTGTGTTCTCCCTAAGCCCCGCTTCTAGCAGCCATCTTCAGATTTTTACAGCATGCTTCAGTGTTGGGAGTCCTTGATTTGCTCTCAGAGCTATTTTGTACATTTTTTCTCGGAAAAGTCAGCCGGAAACGGGGATCCGTTGTCTGTGAAGTTGCGTGCCCCTCAAGGGCGATTGTTCATCAAGGTTTCTGGAAGGCCGCCTTGGGCCTACTTCACGCTCGCCGACCATGACGCAGGAGAAAAAGGAGGGGGAAGGAACCTCTTCAGGCCCTCCGCCCAAGGCGGGCTGTGGAACGTCTTCGTGGAGGACAAACATCTAAAATGTCTTTACTGCCTGCACCCGGACCACAATGAAGATGGGTGCGAGATATGCCTGGGCTTCTTGAAGAAGACAAAGAAAGACGGTTATAGTAGGCTGGCGGCATTGCTCAAGTCGAGCAAGGCCTCTGACACGTGCTCCCAACAGGGTCACGTCTCGACCAGGATCGGCCGGTCCAAAGAGCGGTCTCCCTCCGGGAGGAGGTCAAAGTCATTTGATGACGCCCCATCCGTGGGGTCCAAGATAAGGCCAAGAACCACAAGCCCACTTCCACTGAGGTGGGTCCCAGGTTTGATGGGCTGCGATCACCATCACCTTCCACCTTCATAACCAGCCTGCCATCGAGCTCCTCCTCAAACTGAAAGTTGTCCACCCGACCAAGTTAAGGGACAAATCAGAAAAACCAAGGCAGGAGGAAGAGAAGACTGCGCAGCCCAAGCAGGCTCAACCGGCCCTGATAAAGACCTTGTCGACCGCTTCATTGACATATTCCGTCACAACTGCGCCGCCAGTAGGTGTTGACCCGACGAGGGTGGTTGCTACGGCGCAGAGGGTATTCTTGCTTCTCCAGCATGGGGTCTGGCATGGATTCACATGCTCATGAATATTCCCCGTCGTCAGGCTGGGAATCCTCGGTAAAGAAAAAACCAGTATCGGTTTCGTTTCTGATCTGTCTTTCGTAGTAATAACCAATCACTGGTCTCTGCGTCATACTGACCACAGCCAATGACTGCCCTCTACCTAAGCACCGCCTCTGGCAGCCATCTTCAGATTTTTACCGCACGTTCATGTGTTGGGATCCTCGTGCTATTGCTCTCGAGCGTTAGTGCTATTTTTTTCACGTTTTTTCTCAAAAACTTCGTTTTTTCGGTCAAAAGAGCCTCAAGCTCCACCGATTCTCCATCCGATCAACGGGGACCCGTGTCGGATTCGTCTGCGCCCCTCAAGGGTGAAGATTTCGTCGAGCTACGCTTTTGGAGGACTCCAGAAGTTTCTCAGGCCTGGCCATGGCCCAGGAGAAGGGGAGCTCGACGCCCGGAAAGCTGTTCAGGGTCTGCCCTGGATGCCAGCTGCAGAACGTCTTCAAGGAGGACGAACACTCTTTTTGTCTTTACTGCCTACATGAGGACAAGACGCACGTGGAGAAGGACTGTGCGTTTTGCGGCAACATGTCGGAGCGGACCATGAAGGACCGCCATCAACGTCTCGCCAACTGGCTGGAAGGGAAGAGCCCGTCCGGCGAGAAGAAGAGGAAGAAAGCCGAGCGGTCTTCTAAGACCTTTGAGGACGCCCCGGCGACGGGGGTCCAACATAAGGCCAAGCACCGCGAGTCCGCTGGCACTGGGAGCGCCGAACGGTCGGGCTCTACGGGCGCCAGGCAGGGCGCACCCTCCCCTGCACCATCAACCACGAGCCAACGCTCTGGGTCGGGTAAGAGGAAGGCCGAGCACCCGGCGAAGCTCTTGGAGAGGCCCCGGTCGAGCTCGAAGGCGGAGGGGGAGTGAGGCAGTGTCCCCCCCCCTCAAGGATAAGGCGGTGAGCGCACCTAAGGTGGTGAAGGCCTTAATCCATCCGGCCAAGCCCTCTATCGAAACTGTCGCGGCGGCCCTGGCTGAGCCTGTGGAGGCTACACCAGTGGTGGCGACCTCAGGGCTCAGAGTCTCCCTGCCACCTCTGAGGGAGTCCTCTTTTGTGCCCATCGATAGGACCCCCGTGAAATCCCCCGTGGGGAAGAAAAAGGGGGGGCAGGGCGTCGTCGTAGATTCGGCCTCAACCTCAGAGGAGGAGCTTAAGCCACGGCCTCGGCGTGGAAGAAGACCGGCCCGTCGGGATGGATCCCGACGCAGGTGACGACGACGACATTCCCCTCTGATTCCCCTCTGCCGGCGCCGCGAGACAACTCGGCGGCCATTTTGTTGGCTATACAGTCCTTATGCTCAGAGATAAGGACGAGACTACCGTTGCCGACGGAACCTCTCCCGTCGGGGGACCCAGAACCGGGACCTTCTGGTGTTCCCCCTACCAAGAAAAGAAGGATCCACCCTCCGCCTCCTTTTCAGCCGTCGCGCCCCTTCCAGCCCTCCTCCCCGTCCACCCGAGGGGATGATACGGGGACTGACACGGCAGCGACGGGTACGGACGACGAGGCATATGACGAGGATGTACCGTCGTCGCCTCCCACCAGGGCTTCTCCGCCCGACGAGATTGGATCGTTCCACTCCATGATCACCAGGGCATCCGAGCTTTTCCAACTCTGCCCTGAGGAGAAGAAGAAGGAAGGTTTCCTTTATCAGCGGCGCGAGGCCAAGAGGAAGACTGTCCTCTCAGTGCCTCTATTGGACGACATTTGGGATGAGGGCCTCACCCTCCTCAAGAACCCTTCCACGACGCCAGCTAGAAGAGACCGGTACGAGAAGAAGTACCGGGTCCCGGACACGGCCCCCCTGTGCCTCCGGGCGCAGCCTACCCCGGACTCTGTCGTCTCCGCGGCGGCCAGGAAAAAAGCGGGGGGGGGGTGCGGCCTCCAGATCGACTTCCCCACCGGACGGCGAGGGAAAGAAATTGGACGCTATGGGACGCAGAGTCATCTCGTCTGCGGCGACGACGATTAAAGCGGCCAACGCCTTGGCTATCGTGGCCCGCTACGACAGGGAGCTCTGGTACAAACTGGCTCCCCTGCTGGACTTCCTACCGGACGACAAGAGGGCGGATGCCCTGGAGATCCTACAGGAAGGTGAGGTGGCGTCGGACCACGCCATCACTATTGCGACGGACATCGCCGACACTGGGTTTCGCCAGTTGGGCAACGGCGTGTGCCTTAGGCGGCGTGGATGGCTCAAGGCTACGGACTTCCGTCAAGACGTACAGACCAGAGTCCTGGACATGCCGTTCGATGGGAACAACCTGTTTGGGAAAACAGTGGACGATTCCCTTCAGGCCATTAAAGCGGACACTGAGACGGCCCGGGCCCTTGGGGTTCTGCAGCAACGACTGATGCCCTTTCGGAGCAGCGGAGGCAAGGGCGCCTCCAAAGGTTCCGGCGGCGGTTTCTCCACCTACCGTCAAGCGGCCCGCTCGTCGTCTCAGGAGGCCTACAGAGGACGAGGCAAGTCTGGCGGACCCCGCCGTCGTCGCCAAGGAGGTCAAGGCGGCAAAGCCTCGTCGAAACAGGATTGAACCGGCCGTGGGGTCGGGCCCCCACCGAAGCACCCCAGTGGGAGGCCGGCTGGCGAGCTTCGTCAGCGTGTGGGAGTCCATCTCCACCGACCGTTGGGTGCTGGACGCCTTAGCCCGGGGCCACGCGCTCCAGTTTCAAAGAAGGTGCCCGCGCGTCCCCCCCGTGGCCAGGAAAGAGCTTCACGTCCCTCAGCTTCTCCTGGAGGTAAAGGCGATGCTCAGGAAGGGCGCCATCGAACTCGTCCCAAAGAGGCTTCGGGGCTCCGGAGTTTACTCGAGATACTTCCTCGTGAAGAAGAAGACTGGAGGATGGAGCCCCATCCTAGACCTGCGACGTCTGAACAAGTTCATCAAGGCGCAGAAGTTCCGGATGGTCACCCTCCAGCACGTCCTGGGTCAGCTGAAGGAAGGAGACTTCCTGTCGTCGTTGGATTTGGAGGATGCCTACTTCCATATTCCCATCCTAAAGGGGCACCGAAAATTCCCCAGGTTTGTGGTCCAAGGGCGTCACTACCAGTTCAAAGCCCTCCCCTTCGGACTTCGGTCGGCACCCAGGGTATTCACCAAGTGCCTTGCACTGGTGGCGGCGCAGCTGCGCCGCGAGGGGATCCACGTCTACCCCTACCTGGACGACTGGCTCATCCGAGCCAAGACGAGGGAGCTCGCCGTGGAGCACACGGCAAGGACCGTCCAACTTCTCACGGACCTGGGATTCTCCGTGAACTACGCCAAGTCCCACCTGGTACCCGCGCAAAACGCACTGTTTCTGGGAGCGAAGCTCGACACAGTGTCCCTTCTGGCCTCCCCGTCGGAGGAAAGGACCAGGTCCATCCTGGGCAAGGTACAGCGGATGTTGGTTTCCGACGCGGCCAAGGTGAGGTTTATCAAGTCCCTCCTCGGAATGATGTCTTCTTGCATCTACCTCATTCCCATGTGCAGGCTCCGGATGCGCCCGTTGCAGGAGTTCCTGGACGCGCGCTGGATCCAAACGACGGGCGGCTTCGAGGAGAGGATCACACTCGACGAGAGTTTCCGCCGAGCGGTCCGGTGGTGGGGCACCCGCGCGCATCTGACGGCGGGCATGGACTTCCAGACCCCAGACCACCAGGAGACAGTGACCACGGATGCCTCCCTGGAAGGGTGGGGAGCGCACACCGAAAATCTGCACGCGAGAGGCCTTTGGCTCCCGACGGAGAAGTCCCTCCATATCAACGTCCTGGAGCTCCGTGCAGTGTTCTGGGCCCTCAGGTCCTTCCTTCCGTCCCTCAAGGGCAAGGTGGTGAGGATCTTCACTGACAACACCACCACCATGTTTTACATCAGGAAACAGGGCGGAACCAGGTCCCCAGCACTGTCCAAGGAGGCGCAGGACCTGTGGCATTGGGCCGTCGCCCAAAGGATGTTTCTGGTGCCGTTTCATCTGGCAGGGATAAAAAACACCATCGCCGACTCACTCAGCAGGGAGCTGCGCTCGTGCCACGAGTGGGAACTACGGCAGGATCTAGTGGATCGCCTCTTCCGACGGTGGGGCACACCCCAGATCGACCTGTTCGCGACGGCGACGAACTCCAAGTGCCGGAGGTTCGCCAGCAGGTTTCCCCAGGCGAGGAGCATGGGCGATGCTTTCTCGTTCCCCTGGGAGGGCCTGTTCCTCTACGCGTTCCCTCCTTTGCCACTGCTAATCCGGCTCGTCAACCAGCTCAAGAGGTCACGGTGCAGGATGATCCTCGTCGCACCTGCGTGGCCGAGGCAGATATGGTTCCCGGACCTTCTGGACTTGTCAGCGTCCCCGCCAATCAAGCTGCCGGTGGACGCGGATCTACTCTCCAGGGAAGGAGGCGCCATCCTCCACCACGACCCGAAATCGCTGAACTTGCAGGCCTGGGTCCTGCAGCGCTAGAGTTTGGAGGATACGACATACCGGCCGACTGCAGAGAGGTTCTTGCAAAGGCCAGGGCGTCCTCGGCTCTTAAATGCTACGGACACAAATGGAAGAGGTTCTCTGTCTGGTGCCACGCACAGAAGATTAACCCTCTACGGATTACGGCTCCCCAGGTACTGCCGTACCTGCTGACGCTGGCCAAAGCTGGACTGGCACACGCGTCCATCAAGATTCATCTTGCTGCGATCTCCCGATACACCAGAACCACGGGCCGGACGTCCTTGTGGTCTCATCGTCTGGTGAAAGAGTTCATGAAGGGGCTGTTCAGATCGTTCCCGCCGGTGAAGGCTCCGGCCCCGGCGTGGGAGCTCAACGTGGTGCCGACCAAGCTCATGGGACCTCCGTTCGAGCCTCTGCACTCGGCCCCGTTGAAGTTTCTGTCGTGGAAAACAGCGTTTCTTGTGGCCATCACCTCCGCACGACGGGTGGGAGAGATCCAGGCCCTTTCCTGCAAGGCCCCGTACTTGACTTTTCTCGACACGAGGGTAGTGCTCAGGACGCACCCCTCCTTCATGCCCAAGGTACCGTCGGACTTCCATCTCAACGAACCCTTGGTGTTGCCTGTGTTCTTCCCGTCGCCTTCGTCGCCGGCTGAGAGGACTTTACACTCGCTGGATGTGGCTAGAGCGCTGAAGTTCTACGTGGACCGCACGAAGTGTTTTCGGAAGACGTCACAACTCTTTGTGAACTTTGGACCTGTCAATCAGGGGAAGGCTCTCTCGAAGGCTTCCATTTCCAGATGGCTCTCCGGCTGTATCATGTACTGTCATCGGTTGGCAAACCGACCGCTGCCTGGCCGTCCGAGAGCCCATTCCACCAGAGCGATCGCAGCTACCACGGCGTTCCTTTCTGGTGTGCCCCTGCTGGACATATGCAGGGCTGCTACGTGGAGGTCGACGCACACCTTCACGAAATTCTACTGCGTCGATCGGGATTCCAGGGAGGAGTCCAGGGTCGGCCAAGCAGTGCTGCGCAACCTGTTCGCCTGAGGTGAGCCTGGTGAGGAGGTAAGGTGCTTAATGTTGAGTTTGATGTAATGCTTAATGTTGAGCCTTTGCCACCTCCCGTGGTTGTGCATGTGTGTACTGCTATGTATTCTTTATTCATGAGCATGTGAATCCATGCCAGACCCCAATGCTGGAGAAGGAACAAGTTACTTACCTGTAACTGTTGTTCTCCAGCATGGGTCTGGCATGGATTCACATGCGAACCCTCCCGCCTACCCCTCTGCGGCTCTTCACTTGGTCATACTGCCACTTCACGTGCTTCCAAATCTGAAGATGGCTGCCAGAGGCGGTGCTTAGGTAGAGGGCAGTCATTGGCTGTGGTCAGTATGACGCAGAGACCAGTGATTGGTTATTACTACGAAAGACAGATCAGAAACGAAACTGATACTGGTTTTTTCTTTACCGAGGATTCCCAGCCTGACGACGGGGAATATTCATGAGCATGTGAATCCATGCCAGACCCATGCTGGAGAACAACAGTTTACAGGTAAGTAACTTGTTCCCTCTGAGGCGTGACATGGCTGCAGCCATCCCCTGGGGGCAACGGCACCGGTCCAGATCCCAGTTAAAACTCGGGGAGGATAAAAGGGGGCAGGGTGAAGAGGCCCCAACGCAGCCCTCTAAGGTTTGCGTTCAACCAATGGACATCTCGTCCCTTGGATGACTATGACCAAGAGTCCGTCCATACAGTCCACGAGGATGATTGAGGTGCAAAGCCTAGCACTCCATCATTCCCTCCACAGCCGAGGGACCTATCCATGGACATCCTCTTGACTCTCGATCCAGCAGAGGTTGCCCCCAGCACCGGCACCTGTGGTACCGTAGGCCCCTGACCAGCTTCCGCCTAAGAAGAGGAAGCGTCATCAGACGACGCCGCATCAGCCTTCCTCCACCACATCAGGACCTGACTCCAACAGTGGACCCACATACATACACACACAGACACGGCCACGGATACTGACGAAGATGAGGAATTCGTCCCGTCGGACAACAAATCACTACGCTGATGCCCCTCATAGAGTCTCTCCACCAGACGTGGTCGGATCATTCCGCTCAATCTCCAGGGCCTCTGAGCTGTTCCAGCTGTGTCCGAGGAAACCAAGACGGAGGGCTTCTTATATCAGCGATGAGAGTCCAAGAGGAAGACAATCATGGCAGTGCCCTTTTTGGACAAAGTTTGGGAGGAAGGCCTAGCCCTCATGAAGAACCCTTACACGGCTCCAACCAAACGAGACAGGTCGGAGAAGAAATACAGGGCGCCAGAGTCAGCGCCCAATTGCTTGATGTCAAAACCATCGACTGACTCAGTAGTGTCGGCTGCCACAAGGAAATGTTCGGCCAAACCAGCTTCCACACCATCAGTTCCCCCGGACAATGAGGGGAAGGACGACGCTATGGGGAAGAGTCAACTACCCAGTGGTATCCACGATCTAGGCGGTTAACGCTCTGGCTTTCTTGGCCCGATTCGACCGGGAGCTTTGGTACAAGCTGGGCCCTATCCTGGAATTCCTCCCCGACAACAAGATGATGGAGGCTCTCGCCCTCTTTCAGGAAGGGGAGGTGGCGTCAGACCATGCCATTGCAGTGGCAGTGGACATCGCTGACACGGGCTTCCGGCAGATGGAAAAAGGAGTCTGCCTTTGTTGGCAGGGATGGTTGAAGGCCACAAGCATTTGCCAGGACGTTAATGCAAAGGTGCTGGACATGCCCTTTGACGGCGAATATCTGTTCGGGATGGCGGTCTACGAATCCCTTCAAACCATAAAGACTGACGCGGAGACGGCATGTTCCCTTGGCATGCTGCAGCAGCATCACTCGTCTGCTTTTCGGTCCTTAAGTGGAAAATTGAGCAGATCATCCAAGGGATTCTCCACATCATACAGGCATCCTCCACCGATCCTCCATGCAGGAAGCCTACAGGGGTCGCTCCCAGGCCTACGGTAGCAGAGATCTGCGTCGCCTTTGCCCGCAGGGTGCCGGCGCCTGAGCAAGCCTGAACCTGCCAAAACGTCAGGTCCCAACTTGTACACCCCGGTTGGAGGCCGGCTAACCAGGTTAGTCAGCGAGTGGAATATGAGCACTGGCAGATGGGTGCTGGACGCTCACTGTTAGCCAGAATCCTGTGAAGGTCCCTTTGGAAGCACTACAGAAGATTAAGACTACAGGTATATGCAATAAATCCCCTTTGGCATCAGTCTGTACCAGAAAGATTTAGTTGGTAGCTGTGGCTAAGCAGTCAGACTTATCTCAAGAGGGAGATGAGCAGTATTCAGGGTTTACACAATAGGACTACAATACTATGGAACAAGGAAACACTGACCAAAGCTTTGTATCAAAAATAATATATATATTTATTCTACACACTCTTAAATTCACACACAAATCACTATCATAAAAGTAAGTCAAACCAGTCAAGAAAAGTATACACAACTCCCTATTTAAATTGTAGACAAGTTTGAGCAAGAGTGAAAACTGAGCAAAACGGCACAGTGTAAACTAAGCAGAAATGCCACTCTAACAATTTGTTCAGAGGGAGCGAAAGGACACGTCATACAGGTTCAGACTCCTAAACACACCAGCAAACCTTCCCAATTAGATTGTGAACAAGTTAGGCAAGGCAATACTTTAGTATAAGCAATACTTTGATGAAAACCGGCAAAATGGCACTTCAGCAATATAGAAAGGGGAAGGAAAGGTGGTGTATAAGAGTTTAGGTGCACCAACACATTTCTTAGTGAAAAGCAATCTAGAGAAGGCAGTTGTAACGGATTTAGCCAGAGTCAATAGGCCTGTGCCAGATTCAATGGTACAAGGCAAAGTGCCCAGGATCAATCAGTTCTAGTAGCTGCAGTCAAGTCTTGGTTTAACGAGTTGAAAAGGTGGTTGCAGATGTAAAAAGATAATGTTCGACGAAAGGGGCAGCCAACCCAGAAGGTAAGTAAAGGATTTAAAACACCTTTAGCAGTACCCAGCGAAACGGAAGACCCTGCGGAACAATGTACCTTGAAAGGTGGAAGAGGCTCCTGCGGTGACGGTAGTTCCTGCAGTTTGGGAGATCCAGCAGAGGAAGAGAGGCTCTCGTCGTGGAGGAAGGTTCGAGTTACTACACTGCCCAGCGATGAAGCCAGCCGCGGTGATCCCAAGACAAATAAAAGGTACGCTCCTTTAAATTGTGGTTGTAGTTTGCGGGTGCCTGGCTATCCGGTCTCCTAGTGCTTAGCACTGGCGATTCGACCAAGGCAGGTCCTGCAAGGCGATTGGCGAACTGGTTGGCCCCACCAGCTCAAGGGAAGAAGACTCTTGCAGGTGAAGATCTTCTCAAGTCGTTGAAGAAAAGTGATGAGGATCTGCAGCAGGGCTTCACCCGTAGTTCAGTCATTGCAGATGCCTTCTGTTTCTCTCCTCTTTGGGTTTCTTAGTGCCAGTGGCGATGTCTTGTCCTCCAGTCCTCAGAGCCCTGCTTTTATGCAGAAAAACCCCCATTCATACAGCCTAGCTGTCACTCACACAGTTGGGTGACTATCATGGCAGTATAACCCCCCCAGCCTATCAGGGCAGAGTGCGACTTAGGTTGCCTAGGTAACCCTGTGCAGGGTGCCTATTCCCCCTCCCACAGATCCTGTCTACCCCAGACTCTGTGGCGCCGAGAAGAGGGCTTCTGTGCAGAAGCCCGCCAAAAGGACGAACAAAGGATCCCCGACTCGGGTTAGGATTTCAGAGAAAGACACGAGAAAGATCTGGCAATAAAAACCTACCGGAGTAAAGTTAATGAAATAAACCGGCGGTATGTTAGAGGCTGTCAGTAAAAGTGGTAGCATCGAACAATGGGAAAATCCATTAGGGAAATATTTGCGGTAGAATATTTACGGTAGTAACCACTGCCACCAACCAGAAACTTTGGAGAGAGGAACTGGACGGTACCCTCTCGAAAATGAACACTAGGGAAAAATGATTAACCCTTTCCAGTACTTCCATAGTAAGATGGGTTGTACTGGTTTTGTTCATATCTATTGACTAGTAAAGTCAATGGGGACTTTACATGCCCTGGGAGACAGTAGTCAGTCCCAGGGTATGAAGTTTGGGGGTCACTATGACACCCCTGTGTTACTGCACTGAGGGTGCTGTGTAACACACATGTTAAAAAGATGATTCCTGTGAGGGTGAGAAAAACCCCATAGACCATAAGCACACAAGATAGCCTAAAACACACACTAGCAATCTGTCTAAGAGTGGGAAAAAAGAGTCTCACTCTTAGCAGGAGAAATAAATAAACCCTTCAAATCCAGCAAAGCTGCTGGGGGACTCTATAGGTAAGGGAAATTAGCCTTAGAAGAGAATTCTCCCTAACACTCTCTCCCAGTGACGCAGCTTGGAGTTCCAACGCAGGTGCCCCCGTATTGCACTGGTTCCCTGTCGGGAGCAGCACATCCCTCAGCTGCTGGAAGAAGTGCGACCCATGTTACAGAAAGGGGTGATAAAGCTAGTTCCCCAACGGCTCTGGAGTCTATTCAAGTTATTTTCTGGTAGGAAAGAAAACTGGGTTGTTGGCCCATCCTGGACCTGCACCGTCTAAACAAGTACTTGAAATCCCAAAAATTCAAGATGGTCACGTTGCAACATGTGCTCGGCCAATTGGAGGAAGGAGATTTCTTGATGTCTTTGGACCTAGAGGATGCATACTTCCATGTCCCCATCCACAGGAAACATCGGAAGTTCCTATGGTTTGTGGTGCTAGGCCAGCACTACCAGTTCAAGGCCTTACCTTTCGTCCTAAAATCGGCCCCAAGGGTGGTCACAAAATGCCTGACCCGGTGGCACCCCACCTGCGGCTGCAGCGCGTATACGTATACCCGTACCTGGACGATTGGCTGATACGAGACCGCTTCTGGGAACTAGCCGACGAGCACAAGGAGACCGTCCGGTTACTGACAGAGCTGGGGTTCTCTGTGAACTATCCGAAGTCCTGCTTAACGCCATCGCAGAATGTGTTGTTCCTCAGCGCCACACTCAACACAGTGGCTTGCCTGGTATCCCCCTTGGAGTAGAGGCTAGCAGCCATTCAAGGTAGGGTACAGCGGCTGTCGTCAGCGAAGTCTGCCACGGTTTGAGCCATCAAGTCTTTGCTGGGGATGATGTTGTCCTGCATCTACCTTGTACATCTCTGCAGGTTGCAGGTACAACCCCTAGCAATTCTTGGACACATGTTGGATACAAGTGGGCAGGAATTTTCCGCACAAGATCCTCCTCAATGAGGAGTACCGGCAGGTGATAGAGTGGTGGGAGGTATGCTCCCACATCGCCCGGGGGACAGGATTTTAAACCCCACCATACCAGGAGACGGCTCCACGGCCACTTCTCTGGAAGGTTGGGGAGCGCACACCAAACTTCTACACGACAGAGGTGTGTGGCTTCCGGAGGAGAAGGATCTGCACAACATCCTGGAGTGATGGTCAGTGTTCTGGGCCCTCAAGTCTTATCTACCGTCTCTGAGAGGCAAGGTGGTGGGCCTCTTCACAGACAACACCACCACACAGACAACACCACCACCATGTTCTACATCAGGAAACGAGGGGGGCCTCGATCCCCTGTGCTCTCCAAGGAATCTCAGGACTTGTGGCATTGGGCCATTGGACAGGGGATGTTCCTCGTCCCGTTCCACCTGGCAGGCGTCAAGAACACCTTCGCCAACTTCCTCATGAGGGAGATGCGCTCCTGCCACGAGTGGGAACTTCGTCAGGATCAGGTGGACCATCTGTTCGTCAAATGGGGCAGACCTCCGATTGATCGCCAGCAGGTTCCACCAACCGAGCAGCATGGGGACGCATTCTCCTTCCTGTGGGAAGGTCCGTTTTTGTACACCTCCACCCACCCCCCATTTCCTCTCCTGCTATGTGTGATCAACACACTCAGACACTGTCAGTGCAAGGTAATACTCATCGCCCTGGCGTGGCTGAGGCAGATTTGGTATCGGGACCTACTCAGCCTGTCAGTGTCTCCTCATTTCAAGTTGCTGGTATTTCCGGATCTGCTCACTATCGAGGGAGTCGCAATCCTTCATCACGACCCAGGATCTCTGAACCTGAAGGCATGGCTCTTGCAGCCTTAGAGTTTGGAGGTTATGCGTTGCCAGCGGACTGCATGGAGGTCTTTGCTATAGCCAGGGCGTTGTCGACTCTAAAGTGCTACGGCCATAAGTGGAAGCGTTTAGCTATGTGGTTCCATTTGCAGAAGATTACCCCTCTTAGGGTCACAGCTCCACAGATACTTCCTTACTTGCTATCCTTGGCAAAAGCTGAGATGACTCATGCTTCCATCAAGGTGCACCTAGCGGCCATCTCACACTACACCAGATCCCTGAGAAGATCCTTGTTGTGGTCCCACAGACTCGTCAAGGAGTTCCTCAAGGTGCTTTTGCGATCTTTTCCTCCTGTGAATGCGCCTGCCCCGGCATGGAACTCACTTGGGTACTAACCAGATTTATGAGGCACTTTTTGAACCTATGCATCAAGCCCCACTCTGGTTTCTTTTGTGGAAGACTGCATTCCTTGTGGCCATCACCTCAGCCAGACGTGTGGGTGAGATCCAGACCCTATCCTGCAAGTATATCTGACTTTTCACGAATCAAGGGTGGTACTGCGTACGTACCCCACTTTCATGCCGAAGGTTTTGTTGGAATTCCACCTTAACAAGCCTTTGGAGTTTCCAGTTTTCTTCCTAAAACATTTGCTGGCGGACAGGGCCTTGCATTCGCTGGACGTTGGTCGTGCCTTGAAGTTCTACGTAACACGCACAAAGAGTTTTCGGGAGACTTCTCAATTGTTTGTGAGCTTTGGCCCTGTGAATCATGGGAAGGCCTTGTACAAGGCTTCCATCTCAAGATGGCTCTCCGACTGCATCATGCGCTGTCATCGGCTGGCGAACCGGCCTCTGCCGTGCCGTCCGAGAGCCCACTCCACCAGAGCGATCGCTGCTACTATGTCGTTCCTTTCTGGTGTGACCCTGCTTGACATTTGCAGGGCTGCAACGTGGAGGTCAGCGCAAACATTCACCAAGTTCTACTGCGTTGACAGGGATTCCAGGGAGGAGTCCAGAGTGGTCCAAGCAGTGCTACGCAGCCTGCTCGCTTAAGGGGAGTCTGTTCCAGGGGTAGGTGTTAATTCTTTTTGTTGAGCCTTGCCACCGCCGTGGTTGTGTAATGTTTACTGCTGCATATTCGTTATTTATGAGCATGTGAATCCCTGCCAGCCCCATGCTGGAGAACAATAGTTACAGGTAAGTAACTAAAATCTTACTGACCGTTCCCCCCTCAAATGGATGAGTCCAAGAAAGGACTCCAATCCACGAGTAATGAGATAGTTCTTTGAGTTTTAACCTTTCTGCATCTGTGTAGAACATTGCATGGGAAAAGAACAAGACAATGTGTATTTTCTCAGCTGCTTCCCTTTAAACCGAGTAGAAGTGAACCCCAATATAATGTAAGGGGTATTTGACGTATCCAGGGAATATGTCCTTTCCTCTCAAGGGGTAGCCTCCCACTTTGGGTCTAGGGAGGCACGACTGCTACACCATACACTCCCTAGGGGAGATTGGGCATGTTGGATCTTACTGGGGGGGTGACCACCCCTCACTCACTTGGGGGACAAGGAAGCCCCAAGTAAGGCTGCATCTACACCTCCATATAAGATGGAATTACCACTGTTTGTTTGCCATATGGTGAATGAACCGTGTTATCATGTAGAGGGTCCTTTTAATTATGAATGGCTTGGATCTGTGTGATCCGACCGCAGCTTTTTTTCCTGCGATGGTAAAGTTTGCATGGGAAATGTACGCACACAAAAGGTTTGTACATTTCACATGCGAACATACATTTCAAAACCCTACATACCTACACACCCTCAACACACCCCCACCCACAACATAACCAAACCCTACTTACCTTTTAAGACGCCTTGTGTCCCTGCGGCGCCAGTTCCCTTTCACTTCTGTGATCGGTAACTGGCGCGGCAGGGTCCTTTTCATTTTTTATTTTTTTTGTGCAGCTGTTGTATACTGTAAAGTATAGTGAGCAGGGTGTTGCGGGGGACACCCACAACGTCTTTTTTTTTTTCTTTACCTACCTTAAATGCATACCACCAAAGGTTCAAACCTTTGGTGGTATGCATTTTCGGGCTTTTGGTCATGTCGGACCTTTGGATTTGGTAATTTCTTCCGATTCCAAATGGCTTTGTTGCTGACCTCACTTTGTTCACCTCTGTTCCGGAGATGCATAACCAAGCCTGTTTTTTTCTTTCGAGATCGGAGCAAAGGAGAAAAGGCTGTACCTGCATAGAGTTGATCAGAGCCAGCTTGTGTACAGTGGAAGCTTTTACATGCACATTGAAATTCAACAGAATTATGATATTCTCAAAAAGGATAATCTTCAATGCTCCCAGCTCTAAAACTATGCTGCAATATTACTTTTTTGTGTTCATGTGTTTATTGAACATTAAGTCAAAATTGTCAAACATAGACAGTATATATAATTTTACCCTCCCTCCCCTAGAAGCCCTTGGGGAACAGAACAATCATTTACAACTCCAAAAACCTCCCCCACATCTCTTCATGAAGTCATGAAGGTAGCTTCGAGGGGATTGTGTCCTCCGACGTATTCCACATCTATGACAGGTAATGTCCACAGATGTGCTACTTTGGAACATTTTCGGCAGAGGGCGTACTGCGTCGATCCGTTGTCCCTCGAGCGCCTCCGTAGAGGGTCGTCGTCACCGGATGTTATATATAGGACGCACAGCACCCGTAGCCTCAGTTCTGTTTTTTCCGCAAACGTGTTTGCTTCGGAATCTCGGCGCGCTCGATTCTTTCTTCGTGTACGATGTTTTTGTCTTCTACTACCCCGAAGTCGGGCTTTAAAAAATGTCGGGACTGTGGTTCGAAGATGTTCATCACGGACCCGCACAACATATGCCTCTGCTGCCTCGGCGAATGCCACGCCACAGACGACTGCAAGGATTGCCAGTCCCTGACGTCTAAGGCCTTGCGGGTATGTAAGGGGAAATTGAAAGTAGATAGGAAGCCCTGTAAATCGGTCTGCTGGGCTTTTCGACCGATGACTCGAGGGGCGACTCTCCGCATCAGCGAAAATCCAATGGGTCTCAGTCTAGGAGTGGTTCCCGCCATTCCTCTGCCTCGTCGAGGCATTCTAGGAAGCGCTGTCACCGGTCGCCTTCCCCGTCCTTGTCAGAGGAGGACTCCACCAGACAGTTGACTTGTCCCACCAAGTCTTCGTCGCCGGCAGAATGGGATGCATTCTGCCAGCAGATGTTAGCGATTTTCGAGTCACAAGGCACAGTTCCGGCCGCGCCTTCGAAAAGGAGCCGGCGGGGAACAGGCTAGGTCCACCACTCGCACGCCTTCGGGCTCGAGTGGTCGGCGTGATTATCAGGAGCCGTCGAGGTCCCGCTCGGACAAGGGACATCGCCATAGCCATGTCAGATCCAGGTCCCGGTCCTCGATGCCATCGAGACCGTCGGAACCTGTGAAGCCTTCCAAGAAGGCGTCGACACCATGTCTGTCGAGGGACCCTCTAGGGGCTCCGTCCTTGAAGTATTCAATGCCGTTGACGCTTTGGTCGACGTCAATGCCGTTTGTGGAGGATTTGACAGAGGTGCCCCTGAGGGCTGTGGAACCTCCAAGGAAGGCTGCCAGTAAGTCTGTGAGGCCTGTTTTTGAGCCCTATTCTGTTCCTCCTCCTCGATTGGAGTTTTTCCAACCTTTACAGGATATTTCAGAGGTTGAGGAACTGTCTGATGAGGAGATGGCCTTGCCTGTGCCTCCTGATGTCCCTGATGACCTTTTGTCTGTGCATAGTCAGATGGAGAAACTCCGTCAGTCATTGCATGACGCTAGTGGTCTTGACACCTCTCCGGAGGTGGAGTTTGGCCGGCCTGGGGCGCATGCAAATTCCTCCTATCGGCGTCTCATGTCAAGGGTGACAGAATACTTGGGGTGTTCTGCTCCACCGGTTGAGTTTGCTCAGGATGATTCGACAGACATCCTGGCTCAAGGTCCGCCCACTGACCCGGTGTTGCCGTTTCACATGGCTTTGCAAAGGAGGGTGGCTGTGGCTTGGTCTGCTGCGGAGAGTCTACCGGCAGTTAATAAATTGCTTCAGAAGAAATACCGCCCATCCAGTAGTGACCCCTGCGACTGATCGACGCACCCTAGTCCAGAGAGTTTGGTGGTGCAGGCGGCTACGGCCTCCTCTAAGTAGGCTGCGTACCCTACCTTCTCCAGCATGGGGTCTGGCATGGATTCACATGCTCATGAATATTCCCCGTCGTCAGGCTGGGAATCCTCGGTAAAGAAAAAACCAGTATCAGTTTCGTTTCTGATCTGTCTTTCGTAGTAATAACCAATCACTGGTCTCTGCGTCATACTGACCACAGCCAATGACTGCCCTCTACCTAAGCACCGCCTCTGGCAGCCATCTTCAGATATTTACCGCACGTTCATGTGTTGGGATCCTCGTGCTTTTGCTCTCGAGCGTTAGTGCTTTTTTTTTCATGTTTTTTCTCAAAAACTTCGTTTTTTCGGTCAAAAGAGCCTCAAGCTCCACCGACTCTCCATCCGATCAACGGGGACCCGTGTCGGATTCGTCTGCGCCCCTCAAGGGTGAAGATTTCGTCGAGCTATGCTTTTGGAGGACTCCAGAAGCTTCTCAGGCCCGGACATGGCCCAGGAGAAGGGAAGCTCGACGCCCGGAAAGCTGTTCAGGATCTGCCCTGGATGCCAGCTGCAGAACGTCTTTAAGGAGGACGAACACTCCTTTTGTCTCTACTGCTTACATGAGGACAAGACGCACGTGGAGAAGTACTGTGCGTTTTGCGGCAATATGTCGGAGCGGACCATGAAGGACCGCCATCAACGTCTCGCCAACTGGCTGGAAGGGAAGAGCCCGTCAGGCGAGAAGAAGAGGAAGAAATCCGAGCGGTTTTCTAAGACCTTTGAGGACGCCCCGGCGACGGGGGTCCAACACAAGGCCAAGCACCGCGAGTCCGCTGGCACCGGGAGCGCCGAACGGTCGGGCTCTACGGGCGCCAGGCAGGGCGCACCCTCCCCGGCACCTTCAGCCACGAGCCAACGCTCTGGGTCGGGTAAGAGGAAGGGCGAGCACCCGGCGAAGCTCCTGGAGAGGCCCCGGTCGAGCTCGAAGGCCCCATCGGAGGGGGAGCGAGGCAGTGTCCCCCCCCCCTCAAGGATAAGGCGGTGAGCGCACCTAAGGTGGTGAAGGCCTTAATCCATCCGGCCAAGCCCTCTATCGATACTGTCGCGGCGGCCCTGGCTCAGCCTGTGGAGGCTACACCAGTGGTGGCGACCTCGGGGCTCAGAGTCTTCCTGCCACCTCGGAGGGAGTCCTCTTTTGTGCCCATCGATAGGACCCCCGTGAAATCCCCGGGGGGGAAGAAAAAGAGGGGGCAGGGCGTCATCGTAGATTCGGCCTCAACCTCGGAGGAAGAGCTGATCGAGGTCTTAAGCCACGGCCTTGGCGTGGAAGAAGACCGGCCCGTCGGGATGGATCCCGACGCAGGTGACGACGACATCGTCGAGGGTGCCGACGGGGCCCCTGATCGCCCGTCGGATTCCCCTCTGCCAGCGCCGCAAGACAACTCGGCGGCCATTTTGTTGGCTATACAGTCCTTATGCTCAGAGATAAGGACGAGACTACCGTTGCCGACGGAGGAACCTCTCCCGTCGGGGGATCCTGAACCGGGACCTTCTGGTGTTCCCCCGCCCAAGAAAAGAAGGATTCACCCTCCACCTCCTTTTCAGCCGTCGCGCCCCGTCCAGCCCTCCTCCCCGTCCACCCGAGGGGATGATACGGGGACTGACACGGCAGCGACGGGTACGGACGACGAGGTATACGACGAGGATCTACCGTCGTCACCTCCCACCAGGGCTTCTCCGCCCGACGAGATTGGATCGTTCCACTCCATGATCGCCAGGGCATCCGAGCTTTTCCAACTCTGCCCTGAGGAGAAGAAAAAGGAAGGATTCCTTTATCAACGGCGCGAGGCCAAGAGGAAGACGGTCCTCGCGGTGCCTCTACTGGACGACATTTGGGATGAGGGCCTCGCCCTCCTCAAGTACCCTTCCACGACGCCAGCTAGAAGAGACCGGTACGAGAAGAAGTACCGGGTCCCGGACGCGGCCCCCCTGTGCCTCCGGGCGCAGCCTACCCCGGACTCCGTCGTCTCCGCGGCGGCCAGGAAGAAAGCGGGGGGGGGGTGCGGCCTCCACTTCGACTTCCCCACCGGACGGCGAGGGAAAGAAATTGGACGCTATGGGACGCAGGGTCATCTCGTCTGCAGCGACGACGATTAAAGCGGCCAACGCCTTGGCTATCGTGGCCCGCTACGACAGGGAGCTATGGTACAAACTGGCTCCCCTGCTGGACTTCCTACCGGACGACAAGAGGGCGGATGCCCTGGAGATCCTACAGGAAGGTGAGGTGGCGTCGGACCACGCCATCACTATTGCGACGGACATCGCCGACACTGGGTTTCGCCAGTTGGGCAACGGCGTGTGCCTTAGGCGGCGTGGATGGCTCAAGGCTACGGACTTCCGTCAAGACGTACAGACCAGAGTCCTGGACATGCCGTTCGATGGGAACAACCTGTTTGGGAAAACAGTGGACGATTCCTTTCAGGCCATTAAAGCGGACACTGAGACGGCCCGGGCCCTTGGGGTTCTGCAGCAACGACTGATGCCCTTTCGGAGCAGCGGAGGCAAGGGCGCCTCCAAAGGTTCCGGCGGCGGTTTCTCCACCTACCGTCAAGCGGCCCGCTCGTCGTCTCAGGAGGCCTACAGAGGACGAGGCAAGTCTGGCGGACCCCGCCGTCGTCGCCAAGGAGGTCAAGGCGGCAAAGCCTCGTCGAAACAGGATTGAACCGGCCGTGGGGTCGGGCCCCCACCGAAGCACCCCAGTGGGAGGCCGGCTGGCGAGCTTCGTCAGCGTGTGGGAGTCCATCTCCACCGACCGTTGGGTGCTGGACGCCTTAGCCCGGGGCCACGCGCTCGAGTTTCAAAGAAGGTGCCCGCGCGTCCCCCCCGTGGCCAGGAAAGAGCTTCACGTCCCTCAGCTTCTCCTGGAGGTAAAGGCGATGCTCAGGAAGGGCGCCATCGAACTCGTCCCAAAGAGGCTTCGGGGCTCCGGAGTTTACTCGAGATACTTCCTCGTGAAGAAGAAGACGGGAGGATGGAGCCCCATCCTAGACCTGCGACGTCTGAACAAGTTCATCAAGGCGCAGAAGTTCCGGATGGTCACCCTCCAGCACGTCCTGGGTCAGCTGAAGGAAGGAGACTTCCTGTCGTCGTTGGATTTGGAGGATGCCTACTTCCATATTCCCATCCTAAAGGGGCACCGAAAATTCCCCAGGTTTGTGGTCCAAGGGCGTCACTACCAGTTCAAAGCCCTCCCCTTCGGACTTCGGTCGGCACCCAGGGTATTCACCAAGTGCCTTGCACTGGTGGCGGCGCAGCTGCGCCGCGAGGGGATCCACGTCTACCCCTACCTGGACGACTGGCTCATCCGAGCCAAGACGAGGGAGCTCGCCGTGGAGCACACGGCAAGGACCGTCCAACTTCTCACGGACCTGGGATTCTCCGTGAACTACGCCAAGTCCCACCTGGTACCCGCGCAAAACGCACTGTTTCTGGGAGCGAAGCTCGACACAGTGTCCCTTCTGGCCTCCCCGTCGGAGGAAAGGACCAGGTCCATCCTGGGCAAGGTACAGCGGATGTTGGTTTCCGACGCGGCCAAGGTGAGGTTTATCAAGTCCCTCCTCGGAATGATGTCTTCTTGCATCTACCTCATTCCCATGTGCAGGCTCCGGATGCGCCCGTTGCAGGAGTTCCTGGACGCGCGCTGGATCCAAACGACGGGCGGCTTCGAGGAGAGGATCACACTCGACGAGAGTTTCCGCCGAGCGGTCCGGTGGTGGGGCACCCGCGCGCATCTGACGGCGGGCATGGACTTCCAGACCCCAGACCACCAGGAGACAGTGACCACGGATGCCTCCCTGGAAGGGTGGGGAGCGCACACCGAAAATCTGCACGCGAGAGGCCTTTGGCTCCCGACGGAGAAGTCCCTCCATATCAACGTCCTGGAGCTCCGTGCAGTGTTCTGGGCCCTCAGGTCCTTCCTTCCGTCCCTCAAGGGCAAGGTGGTGAGGATCTTCACTGACAACACCACCACCATGTTTTACATCAGGAAACAGGGCGGAACCAGGTCCCCAGCACTGTCCAAGGAGGCGCAGGACCTGTGGCATTGGGCCGTCGCCCAAAGGATGTTTCTGGTGCCGTTTCATCTGGCAGGGATAAAAAACACCATCGCCGACTCACTCAGCAGGGAGCTGCGCTCGTGCCACGAGTGGGAACTACGGCAGGATCTAGTGGATCGCCTCTTCCGACGGTGGGGCACACCCCAGATCGACCTGTTCGCGACGGCGACGAACTCCAAGTGCCGGAGGTTCGCCAGCAGGTTTCCCCAGGCGAGGAGCATGGGCGATGCTTTCTCGTTCCCCTGGGAGGGCCTGTTCCTCTACGCGTTCCCTCCTTTGCCACTGCTAATCCGGCTCGTCAACCAGCTCAAGAGGTCACGGTGCAGGATGATCCTCGTCGCACCTGCGTGGCCGAGGCAGATATGGTTCCCGGACCTTCTGGACTTGTCAGCGTCCCCGCCAATCAAGCTGCCGGTGGACGCGGATCTACTCTCCAGGGAAGGAGGCGCCATCCTCCACCACGACCCGAAATCGCTGAACTTGCAGGCCTGGCTCCTGCAGCGCTAGAGTTTGGAGGATACGACATACCGGCCGACTGCAGAGAGGTTCTTGCAAAGGCCAGGGCGTCCTCGACTCTTAAATGCTACGGACACAAATGGAAGAGGTTCTCTGTCTGGTGCCATGCACAGAAGATTAACCCTCTACGGATTACGGCTCCCCAGGTACTGCCGTACCTGCTGACGCTGGCCAAAGCTGGACTGGCACACGCGTCCATCAAGATTCATCTTGCTGCGATCTCCCGATACACCAGAACCACGGGCCGGACGTCCTTGTGGTCTCATCGTCTGGTGAAAGAGTTCACGAAGGGACTGTTCAGATCGTTCCCGCCGGTGAAGGCTCCGGCCCCGGCGTGGGAGCTCAACGTGGTGCTGACCAAGCTCATGGGACCTCCGTTCGAGCCTCTGCACTCGGCCCCGTTGAAGTTTCTGTCATGGAAAACAGCGTTTCTTGTGGCCATCACCTCCGCACGACGGGTGGGAGAGATCCAGGCCCTTTCCTGCAAGGCCCCGTACTTGACTTTTCACGACACGAGGGTAGTGCTCAGGATGCACCCCTCCTTCATGCCCAAGGTACCGTCGGACTTCCATCTCAACGAACCCTTGGTGTTGCCTGTGTTCTTCCTGTCGCCTTCGTCGCCGGCTGAGAGGACTTTGCACTCGCTGGATGTGGCTAGAGCGCTGAAGTTCTACGTGGACCGCACGAAGTGTTTTCGGAAGACGTCACAACTCTTTGTGAACTTTGGACCTGTCAATCAGGGGAAGGCTCTCTCGAAGGCTTCCATTTCCAGATGGCTCTCCGGCTGTATCATGTACTGTCATCGGTTGGCAAACCGACCGCTGCCTGGCCGTCCGAGAGCCCATTCCACCAGAGCGATCGCAGCTACCACGGCGTTACTTTCTGGTGTTCCCCTGCTGGACATATGCAGGGCTGCTACGTGGAGGTCGACGCACACCTTCACGAAATTCTACTGCGTCGATCGGGATTCCAGGGAGGAGTCCAGGGTCGGCCAAGCAGTGCTGCGCAACCTGTTCGCCTGAGGTGAGCCTGGTGAGGAGGTAAGATGCTTAATGTTGAGTTGGATGTACTGCTTAATGTTGAGCCTTTGCCACCTCCCGTGGTTGTGCATGTGTGTACTGCTATGTATTCTTTATTCATGAGCATGTGAATCCATGCCAGACCCCATGCTGGAGAAGGAACAAGTTACTTACCTGTAACTGTTGTTCTCCAGCATGGGTCTGGCATGGATTCACATGCGAACCCTCCCGCCTACCCCTCTGCGGCTCTTCACTTGGTCATACTGCCACTTCACGTGCTTCCAAATCTGAAGATGGCTGCCAGAGGCGGTGCTTAGGTAGAGGGCAGTCATTGGCTGTGGTCAGTATGACGCAGAGACCAGTGATTGGTTATTACTACGAAAGACAGATCAGAAACGAAACTGATACTGGTTTTTTCTTTACCGAGGATTCCCAGCCTGACCATGGCTGCGAGCACCGTGATACGCAGGTTTGCGTGGTTGCGGAAGTCGGGGTTTGCTCCTGATATGCAATCCCGTCTTCTGAACATGCCCTTTGATGGGTTTCATCTGTTTGGCAGCAAGGCTGACGAGAGCCTTGAGAGGTTGCAGAACTCCAAAGCTGCAGTAAAGTCTTTGAGCGCTGCAGTATGTCAACCTCCTTTTTGTCCTAGGGGACAGCAATGGAGGAGAGGTTCCTTTCAGTACTACTCTTCCTTTGGTAGATCGAGAGGAGCTGCCAGTCAAAGGGGCCACCGTAGGAGTACCCGGGGTGGAAAGCAAGGTACTCTGGATGCCAAAGCTGCTCGGGCAGTTGCCTCTTTGCCCTCCGGCACTGCCACAGTCGCGTCTGCTCCGTCATGAGGCCATGTCCCATGGTTTGCCGGTTGGGGGCAGACTTGCGCAGCATCTTGGAGAATAGCGGGCCATTACTTCAGATGTGTGGGTTCTGGAGATCATAGCCCACAGCTACTGTTTTCCCTTCCGGCAGAGGCCTCCCGACAATCCACCGGGGAAGCTCTCTTTGAAGCGTCCGGATCAACTCCTTGCGCAGGAAATCCTATCCCTGCTGGAGAAAGGAGCCATAGAACTGGTGCCTGTAGCGGAGAGGAACAAGGGATGGTATTCCCCTTATTTTTTGATCCCGAAAAAAGACTGGGGATTGAGACCCATCATGGACTTGCGTTGGTTGAACAAGCTCCTCAGGAAGGACAAGTTCAAGATGTAACTCTTTCTCAAGTCCTCCAGGCCCTTCAACTTCAGGATTGGTTGGTGTCTCTAGACCTCAAGGATGCTTACTTTCATGTGCCAATTCATCCCAAGCACAGGTAGTATGCGAGGTTGGCAACTCGCATTTTCAGTTTCGGGTCCTGCCGTTTGGATTGACCTCCACCCGAGGGTCTTCACCAAGCTGATGGTGGTGGTGGCAGCGTATCTCAGGAAAGGGGGGGGAATTCACGTCTACCCCTACCTGGACGATTGGTTGATCAGGGCGTGCTCTCCTGAGCAAGCCCTGGATCATCTGTCCGTCACCTGCCACTCCCTTCACAAGCTGGGCTTCTCCCTCAATTTAAAGAAGTCACATTTGACACCTAACCAGCGGCTCCAATACATCTGAGCAGTGTTCGACACATGCCTGGGACAATGTTCGCCTCCCCTGGTGAGGGCTCATCACATTCTGCAGATGATGGACAAGTTTAAATGTGCCCAGAGTCTCCCGGCATTCGATTTCTTGAGTTTGCTTGGCCTCGTGGCATCCTGCATTTTCCTGGTGCCAGAGGCCAGGCTGCGGATGAGATCCCTGCAGTGGGCTCTCAAGATGCAGTGGTTCCAGTTCTCCGGCAGGATGTCGGATCCCGTTCAGATTAGATCTCGGTCGGCGAGGAACTTCTATGGTCGGCCGACGAAGGCAATCTGATGAAGGGTGAACCATTTTGCCAGCCATGGCCGGAGGTGACGATCGTGACGGACGCATCCCTCACAGGTTGGGGCGCTCATGCCAACGAGTTGACAGCCAGCGGACGTTGGTCTCCGTCGGAGTCCAGACTCCACATCAATCTGTTAGAGCTGAGGGCCGTCAGGCTAGCCCTGAAGGCTTTTCTGCCGTCTGTGCAGGGGAAGAATGTCCTGATTATGATGGACAATACAGTGGCCATTCAGTACCTCAACAAGAAAAGGGGCCCAGGGTCACTCCCGTTGTGGAGGGAAGCAAGGCAGCTCTGGTTCTGGGCCATCCAGCAGGAAATCTCGATCTTGGCAGTTCATCTGGCCGGAGACAAACAAGGCGGGAGACGCTCTGAGCAGGCAAAGCACAGTCTCTCACGAGTGGGAGCTCGCTCAGGAAGTTCTTTTGGAGATCTTCGCCCTTTGGGGAACCCCACAAGTGGATCTCTTCGCCACCAGTTTCAACCGCAAGTGCAAGAGATTCTGCTCACAGAATTTCCCCCAAGAGGAGCCTTATGGGACGTGTTCGTAGTGGAGTGGTCCTTCCCACTGCTGTACGCGTTTCCTCCAGTCCCTGTCATTCCGCAAGTGTTGCAAGTGTTGCAGAGGTTACAGAGGTTCGCTTCCCAAATGATCCTCATTGCTCTGGCATAGGCCAGGAGAGCGTGGTAACCAGACCTTCTAAACATGTTCATCTGCCCTCCACGTCGTCTTCCCTGCCGAGACAATCTGCTCTCACGGGAGGGGGGTCTGGTTCTCCATCCAGAGGTCAAGTCTTCATGCTTGGTATCTGAAAGGTTGAGGTATAAGGATTGGGACCGCCCTGAAGACGTGATGGAGGTGCTGCTTTTGGCCAGAAGGCACGCAACAAAATCCCTGTACTGCTGCCATTGGAGAAAGTTCTGTGACTGGTGCAGGGTACAGAATATGGATCCTTTCCAATGTTCCATTCCTTTGGTTTTGTCTTTTTTGCTTTCTTTAGCCCACAAGGGCCTGCAGGTGGGTACCATTAAGTGTTACCTGGCAGCGCTGTCCATATTTAAGCGCTCGTCTGAGGAATGTTCTTATTTTAAGATTACTTTGATTTCCCAGTTTCTAAAAGGGCTAACTAATGTGTTTCCACCGTCGCCTTTCCAGGTGCCGGGATGGGATTTGAATTTGGTTTAAAAGTTCCTAATGGGAGGTCCGTTTGAGTCCTTAAATTCTTGTCCGTTGCGCCTGTTGTCCTTTAAAACTGTGTTTTTAGTTGCGGTTACCTCCGCGCGTGAGTGAGTTGCAGGCACTTTAAGCCAAGCCACCATTTACTGTTTTCCATAAGGACAGGGTTGTCCTGCGGATGCAGCCTTCCTTTCTTCTGAAGGTTGTGTCGGAATTCCATTTGAGCCAGAAGGTGATTTTTCCGGCGTTCTATCCTCCTCCACATCCTGGTAAGGAAGAGGAGAGGCTCCATAGGTTGGTCTTAGGAGAGCTTTGAGTTTCTATCTCTCACAGATGTCCCGAGCTCAGAGTGGACGATCAGCTCTTTGTTGGTTATGCTGGAAGGCGCTTGGGTCAGGCTGTTTCCAAGCAGACCTTGTCCAGATGGATAATTTTGACGATCTGAGTGTTACCATTTAGCGGGAAAGGACCCTCTAGTAGGCTTACAGGCACACTCTACTAGGGGTGTGGCTGCCTCCACTGCTCTACAGAGGGGCGTTCCTATTCGCAATATTTGCAAAGCAGCCACATGGGCCTCTGACCATACTTTTGTTAGACACTATTCGTTGGATTCCATCCATGGGCAGGATTTGGCCTTTTGATTGGGCATTCTAAAATTCTAAAATTGTAAATTCTTTTCCCACCTCCATAAATTGGTACTGCTTTGGGAGTCTGTCATAGATGTGTAATACGTCGGAGGACACAAGCCCCTCGAAGAACAAGTTAATTACCATATCTGGTAACGTTCTTTCGATGGGATGTCCCTCCGAGATATTCCACAACTCCCTCCCAGCCTGCCCCTCTACTGAATTTCCTATGCAATTGCAGCTTACGTTTCCGCAAGGCTTTCTGCCGTCATACTGGCAGGAGATTGATGCCACACGTTCGGGGAAAAAACTACAACTGAGGCTACGGGCATAACATCTAGTGACGTCGACCCTCGATGGAGGCCCTCGAGGGACAACTGATCGACGCAGGACGCCCTCTGACGAAATTTTTCTGAAGTAGCACAGCTGTGGACATAACCTGTCATATATGTGGAATACCTCGTAGGAACATCCCATCGAAAGAACGTTACCAGATATGGTAAGTAACTTGTTCTATTCTTCCTTTTCAAAATCATCTTTTTTGGCAACAACCTTCTTTGTAAATCCTCCATCCATTGTGATGCATTAGGCAATTCTTGCTCTTCTACTCCCGTTAAACAATTTTCTTCGCAGACAAAGATGCTCTGCAGAACCAACAGCTCTGCGGGAATGCTAAATCTTCTATTAGATCATCCTCACCCAAGATGGTTGAAAAATCATAATCAATATCCAGCATTAAAACCTTGTTCATTGTCTCTGTTATTTCCTTCCAGAACACCCTTAAACAACTACATTCCCAAATCATATGCTCGAATGAACCAACCCTGTGTTTACATCTGCAGCAAGTTTCTTATTCACGAAACCCCCTTTTGTAGAATTCTGCGTTGTCCTGTACTCTGTTCAATATTTTGATTTGTCGAACCCTTTCCCCTAGGTCAAGTGATGTCAAATGCACATTCCGGCACACATTTTCCCATCTATATATGTTAATTTCAGATCCAATAGCTTCTGACCATTTATCGAGCACATTTTCATTATCCATTTTGTATTTCGCTAGATGTTTGTGACACAATATGGCCATCTGCTTTCAATTCCTTCAACCAATCTGCAAGATCTTTGTTCTGACCTGGAATCCTCTCACCCATATCTTTCCTCTATGCTGCAATCTTGATGATGGTTCAGCAGTTCCCCCGAGTATAAGGAGATTTGACGAGTTTGTGACGAATCCAAGGCCTTATTCGCCTTTCTCCAAGGGGCAGCCAACCTGTTTGGGATTATGGAGGTGAGACTGCTACACTTACCACCTAGGGGGCAGGCGAAGGAGGCTGTTAGGGAGAATTCTCTTGTAAGGCTAATTTCCCTTACCTATAGAGTCCCCCAGCAGCTTTGCTGGAATTAAAGGTTTTATTTTTTTCTCCTGCTAAGAGTGAGACCCTTTTTTCCCACTCTTAGACAGATTGCTAGTGTATGTTTTAGGCTATCTTGTGTGCTTATGGTCTATGGGGTTTTTCTCACCCTCATAGGAATCAGCTTTTTAACATGTGTGGTACACCGCACCCTCCGTGCCGTACCACAGGGGTGTCTTAGCGACTCCCCAAACATAGACTCCATACCGTGGGACTGACTCCCAGGGCATGTAAAGTCCCCATTGACTTTACTAGTCAATAATTATGAACTAAACCAGTGCAACCCATCTTAATATGGAAGTACTGGAAAGGGTTAATAGTTTTTCCCTAGTGTTCATTTTCGAGGGGGTACTGTACAGTCCCTCTCTCAAATGTTTCAAGCTGATGGCAGTGGCTACTACTGTAAATATATGACTGCAAATATTTTCCTATGGGATTTTTCCATTGTTCGAGGCTTCCACTTTTACTGACAGCCTCTAACGTACAGCCAGTTTATTTTAATATTAACTTTAATCTGGTGTTTTTTTTGTTGCCAGAACTTTAATATTTCTTTCTCGTGTCTTTCTCTGAAATTCTAACCCAGGACGGGGATCCTTTATTCGTCCTTTTGGCGGGCTTCTGCTCAGAAGCCCTTCTCTCAGCGCCTCTGAGTCTGGGGTAGACAGGATGTGTGGGAGGGCTAATAGGCACCCTGAACAGGGTTGTCTACGCAACCAAAGTCGCACTCTGCCCTGATAGGCTGGGGGGTTCTCCCACCAGGAGAGCCACCCCACTGTGCGGGTGGCAGCTAGGCTGTATGAATCGGGGTCTTGCTGCATAAAAGCAGGGTCCTGAGGACTGGAAGACAAGACGTCGCCACGAACTAGAAACCCGAAGAGGAGAGAAGCTGAAGACATCTGCAACGACTGAACCAACGGTGAAGCCTTACTGCAGATCTTCAACACTTTTCTCCAACGACTTGAGAAGATCTTCGCCTGCAAGAGTCTTCTTCCCTTGAGCTGGTGGGGCCAACCAGTTCGCCAATCGCTTTCCAGGACCTGCCTTGGTCGAATTGCCAGTGCCCTTCACTTGGAGACTGGATAGCCAGGCACCCATCCACCACGGCTGCGATTTAAAGGAGCGTACCTTTTATTCGTTTTGGCAGATCCTGGGCTCATTGCCTTGTACCATTGACTCTGGCACAGGCCTATTGACTTTGGCTAAATCTGTTACAACTGCCTTCTCTAGATTGCTTTTCACCTAGACATGTGTTGGTACACCTAACTCTTATAACCACCTTTTTCCTTCCCCTTTTTAATATTGTGAAGTGCCATTTTGCTCGGTTTTCACCTGGTATTGCATATGCTAAAGTACTGCCTTGCCTTACTTGTTCACAATCTACTTGGGAAGTGTTGCTTGTGTGTTAAATAGTCCAAACCTGTATAACTTGTCCTTTCCCTCCCTTCTGAGAAATTGTTAGTGCCATTTCTGCTTGGTTGACACAGTGCCATTTTGCTCAGTTTTCACTCTTGCTCAAACCTGTCTACAATTTAAATAGGGAGTTGTGTATACTTTTCTTGACTGGTGTTAACTTGCTTTAATAATAGTGATTTGTGTGTGAACATCAGAGTGTGTAACATAAATATACATATTATTTTTGATTCAAAGCTTTGGTCAGTGTTCCTTGTCCCATAGTATTGTAGTCCTATTGTGTAAACCCTGAATACTGCTCATCTCCCTCTTGAGATAAGTCTGACTGCTCAGCCACAGCTACCAACTAAATCTGTGGGGTACAGACTGATACCAAAGGGGATTTATTTCCTATACCTGTAGTCCTAATCTTCTGTAGTGCACCCTAAGGGAACTGCATAGGATTCTGCCTAACAGAGGCTTTGAAATATGCTGATGGGTCAGAAGAGAGAGGTTCAGGTGGAGGCATAGCAGACGCCGGCCTGGTCTACCGCGCAGAGAAGGAAGTCCCACCCCCTCTGGGGAAGGCAAACAGGAGGGCCACTCTGCGTGGATGAGAGAAACCCAAATCAGCCAGCAAACCGATGCTCCTTCAACAGCAGCGGAGATCCTGGCTAGCCTAGGGCTGTGTGCGAAACCAGGTGTCTCACCCACTAGTCCCCGGGGGATCTGTCATCCAGGTGGCCAGGACACGGCCATCACTTTTTGATCGAGTTCCTAGAGGATGACCAATGCGGGAGGATCACCTGGGTGGGGGGTCTTGTGGGAGTGGGACACCGGATTGTGAAAAGTGGTATCCCCTTATCTGTAACACCTTTACCCCATCCTTACAAGTAGGATACTTTGGAACTCTACCCTCCCCCCTTTTCCAACACGAACACTTTCACACAGACAGCCCGCTATGAGACTAAACAGACTAAAACCTGAGCAGTGTATCCTTTCCTCTCCTTCCCCCAGAAGCTTACGGTCTCTCGAGCTCTGGTTCTCTCTAGGCTTGACTATTGCAACAGTCTCTTTCTAAATCTGCCTGCTTCTACTCTCCGCCTTCTGCAACTCATCCAGAACAGGACTGCAAGACTTGTCCTTGGCCTCAAGCCCTGGGATCGTATCTCTCATTGCTAATCAAAAGGCTGAAAGAAAATAAGAAACGCCAGAGAAACATTGATAAGAGGAAAGCGAAAGTGGGTTCGAGAGATCCACAAGCCAGAAAGGGGCAGTGGAAGCGACCCACAAGCATGAAACGGGTGCAAGCAACTCAAAAGAAAGAAGGTGCAAGTGTGCACAAGTAAAGCGGAAAGAGGGAAAGATGGTGCAAGTGTTGACAAGCCAAGTGGAAAGATTAAAAGAAAGTGCAAAGATGCAATAGGAAATGTAAAGAAAGGTGGAAAAGGAAGAAGAACCGAGTGGAAGTGGCACCGGAGGAGAAAGGTGCTAGAAGAGCGATTCAAAGTATAAACGGAGGGGCCAGAAATCAGTGGTCACGCAGGGGAGGAGCAAAAACCCAGGCGTTTTCAAAAGTCTCTGACACTGCCCCATGGAAGAAAGAAAAGTGTTGAAAGGTACATTTTGACAAGGTGAACTGAACTTTGGTTTGAGACCAGCGGGCCCTAAGCTTGGGGAAGGGAATCTTGAGAGGCCTAAAAAGGGGACAGGAAGGACTGAAGCTTAGGGACGGGGAACCCCAAGAGACCCAGAGACATTTGAAACTTTGTTGGCTAGCTGCAAGAGCCCTATGTGGAAGGTTCCGAGTGCAACCCTTTTAAGTTGAACTAATTCTTGAAACTGGCAGAACTGCAACTTACGGGTAAGATTACCTGAAACCAGTCTTGGCTTACATTTTCTTTTGAGCCACCATTTTTCCTTTTTACTGGCCTAGAACTACATCTCAATAACTACTTTTTTACTCTTTGAAAAAATTATTTTTCCCCAACTTCAAAAAGTAGTCTGTAAAGGTAATCCACCTCACAATCCCCCAAACATCCCCCCCTTTAGCTTTTTAATAATCAGTGAGTAAGGAGCTGGAGTAAGGCATTTGCATGGTGGGGGTGAGCACCTCGCTGAGTGCAAGCTGCATGTGAGTAGTACTTTTGCTGGTCTCTACTAACTTCTACCAGGGGTGAAGGATGTCCAAACCTCTGTGTAAGAAGGAAGGCCACCCAGTCCTGTGTTGTCATTCCGGATGTGCAGTTTCCCTAAAGGGAAAATGTGAAAGAAAAAAAAACATACCTGAATGGCCTTCTCACACATTACAAGGGTAAACTTGACAGCCATGGATTTCCCAGAATGTAAAGAGAAGTGCGCAGGCGGTATAAGTTTATAAAACTCTTATTTATTCTAGCTTTTATTTTTTTCCTTTTTCTATGATGATGAGATGCATGACTATTGAGGCAGAAGTTTCTAGACTCTGACAACCGATCTAATAGTTTCTAAGTTTATTTAATGGGCAGCACATTGTGTTCCAACAATATGACTAGTACATTTAGTGAAATCCTTTGAGAGTTGTCTACCTTTTTCACACCAAATAAGGAAACAGTAGCTATACTGTGAAAGTATCATTTTCTTAAACCTAGTTTCTCATTTGTTTAATTGTAGCTAATATACAGTCCAGCAGTAATGAAACCAATGCAGTTGGAGCGGGAAAACAAGGAGAAAAAAATGGTAATTTGTTTTGTACCTTCCTTTAATTGTATTTTTCATCCTTTTAAATCCTCTCTCCACCATGACCTGTGAATTTTCTGCTCAGGAAAGTGCTTCTGGGTATTCAGTCCATAAGATGTGTACCTTATTAAGGATACCCACTCCATGGCTTTAGTCATGTCTATGGGTTGGCTCTCCATTACCCTGCTAAAACCATGTCTATGGCAGACCCTTCACGTGGAGTACATCTACTGCACCTTGCAGGTTTTGCACTGACCAGCAGGTGCTTGCGAGGTGTAATTGATTGAAACATACCTTTGAAAGCTAGTACAAATTTTAAAAGCTCAAAATGTGTGCAAATTAGTGTTTGATTGCAATGTAATTACTAATTGTGTCATAAGAGAGATTGATGGTTTGACAAAAGCATCAATAGACATAGTAAAAATGTATATCTTTTTACAATGTCTATTAGGAATGCTGATTTGTGCAAATACTAGCAAGCACACATCTGTGCTTTTTAAATTGTTTTGTAGCTATGTAGGGCATATGTGAGTAATCTGGGTGACTGGCAGCCAACCACTGGAACGCCCTCCCTCCACATATCGGGCTAATTGACTCTCTTGCGGCCTTTTGCAAGGCCATGAAAACCAGGCTCTTTGTTTGACACTGCATGTATTTATCCTGTATCTACCTCGACTGCTGTAACTAAGTTACATGTACCGTATCTACTTCTGTATTGCAACCTTGTACCTTTTGTTAAGAATACTTCTTTGGGCGGCATTCATGTAGCCCAGAGTCAAGCCTTCTTATGTTCCTCTTATAGCGCCTTGATGCCTTTGGTCTGCAGTGTGCTCTACAAATCTAAATAAATAAAATAAAAATAAAATTAATTTATAGTGTGCTTTAAGATGGTGATACCCCCATCTCAAAATGAGCTGTGAATTCACCATGATTAATTCAATATGCCCTGCATAGCGAGAACACACTTGTTACAAGGCCAAACCCACTGAAATGAAGCCAAGGACTCCCACTGCAACAGACTGGAGGAAACACAGGCCTTCATCCTGGACCAAGCCCATATGGTGGTATGCTTTCGGGAAGCCAGGATATTTGACACATTTCTGTACAGAAAAAACCAATGAACCTCTGGAGATCTGGTTCCTCAATACCAGCTAGAACTCCCCATTCGAGGCCAACCATCCAAATGAATGACCGAGCAAGGGGTGTAGTCAGGAACCAGGGCAGTATGAACGATTGGGGAACTGACAGTCCATTCCATCTTCCGGTTCAGATCAAAGCTTTCTAGGTAAAGGCCATCCTCGACTCAGGGAGCAAGAAAACTGCTGTCATGGCCGACCTAATCAGTTTAGATAAGCTGAGTCCTGTAACCTGAACCTAGATGATCTGTGTAAGTAGAGAGGTTCATCTCTAACCCCAGCGACACTGACGTTATGGGTCCTTAAACAGAAGATCCAAATTCCAGTGGTCGTAATGCCAGGACTACCTGAAGAGGTGTTACTCTGCGCAGACTTCCCATTCTTCGACCAATATCTTAGGGAGGTTAAGCACATCTCCAGGGCGAGGGTATGAGTTGGTGAGCAAGCAGGAACAGTGGGAAGAATCTGAGGCGAGGATCAATGTGTGTGACCAGTCCAATATGTTAAGTGTGTTTTGATAAAGCGCATCTACCACCCAAAGGCATCTGGACTCCAGTTGAAGGTTGCAAAAGGGGACACGATGTGATTTAGCTCTGATTAAAAATATAAGTTTCGAATGTTAGTGTATGTGCTGCTGAAGCGAGTAAAGTGTAGTGGCTGGTGGGCATGCTATTGCCCTGCTTGCCGCTTGTCGCTCTCATATCTGCCATCTGTCTCCTTTGCTGTCCCTTAACATTCCAAATCCTTTGTATCGGAAAGTGGAGGCTGGAACCTGGAGGCAAACGTGGTGAAGGTGCTAATGGGTTCTGTAGTCCCCTTTCAGCTCTGTCATCCTTTGCTGCTGGACCGATATCAGGAGCTCCTGCGAGGCTATCATGTCTGGGCGCTGTTACTACCCCTTTCCATATGTCAATTACCAAAGACGGCAAGGCGTTTCTGGTACAGCATAAAGTGGCAGTGTGCGGAGCAGAGGTGAGCTATGACTGAACATTTCTTGGAAATTGTGGACTTTTCTTGACCCGCCAACAACCAACACTTATCGGAGCGGGTGTCATTGGGTATTTAACCAGCACACTATTGGCATCCGACTGGCTTATAGCTCACACATAACATGCAGCTTTTCTTCTTGGGGTTATATCATGTAAGCAAGGTCACAATCCCACTGGTAGATCCACTGAAGCCTGCGGGAAAGGATGCAGTTGTTTGCCGAAATCTTCATTCTGCTTTACCCCTGGGGCTTGCTGGTTCACTTTGGGCTGGAGCCACTCCTCCTCCTCTTCAAACATCCTGGAATCCATTTGCATTGTGAAGTCTAAGGGTGTCTGGCGCCTGCAGGCTGTTCAGCCGGGGGAAGGACAGCAACTCAAGACGGCGGATGGCCATGCAGGATGAGGTGCTGTGAAAAAGCCAGGCAGAAGCAGGAGCGAGTTCAGGGTCTGACCGGGCCTGACAAGGTGAGAGGTTAATCTGGGTTGGGGGCAGGACACCAAGCTTTGCACCCCCCTGCTGCCATGACCGCCTTGACCGCCAATCTTCAAAAGATAACACTTTCCACAAATATTACCTATCCCTCCACCATTTTAATGCAAAAACTGAAAATATTGACAGTAAAGTGGAAAATGTCATCACAACCTTCATCACTTGGCGCGGGCAGGAAGCAGCTGCATAGCCCTATAAGACTTACAGAGGCATACACCCTCTTTAATGAAATCAACCAGTTTCCTGACGCCAATCAGGATGTCTGGGGAGCCAAAGATGAAGTTAAAGAGGCCAAAGACAACGCAAGCACCAACAGCAGTAGCAGAGGTGCCACCTGTAGCCCCGTCGTAGCCTTTTTTATAGACAATATTACAACTGGCCTATCAACACCCAAGGGCTTGCCCAGGGGTCTGTTTATCACCCTAGGTGGATCTAACTCACGTCTAGGTGGTGAAGGAGGCGTCATTGACACAAATGACATTCTCTCAATCACCACACTGTCGGAGGCTCACATCTCCAATTAGCACCCGGGGACCACCTCGGACACTACTGATATTCCCCCAATTATACCTGGAGTGGGTGAAGTTGAATTAGTACCAGTACAGCCCAGATCCTTGAGAACACTGCGCTATCACACTGGTCAGAGCAGGGGGATTTACTGGTCAGGAAATATGCAGGGGCTCTTATCAGAACCTACAATGTGGGTTCTGCCCACAGCCCCCAACAGCCCCACTGCATTTATAGAAAATGCAACCAATGAAGGTGTCGAAGATTAAGTGCATATTGTTAATGATACAAGCCCCCTTTTTGAGGGCACAGATCCGACCCAGAAGGGGATGGTTAAGCGTTCAGATCGCCCCCCTGTTGCATAGTAGTCCCCCTGTCTACCTGTTGTGCACACCACAGACCCAACTGCCAAGGGGACATTTGTGGCCAGTGTGTGTAAATGTGGCCTTGTTTTGACTGAGCTGGCAGACCTAAAGAGGCTACTTTTGGTTCTCCTTGAAGCTCTTGGAAGGGGGGAGCCATCAAATAGACTGGAGGACTTGGGGGCTACAACACCACCAGAGGTATACCCCCATAACCCTGACGTCCCTACAAATATGATCAGTACGAACATGGTTGAGTCAGGGCCCACTATTGAAACCATAGCGAGCATTAGCACCAATAGTGGCTTGCCGGACCAGGGACGCCAGGCTCTAATCCACTTAGGCTCTTTAGCCCCCATCCCTAGATTACTGAAGTATGTAGCACAGCCAACTCCACTGATTTTTACTGGGCAGGCAGATCCTGAACTTAGTACTAAATACATGGTTGGAAAGCCAGCTTGCAGGGTAGGCCATGCGGTACTCAATCCCGCCCCCTATGGTGCTCTCCCCAGGGCCCGTAGTTCAGAGCATGGGCAGAGCACGGAAAGCAGCATAGGGAGTCGGGCTGTGTGGGAGGGTCCCTCAACTGGCCCCTGACCACCTGGAAACCAGGGAAGCAATCACAAATAAATGTATTCATATATTCCATGATGTACGTGGCTGCCAATCTGTTATTCATGAGGGCATTTTAACCTGTACTAGACTGCACTACTAGGGGGACGGTGCTCTCTACTTTATTCTGATTCATTTCACAGAGCAGAAGGTAGTTAAAGTATCCTGGGATTCGATATGATATACCCCCCTCCACACAACAGCATGATTGAAATTAGACTCCACCTTAAGTATACCAATGATTGTTCCTCTGAAACTAGGTCACAGCATCCTGTGCTCTCTGGCACCAATGCAGTGCCGTTGGGGGGGGGGGGGGGAGAAGGACTTTGGGCATTTTGCTGGAATAGTTGAACCTGTATTTCTGGCTAGGGCAAGAGAACCTAATTAGGACCAGAGTTTGCCTACTAACAGTTGGGCTTTCGACTGTAGTAACTGGCGTCATTATGATATATTTTATTTATAGCATACCTATACTCAAGTGTTTCATTGCACTGTGGAAGTAAGTATATGCATTTGTTTTATTGTTATTGTATGTGTTAGGATGTACTTTTATGGCCCCAGGCCGAAATAAAGTTGTTGACTGACTGATACGTTTCGTGAATTTTAGCAGATTCTTTTAATTGCACAATGACGGAGGTGACGATTTGCACTTTCTTGCTACTTTGAACGAGAAGGAGCGATCACCTTTCCTTCTTAGATAGTGGAATAGTTAAGTATTTGATTGGTTCTGAGAGAACCATTAGTGATGCATAATTTAAGTTGTGTGAGAAAGGGAAAGAATGCGGCCATAAGCTTTTAAACACGATGCACAAGCTTTTAAAAGCTATTTGCTTTTTTACTGGGAGCCAATGCAGAGATCTGAGTGGAAGTAATATCGTCATATTCTTTCCATTTAAAGATGGTTCTGGCGGCTGCATTCTAAGTTCTTTGAAGGCATTGAGGTAAAGACTCTGGTATAAGCAAATATATACGGTTATACTCCAGCATGGGGTCTGGCATGGATTCACATACTGAAGAATATTCCCCGTCTTCAGGCTGGGAATCCTCGGTAAAGATAAAATCAGTTTCATTTCTGAACTGTCTTTCTACTAGTAACCAATCACTGGTCTCGAGGTCATACTGCCCCCAGCCAATGACAGCCCTCTACCTAAGCCCCTCCTCTGGCAGCCATCTTTAGATTTTTACCACACTTTCAAGTGTTGGGAGTCCTTGTGCTGTAGCTCTCAAGCTTTTTCTGTGTTTTGCGTTTTTTCAAAGAGTTTACTCTTATATTTTTGGTCAATCGAGCCTCAAGCTCCACCCACTTTACTTCCGATCAACGGGGACTCGTTCTCGGAATTTTCTACGCCCCTCAAGGGCATCTTTTCGTCATGTTTTCCACTTCTCAGAGGATTCCAGAAGATCTTTGAGGCCTCCCCTGCGTGGACATGGCCCAGGACAAGGGAAGCATGACGCCTGTTGGATGCAAGCTGTTCAGGAGCTGCCCTGGATGCGGGCTTCAGAACGTCTTTGAGGATGAGCACTCACGGTGCCTCTACTGCCTTCACGACGACAAATCGCACGTGGAGGACGACACTGCGTTTTGTAAGAACATGTCCGAACGGACAATGAAGGATCGTCGTATTAGACTCGCCAACTGGCTGGAGGGGAAGAGCCCAGCAGCGGGTGAGGAGAAGAAGAAATCCGAGAGGTCTTCTATGTCCTTTGAGGGCGCTCCGACGACGGGGGCCCAACAAAAGGCAAAGCACTGCGAGTCCGAGGGCACCGGGAGCGCCGATCGGTCGGGCTCCTCGGTTGCCAGGCAGGGCGCACTATCACATACGCCATCAACCATGAGCCAACGCTCTGGCTCGATGAAGAGGAAGTCGGAGAACCCGGGTAAGCTTCAGGATGGAGACAGCCGAGGGGGGAGCGAGGCGGTGACCCTCCCCACAAGGGGAGTCGTGGCGGCCCTGGCGAAACCTATGGTGGCTTCCCCAGTGGAGGCGACTTCAGGGGCTTCAGGGACTAGAGTTTCCCTGCCACCCAGGAGGGAATCGTCTTTTCTGCCTATCAAGAAGATCCCCATGAAACCCCAGTAGGTGAAGGGGGGGGGCACAGTAGCCATAACAGACACGGATACCACCTCTGAGGATGAGTTGGTGAGCGTCCAAAGGATCCTGGACAAGAAGTTCGAGGAATCGAGGGCCCACGGGAAGGATCCTGACAAGGAGAGCAACGGGGGGGCTGACGAGGACCCCGCGCCCCAACCGTCGGTCCCGTTGCAGCCGGTACCCGTACCACAGGACAATTCAAGAGCTATCTTGATGACTATACAGTCCCTGTGCGTGGAGATGAGGACAAGGATGCCCATACCCCCACCGACGACCCAGCGGAGCCTGGTCCGTCGGGGAGCCCGCCTAACAAGCAGAGACGAGTCCATCCTCCTCCCCCCTTCCAGCTTCACCCCCATCCCATCCCCTCATCCGAGGGATGAGACGGGAACGGAGAAGGCAACGACGGGAACAGATGACGGCGGTGATGATGACGGAATGGACCTCCCCTCACCACCTCCTTGGGCCTTCCCACCTGACAAAATTGGCTCCTTCCACGCCATGATCGCCAGGGCATCTGAGCTCTTCCAGCTCTGCCTTGAAGAACAGAAGAAGGAAGGTTTCCTCTACCAACGGCAGGAGGCCAAGAGGAAGACTGTCCTCGCAGTCCTGTTACTGGATGACATCTGGGACGAGGGGCTGGCGCTCCTGAAGAACCCGTCCACGGCTCCTGCTCAGAGAGACCGGTACGAGAAGAAGTACCGGGTCCCGGACTCTGCTCCTCTGTGCCTAAGGGCACAGCCGTGCCCAGATTCAGTGGTGTCCGCGGCAGCCAAGAAGAAAGCGGCGGGGGTGACGGCTTCAAATTCAAAATCCCAGCCGGACGGCGAGGGAAAGAAACTGGACGCCATGGGACAACGGGTCATCTTGTCGGTGGCGACGACGATTAAAGCAGCCAACGCCCTCGCGATCGTGGCTCGCTACGACAGGGAGCTGTGGTTTAAGATCGCTCCCTTGCTGGACTTCCTCCCGGACGACAAGAGGGCTGAGGCCCTGGAAATCCTACAGGAAGGCGAAGTGGCATCGGACCACACCATTACGATGGCCACGGACATCACAGACAGATGGGCAATGGCGTTTGCCTTCGCCGGTGCGGTTGGCTCAAGGCCACCGACTTTTGCCAGGACGTGCAGACCAGGGTTCTGGAAATGCCCTGCGACATGAACAACCTGTTCGGCAAGACAGTGGATGAGTCACTACAGGCCATCAAGGCGGACACCGAGACAGCTCGCGCCTTGGGTGTTTGTCAACGACGACGGCCGTCCTTTCAGAACTCTGGAGGCAAGCAAGGTGCCTCCAAAGGATTTGGTGGCAGCTCCTCGTCGTACCACCAAGCGGCCCGCTCCTCGTCGCAGGAGGCCTACAGAGGACGCGGCAAGACAGGAGGATCCCGTCATCGTCGCCAAGGAGGCCATGGCGAAAAGGCCGCCACGAAACAGGACTGAACCGGCCGTGGCGTCGGGCCCCCACCTGAGCACCCTGGTGGGAGGCCGACTGGCGAGATTCGTCAACGTGTGGAAGTCCATCTCCACTGACCCTTGGGTGCTAGATGCCCTGGCCCGCGGGCACACCCTGGAATTTCAAAAGAGGTGACCCTGTATTGCACCCATGGCCACGAAGGAAAACCACGTCCCTCAACTGCTGCTGGAGGTACGGGCGATGCTAAGAAAGCGAGCTATCAAACTCGTCCCAAAGAGGCTCTGGAGTGTACTCGCGATACTTCATCGTCCGGAAGAAGACCGGCGGCTGACGACCCATCCTGGACCTTTGTCATCTAAACAAGTACCTCAAGTCCCAAAAGTTTTGGATGGTCACCCTCCAGCACATGCTGGGACAGCTGGAGGAAGGCGACTTCCTATCGTCGCTGGACTTGAGGCTGCCTACTTCCACACCCCCATTCTAAAAGGACATCGAAAATTACTGCAATTTGTAGTCCAAGGGCGGCACTATCAGTTCAAGGCCCTTCCCTTCGGATTGAAGTCAGCGCCCTGGGTGTTCACCAAGTGCCTAGCACCAGTGATGCCGCAGCTGCACCTGCTGGGGATCCACGTCTACCCCTACCTGGACGATTGGCTCATCCGAGCAAAGTCAAGAGAACTCTCCGTCGATCACACATCGAAGACTGTCCAACTGCTCACGGATCTGGGATTCTCGATCAACTTCGAGAAATCCCACTTGGTACCGTCGCAAGTCGCCCTGTTCTGGGAGCCAGGCTCGACACAGTGGTGCGACTGGCTTTGCCGTCGGAGGAAAGGACGAAGGCCATCCGGGACAAGGTACAACGGCTGCTGACCATAGACGTGGCCAGGGTGCGGTCCATCAAGTCCCTTCTCGGCATGATGTCCTCGTGCATCTACCTCGTGCGCCTATGCAGGCTGCGGATGTGACCTGTGCAGGAGTTCCTCGATGCCCGTTGGATGCAAGTGGCGGGCAGCTACGAAGACAGGGTCTCACTCAACAAGACTTTCCGCCAAGCGGTCCAATGGTGGGGCACCCGCACGCATCTGGCGGCGGGCATGGACTTCCAGACCCCGGCACACCAGGAAACTGAGGACGGACGCCTCCCTGGAGGGATGGGGAGTGCACACCGGAGGTCTCCACGTAAGAGGCCTTTGTCTCCCGAAGGAGAAGTCACTACACATCAATGTCCTGGAGCTCCGAGCTGTGTTCTGGGCCCTCAGGTCGTTCCTTCCGTCCCTCAAGGGCAAGGTGGTAAGGGTCTTCACCGACAACACCACCAAGATGTTCTACATTCAGAAGCAGGGGGGCACCAGATCCCCAGGCCTATCCAAGGAAGCGCAGGGTCTGTGGCACTGGGCCGTCGCCCAAGGGATGTTTCTGGTACCCTTCGATCTGGAAGAAATCAAGAACACCATTGCCGACTCACTCAGCAGGGAGCTGCGCTTGTGCCACAAGTAGGAGCTGCGGCAGGATCAAGTGGATCTCCTATTCTGACGATGGGGCGTTCCCCAGATCGACCTATTCGCGACGGCGACGAATGCCAAGTGCTGGAGGTTCGCAAGCAGGTTTCCCCAGCCGGGGAGCTTGGGCGATGCCTTCTCATTCCCCTGGGACAGCCTGTTCCTGTATGCGTGCCCACTGTTGCCATTGATGCTGCGACCCATCAGTCAACTCCGACGGTCCCGGTGCAGGATTATCCTCTTCGCACCTGCGTGGCCGAGACAGATTTGGTTCCCGGACCTTCTCATATTAGCCTCCTCCCCACCCCCCAGTCAAACTGCCGACGGACGCAGATCTTCTCACCAGGGAAGGAGGCGCCATCCTCCACCACAACCCGGCCTGGCTCCTGCAGCACAGATCGGAGGATACGATATCCCGGCGGACTGCAAGGAGGTGCTTGCAAAGGCCAGGGCGTCTTCGACTCTCAAGTGTTATGGACACAAATGGAAGAGGTTCTCTGTCTGGTGCCGTGCACAGAAGATTAACCCTCTGCGGATTACGGCCCATCAGGTGTTGCCGTACCTGTATCGCTGGCCAAGAATGGGCTGGCACATGCCTCCATCAAGATCCATCTGGCGGCGATCTCCCGCTACACCAGAACTCCGGGGCGGTCATCCCTATGGTCCCATCGCCTGGTGAAGGAGTTCATGAAAGGACTGTTCAGCCCGTTCCCGCCAGTGAAGGCTCCGGCCCTGGCGTGGGAGATCAACGTGGTGCTGACCAGGCTCATGGGACGGCCATTCGAGCCTCTGCATTCGGCGCTGTTGAAGTTCCTGTCATGGAAGACAGCGTTTTTTGTGGCCATCACCGCACGATGAGTGGGAGAGATCCAGGCCCTCTCCTGTAAACCTCCATACCAGACATTCCACGAGACGAAGGTAGTGCTGAGGGCGCACCCCTCCTTCGTGCCCAAGGTGTTGTCGGACTTCCACCTCAAGGAGCCCTTGGTGTTACCCGTTTTCTTTCTGTCGCCTTCGTCGCTGGCTGGGAGGACTTTGCACTCGCTGGATGTGGCTAGAGCGCTAAAGTTCTACGTGGACCGCACAGAGTCTTCGGAAGACATCACAGCTGTTTGTGAACTTTGGACCTGTGAACCAAGGGAAGGCCCTCTCTAAGGGTTCCATTTCCAGATGGCTCTCTGGCTGCATCATGCACTGTCACCGGTTGGCAAACCGACCCTTGCCGGCTGTCCGAGAGCCCATTCGACCAGAGCGATCGCTGCTACCAGAGCCTTCTTGTCTGGTGTGCTCCTGCTGGACATCTGCAGGGCTGCTACATGGAGGTCGACGCACACCTTCACGAGATTCTACTGCGTCGACCGGGATTCCGGAGAAGAGTCCAGAGTCGGCCAGGCAGTGCTGCGCAACCTGTTCGCCTGAAGGTGGGTCTGGTGAGGAGGTAAGAGATGCTTAATGTTGTTGTTGAAATGCTTAATGTTGAGCCTTGCCACCTCCCGTGGTTCTGCATGTGTGTACTGCTATGTATTCTTGTATTCATGAGCCTGTGAATCCATGCCAGACCCCATGAGAAGGAACAAGTTACCTACCTGTAACTGTTCTTCTCCAGCATGGGTCTGGCATGGATTCACATGCGAACCCGCCCTCCTACCCCTCTGCGGCTCTTCTCTTGGTCCTACTGCCACTTTACGTGCTACCAAATCTGAAGATGGCTTCAAGAGGAGGGGCTTGCGTAGAGGGCAGTCATTGGCTGGGGGCAGAATAACCCGGAGACCAGTGATTGGTTACTAATAGAAAGACAGTTCAGAAACAAAACTGAAACTGATTTTTTCTTTACCGAGGATTCCCAGCCTGACGACGGGGAATATTCATGAGCATGTGAATCCATGCCAGACCCATGCTGGACAACAACAGTTACAGGTAAGTAACTTGTTCCATCTAGACTAGATCAGAACATTCATGACCGTTACTCGTTGGGTAAAAGAAAGAAGGGAAAGTATAGGCCTAATATTCTTAAGCAAGAAAAGCAGGATTGTTTTAAAGTGTAAGAGAGCTGTCATGAATGGCACCCAGATTCTTGACCTGCTACTTGGGTTTGGGACAAGTACTTATGTTTTCTGGCCAAAAGGAGAGTACTTGTGGATTGGGAGTATGATTGATGAACATAATCTGTTTTATCTGTGTTGATTTTCAAATAATTCATGTGCATCCAGTCCTTAATTGCAACTAGACAATTTTTGGCTTGCTTTAGTTGAGAATTTGTTACCTGATCGATGGCTAGCAGAATTTGCGTATCATCGGTGTAACTGAAAAACATTAGGCTGTGTTCTCATTAGTGGGTGTATGCAAAGATTAAATAAAATAGGTAACGGTGCTTAGCCCTGTGGCACTCTGCAAGTTAGTCACAGGATGGGAGCAAAAAGGTCCCATACGTAGGTTGGCCCTGTCAAAAGACAATAAAAGCCCATGTCACTAATGGGTGGAGGGCTAGGGAGCGATACAGAGCCAACCCCCCAAGGGACGAGGATGCAGGCAGTTGAGGGGCCCTATTCCTGGCCCCCTTTGTGCCAGTTTGCAGACCACTGCTATCTCAAACCATGTTTCCATTACCAGATGCTGCCTATGTTTTTCTATTTGTGTTGGGAGAAACCCTACATCCGATCAGTGTACCAGCAAAGATCCTAAAGTGAGAGCTGACCCAGTACTGCGCAACCCTCAAAGGAAGCCTGACACCAAACCACATTTTATTAGTCCTGGAGAGCGAGAAGCCCAGAGGGAAACTGAGGAGCAGCGGCAACCATATGGTCTGATGCCACAGCAGTGCACGCAGAGAACTGCTGGCTGCGGTCACACATGAGCAATTCCACTGGGTGGAGCATCCAGGGGAAGACCAGCAAGCCATTGAAATTAGACGCCCTAGATCGCCAGGGACATTAAAGGAGGATTCCGACCCTCCCCACCACCATAATTACTTTATGGAGCTAAAAACCAAAGCCCCACAGTACAAACTTGAACATTTGCCCTTCTGAGTCGCTCTGCAGCCCCGCCGCCTAGAAAAAGTATTAGGGCTTTGTTGCTCTGCAGCCCCGCCGCCTAGAAAAAGTATTAGGGCTTTGTTGCTCTGCAGCCCCGCCGCCTAGAAAAAGTATTAGGGCTTTGTTCCCTAGAGGTGAAAGACGACCAATAGATCAGGAGGAAGGACGGAGCGGCCGAGTGTGGAGTAGATTGGCAAAGGTGAGGTATTGGCTAAAGAATGAGAGGGTATTTGGTCTTTCCATCGAAAATGTATCCATCGAAGTTCATCGAAATGTTTTTCCATCAAAAAGCATAATCATTGAATGGATTTCAATGGATTTTAGGGTTAGGGCAAGAGTTGGGTAAGGGTTAGTGCCCTTGTGGTTAGGGTGGTATTGAGGGGACCCCCCCCCCCAATAAACAATACATAAAACAAGTTACAGGGAGCTATCCAGTGCTGAAATACATTAAAGATTTCAGCACTGGACAAGGGTTACATTTAGAAAATGGGGGTTGGTGTGGGGGATTAGAGAGGGAGGACCCCTGGGGGTAGATGGCGGTTTGGGGGGGTAGACCCCCCTCCTCCCCCCATAAACAAAAATTATTACAAGTTACAGGGAGCAGTTAAATACATTAAAGATTTCAGCACTGGACAAGGGTTCAATTTTGGAAATGGGGGTTGGTGTGGGGTCTTGGGTAGGACCGATCCCTGGGAGTAGAGGGGGGATTGGGGTGGAGGAGACCCCCCTCAATAAAAAATAAATATTCATGCTGTCGACTGTGGGAGCTGCAGTGGTGCATTCTGCATGCGTGCCGCGTTTGGCTTGGAGGTGGGGGGGGGAGAGCAGTGGTGTGTATTGCAGCATCGTACGGCTCCGAGCTGCTCTCCCCTGGATGCTCTGAGGGACGCTTTCCTCCCATGCGGCACACTCACTGCAGCTCCGGTATTGGAGCTGTTACCTCGGCTGAGAACCGGGACAGCGAGGCTCCAGGGGACACAGCAGTCACCGGGAGCACAGTGTGGCATACGTGTGCAGGCTCCTTTGCTCCACTTTAAGGCGGGTCAACACTCTGGAGCAAGGAGAAGCGGACCAGGGATTTCAAGGCAATGCTGGGACCATTGTAGTGGACTGCCGACACCCTGCTTAGGGGCCTGAACTGCTGCGGGCAGTTGCACCAGGTAGGATGTGAGGGGGTGCAGTTTAGATCAGTTAGGCCTGGTGAATCTCCACATTTCAACCTCTCCTGCCGTTGGTCTGCCGTGAACTATAGGTGGGGGCCTGACTTTTCTACAGAGCTTGCCTGGGTTCAGCTGTTAAAGAGAGAGAAAAAGGGACATGGGATCTGGAAAAGGGATGAAGAAAAGCACTGTAGATGAGGCTGACTTTTTTGCTCCCCGAGGTGGGCAACGTAATCTGGAGAAGCCTGTGCCACAGGACCCAGTCATGGCAGCACTGGGGCGCATAGAGCAGTCTGTCGCTTCTGGAGGGAAAATGGCAAATTGACTGAGAAAGTGGCACAATTAGCTTCAAAGACATAAACGCTGGAGTTGAAGACCACTGAGTTAGACAAACAAGAGCGCAGGTGCTCGCTCTCGTCCCGAAACTCAGCTGAGAAATGGAGCCAGTGCTAAGGTGACCGATAACAGACTCGAATGTCTGGAAAATGCAATGCGCACATCACAACTGTGCATTGTTGGTCTCCCATAGGGTGCAGGGGAGGGGGGCCTTTAGGTTTTGTGTCGACAGGGTTCCCTGGGCAACTAAACCAACAGGAAAAGAAAGGCCTTCAATGTGACAAAGAAAGCTTTTCGAATGGATTGTATCCTCAAATGTATTCCACATCTTTGACATGTAATTTCCATAGCTGTGCTACTTCGGATATTTTTCGGCAAAGTGCGTCCTGCGTCAATGGGTTCGGGTCGATGTCCCCCGAAGGCCTCCGTCGAGGGCGATGTCACCGGATGTTATGAATAGGACGCACGGCGCCCATGGCCTCAGTTCTGTTTTTTTCAGCAATAGTGTTTGCTTCGAGAACTCGTGCGCCTCGTGTATTCTTCATGAATATGTCTTCTGCATCTACCCCTCCGATTCAGCGGTCTGGCTTTAAGACTTGCCGGGACTCTGTCTAAGATGTTGATTACGGACCCACACTGGGTTTGTTTGTGGTGTCTGCGCGAGAGTCATGATACCGACGACTGTTCGAATTGCCAGTTGCTGGCTGCTAAGGCCTTGCAGGAGCATAAGGAGAAGTTGCAGGTAGGTCGGGGTACTAAACCCAGTAAGTCCCATAAATCTGCGAAAGGGATGTCCACAGACGATTTGAGGGGTGACTCTCCTCATCTGAAGGAGTCATGGGGATCTCAATCCTGGAGTGGGTCCCGCCACTTGTCGTCCTCGTCTAGGCACTCCCGGAAGCAGCGTCACTGGTTGCCTTCCCCGTCCTCGTCGGATGATGGCGCTGTGAGGAAAGTGGCTTGTCCCACGAAGTCCTCAACTCCGGAGGAATGGGAGGTAGCACATGCTGGCGATTTTTCAATCCCAGGGCACAGTTGGTCTCGGTCTGATGCCCGCGCGCCTTCGGGCCCTGGTCCTCGGCGCGATACTCGTTGGAAACCGTTGCGGTCCCGTTCGGACAAGGTTCAGGTTGATCGCCAGAGACATGCTAGATCGAGGTGTCTGTCTTTGTACCTGTTGAAACCACAGTAATCTGGTAAGGGCTCGAGGTCGACTACGTCGGCGCTGTGTCCGTTGGATACGGACGTTGAAGCTTTTCCTTCACACCAGCCCTCTGCACCGTTGTCGACGTCGATGCCCTCAACGCCTTCCGGGCCTTTGGCCGGAATTTGCCGATGGAGGTCCCTGGTACTGTGGAGCCTTCAAGGAAGGCTAAATCTAAGTCTGTGAAGCCTGTTAAGGAATCCAGACCCACTTTTGTCCCTAGGGAGAATTCTCATTCTATGGCTAATTTCCCTCACCTAGTGAGTCCCCCGGCAGTTTTGCTGGATTTCTGGAGTTAATTTTTTTCCACCTGGTAAGAGTGTGAGCCTTTTTCCCACTATTGCATGTGTTTTGCCATGTGTATTTCTACTGTTTGTGTGATCTTGGGCTCTGGAGTACACCACTCCATGAGCCCCTCGTTTTGTGTGTTGCACAGCACCTTCACTGCAGTGACACAGGTTTGTCTTTGAGACTTCCCACTAACTCCATTTTTCTGGGGCTGACTCCTGTCCCCCAGAAACAGGTAAAGTAGCCATTGACTTTATGTAGTCGTTTAAAACTGCAGACCCAGTACACCCCATCTTACATGGAGTACTGGAAATGGTTAATTCCTATCCCTTTTTGTCTGTGCCTCTCTGAGCTTTGTTTTGCTCTTTTAACATTTAGACTTGGCTTGTGGCAGTGGTATCTACCCTAACTTTTCTACCGCGATTATACTAAATAAATGTGGTACTGTTCCAGGCTATTATATTAGCCTCGAACATAAACCCGCTTTCTTTTGGCTCAGGTTTATTCGCCATTTCTTTTTGTTAAAGTCCTTCTTGTGTTTTACTTTGCGCGGCAAACCAGGTTTGCCTTCTTTGTTCACTGTCTTTTGGTGGGCTTCTCTGAAGAAGCCCTCCTTTTGGCGCCTGGGTGTCTAGGTGGGCTGAATGTGAGGGAGGGTTGTAGTCACCCCCTGCTCAGGGTCTCCTTGGAAACCCAAGTCGCACTTTGCGTCCATTGGCCGGAGGGTTTGTCCGGGCTGGAAAAACCCCTGCTGTGTGATTGACAGCCAGACTGTGTGAATGGGGGATTTTCACATAAAAGGCAGGACTCTTGGGCTGGTAGTCGGAGGCGCAACTGGAACTGCAAGGAACCGAAGAGAAGCTGAGAAGAAGACGGCAGCTGCAACTACCGAGTCCCGGTGAAGCCCTGCTGCAGTCCTGAGCTATCTACCCTTCAACGACAAGAGAAGATCCAGTCCGGAGTCTTCTACACTTGATCCTGGTGGGATCAACCAGCTCATCTTCCACAGGCAGAGGATCTTCTACTTGGTTGAAATCGCTGCACACAGCTGTAGTGGTCTGGATAGCCACCTGAAGAGCTTCTCCTGTTTTAAAGGAGCACACCTTTTATTCACCGTCGCATTTGCTGCTGCTGGCTTCATTCCTGGGTAGTGCAGATCACTCCAGACGTCGTCCTTCTTGTCTCCACGACTGAAGCTACAGGAACCGTGAGTCTGCAGGAACTACCAGGAACAACTGCCATAGCACCAGCTCTTCACTTTGAATAAGGTACTGTGTCCAGCTTCGAGGTATTGGGGTGAACCCTTTTCTCCTCACCAAAGGCTTGTCCTTATCTTCCTTCTCTCTTATAGCTTTTGCCTCCTCTTTTGACAATATCTAAGTACTCCTGGCAATCCTGAATCGTGAACTGTACCAACCGTGTGATCCTAAGCAACAGGTACCCTGTTCCACTTGACACTGGCGCAGGCCTATTGACTTTTATTCACTTGTAGGAAAGTGTCCTCTGATTCTATCTGCCTTGACAAATGTATTGCCTATGATTTTTATCCCCACTCTTGTGTTGATTCATGTGCTGAGTGTGTTTTAACTCCGGTAACATTTCTTCCCTCGGGTACGCTTATCTTTAGTAAGACCGAACTGTCATTACTGTCAAAAAGTGATCGCATATGTACCTCCGGTAATGTCTTTGTTTCACAACACTGGTCTGTCAAAACCAATGGTACTTACCTTGAATTGTTCTGCACAAGGGGAATTTGTTGTGTGTAGTGTATTTGAAGTGTGGTTTTAATTTAATAGAAGTGAAGTGTTTTGTGAACAGATGGTTTAAAATAAATGTACTTTTTAACCAAAAACCTTGAGTCAGTGTTTGCTTGAGTAACAGTAATTGTAGTCCTTTGTGTGATCTCTACTACTGCTCATTTGCTCTTTAGATAAGTCTGACTGCTGCGCTACTGCTACCACTTTAACAGTGTAGTACAGGCTTGTACCAAAGATTAACTTGTATTACCACTTGTAGTCTTAATTCTGTGTAGTGGTCCCTAAGGGCACTGTACAGGATTCTGCCTAAAGGGCAGGAGTTCTTCCTTCCTCTGGATGATATCTATGAGGATGCGGGGAGATCAGATTCGGAATTTGGCTCCTGTCTTTTCTGGGGACATTCAGTTGGAAGAGTTGTGTCAATCGCTCCATGATACCATTGGCTTAGATACATCTCCTGAGGTGGAGTTTGCATGCCTGGGGCTCATTCTGAGTCCTCTTATAGGAGACTGATGGCTAGGGTTACTGAGTATCTTGGTTGGTCTAGTCTTCCGGATACATTTGTTCAGGTTGACTTACCTGATATTTTGGATCAAGGTCCGTCCCCTGTCCCGGTGTTGCCTTTTCATTTGACTTTGCAAAAAAGGGTGGCAGCTTCTTGGCAGACCCCACAGTCTCTTCCGGCGGTTAACAAGTCGTTAACTAAAAAATACTGCCCTTCCAGTAGCGACCCCAGCTACCTATCCACTCACCCCACTCCCGAGAGTTTGGTGGTTCAAGCGGCTATGGTCACCTTGAGACAGGCAGCGTACCCTACCTTCTCCAGCATGGGGTTTGGCATGGATTCACATGCTCATGAATATTCGCCGTCGTCAGGCTGGGAATCCTCGGTATAGAAAAAATCAGTATCAGTTTCGTTTCTGATCTGTCTTTCCTAGTAGTAACCAATCACTGGTCTCTGGGTCATACTGCCCCCAGCCAATGACTGCCCTCTCCCTTGCCCCTCCCCTGGCAGCCATCCTCACATTTTTACTGCACGTTCAAGTGTTGGGAGTCCTCGTGCTTTAGCTCTCCATCTTTTACTGCGTGTTGCGTTTTTTCAAAGAGTTTAATCTAATTTTTTCGGTCAGTCGAGCCTCAAGCTCCACCGTTTATACTTCTGATCAACGGGGACCCGTTTCGGAATTTTCTACGCCCCTCAAGGACTTAGTTTTCATCGAGTTTTCTCTTCTCGGAGGATTCCAGAAGATCTGAGGCCTACCTCGTGGACATGGCCCAGGACAAGGAAAGCTCGACGCCTGGATCCAAGCTGTTACGGAACTGCCCTGGATGCGGATTACAGAATGTTTTCAAGGAGGATGAGCATTCAAGATGTCTCTACTGCCTTCATGAGGACAAAACGCACCTGGAAAAGGACTTTGCGTTTTGCAAGAACCTGTCGGAACGGACCATGAGGGACCGCTGGTCCCGACTCGCAAGCTGGCTGGCAACTCGGCGGCCATTTTAATGGCAATCAAAACCTTATGCACGGTGATAAGGATGAGGTTGCCTCTAACCCCGACCGGCGAGCCGACGGAACCGGGCCCGTCGGGAAGTCCTCCCAGCAAGCGGAGGAGAATTCATCCTCCCCCACCCTTCCAGCCCTCGCGGCCTGTAGAGCCTTCATCTCCCTCTCCGGAGCCCAGGGATGACACGGCGACGGATGACGACGGCGGTGACGACGGGATAGACCTTCCATCACCACCCCCTCGGGCTTCTCCGCCCGTCGAAATTGGCTCCTTCCACGCCATGGTTGCCAGGGCATCCGAACTCTTCCAGCTCTGCCCCGAGGAACAGAAGAAGGAAGGGTTCCTCTACCAACGGCAGGAGGCCAAGAGAAAGACAGTTCTTGCGGTACTGTTGCTCGACAATATCTGGCACGAGAGGCTTGCGGTCCTGAAGAACCCGTCCAAGGCCCCTGCCAAGAGGGATCGGTACGAGAAGAAGTACCGAGTCCCGGATTCCACCCCTCTATGCCTTAGGGCACAGCCGGCCCTGGATTTGGTTCTCTCTGCGGCGGCCAAGAAGAAAGCGGCAGGGGCGACGGCTTCTACTTCCACCTCCCCGCCCGACAGCGAGGGAACGAAACTAGATGCCATGGGGCGACGAGTCATCTCGTCGGCGGCGACGACGACGATCAAGGCGGCCAACGCCCTAGCGATTGTGGCCTGCTATGACAGGGAGCTGTGGTACAAGATTGCTCCCCTGCTGGACTTCTACCAGACGACAAGAGGGCTGAGGCCTTGGAGATTCTGCAGGAAGGAGAGGTGGCGTCAGATCACGCCATAACGGTGGCCACGGACATCGCCGACACTGGTTTCCGCCAGTTGGGCAACGGTGTTTGCCTTCGACGGCGGGGATGGCTCAAGGCAACTGATTTCTGCCAAGACGTGCAAACCAGAGTTTTGGACATGCCCTTCGACGGGAGCAACCTGTTTGTGAAGACAGTAGATGAATGTCTTCAGGCCATCAACGTTGACTCGGAAACGGCACGAACTTTGGGAGTTTTGCAGCAGCAACGACGACCCTTTCGGAACTCCGGAGGTAAGCAAGGTGCCTCCAAAGGATTCAGCGGTGGCACCTCGACGTACCGCCAGGCAGCCCGTTCCTTGTCGCAAGAAGCCTACAGAGGGTGCGGCAAGTCAGAAGAATCCCGTCGCCAAGGAGGCCAAGGTGGCAAGGCCACGGCCAAGCAGGACTGAACCGGCCGTAGTGTCGGGCCCCCACCGAAGCACCTCGGTGGGAGGCCGGCTGGCGAGCTTCATCAGTGTGTGGGAGTCCATCTCTACCGACCGTTGGGTGCTGGATGCCCTGGCCCACGGGCACACTCTTGAATTTCTAAAGCAGTGCCCCCACATTCCTCCCGTGGCTAGGAAGGAAAATCACATCCCTCAACTGCTACTATGGGGCGATGCTCAAGAAAGGTGCCATTGAGCTCGTCCGAAGAGACTCCAGGGCTCCGGAGTATACTCAAGATACTTCCTCGTCAGAAAGAAGACAGGCGGTTGGCGCCCCATCCTGGACCTGCATCGGTTAAACAAATGCATCAAGGTCCAGAAGTTCCGGATGGTCACCCTCCAGCACGTGCTGGGACAGCTGGAGGCAGGCGACTTCCTATCGTCGTTGGACCTGGAGGACACTTACTTCCACATCCCCATTCTAAAAGGACACCGAAAGTTTCTCAGATTCGTAGTCCAAGGACGGCACTACCAATTCAAGGCCCTGCCCTTCGGATTCAAGTCGGCGCCCAGGGTTTTTACCAAGTGCCTAGCACCAGTGGCGGTGCGGCTGTGCCTGCAGGGGATCCATGTTTACCCTTACCTGGATGATTGGCTCATCTGGGCAAGGTCAAGGGAGCTTGCCGTCGAGCACACGGCGAGGACCGTCCAACTGCTCCAGGGTCTGGGATTCTCCATCAACTTCCCAAAATCCCACCTAGTTCTGTCGTAGGTCACACTGTTTCTGGGAGCCAAGTTCGATACAGTGGCACGACTGGCTTCTCTGTCGGAGGAAAGGACGAAAGCCATCCTGGGCAAGGTGCAGCGCCTGCTGGCCACGAACGTGGCCAGAGTGAGATCCATCAAGTCCCTCCTCGGCATGATGTCCTCTTGCATCATCTTGGTGTGCCTTTGCAGGCTACAGATGCGCCCTCTACAGGAGTTCCTCGACGCCGTTGGATACAATCAGCGGGCAGCTTTGAAGACAAGATCCCGCTCAACGAGATCTTCCGCCAAGCTATCCGGTGGTGGGGCACCCACGCGCATCTCGTGGCGGGCACAGACTTTCAAACCCCAGCACATCAGGAGACGGTGACGACTGATGCCTCCCTGGAAGGATGGAGAGCGCACACTGGAGATCTACACGCAAGACGCCTTTGGGTCCCCGAGGAGAGGTCACTCCACATCAATATCCTGGAGCTCCGAGCAGTGTTCTGGGCTCTCAAGTCTTTTCTCCCTTCCCTCAAGGGCAAGGTGGTGAAGATCTTCACCACCACCACGATGTTCTACATACACAAGCAGGGAGAAACCAGGCCCCCGGCTCTATCCAAGGAGGCCCAGGAGCTGTGGCATTGGCCCAGGGGCTGTTTCTAGTGCCTTTCCACCTGGCAGGGATAAAGAACACCATCGCCGACTCGCTGAGCAGGGAGCTGCGCTCATGCCACGAGTGGGAATTGCGTCAAGACCAAGTGGATCGGCTCTTCCGACGATGGGGCAAACCCCAGATCGACCTGTTTGCGACGGCGACAAACTCCAAGTGCCAGAGTTTCGCCAGCAGGTTTCCCCAGCCGAGGAGCATGGGCGATGCTTTCTCCTTCCCCTGGGACGGCCTGTTCCTGTAAGCGTTCCCTCCGTTGCCGTTGCTACTGCGACTCGTCAACCAACTCAAGAGGTCCCGGTGCAGGATGATACTCATCGCACCGGCGTGGCCGAGACAGATCTGGTTCCCGGACCTTCTGGAATTGTCAGCGTCCCCCCCAATCAAGCTACCAGCGGACGTAGATCTTCTCTCCAGAGAAGGAGGCGCCATCCTCCATCACGACCCGAGGTCGCTGAACTTGCAGGCCTGGCTCCTGGAGCACTATAGTTTGGAGGGTATGATATCCCGGCGGACTGCAAGGAGGTACTTGCAAAGGCCAGGGCTTCCTCAACTCTCATGTTCTATGGACACAAATGGAAGAGGTTCTCTGTCTGGTGCCATGCACAGAAGATTAACCCTCTGCGGATTACGGCCCCTCAAGTGCTGCCGTACTTACTGTCGCTGGCCAAGGCGGGGCTGGCTCATGACTCCATCAAAATACATCTGGCGGCGATCTCCCGCTACACCAGAACTACGGGACGATCATCTCTGTGGTCTCATCGCCTGGTGAAGGAGTTTATGAAGGGACTGTTCCTTTCATTCCCGCCGGTGAAGGCTCCGGCCCCGGCGTGGGAGCTCGACGTGGTGCTGACCAGGCTCATGGGGGCGCCATTCGAGCCCCTGCACTCAGCACCGTTGAAGTTCCTGTCGTGGAAAACAGCATTTCTTGTGGCCATCACCTCCGCACGACGAGTGGTAGAGATCCAGGCCCTTTCCTGTAAACCTCCATACCTGACTTTTCACGATACGAGGGTGGTGCTGAGGACGCACCTCTCCTTCATGCCCAAGGTGCCGTCGGACTTCCACCACAACAAGCCCTTGGTGTTACCTGTTTTCTTCCCGTCGCCTTCGTCGCTGGCCGAGAGGACTTTGCACTCGCTTGATGTGGCTAGAGCGCTGAAGTTCTACGTGGACCGCACGAAGAGTTTTCGGAAGACGTCACAACTGTTTGTGAACTTTGGACCTGTGAATCAAGGGAAGGCTCTCTCGAAGGCTTCCATTTCCAGGTGGCTCTCCGGCTGTATAGTGCACTGTCACCGGTTGGCAAACCGACTGTTGCCCGGCCGTCCGAGAGCCCATTCGACCAGAGCGATCGCTGCTACCACAGCGTTCTGGTCTGGTGTGCCCCTGCTGGACATCTGCAGGGCTGCTACGTGGAGGTCGATGCACACCTTCACGAGATTCTACTGCGTCGACCGGGATTCCAGGGAGGAGCCCAGAGTCGGCCAAGCAGTGCTGCGCAAAGTGTTCGCCTGAAGGTGGGCCTGGTGAGGAGGTAAGAGTTGCTTAATGTTGAGTTTATGTAATGCTTAATGTTGAGCCTTGCCACCTCCTGTGGTTGTGCATGTGTGTACTGCTATATATTCTTATATTCATGAGCATGTGAATCCATGCCAGACCCCATGCTGGAGACGGAACAAGTTACTTACCTGTAACTGTTCTTCTCCAGCATGGGTCTGGCATGGATTCACATGCCAACCCTCCCTCCTACCCCTCTGCAGCTCTTCACTTGGTCATACTGCCACTCTACGTGGTACCAAATCTGAGGATAGCTGCCAGGGGAGGGGCCTTTGGAGTGGGCAGTCATTGGCTGGGGCAGTATGACCCAGAGACCAGTGATTGGGTACTACTAAGAAAGACAGATCAGAAACGAAACTGATACTGATTTTTTCCATACCGAGGATTCCCAGCCTGACGGGGAATATTAATGAGCATGTGAATCCATGCTAGACCCATGCTGGAGAACAACAATTACAGGTAAGTAACTTGTTCCATCACTCCTGATGAGGACAACAAGCGCTTCGATGGTTGGGCACGCAAGGTGTTTTCTGCAGGGAGTATGGCGCTGAAGTCAGCCAACTTCACTTGTGCCTTGGCAAGATTTTCACACAGTCTGTGGAATTGCGTCTCTCTAGCGGCTGAGCATATTTCCGGGGTGGAAGAAAGGTATGGGTTCCTTGCTTTCGTGCAGGATTGGAAGGATGCCATGTGTGAATCCCTTCAGTCTGGGTTGCTTATGGCCTATAGTGTTAGCCAGTCCATGGCTGCGAGCACCGTTATACGCAGGTTTGCGTGTTTGTGGAAGTCGGGTTTTGCTCCAGATGTACAGGCTCGTCTTCTGAACATGCCATTTGATGGCTCTCATTTGTTTGGCAGCAAGGCTGACGAGAGCCTTGAGAGGTTGCAGACCTCCAAAGCTGCTGCTAAATCTTTGAGTGCAGCAGTGCGTCAACCTCCGCCTTTTCGTCCTAGGGGACAACAATGGAGGGGAGGTTCCTTTCGTTACTACTCCTCTTTTGGTAGGACGAGAGGAGTCGGCAATCAAAGGTGTCATCGAAGAAGTACTTGTGGTGGTCAGGGAAAGAGAGGTGCCAAAGCCGCTCAAGCAGCAGCCTATTTGCCTTCAGGCACTGCCAGAGCCGCTCCAAAACAAATATGAGGCCTCATTCCATTGTTCGCCGGTTGGGGGCAGACTGTGTCAGTATCTCGAAGAATGGCGAGCTATTACTTCGGATGCGTGGGTTCTGGAGACAATAACCCACGGCTCCTGCCTGCCCTTCCTAAAGCGGCCTCACGACAATCCACCGGGGAGTCTCTCTTTGAAGCTTCCGGATCCTCTCCTTGTGCAGGAAATCTTAACCCTGCTGGAGAAAGGCGTTATAGAACTAGTGCCTGTAGCGTAGAGGAACAAGGTATGGTATTCCCCATATTTTTAAATTCCAAAGAAAGACTGGGGACCGAGACCCATCTTGAACTTGTGTTGGTTGAACAAGTTCCTCCGGAAGGACAAGTTCAGAATGGTTACTCTTTCTCAGGTCCTTCAGGTTATTCGTCTTCAAGATCGGTTGGTGTCTCTGGACCTACAGGATGCTTACTTTCATGTGCTGATTCATCCAAAGCACAGAAAGTACCTTAGGTTTGTGGCTGGCAGCTCGCACTTTCAGTTTCGGGTCCTGCCATTCGGGTTGAACTCCACCCGAGGGTCTTCACCAAGCTAATGGTGGTGGTGGCAGCTTATCTCGGGCGGGGGGATTCACGTCTACCCCTACCTGGACGACAGGCTTATCCGAGCACGTTTTCCCAAGCAGGCTCTGGATCATCTTAGTCTTACCTGCCGCTCCCTCCACAAGCTGGGCTTCTCCCTCAATTTCAAGAAGTCGCATCAGACACCATCTTGACAGTGCTAGATTCAGCCTGAGTACTTCACATAGGCGAACGAACACTCAAACACAGAAATCTTCATATGAGAACCATTATCGCTATTTACATCCAACTAAGGTAAATCCGATTTTCAGACTCATTGATGTTGCCTTGTGGAACAGTACCATGTGCATGAGAGCACCTACAGCGTTAATATACAAATCATTAAGATTAAAGGTAGACTACGATCATGAGGACTAACAAATGCTTTTTTGATACCAATTGGGACTTTGAGGAAGCAGAGCGTACAGGACGGTCTGACTGTTTGAGATGCATGTAGTACATTAATCTAGGTTCTCATGTCCTAATTTCCTCCTATTTCCCCATGGATCGAGACTGCTGCAAACCAGAATTTTTAGGTATTTACCATTTGGTTTGGAAACTCACATCTCATGACTTCCCACAGAATAACTACTTAACATCTGGCTGCCCTAAACCATTTGCCAAGACCTCTATAGTCCAGAGCTCCGACTTGTGAAGGACGGTGCCATTTGACTTTCCAGATTGGGTACCGCACAGCCCAACCGGATTCCTCTCTCCACCATATGTGAATGGTAAGCATTGATTGGACTAACTTCACTTCAGATTAAGTTCACAATAGCCCTTTTTCGTCTTGCTAAGCATAAATGCTCTTATACCCTGTGGAAACTAGGTAAACTTAGAACTGCTAGTTCTCTTATACTGCACCATTTTGATTGCTTAAGTCAACTATGTCTCTAAACCCGCGTGAACCCCTATGGCCCTGGGGTGGAGGCGGAATGTGAGCCCGCCGGCCCAGGCACTCTAAGCAGCATGGCATGTCGGGGAGCGGTCGAGACGAGGTGCTGTGGCCGTGAGGCACTGCCAACCTACAGGAGGAGAGGAAAGCAGTCCTCACACCAGTTACCTTAGAGGGTGAGACTGGTGAGCAGCAAGGCCGGAAGAGAGCGAGACGCTGGGAACGAGAACCCCGGTTGGGCTTCACCCAGGGAGGTGAACGCCAGCTGGGAGAAGCCTTCGCGAGAAAAGAAGAAAAGGCAGGAGGTAGAGCAGCAGTCACCCGGAGAAGCACAGAGAGCCGGTGAGCCCACAGAGAAGGGATGGTGTGCGATTCTGGGACCCGCACCCAAATATGTGTGGAACATTGTGAATGCAAGTCTGGAGACCCGCACCTGAATAAAGCCCTGGCAGGAGAGTATTAAATAATACTAGATAATGCCGAAATCTTTGCTTCCATTCCTCAGAAGAATGGTAAATGCTTCATTCAGAGACCGCACTGTCCCCACCATAATCAAAACAGTAACTGTAACACCTTTGCCAAAGAAACCAGAACTTTATTCATAAGTTTTTATACTTGACCAACAAGACCGCAAACCTGAGGCCAAGCAGTAACTGTAATTTCTTATTACAGATATTAGATAAGATTGCCGCTGAACAACTCCAGGAATATGTGGATAATAACAACCTCCTCCACCCACAAAAATCGGCTTTCAGGACAGCCCACAGTAGAGAATCTGCGCTACTAGACCTACAAACAGAAATGCTGGCTATCCTTGATAAAGGCAAACAGGTTTGCTAATCTTATTAGACCTCTCAGCAGCCTTCAATCTGCTTGATCATCAAAGGCTCCGAGAGGCCCTGGATCTATCCGGTAACTGCTCACGAGAGGCCATAGACTGACTGTCATCCTTCTTGCAGGACAGGTAATCTAAGATCTGGGGTGAATACTCCTTGCAAATCAAACCAGTGGACTGTGGAGACCCACAAGGTGCTAGTTTCTCCCCACTACTGTTCAACCTATACATGCGCTGCTTATGCACATTGTTGACCCAACTCTGCATATTTTTTACTAACTTTGCCGATGATACCCAATTGGTCTTTGAACTAAGTGGGGACTATGAGCAGGATAGTGAAAAACTCAAAACAATATATAACACAATTGAATGCTGGACAAAGGCAAACTGGATGTGCCTTAATGGTACCAAAACTGAGCTAATGATCTTCGGATCACCCTGTGCTAGAAAAAAACATCATACACCTTTTTCAACATCAAAAAGACACCAATCATAATATCAGAAAAAGTTAAGACGCTAGGCATCTACTTACAGGCATCATTGGGAGCAGAAGCCCACACAGCCTACCTCAAAAGAAATTGTCAATACCACCAAAAACTAATGAAAAAAAATCATACCTCCTGTTAAATCAACAAAATAGTACAACCATAGCCAGAGCTACAATTCTCTCCCGATTAGACTATGGTAACTCCCTACTATTGGGCGCTAGCAGCAAATGCTTGAAACAATGCCAAGTGATCCAGAATAACGCCATAAGAACCACCACTGGCAAACCAAAAAGAGAGCATATCACAAAAAACAGAAGCGATCTACACTGGCTAGCCGTAGAGGAGCGCATCATTTTTAAATCATTTACTCTGGTCCATCGATGCTTATTCGGTAAAGCCCCGGTATACCTCAAACTATTCAAGTGGCACGAGCCAAGCCGTAACCTAAGATCAACTAATAAAGGCCTCCTCCAAGTGATGCCAGCAAAACAGGCAAAGGGACTAGGTAGGGCTTTCGCGACTAAAGCAGTTCAAAAATGGAACAAACTGCCCTTGACTTTGAGACTGGAGATGAACTATCTATGCTTCAGGAAAAAACTTAAGACACTCCTGTTCAAATAATGCACCATCATGAACACTAATAAACCCACTGCACCCATCACACACTGATATGTTACGTGTGCCTCATAACACTCTTGTTGTCCTGAACTAATCCGTCTTGTCTTCATGTAACGCGCTCCGATGCCCGCGGGCTGCAGCGCTATATAAACAGATAAATAAATAAATAAAAATAAGTATACCAACAAAATCTGAGTTTGAGGACCCCATCCCCCCCCCTCAAAAAGATAATGTAAAGCAAATATTGTGAAGTCTTGGCAGCAGAGTAAACCAGGCCAAAGTGAATGCGAGTCTCGAGACCTGCTTCTAAATTCAAGAGTGAGAGATCGAGGGGAAGGGAATCATACCCACTGAGTGGAATAATTTTAAAAGAACTATGAACTGTGACATAAGTCCAGGGGTGAGGAATAACCCTTGAGTGTGTAATGTTAAGGGAAAGGGGACCATAATCCCTTGATTGAAAGTTGCCTTTGCTAAGGAAAAGAACTGTGAGAGCTGACTGGAAGCTGAAAACTCTAGGGAAGGAAAGACCTGCTTCCATTGTTCTGAGAACTGTGAAACCTTGGGGAACGAACTTTAAGCATTTGTTCATTTGTGCATCTTTTGGAACTTTCTGTTGGAACATTAAGGAAGACTACAGATGGCCAATTGAAAGACTTTATCCATTTGCACTTTTTCTTAAGTTTAGCTGTAAGGGTCCTGATAGAATTTTGGACACAGGACGGAGAACTCTTTCATTTTGAACATTCCGACACTAACATCCTTTAGTTTCATTGAGGTAGGATAGGGAAACCCCTCATAGTTTAAGGCCGAGATAGGTCTTTCTCCAACCGTTCTTTTACTTTAATAAAAGTCTTTAGCCATCATCACAATGTATCTGTATCGGAGTCGTACTCCTGATTCATTACAGTACATTTAACAGCTATTTCCCATTACACTCACTAAAGCACAACTTTCTCTATGGTCCTACCGGCTGGTTAAAGAGTTCCTCAAGGGGCTCTTCCAGGCTTTTCCTCCTGTTAAAGCTCCAGCGTGGGATCTGAGCGTTGTTCACTCCAAATTAATGGGCCCCCGGTTTGAACCTCTTCACCGGGCTCTGTTGAAGTTGCTATTATGGAAGACCACATTCTTTGTGACCATTATGTCTGCCAGGCATGTGGGAGAACTGCAAACCCTCTCCTATAACACGCTGTACCTGGCTTTTCACAAATCCAAGGTGGAGCTCTGCACAAATCTTTCCTTCATGTCGAAAGTTCCCTCCGCTTTCTACTTTAATGAACCTTTGCTTTTACCAGTTTTCTTCGGTGCTCCCACTTTTCCAGCTGCGAGAGACTTACAACCGCTGGATTAAAAGTTTTATGTCACACGCAGAAAAGAGTTCTGAAAGACATCCCAACTCTTAGTTTTGTTTGGACCTGTGGGCAAAGTCACCGCCCTAGCAAAGTCCTCCATTTCCAGGCGGCTATCTGTCTGTATCTCACATTGCCACTGAAACTCAGACACAGTGGGTTCATGGTTTTGGCCATAGACTTTTATTAAACAAATGCTCGGGAAATGCCTTTGTCCCTGCTCTAGAGGTATTTTCCCTATCAAAACAAAACTAATGGGTTGATCCTTAGTCATGTCTGAAACAGCCAATCCAGTGTCCAAAATCCTATTCTGACCCTCACATTCTAAAATGAACTCTTAAGGTGAAAGGAAAATGTCTCTGGCCTTAGTGTTCAAATGTTCAAAAGAAGAAATGTTTAACTTCAACACAAACATTCCAGGTAGATGCAGTTCACAGTTCAAAATGGTAATTCCCTTCCCCTGGATTTCTCTTGACTCAATAGCAGTTACTTGAGTTTCTTTGAATCAACATAATTATTATACAAAATAACTGGTTTGACAAGCTGAATCTTGGTGGACTTCCTCATGTACTCTCCTGCCAGGTTTCCTCCACTCCTGGAGATGTTTCACACTCCTTGGTTATCTCTTGTTATCTTTGTCAGGATTTTCTCATGCAATCTTATTTCATATATTGTCCAGCTTGATCTTTCCTGGCACATTTGGCTTATATGTAAACACTTTGACCTGCGAATGTCTGGTATACTTCTCCTGCTAGGATCTTATTTGTACACAAACAACTTATTCTCCTATACTTGTTCTCATACACTTCTAACTTGAAATGCATGGCATACTCGCCGGCCAGGACTTCTTTTACTTGCAAAACACTTGCAAATTTGACAGCCTGTGAGTATTATATTCTGTTTCTTAAAGACATATGGTATCCTTTGTTCCGTCTTATTCATATAATTTACTTCTATTTACTTTTGGTACCATGGTGGTATGCCCTGGTGTCCCCTCTTGCCTTGGGCAGACTCACTGAGTTATTGTAGTAGGAATTGGTTCTCCTGTGGTGATACTGCAGTGGCCTGTCTGCATCCCTTTTGCTTCTTTTGGGTTTGTTGCCTATGCCTTGTGGTTCCCGTCCTCGTGCTCTCGCTCGTCTGCTGCGCGTTCCCCTCGGCTCCAGTAGCACAGTGGCTACTCTCTGGTATAGCTGCACACCAGGAAGCCGTCCTTCCTGCTCTGGCTCTCCCACGGCTTACCAAACTCTGTAGTCGATCTCCCTCATTTCCTTTCATGAGCTGGTTGGCTCCATGCACTCTTTCGGTCAGCACCGGGCAGACTCTTGTCATTAGCTGATTTCCCTGTTTAAATGTCCCGTCTGCCAATAGGCGATCACAACAACTAGAGCACAGCGTGTGTTCCTGGCATTTTCTGATCTTCATTACTCGGCTCCTCTTCCTTAGGGCAGTATTTCAAGCATTAGAAAAAGGAATAGTCAGTTTGTGATAACTTAGAAGTAGAGTCTGAGGAAGTGTCTTTAGTAGGTTTTAAGGGGGATTGAGTAGAACTATAGCAGCATGCCATTAAGGCATGAGGAATGGAAAGGGACATCCTTAAAAGGAAAAGAGGAATACCATGTCTCATTCGATGTTGTGAGACTCCCCAGGAGTTGCCTCCCCCATGTGAAACGCCCTCATGTAGCCACCCTCACGGTCAGGATCAGCTGTTTTCCCCTGGCCACATGGGAAGAAGCGGCTCCCGTGAAAGTACCGATGACACCATCAGATTCATCACAAAGGCTAAGGGGCGCATTCCACCAGAACCGTAGCTTCTACCACAGCGTTCCTGTCTGGTGTTCCCCTGCTCGACATCTGCATGGCTATGTGGCTGCCTGTTCACACCTTCACAAAATTCTACTGCATTGACAGAGATTCCAAGGAGGAGCCTCATGTCGGCCAGGCAGTGCTCTGCGACCTATTTGCATGATGTGTGTGTTGCAGAGGTGAGTTCAATTGCTTCTATAGTACCGATGCCACCTCCCATTGGTTGTGTATATGTACTGCTGTGTAATCGTATTAATGAGCATGTGAATCCATGAAAGATCCATTGCTGGAGAAGAAACAAGTTTACTTGCCTGTAACGCCTGTTCTCCAGAATTGTTTATCTTTCATGGATTCACATGCAACCCACGTTCCTACCTCTCTCTGGCTTTTCATGGTTTCTATTGCCACATTCCTTGCCCTTCCAAATCTGAAGATGGTCACTGCGGGGTGGAAATAAGGAGGACTGAAGTCATTTTCTGGGGCAGTATGATCCAAAGTGACCGCAATAGGCTATATAAGTGAAAAGCTGTTTTAAGCTTTAAAGCTAAACTGCTTAATATGAAAGAGGATCTCCAGCCTAACGACAGGGAATATTCATGAGCATGCGAATCCATGAAAGATACCAATGCTTGAGAACCAGAGTAACAGGCAAGTAACTTATTCATTCTTCACTCTAGAGGAATGGGAGGCATTTTGGCTGAATAGGCTAGACCTCTTCAGCAAGGCCCCAGCGTCGAAGGTCTTAGCCTCTGTTTTGCTCTCCGGCCCATCGCGTTTGGACGAGCTAGTAGGGGTCCGAGCATGAGTCTGGGACAGTAAACCTATGGGCTCAGCCCTGGCTTCATCGGATGAGAACTCATTGCTGTGCCCTCATGCTTGCCAGCATGATCCACTCCAATCTGTAGGTTATTATCCAGTCCTGTTTTTTTTCTTTGTATTCTCGGACTTGTAGCCCAAGGTTTATAATGGGAAAAGTGGAACTACAAGTCCCAGAATGCAAAGAAAAAAAATGATTGGATAAGCACCTACAGAATGGAATTGATCATGTTAGCAATTATGTGCCCTGCCGCTCCGTCCTAGTTTGTAGAGTTTCTGTCTCTATCCTCCACGGTATCAGGTAATAAAATTGCTGCAAAAATGTCGCCAATAAAGAAAATCGTGGCAAAAATGCTGTGTTTTGACCCGGTAAAGGTGTACTCCATTATACCATTTAAGGGGAGAGGGGGTTTCCGGGGGTGTCCCCCGCTCTCCTTAAATGGTATAATGTGTCCAGGGGTTGCAGGGGTGTCCCCCGCATCCTTTACATTATTGTGGCCTAAGTATGCAAATATTGATCAAAGGTGCCGCTTCTGCAATCTTGATATAGAATCTTTAAAGCACTTGATCATGTCATGCTCGAGTTTTGAGAAAGAAAGAGGACGGATTTTTTCGCCAATCATTCATAATATTAGCCCAAGAAGCTCGGAAAAATGGTGGGAAATGTTCTTCGAAGGCTCAAACCGAACTATATTGTTTAATCTGATAACGCTGCTACAGGTCTTAAAAACAAGATTAGACATGAAGGATCCAACTCAAGTGCCCAGAGTCGAATGAACCTTTGCAGTGAACACGGCTTGGGCACCAAGATTCATATAACTTGTGAAATTGGGTGTAGAAGGGCGGCGAGGGCAATGGACTTTAAAAAAGGACTAGGAGATACTGTTGATAGGGTGATTTTCCTGTCCTGTGTTTTTAAAGGTTGAACAAACCGTATAAAAATAATAAAAAAAATAAATAAAAAAAAAAACCACATCATTTTTGCCTCCAACCTACCTATTGGACACCTACCCAGAGTTGGATATTGCAGCGCCTGATGACCAAGGTGCCAGAGACACTGGGCTTTTTTTCTCCATCCAGACCGAAAGTTCAATCTGAGTTTATGGATATTCTGGATGATTGACTCCAAAGAGGAGCTTACTGCCTTTCAAGCTGGCTTTGGACGACCTGGTGTTGGTGTGGGAGAAGCCTGCTTCTGCCCCTGCAGTTGACTGAGACCTGGAAAAGAAGCACTGCCTGCGCCTTCTGACACTGCTTTTCTGGTCACTCATGCCTCCCCTGAGAGCTTAGTAGTGCAGGCTGCTAAGGCCAATCTGAAAACATCCTAGTTTCCCACCTGGTCTCCTGACCAAGAGCAAGAGGTTGGATGCTTGGGGGAGGAAGGTTTTTGTCTCGGGTAGTTTTTGTTACGGATATTGTTATTACACCTGATTGAAAAAACAAAGGTTTCGAATGATCTAATGTGAAACGATCAAATGCCACAGTGAAAGCTCCCCTGTGACTGCCCTGTCCTCTCCGGGCCGGAATGGAAGTACCCGGTGGAAAGGACAGGACGGCCAGGGAAACCCTCGAGAGGGAAAAAACCCTGGTGGAGTTCGGGAGCCTTGTGGATCAGGAAGGATGCCGAAGTGTCCTCAAATCGTGGCAGAAGTTGGCTGGCGGGAAGGCTTCTTCTAGGTGCACAAATGGACAAGGTAAGAATATACCAGAGACAGATAGAATTCGTATAGTATAGCGGTAGGTAGAATATCGAGTTCTCTAACCAGAGACGGCGGGACTCCATCAATAGATGATTGGTCTTTGGTCTTGGGAGTGTGATAACTGGAAGGCGGGTACCCTAGAAATAATAGCAGGTAAGTGCCGAATGGCGAAAATAAGGGAGAGACCCCGAGAGGAAAGCACTTACTCTAAGCGGGTATTCAAGCAATGACGGAGTCGAAGCTAATAAATTAGCGTAGCCGAAGGAGACGCCGAATAGGCGTGTAATTCCCAACGCAGTAGTAACTAGAGTCGAAGGGGAGAGCTGGTAACAGGATCTGAGAAATAGGACAGTACAGAGTTAGTACAGTAGAGAAGTTCAAAGGAATCCAAGGTAGAAGATAGTATAGAAACGAACTCACGGAGCGTCTGTGGAAACGGAAGCGACGCAAGTTGCTGTCGGCTCAGGTTCCGGATAAAGGATCGCGTGAGCGGTTACGAGCGTCTCAGGAAAACGTGGAACAACTAGACTGCTACCCTCTGCCTGGAGATCACAATAAGCAGTCCTCCTGGAAGAAGTACAGTGAAGCAAACCACACAAGCGATTATGGGCCCACAGAGACCACCTCCCGCAATGTGTAACAGTTTTGCTCTGAGGGCGGCGAACGCTTCCTTGCCCTGGCCAAATGTTCTTTTGGCCTCTGGTGGGCGATCTTGTGGCTGCTGAGGATCTGCCTACCAGAGACATAAGGGAGGGCTTTGCTGCCCTGGTTCAGGCTGGAAGGGAGGTGCCCCTTCAGATGCTTCAGTCTGGTCTCCGATAGGCAGACTGTGTCGCACAGTTGAAGGCTACAGGTACTGAAATGAGGTCATCGGGGTTGAGGACCTCCTGGTTCACCCCGGATTCTCAGGTGAAGCCCTTGTTGGGTATGTAGTTTGATGGTCATAACCAGAAGGCGGACTACTCGCTCCAGAGGTATTAGTCCTTTAAGGCCACGGTTAAGTTCCTGGTCCTAGCCGTACAGAAACCTTATGCTCCTGCTAGCAGAGGAAGAGGGTTTCAACCCCTCCCCTCTTATGCTCACAGGGGTAGAGGACAGGAGCAATGGCTGTGCCTTCTCCCCCAGCGAAAGAGACCATCGAGCTTCCAGTGGTTTTATCTGCATCTCAATGGTGCCCTCTTTAGTTTCAGGTGCAAAGCCTCTGTGAAGGCAATTTACATCATCGGTCCCCAGTGGGGGCAGAGGAAGCAGATTTCTCTGTCTGATGCTTGGGCCTTCCAGATCGTATACTAGGGATATTGTCTTGCCTTTGCTCAACTCCCTCCTGCAAATCTTTCTTAGAGCCCTCTTTTATTTTGTAATTTTATTAATCGGTGGACCCACTTCTGTTGGAGCTGGCAAAGTGCATTTTTAGAACTGATGCCACGCTCGGAACGAGGCAGGGGCTGGTATTCTGTTTATATTGTAGTTTCATAGGGGGACGGAGGCTTGCATCCAATCTTGATTGGAGGCTCTTGAATTTGGACCTGCACAAGGACAAATTCAAGATGCTGACTTTGACCAAGATCCTCCAAGCCCTCGATCTGCAGAACTGTGTGTTAGGCAGAATCCTGTGCAGTTCCCTTAGGGAACACTGCAAGAAGATTAAGACTACAGAAGTAAGCAGTAAAACCAATTGGTAGCAGTCTGTACCACCCAGATTTACCTGGTAGCTGTGGCTGAGCAGTCAGACTTCTCTCAAGAAGAGTTAGGCAGTATATAGAGCATACACAATAGGGCTAAAAACACAGTAGAGCAAACAAACACTGACCAGAGCTTTGTATCAAAAGTATATAATTATTTATTTAAAACACACTTTGGGCAATATACTAGCACTCTAAATCAAAAGCAAGTTAAAACACAGTCAGGTAAAGTATACACACCTCCCTTGATAACTATTAGACAAGTCAGAGTTAAAACACCACTATTTGTTAAAATAAATGTGAGCGCGTAACCTAGATGGCACTCCAATAGTTAAGTTAAAGGGAGAAAAAAAGGCAGGGCATAAAAATAAAACAGTTCCCAACACTTTTAGAAGTTCAAAGTAAGGGAGTAAAGGCAGTATACACTGTAGAGCCAAAGTTCATAGGGCAGGCCCACTTTAAATGGAGCAAAGCGAAATGTGCCCAAGAGCACACAGTTTAAAATGCACTAAAAGTCTTTGCAGAATGTTCAAAAGAGGTTGGGGTGATTCAAGAAGTAAAGTTAGAAGGTCTGGGGCCAACCCAGTTGGAAAGCCAAGGATTTAAGGGTCACCTTGGGCAAACCGAAGAAAGGGGGGGCAGGCAGAACACAGTACCTTAAAGAGAGAGGAAGCTCCAGCGGTGGCAGATGTTCCTGGCAGTGGTTGCAGTTTGTTGTTTTGACCGGGGGAAGAGAGGATATCGTCGAGGAGGAAACTTGGAGTCGTTGCACTGCACAGGGATGAAACCAGCCGCGGAGTTCATCAGTTAAAAGGTGCATTCCTTTTATTCACGGTCAAAGTGGTGATGCTTGGCTATCCGGCCGCCGGGGTGCTTGGCACGGGCGATTCGACCAAGAGATGTCTTTGGAAGGCGAAAGGGGTGAACTGGTTGATCCCACGAGCTCAAAGGAAGAAGACTCGTCCAGCAGAAGATCTTCTCTTGTCGTTGGGGAAAGTGGTGAGTTCGTTCCAGCAGGGCTCCACCGGTGGTGTCGTTGTTGCAGATGGCTCAGCTTCTTCCCTCTTCGGATTCTTAGGTCCTGTGGCGACTTCTGAAGTTCCCGTCCCAAAGGCCCTGCTTTTATGCCGAAAAACCCCCATTCAACAGCCTAGCTGTCACTCAAACATGCTAAGTGGTGAGCCGGGCGGCTCACCACTGGGCCATTCAGAATAGAGTGCGACTTGGGTTGCTAAGGCAACGCAGTCTAGGGTGCCAATTCCCCTCCCCACACATCATGTGGAACCCAGACAGAGTGGCACCAGTTGGAGGGCTTCTGTGGAGAAGCCTGCCAAAAAGTGGAACAAAGGACTCGACCTTGGTCAGAGTTACAGAGACGGACACAAACGCCATTTTAGAAAAGAGTTCTGCCAAAAAGACCCAACCCCTGATTTAATATTAAATAAATAAACCGGCGGTATCTTTAACATTGCACCAAAAAGTGGTGCGTTTAAAATCAATGGGAAAATCCCATAGGAAATATTCAGGTGGAATATTTTGCGTGGTAACCACTGCCACCAGCCAGAAACTCGACAAGGTGGGACTGGACAGTGCCCCCTTGAAAACAGACCCAGGGGCAATCGAATTAACCCCTTCCAGTACTTCCACAATATGATGGTTTGTGCTGGTTCTGTTCACAATTTTTGACTAGTAAAGTCAATGGTGACTTTACATGCCCTGGGAGACAGTAGTCAGTCCCAGGGTATGGAGTCTGTTTGGGGGTCACTATGACACCCCTGTGTTACTGCACTGAGGGTGCTGTGTAACACACATGAAAAACAGATGATACCCTATGGAGTAAGAGACCCCATAGCCCATAAGCACACAAAAAGTAAAAGACATACCTCAAATCATCCCTAAGAGTGGGAGGAAAAGAGTCTCACTCTTAGCAGGAGAAAAAAACATACCCCAAAAATCCAGCAAAGCTGCTGGGGGACTCACTATGTTTGGGAAATTAATCTTATAAGAGAATTCTCCCTAACACTGTTTGGTATCTCTGGATCTTCAGGATGTATACTTCTATGTGCCGATTCATATCATGCATAGGAAGTGCCTGAGATTTTTGGTTGTCCTCCAACATGGGGTCTTTCATGGATTCACATGCTATGAATATTCCCTGTCGTCAGGCTGGGAATCCTCAGTAAAATAAAAGCAGTTTTTGCTTTAAAGCTAAAAACTGCAGTGTCGCCTATTGCTCACTTTGGGTCACACTGTCCCAGCCAATGGTACTCGTCCTCCTTAGCACCAACCCTGATGGCCATCTTCAGATTTTTACTTCTGTTTGGTATCCCTCGAGTTTCACTCCTCGACTTTGAGTATTTTGCCTATTTATTTTATAGTTTTCTCATCCGAGTTTCTCCAGTCCTTCACCGTTGTGACTTCTCGTTAGCGAGGATCCGTCCGTCGGATTGCTATTTCATGTGAGGCCGCAGACCGAGGTTTGGGCCTAGTTCATATCCCATGTTGGAGGCCAAGAAGAGCCTCTCCAAGGCCTGTTCAGATGCGGTCAGAAGAATGTCTGCGAGGACTGCCAGCAAAAATGGATTTGCTGCCTGCACCCGGCCACGATGTGGAGAGATGCCCCATTTGCCAGTCTTTCTCCTCTAAGACGAGGAAGGATCTCCATCGGGGACTGGTCTCATGACTGGACAAAGATAAGACCTCTAACTTGGCATCTGTGCACAGTGCCTCTGCCACGGCTAGCAGGCCCAAAGATCTTACTCCATCTGGCAAGAGGTTGAGATCCTTTGAGGACGCTTCCAAGGGGAAGGTACCTAAAAAGGCAGTCGTCGGACACTAGGGCTTTCTCGTCGACGAGCACTGCAGCGTCTCAGTCTGTATCGGCGACGGGCACGAAGGGAACCCCATCTTCAGAGGATCAGAAATCGTCAACACTGTCACCCTCAACCACGTTGAGGAAACATTATTCAGCGTCATCGCCGTCAACCACAACGACTTCGACGTCAACGACACCAGGACCGTTGTCTAAATAATAATCATCGACTACACCGTACACCGCCTGCCAAGCCGGCGGTACCAGTGTTTCACGTCCGCGGGCTTGTCGACAACTGCAGGCACCATCTCAATCGTCATGACGGCGATCTCAAGCGTAGCATTGCCTGCAAGGCCTCTGTCAGTCCTGGCTGAGTCTGTTTTAACCACACTACCTTCTTCAGGTGCACCTGTACTAAGCACCTTTCTGAGAGGTTCCAAGAGAGAAAGGGAGGCCCCTCCAGATCTTCCCTTCCTGCCAAAGCCCACAATGGCCTCTCAACTGCCTTACATGTCCCTTGTGAAGCTTCCCAGGGTCGTGTCTATAGCCCCTGTCTCTACTCCTTCCTGTCTGAGGACAAGTGGAGGAAGAAGTCTTACAAGACGTTGGCACATACCCTATGGAGTGTTTGTTTGTTTATTCATTTGTATTGCGCACCAGACCCCGGGGGTAAGAGGGCGCAGGAGCAACAAGGTTATTCACAGCTTGGTTACAGGTTACTATGCATTACAGTAATTACAATGGGCAATGGAAGGCACAAGGTTTACAAATTTACAGATGAGGCAAAAAGTGTACAAATTTACAAAATAACATATTTTACATGTGTTGCAGCGGTACGGTGGGCTGGATAGTATTAGTGATCATTGTTCTTTATCCACTGGATATAGTTGCGTCTGAAGTGTGTAAGTTTGTGGTGTCCTTAGGGAGGGTGGTAGGGAGTTCCAGTGTTGGGCTGCTTTCACCTGGAAGCTGTTGCCACCCATTTTGGTGTGTTTGAACCTGGGAACTGTGAGCAGTGTGGCGTTGGCCTGCTTCTGCAGCCAACCCACAGCCTGCACAACCACTCAAGCCTGCTACCCCTACGCGCCCCTGGCCTCATGCACCAATCTTGATGCCCCTGGCTCCGAGAGATCCATTGCTAAAATGTTTTTTTGGATATTTTGTTGATTCCGCAGAGACTGCTGCCTGTGGCTCCTGGTCCGTCTGTGGATCTTGGGCCAGGCTCTTGTGGCCAGTACTTAAAGAACATCTTGGCCTCTCCTGGTGCCATCTCCTCCAGTGCCTGAGATCCCTCTGCCACCGCCTGTTCCACTGCCCTCTGTTGTGGATAATTTGGTCCTGACACTAATACAGACACCAACCTGGATACATACAGTACTCAGGGTACCGATTAGCTTGAGGACTGCAGACAGTGAACCTCCCGATATAGACCTACCATCTGCGGCCTCTCCCCCGGATGAGGTGGGATCTTTCAAGGCGACGATTGCCGGGGTGATCAAGCTTTTTAAGCTGGTTCCAGAGGAAAAGGAGGGATTCCTTTCTCAGCATAGTGAATCCTCCAGAAAAAAATGGGGTGTCAGTCCTTTTACTTTTGCATCCCGTCTCCTTTCCGCCATACTGCATTGGCGTCCCTCACTAGGGACGGGAGACGGAACCTTTTTCACCAGAAAATAACCTTCTTCTCCTTTAAATTTAGAGGCTGCGGGGGTGCGGCCCTGGAAGCATGCACTCCCCTGACTCTGCCAACCAGCGCCACACATCAGTCCCCTTTTCCGCGTCGTCAGGATCAGGCCGATTTCACCAGCGCTCCTGGGTTTGGCTTCAGCCATGTAATTCCATGTGCTCCTCCCCAGATACTTTCTTCTGTCTTTATATCTTCTTTTATCTATCAGTGGCGCCACACTCCTCCCCGGCGCATGTCGACTTCAGCAGGCTTCAGCAGGCTTCAGCAGGTGTCAAGTCTGCGAGGGGCTCTTCTCTACATCAGATCCCCGTGCTTTTTGCCTCCGTTGCCTTGGCCCTGACCATGGATGGGAGGGTTGTACCACGTGCAGCGCCCTTTCTTCGCGTGCCTTGAAGAACAGACTGGCTAGGTGGAGGAAGCTCTTCTAGAAATTGCCTCCAGCGGACTTGAAGGACTTCGTCCCACATAAGTCATGGCCCAAGGGAAGGCTGCTCTTTTCCAGCGCACCCTGCAAGGGCGACTCCTTCCCCAGGAAATGCCCGAACGGGAGGAACCTCTCAGGTTCTCAAACCAGCACGGGTACCCAGGCTAGCTCAGCTACCGGTCACCAGGCCGAGGGGTCTGTAGATCCTTCTGTAGACAGTGCTGAGGGACCGCAAGGTTCGTTTACCAGGTGTCCACCCCACGGGCTATGCCCTTGTATCGGCAACATGGCCGAGGGTGTGCCTGTATGCAGCTCTTCCAGCAACTCTGCCGAGGGTAACATGCCTCCCAAGTCGCTACCTGGGGTGCAGGGTAGGTCTCATGCTCCACCATCAAGAGTCCTGGAGGAGGCTGGGCCCAGTGAGCCAAGCACCACGACTTTGGCACGTGGTATGCAGCTCAACAAGATGGCCGCTAGATAAAAAGAAAAACAGTTGTAAACTACAATGACTTTATCCTTACAAAGGCCACGTTCACGGCGTAACCAGTCACATCAACGCTCTGACAAGGGGTGGACGTTCATAGGGTTCTGTGGCATCCAAGAACAGAGGTCCAGGCAGCCTGACCGCTCACATAGTCAACATTGGCATAAACAACAAAAGGGGGGAAATGAGGGCTTTTTTCAGTCCCCCTCCTCCGCAACGGCCTCAGAGGGAAAGAAGGCATGCCGCATCCCTTTGGGTCCACATGTCTCTAGTGGGAGGCAGGCTTGCCCATCGCGCACAGTTTTGGCATCAGAAGTTTGCGGACCCCTGGATCCTCTCAGTAGTAACCACGGGGTACCACCTACCGATCCCTTCCTCTCCTCCCTCCTCCCCTCCACTCCCACAGATTGGGACAGCAACGAGATCCAGGCAGCGGAAGAAGTTTCAGCCTCCAAGCGAGGATTAGGCTTCTACTCCAGGATTTTGTCATACAGAAGAAGAACCACACTGTCCTGAGAGTTGTGCTGGACCTTTCCACCCTCTCCCTCCCGCTTCAAAAATTCAATCTGTCACACCAGCACTCATAGCGGAGACATTGTGCAAGGGGGACTTGATGTGCTCCCTGGATCTGAAGGACGCTTATCTACACGTCCCGATTTGACAGCTGCATTGCTCCTTTCTGTGATTAAGAATCATGCGCTGCCATTTCCAATACAAGGTGCTACCCTTCGGCGTCAACTCTGCTCCCAGGGTGTTTACCAGACTCATGAATGCAGTGGTGGCCCTCCTCAGCGCCCAGAGCCACCACCTTTACCCGTACCTGGACGACTGGCTCGTCAGGGCGAAATCGCCCGAGGTGGTGTACCACACTTCCTCTGCCTTTTTGAGCACACTCCATGACCTGGGTTTTTCGCTCAACCTCCAGATATTTCAGCTGCATCCTACGCAGAGACTGACTTTCCTGGGCCTCATTTGGGACACAAGCTTCGAGAGAGTTTTCCCCTCGGACAACAAGATCATGGCCATCAAGAGGGCCACTACTCACTTCCTCACCCGAGAGATGACATCGGCCTGGTGGTACCAACATTTATTAGGTCTCATGGCAGCGGTCCTATTGGCCGACCCCACACGAGACTCAGAATGAGTTGATTACAGCTGCACTTCACGGCATCATGGAATCGGGAGCTGGTCAACATTCCTCCTTCTCTCAACTCGGACCTTGCATGGTGGTCCAAGGACTGCAACCTGTGGATGAGCAATCCCTTCTGGCAGCCAGCTCCTCAGGTCACTATCACAATGGACTCCTCTCTCGAGTGCTGGGGGGCCACTCTGGACAGCCACAGTGTCCATGGAGTCTGGTGCCTGCAGGAATCCCTTATCAACTGCCTGGAACTGAAGGCCATCTGGCTAGCGCTCAAAGCTTTCCTCCCGCTCATTGGGGCCAAGGTTGTACTCATCCAGACCGACAACTCCACCAGCATGTACTATGTCAACAAGCACGGAGGTACAAGGTCCCCTCCACTGTGCAGCCTAGCTGTCAGCATGTGGGAATGGGCCCTGGAGAACAACATCACAGCTGTCCGCCTTCCGGGGGAGTCCAAATTGGAGGCGGACAGGCGCAGCAGAATGGGAGAGGACAACTACTAGTGGAAATTGAATGACCAGGTGCTGCTGGAGATCTTCAGCAGATGAGGGCATCCTCAAATGGATCCCTTTTCCTCCTGGGACTACAAAAAGTGCCAGCAGTTTGCGTCCTGGCAGGGACAGGGCCCAGACTCCCTGGGCGACGCTTTCCAGATTCAGTGGAGTGGCATGACCACATATGCCTTCCCGCCCATGCCCCTGATCCACAGGGTGATTTGCAAGATAAAGGAATCTTGTCACTTTAGCATCCTTCTGATGGCTCTGTGGTGGCCGGCGAGACCATGGTTCTCGGATCTTCTCAGCCTCTCGGGCAGGCCACCCATTCACCTTCCGATGGGCCCAGCTCATCTTCCTATGCAACAGGGGGACAGGGTCATCCACCCCGCACCACAGAAATTAGCCCTTGCAGCGTGGTTCCTGAGCAGGTCAAGCTGAATCACCTCAGCCTATCACAGGCTAACCTAGAAATCATTCAGGGTGCTAGGAGCAAGGCTACTAGGAGCCAGTACAAGAGTAAATGGACTAGGTTCTGTCACTGGGCGGACTCTAAGGAGATCGACCCACTTCCCTTACGTGCATATTGGATGACATGCTCTCCTTCTCTGCTCACTCAGGCGTGCAGGTTGACACATGCTGCACATATTTGGCAGCCATAGGGGCCTACAGAAATTCGGAGGAGGTCTTCTCGTCCAACCCAATAGTCGAGAGACATTTGACGGGCCTCTCCAGACTACCCACCCATATAAAAATCACACCCTGTGTGGGATCTCAATGTAGTGTTGGGCACAAGCACAAACCGTTCCAGTCAATGGCTTCCGCAGACATCAGGCTGGTCACCATTAAAACAACTCTGATGGCCTCACCTCTGCTCGCGAGATTCGGGCTCTGGTGGCCTCGGAGCCCTATACTAATTTTCACAACGATAAGGTGGTCCTGAACACACACCCCTCGTTCCTACCTAAGGTACCCTGCGCGTTCCATCTAAACGAGGAAATTGTTTACCTACGTTTTTTGTCGACCCTAAGGACGAGGCTCAGAGGGTTTTGCACTGTCTGTCAGACGCGCTCTGAAATTCTCTTTGGACATGACCAAGGGCTTCCGCAGGTCGGACACACCGTTTGTCACCTTCGGGGGGGTCAAGGCCTGGGTATCCGGCATCCAAGGCCTCTATAGCATGGTCAATGGTTTCGGCCATCAAGGAGACCTATGAGGGGCAGCACAAGCCACTTACAGCTAATATGCAGCCCATGCGGTCAGAGCAAAGGCTACGGTCATTGCATTCCAACGGCAAGTCCCGTGGTAGGTCATCAGCAGGGCGGCCACCTAGGTCACCCCTTCGGCTTTTTGTAAGCATTACTGTTTGGACGCTGGCTCTTAAGTCAGGCGGGGCCTTCGACAGGTGGTACTAAGGAATCTGTTCTCTTAAGGAGGGTCTCTTCTCCATCCTAGGGCTACATTCATTTGTGATTGCCCATGCAGTATGGAGGAAAGGGGATGGGCGTAAGCGTAATTGTTACTCACTGTATTGACTGATGTACTCTTAGTCCCCTCATCCTACCCCCTAATAATACTGGTGTCATTAGGCAATGTTAAATATTGTCGACCTGTCAATGGGGACTGAGGTGTGGCGCCGGTGGGCGGAGTCAGGTGAGCGCATGCTCCCAGGGCCGCACCCCTGCATGCCTCTAAATTTAAAGGGTAAGAAGGTTTTTTCTGGTGAAAAAGGTTGTCTCCCGTCCCTATCGAGGGACTCCCATGCAGTATGGAGGAAAGGGGACTATGGACTAAGAGTACGTTAGTCACTAAGGTGAGTAATTGTTAATTTCCACACCTATGAAGAAAGCGAGGCTGGAGAAAAAATATAGGGTCCTGGATATGGCTCCGACGGGGCTCGGATGCCATCCAACACCGGACTTATGAATAGAGCTATCTGGGTACTACGGTTCTGAATCCACTTGCGCAACACTAAAGTATTTTCTGTTGTGTTTATTTCAAACTATTAATTACATTGTTCAAGATTGGCCTGTGGATTCGAAACTGTATATCTGTGCCCTAGTGATCACCCACAATTTTATTTTTTATATATAGTTGGTACAGTTCGGTTATATTGGTTGGATATGTGCTGGCAGCAATCACTCAAATACCACCAAACTATCCACCCTGGTTGGCACAAATAAAGTATAATAGAGGGGTATGGGAGGGCGATGCACTCTGCACCAATGAAGTAATTACGATTATTACAAGTATAACAATTTAGTTTGAAGATTTTAATTCCGTTGTGAACAGTCGACATGCGTTTGTGATTACAACAAAAAATATATAACAACATGGTGGTATACAAAAAATAATTCATAAAACACATCATATTGCATGTAAACATAGAGCACCATAGGTATGAATCAAATCAAGAATTCCAATATCACATTCATATGTACAAAAAGAATAATGTTCAAAACTGAATATATTGCGAATAATAATAAAAAACATAGCATACCACATTTCAGGTTGAGGATGGGGGACAAATGATTCAGTGTTGGAGTTTCAAAAACAAAATCATGTAAAAGTAAAATTAGCTAATCATACATGATACATCATTCCTATCACATAGGGGATTAATGTGTCATTGTTGAAGGTGCTAGTTGACTGGACAGATATTATTTGTGTGTATGGATTAAGTGAATGGACCACAATTCAACCAAGTGCACCGGAGTTAACCCACATGTGATCCTGGCTAGAGTCACCTGATGTAATAGGGTAATATCTAGACATAGGAAGTAAAAATAAAAGGCCGCAGCATGCCATATGCAGTGATCCTACACACTCAAAATTTTGATTCTGTGATTTGTTGTCTCATTACTTGATAGAAACCAGTGTGGTAATATCGTGCGTTGTAGATAAGTTGTAGGGTGTCAAAGAACTGATATTATATAAACGCTTAGTTGCTCTTACCCAATGTTGGTTTGAAAATGAACTCTTGATAGTCCTATTTGAATCTTAAGAATGTGGAAAAGGAGGTATAAGCTTGGAATCGTAATGAAAAGTAAAAATGCTATGTGAAAATACCATTTCTCCAGCATGGGGTCTGGCATGGATTCACATGCTCATGAATATTCCCCGTTGTCAGGCTGGGAATCCTCAGTAAAGAAAAAATCAGTTTCGTTTCTGATCGGTCTTTCTCAGTAGTAACCAATCACTGGTCTCTGGGTCATACTGCCCCCAGCCAATGACTGCCCTCTCCCTAAGCCCCGCCTCTGGCAGCCATCTTCAGATTTTTACCGCATGTTCAAGTGTTGGGAGTCTTCATGCTTAGCTCTCGAGCTTTTGCTGCGTTTTCGCGCTTCTTCAAAGAGAATTTCTAATTTTTCGGTCAAATGAAGCCTCAAGCTCCACCGTCTCTACATCTGATTAACGGGGATCCGTGTCAGATTTTTCTACGCCTCTCAAGGGTGAAGATTTTGTCGAGTTACGCTTCTTGGAGGATTCCAGAAGTTTCTGCGGCCTACCCGAACGTGGCCCAGGAGAAAGGAAGCTCGATGCCCGGAAAGCTGTTCAGGGTCTGCCCTGGATGCCAGCTACAGAATGTGTTCAAGGAGGACGAGCATTCGAAATGTCTCTACTGCCTTCATGAGGACAAAACGCACGTGGAGAAGGACTGTGTGTTTTGCAGGAACATGTTGGAGCAGACCATCAGGGACCGACACCTTCGTCTCTCCAACTGGCTGGAAGGAAGGAGTCTGTTAGGTGAGAAGAAGAAGAAGAAGAAGAAGTCCGAGCGGTCTTCTAAGTCCTGTGAGGGGGCCCCGGCGACGGGGGCCCAACAGAAGGCAAAGCACCGCAAGTCCGCGGGCACCGGGAGTGCCGAACGGTTGGGCTCTTCGGCTGCCAGGCAGGGCGCGCCTTCCCCGGCACCATCAACCACGAGCCAATGCTCTGGTTCGGGGAAGAGGAAATTTGAGAACCCGGGTAAGCCTCTGGAGAGGCCCCGGTCGATCTCAAAGGATTCGGCCGAGGGGGAGCGAGGCGGTGACCCTCCCCCCAAGGTGAAGGCCTCAAACGCACCTAAGGCGGTAAAGGCATTGATTCACCCGACCAAGGCCTCTATCGAGGGAGTCGCGGTGGCCCTGGCGCAGCCTGTGGAGGCTACATCAGTGGAGGCAACCTCGGGGCCCAGAGTCTCCCTGCCTCCGCGTAGGGAAGCCTCTTTCAGACCTATCAAAAAGACCCCCGTGAAGACCCCGGCGGAAAAAGAAGGGGGCGGTGGCTATTGTGGACACGGACACAACATCCGAGGAGGAGTTGGCAGAAGTCCTAGAGGGCCTCGACGAGGGCATCGAGGAGGCCCGTCCCCACGGGAGGGATCCCGACGAGGGTGACTATGAAAGTGACGGCGGCACTGGCGAGGGTCCTAGTCAGTATTTGCTACCGTCGCTTCCGGAGCCGCAGGATAACTCGGTGGCCATTTTGTTGGCGATACAATCCTTATGTTCAGAGATAAGGACGAAATTGCCCTTACCACTGACAGAGGACCCGGTACCAGGTCCGGCGGAGGAACCAGAGCCGGTCCCGGCGGAAAGCCCCCCGAACAAGAGAAGATGGATCCACCCAGCCCCGCCTTCTCAGCCCTCACCGCCTGCTCGGCCTTTACCCACGTCCCCCGTCCCTGGGGATGACACGGGAACAGACACGGCCACGACGGGTACCGACGGTGACGACGGGACGGAGCTCCCATCACCAGCCCGGGCCTCCCCGTCCGATGAGATCGGATCTTTCCACACAATGATCGCCAGGGCATCCAAGCTTTTTCAGCTCTGCCCCGAGGAGAAGGAGGAAGGACATCTGGGACGAGGGTCTCATCCTTCTCAAGGACCCTTCTACAACGCCTGCCAAGAAGGATCGGTACGAGAAGTACCGGGTCCCCGACACGGCCCCTCTGTGACTTAGGGCACAACCTACCCCGGACTCGGTTGTCTCAGCGGCGGCCAAGAAGAAAGCAGGGGGGGGGCGTCTGTCTCAACGTCATCTTCCCCGCCGGACGGCGAAGGGACGAAGCTGGACGCAATGGGACGACCAGTTATCTCAGTTATCTTGTCGGCGGCAATAACAATTAAGGCGGCCAACGCCCTCGCGATCGTGGCCCGCTACGACAGGGAGTTATGGTTCAAGATTGCCCCCCTGTTGGACTTCCTACCGGATGACAAGTGGGCCGAGGCCCTGGAAATCTTGCAAGAAGGCGAAGTGGCGTCGGACCATGCCATTACGGTGGCAACGGACATTGCCGACACTGGTTTGCGCCAGCTAGGCAACAGCGTTTGCCTTAGACGACGAGGTTGGCTCAAGGCGACAGATTTCCGCCAAGATGTGCAAGCCAAGGTGCTGGACATGCCGTTCGACGGGAACAACCCGTTTGGGAAAATGGTGGATGAGTCCCTCCAAGCCATCAAGGTGGACACAGAGACTGCTAGGGCCCTAGGCGTCCTCCGGCAACGGAGGCCGTCCTTTCGGAGCGCCAGAGGAAAGCAGAGTGCCTCCAAGGGATTTGGCGGTGGCTCCTCTACGTACCGCCAAGCGGCCCGCTCCTCGTCGCAGGAAGGGGGGACCCCGCCGTCGTCGCCGGGGAGGCCAAGGCGGCAAGGTATCCGCCAAGCAAGATTGAACCGACAGCGGGGTCGGGCCCCCACCGAAGCACCCCGGTGGGAGGCCGGCTGGCGAAGTTCGTCAGCGTGTGGGAGTCCATCTCCACTGACCGTTGGGTACTGGACGCCCTGGCCCAGGGGCACGCCCTCGAATTTCTAAAAAAGTGCCCCCGCATTCCACCCGTGGTCAGGAAGGAAAATCACGTCCCTCAACTACTTTTGGAGGTGAGGGCGTTGCTCAGAAAAGGTACCATCGAGCTCGTCCCGAAGAGGCTCCGGGGCTCCGGAGTATACTCAAGGTACTTCCTAGTAAAAAAGATAGGAGGATGGCGCCCCATCCTGGACCTGTGATGGCTGAACAAATACATCAAGGCACAGAATTTCCGGATGGTCACCCTCCAGCACGTGCTGGGACAGCTGGAGGAGGGCGATTTCCTGTTGTTGGATTTGGAGGATGCGTACTTCCACATCCCCATTCTGAAAGGTCACCGAAAGTCCCTCAGGTTTGTGGTCCAAGGACGGCACTACCAGTTCAAGGCCCTCCCGTTCGGATTGAAGTCGGCACCCAGGGTGTTCACCAAGTGCCTCGGACCGGTGGCGGCGCGGCTGCACATGCAGGGGGATCCACGTCTACCCCATCCTGGACGACTGGCTCATCCGAGCAGGGACAAGGGAGCTTGCCGTGGATCACACAGCAAAGACCATCCAGCTGCTCTCGGACCTGGGATTCTCCATCAACTTTCCTAAATCCCACCTGGTCCCGTCGCAAGTCGCACTGTTTCTGGGAGCAAAGCTCGACACAGTGGCGCGCCTGGCCTCTACGTCGGATGAAAGGACGAAGGCCATCCTGGGCAAGCTGCAGCGCCTGCTGGCCACGGACGTGGCCAGGGTGAGGTCCATCAAGTCCCTCCTCGGGATGATGTCCTCCTGCATATATCTCGTGCGCATGTGCAGGCTTTGGATGCGCCCTTTGTAAGAGTTCCTCGACCCCCGCTGGATCCAAGCGACAGGCAGCTTCGGGGACAGGATCCCGCTCAACGAGACCTTCCGACGTGTCACGCCCCTACGGAGACCGTGGTCGCTGTGGCATCGATGGTCCCTTAGACGGATTTCGGCCATCTTTACTACCAAGATGGCCGCCGCTACGGAAGGTGTGGGTCTAGACGTTGAACAACCCCGCGCTGTGGAAGGACCGCCCTCCTGCTCAGGTGCCGGTTCATCTGTTCCTGCCAACAACGCGCGGATGCGTTGCTTCTCTTCTACAACAACGCTTCGTGAGTTCGATTATAGGATCTTACTGCCTACCTGTTCGTTTTTCTATATTCCTTCTGTTTAACCCTGCCCTTCCATTTCCCTATTACAGACTCGACTTACTCTCCCACCTCCTGCTTGACTCGAGCTACCGCTCTAACTCACGCTCGTTTCGAGCCGAACCTCACTGAACAGTCCACTAGTGAGATTCCCTCCCTAACGTTCGGTACGTGAGACTTAATAGTCCGACAGTCCTTAATACGCCCGGGGGATAGTGAGAGAATCAGAATTGACACTTTCTATTTTTCACCAACTTTAGAAGCTGTGAGACTCAGGGTCCAATCCGCATCATTCGTGTTCGATAACAGTTTTCTTCCTAATACGTCCTCGAGACTGATCCCATCAGAGTCTCATCGGAGGACCTCCAATCTAGCTTGATAGGTTGTTACCCCCTTTCATTCAGGTACTTCCTGGCTTTTCTCTGTTTATACTCTGCCTTCTACTTACCCTTCTCCTACTCACTACACTCTTCTGTCTTCATTCAGACGGCTCCCCACCTGCGGATATTTCGTATACCGGAAACCTCTCCGTTCAGATGACATCTATCCAGCGGCCGTCGACACAGGGTTTTCTTCCCCAGAGGGTTTCCCTGAAGTCCTTCCCCTCCTCTATCCTTTACTTGAAGGCGGAGGAAGGGTCTCGGGAGGGCACTCATTTTCACCCCCGGTCGGACCCTTTTCTGGAATAGGAAGTTATAAGGAGGAAGAGCGATTGGCGTTTCTCTAAGGTAACCTTTCAGTTGAATTCAGATTACTCACGGAAAGTATAAATATTACACGACGAGCGATCCGGTGGTGGGGCACCCACACTCATCTGACGGCGGGCACAGACTTTCAGACCCCATTCCGCCAGATAACGGGTGACGGCAGATGCCTCCCTGGAAGGGTGGGGAGCGCACACCGGAGAACTTCACGCGAGAGGCATCTGGCTCCCGGAGGAGAAGACACTCCACATCAACATCCTGGAGCTCCGTGCAGTGTTCTGGGCCCTCAGGTCCTTTCTCCCGTCCCTCAAGGGCAAGGTGGTGAGAATCTTCACCGACAACACCACCACGATGTTCTACATCCGGAAGCAGGGAGGAACCAGATCCCCAGCCCTCTCCAAGGAAGCCCAGGATCTGTGGCATTGGGCCGTCGCCCAAGGGATGCTTCTGGTGCCCTTTCATCTGGCAGGGATAAAAAACACCATCGCCGACTCATTCAGCAAGGAGCTGTGCTCGTGCCACGAGTGGGAACTACGTCAGGATCAAGTGGATCGACTCTTCCGACGATGAGGAAAACCCCAGATCGACCTATTCGCGACAGCGACGAACTCCAAGTGCCAGAGGTTCGCCAGCAGGTTCCCCCAGCTGAGGAGCATGGGCGATGCTGTCTCGTTCCCCTGGGAAGGCCTGTTCCTTTATGCGTTCCCTCCGTTGCTGCTCCGACTCGTCAACCAGCTCAAGAGGTCCCAGTGCAGGATGATCCTGGACGCACCGGCGTGGCCGAGGCAGATCTGGTTCCCGGACCTTCTGGACTTGTCAGCGTCCCCACCAGTCAAGCTGCCGGCGGACACGGATCTTCTTTCCAGAGAAGGAGGCGCCATACTTCATCACGACCCGGAGTCGCTGAACTTGTAGGCCTGGCTCCTGCAGTGCTAGAGTTTGGAGGGTACGATATCCCGGCTGACTGCCGAGAGGTCCTTGTAAAAGCCAGGGCGTCCTCAACTCTCAAGTGCTACGGACATAAGTGGAAGAGGTTCCCTGTCTGGTGCCGTGCACTGAAGATGAACCCTCTATGGATTACGGCCCCTCAAGTGCTGCCGTACCTACTGTCGCTGGCCAAGGCTGGACTGGCTCACGCCTCCATCAAGATGCATCTGGCTGCGATCTCGCGATACACCAGAACCACAGGACGGGCGTCCTTGTGGTCCCATCGCCTGGTGAAGGAATTTATGAAGGGACTGTTCCGATCGTTCCCGCCGGTGAAGGCCCCTGCCCCGGCATGGGAACTCAACGTGGTGCTGACCAGGCTCATGGGGGCGCCATTCGAGCCCCTGCATTCGGCGCCGTTGAAATTCCTGTCGTGGAAGACTGCGTTTCTTGTGGCCATCACCTCCGCACGGCGAGTGGGAGAGATCCAGGCCCTATCCTGCAAGCCTCCCTACTTGACTTTTCACGACACGAGGGTGGTGCTGAGGACGCACCCTTCGTTTATGCCCAAGGTGCCGTCGGACTTCCACCTCAACGAGCCCTTGGTGCTTCCTGTTTTCTTCCCGTCGCCTTCGTCTCCAGCCGAGAGGACTTTGCACTCGCTGGATGTGGCTAGAAAGCTGAAGTTCTACGTGGACCGAACGAAGAGTTTTCGGAAGACATCACAACTGTTTGTGAACTTTGGACCTGTGAACCAAGGGAAGGCTCTCTCGAAGGCTTCCATTTCCAGATGGCTCTCCGGCTGCATCATGCATTGTCATCGGTTGGCAAACCGACCGTTGCCCGGCCGTCCGAGAGCCCATTCGACCAGAGCGATCGCTACTACCACGGCGTTCTTGTCTGGTGTGCCCCTGCTGGACATCTGCAGGACTGCTACATGGAGGTTGACGCACACCTTCACGAGAGTTACTGCGTCGACTGGGATTCCAGGGAGGAGTCCAGAGTCGGCCAGGCAACTTTGGCTCTGAAGTTGTTATACGTGACTTTATCAACTGCATTACGATTCCAAGCTTATACCTCTTCGGGACATAAGAAAACTTAGATTGCTGTTGATTGCTGTTGTTGATACATTGACTCCAGAAAGTATGATCTTTGAGTTTGTGCAGCTGGTGAACAAACCTACATAGATGTATTACATAATTTTCCCCATACTGGGACATTCTGTTAGAACATGTTTCACCGTCTAAATCTGTTCTCGATTAAAGCATATCCTGCAGAAGGTTTCTGTTTTCAGAATTGAGCGCTCCACACCCACTAGACAGGACTGGTAAATGGTAAATTCTTAATAAGAGAATAAATCTTCTAAAACTGGGTAAAGGACATACATTCATATAACTTTGGGGTCTCTTGAACGTATATCATACATTTGAAATAAATGCATAGCTTTTCAGTCGGCTCAGATGTACAAAATGTTCTTGCCAGTCCCAGAGATGTACACATTTCCCCAAGGAGAGCTTCATACCACTATAATCATTCCACCATTTTGGGGGTCCACCCTATATCATAGAAAAGGGTATTCATGCTTTTACTCAGGTAGGATTTCTCTTGGTTTCTGCGTTCATCTTCACCCATGCTGATCAGTAGCTGATTAAATGGAGCATTGAGCATCTTAACATATAATTGTGATCTTTTTTTTTTTTTAGCACTAATGCTTTCAACGAAAGAATGCCCATTTCCAGTCTGATTATTACCATAGGCACACAGGTGGGGAGCCCCAATAACTTCCTCCAAAACCTTACCTCTATTAGTTATAACCATTTAAAATCAATTATCATCAGGGATTCCAGCCCATATATCACGGCAGGAACCAGGCACTGTGTATAGAGTTGTCGAGCACCCCATAGCTAAAACCCACTACTTTTTTTTCGTGAATTGACATATTAGAGCTGTCAACTGCTCCGCCTTTCTCATGCGAATCTGGATACACGTGTTATAGCCTTCACAGGCATCCTATTCCACCAAGATATTTGTACTGAGGGGTATATGCAATCTCTACGGTCTGAGTGAAGACATACTCTTGCAATCTTTTTCCCTGCAAATAACATCAATAGGGATTTATTCCGATTGATGCTCAGACCGCTGGTATCAGCATTTGGCCAGTGCTTCTGCCGATATCTGTATGCCACCACAAGTGTGATCAAAGATCACTAAATCGTCGGCATACGCCAACACTGTACAACGTGTTGCACCAATTTTAGGAGGACAATTCGGAACTGCCACAAGGGAGACTGGGAGGTCTGCTACAAATAAATTGTATAATAAAGCTGCTGTTACACAACCCTGTTTTACCCCACTGTTTTGACTGAAAGATTCTGTCAATGTTCCTCGTGCATCAAGTCTAAGACGCACAGTAGTATTCTTGTGCAACAATTTAAGGTAGTTCAATATTCCTGGGTGACAGCTCAACAGATGTAGTTTGTGCAAAAGACACTTCCTACACACCGTATGAAAAGCGGCTTTAAAAACGATTGAGCATACAGAGGGGGATTATTAGGTCGAAGTGCTTTGCTACTTTAGCTGTCCAATACTAATAAATTATAGGCGGTCGACTAATCTGATTTAAATCCACTCTGGAATCTATCAAGTATTCCCTCTTTGTCAACCCAAGTCTACAATTCCTGGAGCGGGAATGAGGCAAAAGGGTTTTCCAGTACAATCCAGCATGGAAAGGAGCCGGTAATTGCCTGGCTTAGTCTTGATACCCCTTTTATACACTAGGTTCAAGATTGCTGTTTGCCATGAACTGGGAATCTCCCCTCAGCAAGCACTTTATCAAAAAGTATTATAAGTAATCGGGCCCAAAATTGGGGATTGTTCTTAAAAACCACGTTTGCTAACCCATTTGGACCCAGGGCCCTAGAAGATTTAAAATTATATATAGTGAAGGGGGAACATATACAGGCTTAAGATCAATTATTGGTGGCTTTGGGTAGCAGTCAGGAGAATTATGTCTGGTAAGGAATGTACTCCAGATGTGTGGACTAATTGGATTGACAAGGGAATTGTAACGCTCACCTGATTCTCGCAGAGGCGCCGGTCTTGACTGGGCGACTACCGTATCTTCAAAGGTGATGTGTAGCACCCGGTTGGCTCTTTGGGCTGGACCTCTGTGCACTGTATGCCTGACGTGTAGAGTAAGATGTCTGCAGATAGAAAATATGGGGTTAATGAACTGGGGTTATTGGGGTGTCCCTATCTCTTTCCTCTTCTCCTCTCCTGTAGACCCCCAAAGGTTAACGCTCTCACCTTAGGTAAGTGAATGCCGAGCTCTCCATCTGCCTCGGGGCAGGGTGCTGTAACCAGTTTCTTCACTGGATAGGTAGCGCAGGCCTCTTGACTTCAGAGGACTGCTGTCCGTCGTTTACTGCACGAACGGTAAGTTTCGAGTCATTCAAATGTCTTTAAAGTCTTTAGTAATGATGTCGCTTGTTTTGCAGGGTTCCGGCGATGGCGGATGACGGGCTGAAGTGAGTTGAAGATGGAGCCCGTGTGATGAATAGAAGCGCCTGGAAGCACGTAAGTAAGCGCTTGTTGCCTGCTTCACTATGCGCTCTAACTGTCTTTTTATTTTGCAGGTACGAGTTCGGAGCGGCTGCAGGGTGCCGGGATACCCACTGGATTAGATGTGGAAAGGAGTAATGGCACGTGAGTATTAAAGTTCCCCAATGTCTTAAACGCACCTTGTTTTGTCTTTCAGATGCCGGAATGCTAACCTGTTCTTTCTTGTCTTTATAGGTGTTGCTGAAGACTGGATTCAGGATGGTAAGCCTTTTTCCTTAGGCCCAGGACCGGATGCAGAAGACACGATGAGCGTTCTGCTGCAGAGGTTGCAGAATAACGCAAAGCAAGATTCATCCACCGGGTGTGGTTTAAACAGCCTCCTGTAGTGCTTAGGTGTCTCCTTCCACAGCCACGCCTAAGTAAGAAAAGAGTTCCTGGTAAGAAAAGAGTTCCTGCCTTCCAGAAGAGTTCCAGTGTTCTGAATCTAGGGAGTGGCTCCAGCCCCACCCAACAGGAAAAGTAGTTCCAAACAGAAGAGGATCAGAGGCTCAACTGGCAGGCAAGTAAGCAGCATGGTCTGCTGAAGGTAAGTCCACCCAAGCATTATGAGCCCAGCGCTTCCAGCGCTGGGACTGGGCATATTTATGAGCCTGGTGCCACTGGCGCCAGGACTGGGTCCAAAAGGTCCCAATTGGGACTGGTTGGCACTCGGAACCTGGGTTATGGATCTGCTTCCAAGGGAGTTGGGAAAACCCTGACCTTTTGGAAGCAGAGATCATGACAGGAATGCTGCCTACTTCCCTTAGCCTCACCCAAGAGTGACCAGATGCTACGGGTATTCCCACTACATATAACGTTGTTACTGTTAGCTGCGATAGGATGTCTTTACAAGGAGGTCTCCGTTGTTTGAGCCAAGAATGGTACTTATTTTTTTACTTTCTAGATAACTGTCCCCTCACCCACTGCACAATGATCGGGACCGTCTTCGACAGGAAACGATCTTGTCCCTCATTAGGGGCATATATGGACACCAGTGTCACTTGTTGCCCCATCAGTTTCCCCCCCACCAGCAGATAGCGGCCCTCAGGGTCCCTCTTCACAAATTGCTTTTCAAAGGTGATTCCTTTGGCTATCAGAATGCCCACCCCTCATTTTTTCGTTCCACTGGTGGCAAAGAACTGCGTGGGGAACTCTCTGTGCCTCAGCCTTTGTTTGTCTTCCTTAAGTAGGTGTGTCTCCTGCATCCAAATCACTGAGGCTTGCATATCTCCCAGTTGCGTTTGATGGGGGAATTGAGCCCTTGAACATTTAGTGAGACAAACGTTAATTCAGCCATGTTTGTGTCATGTATTCCCGCTTCACTGAAGATCCAGGGATCCCTCCATTTGTCCGAGTGTTCTTATCTAATGCATCACCGTCATCCTTAAACATAAACTTTTCCCTTAAACCCCTTAACCCTCGAACTCCAACTTCCATTACAAACATTGTTGGTGGATTTACCACAAGTTGTCACCAGGTATAACTTCCTAGGAAACTGGGGTCTGGTTTCCCCTCTTCCCCATCCCCTCCCCCCTTTTCTTTTTCAGTTTTTGACATTTCTTTCTCGGTTTCTTTCATTTCCATATTATGTTAAGCCCATTTTGTTGGTGTCTATCGTGAGTCAGAGACCCGCTTCTGGTGTTGTAGGTGCGACCTTTGGGGCTTGAGCTCCGGCACTCACGTAGGATCCGTGGCGTTGATATCTTTACTGCGGCCCCTTGGGCGGGGTCATGCTGTTTTCCATTGCTCTTTTTCGGGTACGTTTATTCTCTTTTTTTTTTCTCTTGGTGGAGAGCCGTTCGCACCGGCTTGATGGCTACCTTCCTTGTCTCCCATAAGGCTTTCCATTTCTTCTTCTTTAGTGATTGTGTAGCGCTGGCCCTCCCATTCAAAGTGTAGTGCAGTAGGAAAATCTCATCGATATCGGACTCCTTTGGCCCGCAGCCAGTTTGTCACAACCCTCAGCCGTTTTCTCTTAAGAAGGGTTGCTTGTGCTAGGTCCTGGTATAGTTGAATAGTTGCAGATCTGAAGTGGATGGGTTCCTTCTGCCTTGAGGCGCGCATGATGTCTTCTTTTAACTGAAATAGGTGTACCCTTGTAAGGACATCTGGAGTTAGATTTTTGTTAAGTTGGTAAGTCGAGTAGACCCTATGTGTACGGTCTAAAACGATGACCTTATCATCTGCAGCATTTAGGATGTGTTGGAATAAGTCTGTTACATACTGCTGTAGTTCCGGATCCGTCACAGACTTGGGTACCCCACAAATCCGAATGTTATTTCTTGTAGCCCTGTTTTCGGAGTCCTCCTGTCTGTTTTGAACCCGTTCCATCTGCTGTTCCAGCTCTTGTACTCTTTTGGACAGTTCTTCTTGTTCCTGCCCCTGTTCGGCCATCGTGGTTTCCACCTTGTCTATTCTCCGTTCAGCTACCATGACCCCCTTATTGAGATCGGCTATGGATTTGGCCAAATCCGCAGCGCTTTCTTTAATGTCTTTTTTCAATTCCTGAAGCAAAGCCAGGAGGTCAGACTTTGGGATCGGCGGGTCAGTCGTGTCCGCCAAGTCTTCCGTTGGAGAAAGGTGTACCTGGGTGGTGGCTTGTATCTGGCCCCGCCTCTGAACCTCCCCCGCCTGCATCATTGCTTTAATGTCTCCCAAGGTTCGTCCTTTTGTTTTAGTGGCTTGTTTGGACATGTTTGAGTGGGAGGTGGGGAGGGCAGAAGCGAGTTGGGATGGGTTTGCTGAAATATGCTGTGTTGCCCAGGTATTTCTTTGTACCTCTTGATTGTTGGGTTTTATGTGGGTTATATCCCCACCTCGCATGCTCACAGCTTTGGAGCCTCCTTGAGGTTAGGGTTCTCTGTATCTGTCCCTCTCGCTTCCTTCCAGGCATTTCAATTTGCTCTGTTGGTAGGTCGTTGGGAGCAGTTCATCAATGTTGTATTCACCTCTCCTGCTGGGCTGCTAAGTCATCATTTCCCAGCTGCAGGGTTCCTCGTGGAAGGGCCGACCCACAATTGTGTGAACAGGAAATGTTTGAACGTAATGGAGCCATGGTGAATTCAGTAAGTGCCAGATACTGTTATGCAGCTGATAAATTCCCCCTGTAATACGTTCCAGCGGCGTGCGGTGTCAGGAAGATTACCTTCTATTGTTTGCCTCTCCCTCCAGCCACCCCGCGTCCTCCCAACATTGCTCGGCATCGAGGGAGGTCCTCGGCTGGCAAGGCATATGTCTCTTTTGGGCGTAATAGGGACTCGGCTCCCGCTCCGGCAGCCCAACGAGGCTCGACGAGGCAAGGGGGGAGAGTTAATACGCGTCTGCCTGGAGCACATAGTTCAGTGGTGGCTCCTCTGCCGTGCTGTTTATTCCGCTGCTGTTCCCCAGAGCTCCTCTCTCACCCACACGCAGCCAAGGAATCATAGCTCTCAACTCACACGCTTTTGGCGGGTGTCACCCGCCCTCTAAACAGCTGACTCACCCGCCAAGCCTCCTGCATGTCCATTCATTTCAATAGGCCTCTCACCCGCCAAAAATAAAATCGGGTGTTTTCACCCGCCTTTGTGACACAAATGGTTGAGAGCTATGAGGAATCCGCTGCAAATGCCCAGTGAGGGGGAGAGTTGGCATGCGCACGCCTCGAGCGCGAAGACTCGCGGAAGCTCCCTCGCTGCTCCATTTTCCCCGCTGCTGATCGCAAAAGCCTCGGACTCCCCTCTCACCTGCAACTGGTGCGGAGCACAGGGCAGGTCTGGCTGCAGTACGGGTGAGCCCGACCGTCATCTTGGGCTCCCGCTACCTCTGCTGCATGCTCCCGCTGCACACCGAATGTCGCTGTGCTCTGGTCCGCGTACACCGCGGGAGGGGAACTCTGGCGGGCCGCTCCAGATCTTTCGTAGGCGGTCATACGTTGCGCGACTTGCCGCTCACAGGATCCAACGCAAGTCACTGTGGCACCTCGCTGAGCATGCTGCCGGTGTAACGTCGAATTCTGCTCATCGTCGAAAAATGCTTAGGCTGCTACTGCGCATGCGTGAATTTCGATGGCAAAGCAAAATCCGACGGTACTGTAACGTCGGATTTTGCTCACCCGTCAGAAAATGCTTTCTGGTCTACGGGGCAGGGGGGGCAGCGGGGCAAGGGGCAGCTGTACATTAACCCTATTAACCCTATGTTTCCACAGGGCATATATTTTAACCCTATGTTGTGCAGGGCAGTGCATTAACCCGTCAGAAAAGGCTTTCTGCCGTCAGAAAATGCTTTCTGGACTACGGGGCAGGGGCAGCGGGGCAAGGGGCAGGGGCAGCTGTACATTAACCCTATTAACCCTATTTAAACGTACTGTTAGAATGCCTGGCAGGGCGCTTGGGGGGGGGGGGGCGCAATGACACAGGGCACTTGGGGTGGGGGGGCGGGTGTCGCGATGGGCAGCGCTGTATTAATTTAAACATACCCGAAACCGAAATCATTCGGGGGCCGCGCTGGGCAGCGCTGCATTTATTTAAACGTGCCGTTAGAATGCCTGGCAGGGCGCTTGGGGGGGGGGGGGGCGCAATGACACAGGGCACTTGGGGTGGGGGGGCGGGTGTCGCGCTGGGCAGCGCTGTATTAATTTAAACATACCCGAAGCCGAAATCATTCCATCCTACCCGTCGAAAAATGCTTAGTGTTTGTCAGTTACTGCGCATGTGCACCAACACCACGCATGCGCAGTAAGCACCCTAAGCATTTTTCGACAGTGAGCAGATTTCGACGTTACACCGGGCCACCCCTCCAAGATCACGTCTCCGTGCCAGGGCACAGAATCTTCGATCCCATTGTAGGACTCCTCTCGCTGGGTTGTATGAGGCCATGGTCCATCCGCCATCTAGCGCCCGTCAGTTCCAGCGTCGGGCCGCCATCTTGGCGGGAGGAACGGGGCGTCCAGCTCCAGCGTTCCCAACTTGCTCCCGGTGGTTTGCCGACGCTTCTCCGCTTTCCTGGGGATGCCTCACATTCCGCTTTTTCATCCTCTTCCTGGTCAAAAACGATCACATTTGCGGGGGGATTAGGTGTCAGGAAAGGGGATACAGAGCCTACCTGAGAGCCATCTTCACGGGTCCTCGGCTGGCCACGTTGCCCCCCCCCCCGCTCCTCCTCCCCGGGTCCCTTTTTATCTAAAGATTGATGTGTAGTATACCCATTCATCACTGTGTGCTCAGTTAGCCACATTTCCTGGTGGAGAAAAAGCATATGGTTAGTGATATAAGATAAGGAACCATCGGATGAAAGGAAATGATTAAAGCCCTGGATATTCCAGGAAATGTACAATCTCATGGTTTGTGAACAACTGCCGACAATGATTCCGCAAGCCACTTTAGCATAGTTTGTATGTCTGACATCTGGACTTCATTTCCTGCAGGGAGCACTGGCTTTCTTAAATTATTGTTCCCCCATCACTGATCTTAATTGGTAGAGATGAATCCAACTGCTCAGGGTCTACATCGATCTCTACATCGATCTCTACATTTATTGATAACAATGAATCCTGATATTTACGAGGTAGTTGTGCCGTAGCTAAGAGCTTACAATGAATTGCCATTCGGGTACGTCCCTTTCAGGGGTTCAAAAAACTCTAAATCCTCTGACAGGAGAACACGTAGCTGAATGAATACGGATTAGAAATGCAGATCTGGCTAACCCATTCTTATGACATTTCTGATTTAAATTCTTTATAATACATATTTTACTTTAGAGTAAGCTCTTAGTTGGCAAGACATTTCTTAACACCAGGGACACCATTTCACAAGGAATATTCTGTGAGGTGGCGCATCTTGCTAGACGCTGCTGTTTCCTTGTGAAGAAGGTTGCAGAATCCTCAATAGAAAACTTAATTCGTTTCAGCATTGAGGGATCCATCAGGCGTAATCTGGATGGCTGCACAAGATATATTGCCCACCTGCTCTTGTTCCTTCTCAGCCATGGGGTTACCTACAGAAAGTAGTGTATTCTCATGGATACGCCCACACAGTATGAGCAATATATTCATTGCAAATTGGAGGGATTCCATAGATGACTGCAGTTCAACAAAGGTCTCTGAGTTAAGAGGAGAGGTTTCTGTTGATAGTTTCGTCAACTTTCACTGCTCCCTCTGTATCAATTACCAGGTTAGGTGATGCTGATAATCAACCCGAGGGCTGTTAGGGAGAATTCTCATTGATGGCTAATTTCTCTTACCTAGTGAGTCCCCCAGCAGCTATGCTGGACTTCTGGAGTTTATTTTTTTCCACTTGGTAAGAGTGTGAGCTTTTCCCCCACTCTTACCTGTGTTTTGCCATGTATATTTCTCTGTTTTTGTGATTGTGGACTCTGGAGTACACCACTTCACTAGCCCCCTTCTTTTGTGTGTCACACAGCACCTTCAGTGCCGTGGCACAGGGTTGTCTTTGAGACTTCCCCCCGACTCCATTTCTGAGGCTGACTACCGTCCCCCAGAAAAGGGTAAAGTTACCATTAACTTTACCTAGTCAATCTACAACAGATCCAGTACACCCCATCGTCCATGGAGTACTGGAAAGGGTTACTTTGTATCCCTTTTTATCTGTACCTCCTAGAGCATTGTTTAGCTCTTTTAAGATTTAGACTTGGCTGGTGGCAGTGGTATCTACCCTAACTTTTCTCCCGTGATTATATTACATAAACGTGGTATTGTTTTAGGCTATTATATTAGCCTCGAACATAAACCCGCTTCACCAAATTGTCTTTCATTTGGCTCCAGTTGGGTTTATTTGGCATTTCTTTTTGTTAAAGTCCTTCTTGTGTTTCACTTTGCGCGGCAAACTAGGTTTGTCTTCTTTGTTCACCGTCTTTTAGCGGGCTTCTGCCCAGAAGCCCTCCACTAGGCGCATGGGTGTCTAGGTGGGCTGAATGTGAGGAAGGGGTGTAGTCACCCCCTGCACAGGGTATCCTAGGAAACCCAAGTCGCACTTTGCCATGATTGGCTGAGGTGGCTGTCCTGGCTAGACAACCCCTCTGCTGGGTGATTGACAGCCAGGCTGTGTGAATGGGGGTTTTGCGCATAAAAGGCAGGTCTGTTGGGCTAGAAGTCAGTCGCCACTGGAACTACAAGGAACCGAGGAGAAGCGGAGAGAACGACGACTGCTGCAACTACCCCATCCCAGTGAAGCCCTGCTGCCGTCCTGAGCTATCTACCCTTCGACGCCTAGAGAAGATACAGTCCGGAGTCGTCTTCCCTTGAGCTTTTTAGGGATAACCAGCTCATCTTCTTCAGCCAGAGGTCGCCTTCGTGGTCGAAATCGCTGCACACTGCTGTAGTGGTCCGGATAGTCACCTGAAGAACGGAGCGCACCTTTTATTCATTGTCGCTGCTGCCGGCTTCATCCCTGTGTGGTGCAGACCCCCTTCAGACGTCCTCCTTCACCTCGAAGCTCCAGGAACCGTGGGTCTGCGGGACACCAACAGGAACAACTGCCAGGGCCCCAGCTGCACCATTGGAATAAGGTACTGTGTTCTGCTTGAGAAAACAGGGTGAACACCATTTCTTCATCTCCAAGGCTTGCCCTCGTCTTCCCTCCTTCTTATATATCGAAGTACTCTTGGCTACGTTGAATCGTGAACTGTCTGACTGTGATCTTCGGCAACAGGTCCCCGGTGTCACTTGACCCTGACTCCGGCCCTTTGACTCTTGAACTCCTGTCTCTGAGTGTTTCTCGATTCTGTCTGCCTAACCAAAATATTGCCTATGATTTTTGCCTCCAACTCCCTTGGGTATCTCAGGTGCTAAGTGTGTTTTTGCCCCAGTAGCATTTCATGTCACAGATCCGCGTTTAGTTATTAGACCGAACTGTCAAAAAGTGATCACAACCGTATTCGCACATGTTTTGTTCATAACACCAGTCCATTCAAACCGTGTACTTACCTTGAGACTTACTGTACAAAGTGAATTGGTTAGTTGTATATTTTACGTGTGGTTTTAATATAATAGAAGTGTCGTGTTTGCAACAAATGGTTAAAGAATAAATGTACTTATATTTTTCTACCTGAAACCTTGAGTCAGTGTTTGCTTGAGTCACAGTAATTGTGGTCCCGTTGTGTAATCTCTGCTACTGCTCATATACTCTTGAGATAAGCCTGGCTGCTCCGCCACTGCTACCACTCTGACATAGTAGTACAGGCTTGTACCAAAGGTAAAACTTGTTTTGCCACCTGTGGTCTTAATTGTGTGTAGTGGTCCCTAAGGGCACTGCACAGGATTCTGCCTAACAAGGGTGCCCTAGATGCCGGGCTCTCTTCAGATCAGAGTACTTGGGCACATACAGTAACTTCTTCCCCCTTGCCAACTGGGGGGGGGGGGGTTTGTTGGAGTCATAGAATGCTTGTTTTACGGGGAACAAGTGGCAGTACTCAAGCAGAGTGGCGTGCGAGGGAGCCTCAGCCAATGATGCACCCCAGATAGTGTGTGTAGACAAGTAGGGGCTCAGAGGCAGCAGCCTAGAGGCACTTGTCTTTAACCAGGATGACTTGCTGAGTGCACGGCTTGGCCCCCCCATATGAATAACTGACCCACTGCTGTGTCTAGATCTTGTAAGTGCAGGGGCAGAAGAAGAGTGGTCCATGGTTTGCAAAATCAAAGTGGGCTACAGTACAAAACAAAAGGAGCATATTATCCGATGGCTGGAGCTAGTACAAGTGGCAATGACGCTTGGTAAGCATTAGAAAGCAAGCTCTGGTCAGTATTAGAGTACAGAAAATGATAAAGCTGGGTGCCAACTTTGACAATTCATGGGATCTCGAGCCCTTCTCTGTGAGGCTAGGGCGTTGAGGTCGCTACCCAATATTCCCCCTATGGCAGGCAGAGAGTGCAACCTCACAGGGAGAGACTCCCCTCACGGGGACAAGGACTCGCGTTCTGTGATGGAACTCCCTAACCCTCTTGCCCTTGAGTCCATGAAACACATAAAGTCTCCTGAGAAATCACAACTGTGTGCTATTGCAATACTCCTTCCTGAAAATATTGATACCACCAAGATCCAGAAGACTAAAATGGACATTGTCTGCTTGAAAGTAATCTTCCAGCAGTACTGTGAAGGAGATGAATGGAGTTATACAAACTACTCCTTTGGCAAGTACATAAGGTACTGGGAAGAGGTGGCCTCCAGGAGGCATCGAGAATACCGAATAGACACAAAGGACTGAACTCAGCAGGAGAGGACCCAGCTGAAGGAAATAAAAACAGAGATAGGACCCAATGAGTGGGAAGTAGCTTGCATAGCAGGCAGAGCAGGCACAAAGCCTTTTAGATTGGGGAAGTTCAAAAACGAGAACAAGCAACGTTGGGGAAGCGGACCTCAAGTCGGGAGGACGTCGTCAGCAGATTGGAGGAGTCTTTTGCAGGCCAGTCCAGAGCAGGCCTGACTGGAAGCTGGAAACCGACCAACGGTGGCGTGGCCTCCAGGAGGTGGACCAAGTGGTTCTTTAACTGTGCTGACAGTCTGACTGGGGACCCCGCAGAGCCAAAGCACGGCAGCAGGGAGCAGAAAGAGGATCAGAGAGGAGGTACCTTGGGACCGCATCGCCTCAACACCTCAGTAATTGCATCAAGAGTATTGAAAAGAAAGAAGGCCTCTGGAGTCATCTCCCTCATCTCAGTAATTGTATCAAGGGTATTGAAAAAAAAGAAAACCTCAGGAGTAATCTCCCACATAGTTGGGACAGAAGTATCAAGTGTGAAGATTACATCACTAGTGATCTTTCTCGCCTGAGTTGTGCTAAATTGAAAGAGAGAACAACATATCGGGAGTACTTGCAACACTCCTTACCAAAAGAGACATTTAGGCTAGAGCGTGCCATGAGAATAATCTCCTTTGTCAAACTGTCAGAAGATGTCAAGGATACTACGGGAACAGCTCCCCTTGTTTTCAGCGACAAGAAGAGGGGAAATAAGAAAAGGAATGTGTTGGAAACAGGAGTGTTTAACTTTAAACCAACCTGGAAAGCAGTGCAAAGGTTGATAAAAAAAACTGTTGCAGGAAACTGCCCAAAGTTAGCCAACAGCTGAACCAACTGAATCAGGAGAAGGGAATAATTCTCCTGGATCACCTAAATTGTTGAGTCAGAAACTAAGGCAAAAGGTAACTAATGGATGCTGATCAAGTCGACTAGGAGGAAACCGCAGTTGTTGAACTCTGGGACCAGGAGAAGGGAGTAATTCTCTGGGTATTCTCTACAAGTACAGAACTTGAACTATTATCAGAGACTAACAGAAATAAGCCCCTAGGGCTGATCCCATTGCACCAGGAGAAGGGAATCCTTCGCTTGGAGCAGTTTATGTTAATGTCTTTTGTTAGTTGTCGGGCTAGAGTAGGTTAGTTTGGACGGAGACAAACACTTGGACAACCACCCTGACGACAAGCACCAAAGTTCTTCTTTAGGTAGGGCCTGACAAGGAAGGTCAAAAAAGCATCACAAGATATATGGACAACGGTGAGTGGCCCCCTGGATATAATCTTTGCCTAGTTTGCACATGACCTGGTGAAGATGGCAGAATAAGTATTTCAGTGGCAGTAGAACCCAATGCTGCATGTGCTACTACGAATGTAGAATTAAGAGCCCCGGTTCTAGAAGGGAGCAAGCAAATTGTGCTTAAAACCGTCTTGCTCTCAATAACAATAGCAAAAATGCATCAAGACCTGGCTAAGCAAATTAACAGGAGAAGTGGAAAAAGTGTGTTGGTACTGGAAGGTAATGGTCAAGATTGTACTGGGAAATTGGTGCCCTTGAGAAAAATAATGAAGACCCAGTCCCCACAACTCAAATGATTTAGAGGACCGGTCAAAAGGAACAATGCGAGTATGCTAGGCCTGCCATAGAGTGAACTGAGAACGGAACCATGGAGGCTTTTTGGAAAAGCTGCTTCCTACAAAGTTTTGATGCTGGATCTGGTCTGAATAAGATGTAAGTAGATAGAGGGCATCAGATGCCCACACAGACAAACCAATGGTACATTATCACCAGCTATGCTCCTTCTAAGCTGTTCGCATTTGTGCTTTCCCAGCTTCTCTTTGAGTGATGCTCAGAAGAGCATTAGCAGCACACACAGAAAAATGCCACCTTCTCTAGCATTCATAATGTTCAAGCCACAGCAGTTGCCTACCATTTTACTTTCTTTGCTGATACAACTATATTATACTAACTAGTCTAAATATCCTAGTCTAGCCCTTTTTTAATATAACCTACACTACACCCTCCCCTTGTGAGGGTTACCACACAAGCGTTTAATATGGATTTTGGTCAGGCAAAATTCATGCTGTTATACTCCTACTTTTCCAGTGCAGCGCTACTCTGTAATGGGAGAGTAAAATTGAAATGTCACCTGCTTGGCCTACAAAGGCTTAGGGGCATTGAAATACTCCTGATCACTACTCATAGCTGGCATTAGGGCAATATATATTCACTGGGCATATATGTTAATGAATGTAAGGGTAGCTTAGATCTTTCCTGTAAATCAAGTTTTCACTGATCACTTGTGTACTCCTACCTCACAATATTGGGGGTTTGTGTACTGCAAACCATCCTGTTTGCCCTGGACAATAAATGTGCGCATGCAGAATCATGACATTTTGCGACTTTTTTCTTATACTACCTCTAAATGTCATGTAACTAAGTATTTGTTTACATGCAAAGTAATTCTAGAGGCGCGTAACTCACTTTTTACTGAGCACTGTCAACTAGTGTTCGAGGCCTCACAGGGGTGGTAATTGGTGAATAATGGGCACAGGAACGCAATCCTTAGATTTTAAGTCTGGTGTTTCGGTAATACAGTGAAAGAAACTTGCATTGAATAACTGCCAACTCTCGTAATTCCAGCAAAATGCACTTTCTGTGTTCAAAGCCAATAACTCTGCATAGAGCGACCGACCACGATGGTGGAAAAAACAATCAGAGGACCTTGACACATGAGGGACCATGGGTACAGTACACGTCACACGAGGGATAGACAGTATTACAAATGCGCCCAGTCGACGTCCCTTTTTGATTTTCGAAAAAACAAGTGATGCAATACTCTGCACCTACCATTATATGTCGGCCTATGAAAAGCAGATACAAGCATCAGACTATTACAGGCATGTAATAGTCATCATTCTGTGCTAGGAGCCTCTAGAACCCAGGTCTCTAACCAGTAGATCGTGAACTGGTCTTCTTTTTTCGCCATTTCTTGCTTGTGACGTCTTTCTTGGGTTTTACTCTGTGCGCCAAACCAGGTTTGGCCCCTTTGTTTGTTTTGTCTTTGGCGGGCTTCAGTAGTGAAACCCACCTCTGGTTCCAGCGTGTCTGGCAGGGCAGAAAATGAGGGAGGTTCCCAAAACTCCCTGTGCTTAGTCGCCTTGGTTACCAGAATGCACCCAAAGGTGATTGGATGGCTGGCTGTCGTTGGAGGACAGCCACCCTGCTGTGTTAGTGACAGCTAGGCTGTGAATGAATGGGAGAAACCTGCATAAAAGGCGAGGTCTCTCAGACAAGGTAGAGTCGACCGTTGGACGAAGGAACCGAAGAAAGAAACTGGAAGAGAAGCTTGCTGCACCCTCCTGGACTGTTGGTTTGCCCGATAAAGCGCTGCTACAGTGCGAAAGCTTCAATTTTTGTATCGACTAGAGAAGCCGAGAGCCGACTACTTCTTCCCTTAGTTGGTGGGACAAACTGACCCCAAGACGAACTTGACTGGAACCCCTCTCTGTGCTGGCTGTACTTCCTTGCTGCTGCAACGGATTGCCAGTGGTCAGAAACAGCAGAATCAAGGGCATCGTCTTTAAGCCAGACCCTAGCTCCAGGAAGATCCTAAGGACCCTCTTGAAGCAGTACAACCCAAGCGTGAACCAACTCAACAGAGTGCTGGACCCCAGTTGCAAGGGAGCCCCACAAGGTGTCCAAGAACCGCAGTGGTGCTATTGACCGGTAGCTGAAACTGCAAAGTGTCGCTGATTTGGAAAGAGCCCATTGCCGCCACCGACCTTCAAACTGCAGTGCAGGAATCCTCCAGACGTTCTCCCTCTTGTCCCTATGACAGAGGCCCAGGAACCCAGGAACTGCAGGACTGAAACCTGAACAGAAGCCAGCTGGATCCTCTTCTTCCAACCTAAGGTACTGTCTTGACTAAAGGGGTACTTACATTTTTGGTCTGTAGTTTGTCTCATTGGAGACTTACAGTAGCTGCTTTTTCTGCAGAGTTGCTTGTAACTTTGCTTTCACAAGCCTTGCAGCTTGTGGCCCAACAGTGATTTTTTCCTACAAACTCTCTAAATAACATTGTGCAAGACTTTTGTGATATCCCAAGAAGTGCCTCAGCTCCCTAGACATTGTCCCAATTGACTTGGACTGTCCTGGCTCCCTGCAGACTCTTCTAACCCATTGTCTCTGTGTTTAACTGTCCCTCATAGGTGGTGCATACGTTACTTGTATTTCTGGGCAAGGGTAACCTACACTGCATTGGGAAGATTACAAAGTATTCACATATTCTGAGAACTTGTTAACCTTTTTCCTTCCCTAACCTTTTCTTTTTCCACATCCTCAGTATTCCATTAAGTGTTAAAAGTGATATATCAATGTCCACAGTGTCCAAACTACTGAAGTCGCCTGAGGGTGTAGGAAGTGTGCGCGTCACATCCCAAAAAGGTATCTACTTAACTTAAATCTGAGGAAGTATATGTGAAGTGTATTTTTATTGTTGCCAACTGCCCCTTTCTAAAGAAGGCTTATTTAAAACTGTCTGTTAAATAAATAATTATTTTACTAGAAAACCTTGTGTATAAGAGTACTTGTATTTGTGAACCTCTGTTACTACTCTACAGCTCACATTTACCCCTCTTGACATATGTCTGACTGCTCAGTCACTGTACCGACTTGTGTAGTACAGACCTATACCAATAGTTGGGTTATCTATTGCCAAGAGGACAAGGCTGGTGTAGACTCCCACAGGGTTAATGCATCCAATCTTGCCTAACACTCACTATAAAACATAATCTTATTTTAGCCCAGTCATTGACACTTCTTTTGCATATAACTTGATCACATAGTTTCCCCATGTTCATTTTTTCAATCTTGGCAATTCTTTGACATAAACATTTAAGGGTAATCAAAGTAGGTTTTCGCTTACTTTTTCCTGGCTGCATTTTGTGACCTGGCATGTGAGCAATTTGTATGAATTGGGTATATGTTAAACTGGCAGTGGATTTTATTTTTTGACAAAGCAGAACGTGGTATTTGCTGGATTTTATTTTAAAACCATACACCACATTGATTGAATAACACATCATATTGTTTTTGCACACCCAGTCCCAAAAGAAACAAATTATCCTTGTTGAAATCCTGGATTCAGATACATTCAACAAAAGGCAAAAGATGTACCATTTCCATCCAGAGTGGGAATCTTTTTCTTCCAGTGTAAAATGAAAATGTGCATCTTTAATCTACGGTGCCCAAGTTAAATTGGGACAAAAATAGTAATGTTGATAGGATCTTTGCAATAATGCACACCCATTATGAAAATGATATTCCAAAAGGAATTTGCGATTCTAAAAAGTAGGTAAACTAAACAATGCAATGCAAATGCTGTTAGAGGCGTCCTTCAAAAGGTGGCAATTATTTGATGAAAAACAAATGCACTTTTATAGATGGTGCAATTGTGAAGGAAACCGTGACTCTCATGGCTGTGTCTGTTGTAAGCGATTTTAAAAACTGTCCTGAATTCATGCCTTGTGTGCAATTAGGTGCAAACACTATGACAATAAGGATATCTGCACTATGAGCCAGTGTGATTGCCTATCTCTGCAAATCTGCCTTTTTCAGACGAACATCCTGAAATCGTGTGACAGCATCCAAGTGCTGTAATATCATGGTAAATACATATGTTATTCCGTTTTTATGTAGAGAACATCTCGGTTGAAATTCTCATGCTCATGGATATTGCCACCCCAGTAGCTCTTGCCACTAGCTCCCGCCTACTGGCAATTAACTACGAATAGCTCTTGCCAACATAAAGGTTGGAAACCCCTGCTCTAGAATCTCCCCCATCTTGTTTAACTGGTAACATTGTAGATGGAGGAACCCTAGTTACAGGGAAATGATATGGCAATGTAACTATTAATTTATAATCTCAAACCTAAATGATTTTGTTGAGGAGCAACCTGAACAACCTCAGCAGGACCCTTATTTGTTTAGGCTGGGATTAGGAAGGGTGTCCAAATTAACCATAGGGAACTGTCTGTGCGAGTTACAATCCTGGCTTCAATTAACATTTTGAACCTTGAGTATTTAATACCATATTGTTTTGAAGTTTGGAGAAAAATAGTTTTCAAGCAGTCAAAGGTAATTTACACTACTAATGGGGATATTTAACAGGTGAGCAGACATATATTTAAATTTAAAACAGAATAACTTGCTGTACTCTTACTCATTTTCCATCTAGCAATTAATGCTGATTACACAATTAATTTTGACTTAAAGTTCCTCTTCCGATCAGGCAATAATATTACTTGAGCTCCAGCCTGTGCTAATGCTCTGCCAGTACCACTGATCTAAGCACATAAATGGATATTTGTCGGTGGAAGAAGGGCCAAAGCTTTTGTGTGCATTGTTTATTTTTTGTTGGACATATTTGCACTCCCTATTTTGTTTTGTTGGGGGATTTTAAGTAGTGAGTGTCTGGTGCTCCACTTAACTTTAGGGCTGGTTTTGAATAAGTGTTGCAACTGCCCTGTTCTCAGAGAGATGTAATGTTAACGGTAAGTAGTGACACAGGAATTTCTGATTTCATAATTTATGGTGCTGCAATGCTGATGTAATTGTTCTCCTTAATGGTGGGTGGTCTGTTCCCTTGATGCCTGAATTATTTAGTTCTAGTAGCACATGAATTCTTGTTGGTACCCTCCTTTTGGTTTGCATTATTTGGTCTGGCAACGAATGAATCATGTCTGAAATTGATTCCAGTTATGAGAAGCACTATTTGTTCTTTGTAATGCATTTTCAGATGACCATTATCTTTCCACTGGGATAAAGCATATTCGTCTTGAAGTCTTGGCTAGTTTTATGAGCTTTCTTGGACCACATGTGTGTGTTTAGCTGGTATGTGTGCAAAATATGCTGCAAGGTTCACCCTTTATACAGATTTGAAAAGAATTGCAGTTGTTGGAGGGATGAAATTCCCTTCCACACTCCCTTCAGAGATGGTACTTCACAAACTATGCATGCTCAAAGTGACTTAATTTATTGGTCAGTTGCACACAAGGAAAATGAGTGCACGAAATCAAATAATTTCCAAGCTTGGAGCAAAATAATGTGAGGTAACATTGAACACGAGTGATCATGATTCGCGTTCTTAGTTACCAAGATAAGGTTTGGCACACAACCAAGGAAATTTCACTTTCTATGGCAATAGAATATCCTTTTATCCAGACTATGGCACTGAAATGCAACGACGGAGGGCCACAGTACTGAATGCTCTGCTGCCACTGGCGAGGCTGCGCATTAATGTGGCGTTTTATTTTTCTTAGAGTGCACAGATATATTTGTTCTTCTTCCCAGTACACTGAATGAAAAAACTTTGGATGCTGAATGGCAAATACACACTCACACACGCTCACACATGCGCACAGACACAGCTAAGCTAGGTTATAAAATTGCTCTTAGAAGGCCTATTTATTCACCAAAAGTATACATAAATGAATTAATGCAACAAGAATAATAAATGAATACATAAATTAAAAAATCTAAATAAGATACATCACGTTGACAAGCTGCAAGGCACCACCTCATCTCGCCAGCAGTCCTTGAAAAGCTCCCAAACACAGGCAGGCAGAGAGATCTTTGGCATCAACGGGCCTGGAGCGATGCGTCCACCCTCCAGTGAATCTTTCTTTCTGCCTGCTGCAGCGCTCTTCATTTTAAACCAATCCGCAAATGCATGATGGCATTTTCCAGAACTTTCTGGCTTTGAGTCTCTACCTGTTGACGGTTCCTATGGCTCTCAGGCCGGAGTGACCCATGGCAACCCCAAGAGGCAAAGCTCTTCCCTTTCTCAGGAAAGCAGCAATAAACTACATAACTTCTCTACAGTTTTCTGCAAATCGCAGAACAACGTTATCAGATACCAGCTGGCATCGGCTCATTCTAGCCTATACGTGCATCTTATCTCCGTGTCCTTGGGGCAATGCAAAAAAACATATGCAATAGGCAGCGCTAAACATATGCAATAGGCAGCGCTGAACACATGCTAACCAGTGGAATAATACAAAGAATTCAAATTAAGTGCAACTACCACTGAGGCCTGCAGTAAATGTCCATTATGGCACTGGGCGCACCCAAAATGCACTGCACGCGGACGCCCTAGTTTAGTCAAAAGCATTACAATCCACCCTTATGTATTTTACTTCCATAACTCAGTGGCATTAAAGTCGGTTTCGGAAACCGACGAAACGTCATAACTAAGTTAGGAATACATTGAATACAACTCAGCCGAACTTTTTAAAATCTGCAAGAAGCTGGCCAACCCTGCTGCAGTATCCACCCCTCCTCTCGCCTCTCAGGCTCTTTGCAATGCCCCTGCCGCACACTTTGTCTCAAAAATCCAGGACATCTTGTCCACTCTCTCCTCCTCTCCTTCTCTGTTTGCTGGCCCACCTTCAGCTAACCGCCCTCCCTCTTTCTCTTCCTTTCCTCTCTTCTCCGCCGATGAGGGCCCTAGAGAAGTCTGATCTATGAAAGCCTCATCAAAACAGGTCCATCCTGTTGCTCTAAAACCATTAAGGACCACTTTGATACCCCTGGTCCGGCCCTTGCCGATTTCTGCAACCTCTCCTTTGCCTCTGGGTCTTTTCCCCTCCCCTCTGAAACACTCCTTTGTGCATCCTCTCCTCAGGAAACCCACAGCCGATCCTTCTTGCCTGGCTAACTATTGCCCAATTTCCATAACTCCCTTTTTGGATATGCTCCTGGAAAAGCTTGCCATCTCTCAGCTTAACCTCCAACTGCTCTACTGAACATCCGTGAAGACCTGCTCTCCAACCATGACTATAACATTCCCTCTGTCCTCATCCCACTTGATCTCTCCCCTGCTTTCGACACAGTCAACCATACCACCCTGCTCAATCGTCTCTGTGACAAACTGGGTATCACTGATCAGGCTCTGGCCTGCTTGACCTCTTTTCTCTCTGATCGACCCTCCCAGGTACAACTTGGGTCCTTCCTATGTTCCATCTCCCTTTCTACCTGCGGTATTCCCCAGGGTTCTACCCTCTCGCCCTGGCTTTTCAACAAATACCTGCCAACTCTCGCATACTGCATTTCCATCTTCTTCTCAAATTTCCAGTGCTATGCTGATAGTTGTTTCGGTAACTGAGATCCAATCAGTCATAGTTTGGCGCTGGCCCAGTGGTACTTAATATTTAATAAGTTTTGATTTCCACACTTGGTACGTGTTGCAATAGATATTGGTTTATTGTTTGTCATGTGCTACATACATTGGTTGTCACCCTTGTGACATGCATATCTAGCCGGTCACGACTTTCAAAGAATTCCAAGAAAGCAATTGCTTAGGTTTCACTAATGCCGACATGTATTTCAACTTTAAGGTTTTTCTCAAGGCAATAACGTCTAACGTATGATCCCAGTTGGTAAGCGCCTGTGTCAATTGGAAATTAGTGAACTGCATAGTTCCGGAGCCCAGCTGGGCGTTGCCGTTGTACGAGGTCTCGCAGTGATCTGCTGTGTGAAGCGGGCGGCAGGCCAATAACTGAGCAAGGCCATACAGGCACCAGAACAATCAAAACTGTAGCTCAAAGATCCACAGTTCCCAAAAGCTCCAACCCTTCGCAACCTATACTGATGACACCCAACTCATTTTCAGGCTTCCTTCAGCCACCTCCTCTCCTTCCCTCATCTCTGACTGTCTCATCGCCATTCAAAATTGGTGTGCCGCCAACGATCTCTGTTTAAATGCCAACAAGACTGAGATCCTCCTCATTGGTACACATCTCCATCCTTTCCCCTCACTCTCTGGCCGGCCTCCCTTGGCCCTTCTCCTGCCCCTACCTGCGAAGCTAAGAACCTTGGGTCATCTTTGACTCCACACTTTCCTTCCCCCCACACATCTCTGATGTCTCTAAAAAGTCAAACATCTTACTGCACCTCCTTACAGGTAATCCTCCTTTCCTCACCTTCCCTCAGAAGCTCACTGTCTTTGAAGCTCTGATTCTTTGTAGGTTGGACTGCTGTAACAGTCTTTCTAAATCTACCTGCCTCCACTCTCTGCCCTTTACAACTAATCCAGAACATGACTGCAAGACTTGTCCTTGGCCTCAAGCCCTGGGATTGTATCTCTCAAGCTCTGAAATCCCTTCATTGGCTCCCAGTGGATGCAAGGATTAAATTTAAAACCCTTTGCATTGTCCACAAGGCTTTCTGGGGCTTGGGTCCAAAATACCTTCAACTATCCCTCCGTAAATACCTCCCCTCTCGAGCCCTTCGCTCCTCTACGTCGACCTCCCTCAGGGTCAGTTGTTTTTCAAAGAAAAGTGCTGGAGGTATATCTGTCTTCGGCTGAGGCCTCCCTTTGGAACTGTCTCCCTGCCACCTTGAAACTTGAGGAGAACCATCTACGGTTCTGGAAGCTCCTCAAGACCTTCCTCTTCGCTTCTGCCTTTGCCCCACTTCTCCCCTGCTGATCTGCCTTCTCCCTCTGCACTGTGAACCTGGCCACCCTCTGTCCTTCGGGCCCAGGTACCTGCTCACGCTGCCACCTTCTTGCACTGCCTCCGGGCCACCCCTTGCACTGGTGCCTGTATCTGTACCCATAAAGTCCCCCACCCACCTTTCTTCTGCACTTATCAGATGCACCCTATCTGACTAAACCTGGCACCTTTGCCTCTTACAGGCTGCACTACCACCGCTAACACCCTATTTAATTATTTATTTTGTTCTTTCGTATGCTCTGCATTTTACCCCTTTTTCCCTTGCCCAGGCACTTACGCGTTCTCAATGTCACTGGGCCTAGTAAGATCTTTGTTTTTGCTTCTCCCCTGTACCCTTCCCTTCGCCTGGTCGCGCTCTGAAACACCTGTGTATGAGCGCGATATAAATAAAAGATCATATCGTAACAACAAAAAATTATAATAATCACACATACATGCAAAGGCATAATAGAGTTCCTCCAGCATCTGGAATCCAAGAAAACAACCAATCCCACCAATTCCTAGTATGATACTGCGTTACCTGTTCCATTAAGTCTTTCAAACTTTGAATGTGATTTTCAATAGACTGGGAATGGTCACTTAGATTAAAACGGCACATGCCTTTAAAATGTGTTACAACGCCCCCTCTTTCACATATTATTCAGCGGTCCACACGTCTTTTTCCAGGATAGATTACATCCTGGCAGACGAGATCCTGCCCCCATTCATTTCGGGCTACAGGATTGACCCGGTCCCCTGGTCCGACCATGATCTGGTCCGCATCACCATAGCGAGGGGAGGGCTAAGCGATCGCAGGGGGAGGTGGAAGTGCAATGACTCCTTGTTGAAAGACGAGGTCCTAGCCCAGGAAGTTCTTGAGGCCATCACAGACTTTTTCGAAATCAACGACAATGGGGAGGTAGGTTCGCATACCTTATGGGACGCCTTCAAGGCTACCCTTCGGGGAGTCCTGATCAAAATGGGAGCCCAGAGAAAAAGGGAAAGGGAGACCCAGGAAAGGGTTTTGAGGGCGAAGATTGCCCAACTCCAACCGGGGGGCCCTCCCACGGCCCCCTTGGACCGTGCTCCGGTGGCCGCTCTGGCCGACCACAGGCTCCAGCTGAGGGATCTCCTCCTCCACAAGACGGAGAGAAGTCTCCAACTGGTCAAACAAATGTATTACGAAAAGGGAGACAGGGCGGACAAGATATTGGCTTGGAAACTGAGGGAGGTTCAGAGAAGTAGATTGGTGAAGGCAGTGAAGAACGAGGCGGGTGTGGTGGGCCACGATACGCCCCACATTCGAGAGGCCTTCCGCCGATACTACGAGAAGTTATACTCTTCGGAATACAATGGGGGTGAGGCGGAGATTAAGGGGTTCCTAAACTCTTTACAGATCCCGGCCCTGTCCAGAGAGATGGCGGAGGGGTTGGAGGGTCCGGTGACGGAGGACGCGGTGGAACGGGCGATCCGAGGTATGAAAGTGGGCACTTCCCCGGGGGAAGACGGTTACTCGGTCTACTTCTATAAAAGGTTCCGCTCGACCCTTTCCCCCCACTTGGTGAAGGTGTTCAACGCGGTGCTGGAGGGGGGGTTCCCTCCCGGACTCCATGATGGAGGCAATCATAGTGGTTCTCCCCAAAGAGGGCAGGGACCCTGCGGAGTGTTCCTCCTACCGCCCAATTTCTTTGTCGAATATTGACGTAAAAATCCTGGCCAAGGTGATAGGGGGGCGGGTGGAGGGGAACCTGACGAAACTGATCCATGGTGACCAGGTGGGGTTCATCAGGGGAAGACAGGGCTCAGATAACATCCGTAAAACTATTGATCTACTTCACTACGCCCAGGTGTCTGACCTAGACGCAAGCGTCCTGTCCCTCGATTCGGAAAAGGCGTTCGACAGGGTGGAGTGGAGATTCATGGAACTCACCCTCCGGAAAATGGGCTTTGGGTCACACATTAGAGAATGGGTGGCGGCGTTATATAGGGCCCCAAGGGCTAGGGTCCAAGTGAACGGCAAGTTGTCAGAACCATTCCCCCTCTCGCGGGGAACAAGGCAGGGTTGCCCACTGTCCCCTTTGATCTATGTCCTCTCCATGGAACCCCTGGCCATCGCGGTCAGAGCTCACCCGGACATAAGGGGGATAAGGCGAGGTGAAGTGGAATTCAAACTCTCCCTGTTAGCGGACGATATCCTGGCCTACCTGGTGGACCCGGTGTCCTTGCTTCCCCCCCTCCTGTCCCTGATGGCAGCCTTTGGTCGCCTCTCGGGCCTGAATATTAATGCCTCTAAATCAGTTCTGCTCCCCATGAGATCCCTGGACCCGGTCTTGGATCCGCTGGTCAGCCTGGAGGGGATAACAATAGGGAAGGTCTCCATTAGATACCTGGGAGTCCTTCTCACCCGGGACCTGTCCAACCTCGCCCAGGACAATTATGATCCCGTAGTTTCAAGAGTCACTGCTGATCTTAGGAGGTGGGGGGCAAGGATTCTGTCATGGTATGGCCGGATGACGGCGGTGAAGATGAACAAACTCCCGCGCCTGCTATACCTCTTTACCGCCCTCCCGACTAAAGTCCCCGACCAAACCTTCAGGGTCCTCCAGAACGCGGTGCGGGAATTTATATGGCAGGGTAGGACCCCGAGAACCGCAAAGGCCGTCCTGACCTTGCCGAGGGAGGAGGGAGGATTTGGGCTGCCAGACTTTCAACTCTACTTCCGCGCTTCCCAGCTGCGCGTACTTCGGGAACATATGAAAGAGGGGATGGGCACATACTGGTCGTACCTAGAGGACATGGACGCTCACCCGCTTAAGGTTCGGGACCTCCTTTGGGCCCCAAGCAAATTCATCCCGAACAGACTCAAATCACACCCAACTTTGGGAGTCCTCTGGGCGATCTGGAAGGAAGGTCCCCAGACGGCTCACTTAACGACATGGCCGTTACCGATGTCCTCGCTCTGGGGTCACCCCCTCAAACTGGGTAGCAGGGGGTTCCGCAACGCACAGTCATGGTCCGACTCGGGGCTGGAGTGGGCGGGCAAGTGTTTAGGGAAGGAGAGTTTCTGCCCTATGAGGAATTGAGAGAGGCCCTGGGGCAGGGGTCCCTCACCATATTTGCATATCTCCGCTTGAAGGGAATCCTTGGCGACCAATCCTGGGGACAGGATTTGAAAAGACAGCTGACCCCCTTTGAGAAATTCCTGGACACAGCGACTACCAGGAAGGGGGCGATCTCGGGGATGTATAGAATACTGAACACTGTTAACCTGGGGGAAAGGAGGAGATTCCGCACCTTCTGGAGGGACTTGCCGGGGGAGGAGATCTCTGAAGACGCCTGGGCAAGGATATTTAAAATAGCCTTCCATGGGAACTTATTCACAGCGGACATGGAACACAACCTCAAGATCCTTCAGGGGTGGCATAGAGATCCCGCAAAATTGTCGAAGATGTTTACGGGAGTGTCCCCCGCTTGCCCGAGGGGTTGCGACCAGGTCGGTACAAGAGGGCACATGTGGTGGCACTGCCCGAAAGCACAGGCGTATTGGGGGGAGGTTAGAGGCTGGATTGCGGAAGTCTCGGAGGAACTGCTCCCCCTAAACCCTCTAACAATGCTACTGGGCCTCCACCCTGAGGACACGGACATAGCCAGATACCCAAGAATGTGGGATACAATGCTGAGGGCGGGCAGGGTGGCCCTGGCCCAGAAATGGAAAAGCCTGGAGACCCCCTCAAAGGAGGACTGGTTAAAAAAAAGTTAAAAACATGTTCCTGATGGATAAACTCACGGCAATGATGAACAATGGTCTGAGCACATTCCGAGCCAACTGGTACGGGGTACAGCAGACATGGGGATGGGACGTTCACTGATCCACAGGGTAGAGTCACGGAAGGAACTGGCGCCCACGCCCTGGGAGACGGCGGACATTACACAGCCACACATACAGTCAACGCTCAGACTCTTTCTCAAGCTCCGGATACATTGAGCTCTCTACGCGTCTCCTTACAAGAAGCAGGCGCAAAGGGGACTAAGTTTGTTTGGTGGGGTGTGTTCGCGGGGGGAGTGGGCGGGGGGGGTCACCGGGCCTGTTATAAGTATAATTTTTTATCTTTGCTGAAAAAGGTTTCATGCCCGTTCGTTCTAATATGAAAATGCTAATAAAACAAAGTTTAAAAAAAAAAAGTGTTACAACTAGGTTATGTTTCAGCAACAAATAATAGCAGCTCGATTTTGCAAGGTTGCCTTTCTGATAGTTTGGTTATCTAGAAGCAGTTCCTCTAAAGCTTGAGAAGCATGGTTGAGTCCTTTTATCACTGAACATGCTTGCTTAATTAATGATTTATAGCCCCCAATGAATATGCTAGAGCTAAAACTTCTGATTCTGACAAAAGGTGCACATTTGATTCAGTCTGGGGATAGCTCTATAGATTAAAATCTTTCTTTCCATTCGATGTGATGCTATTTGCAAAGGAAACATCATTAAACCTGTCTGTGTTAAAGCACATGGTCCTCCAGAAATATTGGCTGCATTGTAAGTGTATGTAGTGTTGCAGCAAGAAAAAAGCCATCCTGTCGGAAGTTTCACATGGTTCAAATGACTAGCCGCTACAACTGTATGATTACAGGCCATAGTATTGTTTACATTAGTACATGTGCTTGGAGTGTGTCAACCCAACTGCTTCTCAAACACAGTTTGGTTTTTCTCTTTGGTTACGTTCCGGTGTTGACATTTGCCAACCTCTCTTGGTTCACAGGTCATACGATAGCAAACATTGCCTTGGGTGACATTGTATGTCACTATCTGAGTAAGGTTTCTCCACTTTTTTTGTTTTTCTTGGCAAAACCTACAATTTTCGTAAACGGAGAATGATTGCCGCACATTGGAATCCTCCACTAAAGAATCATTGTGCAACACTCCAAAAATCTTTCTAAAAATTGATCAGTACGTGGCACTGCTACTAGACATGTGTTCAGCAAGTCTCCTGCATTGTGCACACCAGTCGAACAGAAATGTGAAGTGTTTAGAACCTTCTGTGCAAGATATGCCCAGAAGTTCTCTGTTTGGTAAAATACCTCTGCCGTGCGAGCTCTTGTTCAGCCGGCGTCGTGGTTTCTTGAGCTTACACCTGCCACCCTCATAACGCTTTGTTAATCCGGTACTTCGTGCTTGTTGTGGCTGGTGTTTCGGGCTCGGCATCAGGCAGCCCCCGGACTTCATTCCATAGCATTGTCTCACATTTAACGGCTGCACAGATACGACACCTTGTGTTTGCTGCAGTGTGCTGCTTTATTTTCCCGAGTGGAGTCCATTTAGTATCACAATTACACCAGCCAGGCACAGGTTATACAAGGCAAACAAACACACAAAAGAAATACCGATGTTGATAACCATTCTCTTACATGTCATTTGTCTGCTGGCACATAGTCCAATTTCTCTTTGCCAGGCTCCATTACCAAGACTGCTTGGTCTTTGCCTGATGCTATGACATCCACAGGTACGGGTGGGCCACTTGGTTTTTCTACCCACACTTTCGCACCTGATACCATGCTGTCTGATGAGCAAAAACCGCAATCCCCACGAGAAGTTAATACTTTAGGCGGTTCTCTCTTTCTGATTCCAGATCTAGGGTCAATTATTCCCATGTGTTCTGGTGGAATCTGTACTCCAATCCCAGTTTCAATTACTGTTGTACCTCTTGGTTTTTTGATGAGAATGCAAGTCTACCCCTCAGAGTCTGGCGTTATCTCCCAATATAACAGTCTGTTCAGCTGAATTAGGTTGCATCTGCAATGCAGGCATCAGCACTCGTGTCAATGGTGATTCATTTTCAGTCAGTGGTCTATTATTCAGAATCTGCTGATTTGCACAATTGTTCTTTCAGCAAACCATTCATTCGATCAATCAAACCTGCTGCTTCCGGCTGATATGGTGCATGATAGAGCCACTCAATTCCTGAATCAACTTACTGTTCAAGTGTAAGCCATTGTCACTTTGAATTTGCAAGGGCACGCCGTAATACAATGTAATCTGATCTAATCATTTTAATGGTGTTCAGTTGTGTGGCTCTCCTACCTGGTAGTACCATCAGACATCCAGGATGTGTGTCACAATCGTAAATGCATACTGACAACCTTTACTGATAGGCAGAGGTCAAATATAATCGATCTGCCAGATTTGACCCGGCAGCTCACCTCTTTGTAAAGTGCCCTTGACAATATGAGCAATGGGTCTGTCCTCCAGATGTTGACACATAGGACATTGAAAAATCACTGTTTTCAATAACTCTAAAGGGATGACATTTCCCAGATATCTTTCCACAATTCATTGGAGTCAATTTTCCACCCATTCTTCTGCCATGTTGGCAGCCATGTAGCTAACCCATTAGCCACTGTCCATGAATCTGTGTACAGTTGACATTGACCAGATATTTCTTGTTCCAAAGCTTGATATACTGCATAAAGTTTCTGCAAACTGGGCTGCTCACTCCTTTGCCGGACGTTGTTAGAATCTTTTTTGTTTTAGGATTATATGACAAAGCTTTCCAATAACGCTCAGTTCCTACATAACGAGCATGTTCTGTCTGTTCTACCATCAAATCCCCATAAAGTACTCCCCATTTTACTGGAGACTCATGCACTTCGTTACCTTCCTGTGGTATGTATCTACAGGTGGTGCACTAACCACTTGCTCATGTAAATGCTGGCTTCTTGGGCATGTCCTATCGTGTGTGTTTTTGGAGAACTTAAAACCCATTGCATAATCAGGATTTCTGGCTTGATCAGTACATCATGACCCACTGTCATTTGTTAAATATCAACAAGAGCCCAATAGCAAGCTAGCAATTGCTTCTGAAATGGAGTGCATCTATCAACAGCCTCGGCTAATTTATGACTCCCAAATCCTAAAGGAACCTGTTTTCTGTCTTGCTTTTGCCACAAGCTCCAGTTAGCGTAATTTTCATGTACTGACACATTCAACTACACTTCTCCTGACTTCAAAGGCCACAAATCAAGTAAAAGCTGCAGTGTCTTTTGCCAAGCCAAATGCTCTATGTTGTCTGTCTCCACACACAAACTCATCCTTCTCCAGCATTGGATCTTTCATAGATTCACATGCTTGAATATTCCCGTTGTCAGACTGGGAATCCTCGGTGATAAAACATAATTATTAAAATGTTTAATATACATGCCTTCTCCCCTAGAAAATGCGTGTAAATACTCCATTGTGGCCTATGACCATTCTATTGTGAGGTGAAAGGGTTTAAGCTCCGCACCAGTCAGCCATCTTCAGATTTTTCACTGCAGTCTGTCAGACAGAAGGAATCCTCCAGCTTTCTGAGCTTTCGAATTTGTTTCACCTTTTGTGTGAAGTTTATATTTTTGTAATATATTCTACTGGTTTCCCCTCCTTAGGGGCTTTCTATTCTGAGCCTTCTGGATGTGGAAAACATTTTTCTTGGCACTATTTTGTCGAGTGAAAGTTCCCCTCAGCATGGCTGACCTTCATCTGCCAAGAAGCCTTCCCTGATTAGGGACTGCACGAGGTGCAGGAAGAAACTGGTCTACATGAATGATCCACATGACCACTGTATTTACTGCTTATATCCAGATGACATCAATAAATGTGACATTTGCAGGACTTTCTCCACCAAAACCCTGCAAGACAGACACAGGAGACTTCAGTTAAACCTAGAAGCCAAAGATCTATCCTCTGACAAGGAGTCTGCCAAGACCGCTCCTGTAACGTCTACTAAACCATCTGAGAGGCAAACTTCTAAGAGAAGGGCCTCTTCAGTGGAAAGAGTTCCTCTCCCTCTCATAAGGCTAAACGAAAGTTGGAAGCCTCTTCTTCTATGCCTTCCTTGGACTCAGGACACCACAAGGCACGTCATCCTGAAGAAAAAACCACCTCCAAAGGTAAGGAGGCGTTTTCAAAAAACCAGGGTGGCGGGGCAGTCCACAGAGAAGCCGTCCACGAGCAGCAGCAAGGTCAGGACTCACCGACTACCAAGCCGTCGACGAAGCCACCATCAACTACGACAACCCTCCAAGCCTCATCGTCCACGACCAAATCCTCATCAAAGTCATCGTCCACGAAGCAGTCGTCGATGAAGCAAGCTCATCACTCGTCGATGAAGCTGTCGTCGACGGATCAACCACCTTCAAAGTCTTCGTCCACGAAACCACCGTCGACGACTCCGAAAATGTTTGTGTCTTCTGAAGAAGTAGAACCCACAACACCATTCACTGATGTCACGGATAAGCCATCCAATGTGAGCAGTCTCCACAAGTCTTTGGGTGCAACGTCTCCAATTTCAGATACGCCTAAGCCAGTTGGAGCACAACTGTCCCCTTTAGAAGAGATGGCAGAACTCCCGGACTTCATTCTTCAGGAGGAGTTCTCAGACACAGAAATTCTTGGTGAGCAACCTTTCCTCATTCCGTAGGAGCCAAGAACCCCCCCTGAGGGATGCTTCACCTTGGCATAGAACGCTCAGACTCTCCCCTTCCAGGAGTTCACCACAGAAAAGAGCATGATCACCTGAGCCCTCCACGTAGATATAGGAGCAGAACATTCAGTGCTTCACGGACAAGAGTCCCCTCTCCAGCATCACCGCATAGACCTCAATCTCCAGTTTGAGATCCAACTACGGTACCCTCATCTGTGTCAGTATCTGATTGACAAGAGGACCCGTTCAGGGATTTTTGGGATCCTGAGGAAGGGGAGATTACACAGGAACCTGATGCTCCCAGTGAATGTGATGATTATATTGTTGCGAAACCCAGGAAGAAAGACTCCCCAGGTGATTCGTCGCCTCCGGACGATTTGGTATTGTTTCATACTATAATTGGTAAAGCTGCAGACTTGTTCAAAATAAGTTTCATCGGAAGAGAAGAAGTCAGTGCTTTATGAGCCCAGAGACAAACGCAGAAGAACGGATACCACCATTCCTCTTCTCAACACCATATGGGAGTCTGGGTCGAAGATACTGGCCACGCCTTTATCCACACCTGCTTTAGTGTCAAGACCTGAAAAGAAGTACAAGGCACCTGACTCGGCACCGCTTTGTTTAAGGCGTCATACTAAGCCAGACTCAGTCATCACAGTAGCGGTCAGAAAGAAGTTAGCCAACCCATCATCACCACTGTCAGCACCACCAGACAAGGAAGGTCGTAAACTGGAAGCCATGGGTAGAAAGGTGTCTTCCTCAGCATCTCTCACGCTGTCATAATGCCTACCTCCGGGCATCAGGACCAAGCCCATCAGCTCCGGGAGCAGGCATCCAGATTCTTATTAAAACCCCAACAGCCCCGGCTGGGGGCTGTTTGGTTTCAGTCCTGGCGCCTTAGGCGCCAGGCTTATCATAGAAATCAGTCCTGGCGCCATAGGCGCCAGGCTCATAGACTTTACTTACCTGATGCAGACCATGCTGCAAGTGAGTCCAAGCCAACGTGAGGCCTGGATGGGACTATTTTATTACAGGGACTATTTTTTACTCGGGCGTGGTTCTGGGGAACTTCTTACCTGGAACTACTTTGGAGGCTATTTAAACCACGCCCGAAAAGCAGCACACGCTTCAGGTTATTCTGCATCCAGCAGTGTAACGCTCACCGTGCCTGCAGTCAGCATCCAGTCTTCTGCCTCGCCCGCCTCGAATCTGGAACTCCTAAAACAAAGAGGAAAGAAAAGGACAAGGTTAGAAAACAAACTATTTTCGAATTCCTCACCTGATTCCGGATCCATCTCGCCTCCGGACCTGGAAAGAACATCATTTCAGTACGCGTCGCATCTCCAGCTGCAGCGCCGCGCCATACTCACCAGTCGTCACAGCATCTTTTGATTCGGCACTGCCTCCATCATTTCTTCGCCGAACTCTGGCACCTGGGGGACAAAAGAAAACAACAAGGTGAGCCGAGAAAACCAGCAAATATAACTCTTATCACCATAGACTTACCTGATTTACCACCGGAGGCATTATTCTATAACTCTCCACATCTTCGTGTGCCGCACCTGCAAAGAGAGAGAAAACAACACGTTAAACATATGCAACATTTACTGGACAGTGTCGGGTAATACAGACTCTTACCTCAGCGCCACCAGCTACCACTAGAGCATCTTCTCACAAACTCAGCTGTAAGACAAGGAAGGAAGGGGGGGAACAAGAGTGAACATCAGACATATTGAACTCTATGAACTTGATACATACTGGTCCTCGCCAGGAACCTCAGAGTCAATACTCTCCAGAACTCTCCCACGCCTTCAAACCAGTGAAGTAATAGGCATCAACGCGCCCCTGCAATCCATGCAGGATGGAGAGCTCATCTTTCAAGAGTATAAGGTGAGATTGCTGAGAGGGCACTTCGGAGGTGATTAGTGGGGAGGACTGTGGGGATACCATCACTTGAATCCACGGGTGGCTAAATCCATCTCTCCACTTGCAGGAGAATACTTCTACGGGTCAAGCAGACAAGATTAGGAGGGCCAGTCCAGTCAGTCATCTCTGCACTACGCATCACGTTGGTGGAGACCGCAGCCGTCCGGGTCCGACCGACGCCCCTGTGGGAGCCAGGTGAGTGTAACACACGATTAGAGCGGGCAATGCATTAGCCATGACAGCCAGGTTTGACCGTGAACTTTGGCTTCATATGTCCAAGCTGACCAAACATCTACCAGCAGATTTACAGGAAGGAGCCAGGTCCATCATTGCGGACGGAGAAGCTACTTCAGACCACATGATCGACGCTGCTGTCGATGTGTCTGAGTCAGGTTTCAGACAAATGGCCCACGACACGGTACTAAGGAGACAGGCATGGATGAAGGCCACAAACTTCAGGCTTAAGGTGCCGGCACAAATTTTGGACATGCCCTTCGACGGGCAACACTTATTTGGCAAAAAAGTAGATGACCACCTAAAAGGAATTAAAACGGACATGGATGCAGCTCGAGCCATCAGTTCCTTGAAGGATAAATATAAAGACTGCAGGTCTTTTCGGCCCTTTCGAGGTTCAGCGTCAAAAGACAGAGGACATACGCGTTCTTCCTATGGTCAAAAGTCGCAAGGTAACTCATTCCAAGGCAACAGATATCAATCCGCCAACAGGTATTCCCAGAGAGGAAGGCGCAGCTCTTCCCAAGGTAAAGCCCAGAACAAACAAAATTGACCATTCGGTTCTTCCTCCTCTGCGAACACCTGTAGGGGCGAAGGGTAAGCCAATTTTTTCAACACTGGAATTGGATTACATCGGACAAGTGGGTATTACAGGTGGTCTGCAGGGGTCACACCATTGAATTCCTTGACCATCCTCCATCCCTTGCCCCCACACCTGCAAAGTTCACATGCTGAGGAACGTCATGGCAGAAGTTCAGAAATTACTGCACAAAGCAGCTATAGAGCCAGTTCCTTATTCCCAGAAAGGAAAAGGTTTCTATTCCCGCTTCTTTCCAATAAAAAATAAAAACGGTCAATGGAAGCCCATATTGGACTTAAGGGCACTCAACAAATGCATGAAACGCATCAAATTCAAAATGATATCCCTGCAAGGCGTCTTACCGTGGCTGAACAGAAACGACTTCCTAGCCACTCTGGACTTAAAAGACGCATATTTCCACAATCCAATTCATCCTGCCCACAGACAGTTCCTCAGGTTCGCTATAGGAGACCTACATTTCCAATTCAGTGTACTCCCGCTAGGGCTGAAATCGACACCAAGGGTATTTACCAAATGTCTGGCGCCAGTAGCAGCGAACCTCAGAAGGTTGGGAACAGAGGTCTTTCCATATTTGGAGGACTGGTTGATAAGGGCAAGCTTCTACAGTCCAGCTCAATTGGCAGTATCGAAACGATAAAACTCCTAAAAGGGTTAGGTTTTTTGATAAACATAAAATCCTGCCCAGCACCCAGCAAGACGGTTCTCTTTCTGGGGGCCGAGTTCGACACCACCATTCTTAGGATAAGACCATCGGCGGACAAGTACCAGCCATCCTCCGCTCCACATCATTGTTCCTAGAAAAAGAGACGACCACGGTACGCTCTTTCAAATCCCTCCTGGGCATGATGTCTTCATGTATATTTCTCATACCAAATTGCAGACTTCACATGAGACCAATCCAGGAGGCCCTGGACCACCAATGGAAACAAGCCAGGGGTTCATGGGAAGATGTGTCCAGATGCCTACAGCAGTGCACAAGGCACTTCGATGGTGGAATACTCCACGGAACCTGCTCCAAGGGATGCCATTCCAGGCACCAACATCTACTCTTCTCTTAAGGACAGATGCGTCCCTTTCGGGATAGGGAGCGCACTTGGCGGACCTCCAGACAAAAGGGGCTTGGTCCAGACAGTTCCACATCAATGTCCTAGAGCTCAGGGCGATATGTTGTGCTCTAAAAGCTTTCCTTCCAGGATTGACGGGTCAAGTCGTGGCCATCCAGACAGACCATATAACCTCCATGCACTACACAAACAAGCAAGGAGGCACAAAGTCAGATCTTATCACAGGAAGCCCAACTACTATGTTCATGGGCCTTGCACCACAAAGTCCAGATCAGGGCGGAACATCTCCCGGGAGTGGACAATGTCTTAGCGGACAAGCTGAGCAGGGAGTACGCGTCATCCCACGAATGGGAGTTAGACGAAAAGGAAGTTCAACAGATTTTCTCTGTATGGGGCCATCCGCAGATCAACCTCTTTGCCACCAGAGTCAACAGAAAATGTCAAGTATTTGCCTCAAGGTTCCCGAAACATCAGTCAGCAGGAGATGTATTCTCGTTGGACAGGACAGGGAAGTTCCATTATGCCTTCCCCCCCCATTCCACTCATATCCAGAGTTCTGCGCAGAATGAAAGAACAGGATTGCTCCATGATCATAATAGCACCGGATGGGCACGACAGATCTGGTACCCGACTCTGCAGCATCTATCCCGGTGGCCTCCAATTCACCTCCAGGCACATCAATACCTCTTGAGTCAACAGAACCACAAAGTCCTCCACCACGAACCAGCAAGCCTCTCCCTCAAGGCCTGGTTCCTGAGCAGCTCAAACTCATGAACTTGAACCTTCCGGCAGACTGATGGGACATAATCAGGGCCTCTAGAGCCCCCTCGACAAGGATCACCTACGTGCGGAAATTGACCCGCTTCTCTGAGTGGTGTGAAACATCTACAATTAACCCACTTACAGCTTCGGTAGTACAGATACTACCTTACTTATTACATTTGGCTAAGACAGGTCTCTCCCTATCCTCCATCAAGGTGCACCTGTCAGCCATATTGGCATACACGACGACTCCAGGATCGCAGTCATTACTCTCTCTTTCGGCCATCAAAACCTTCCTAAAGGGGTTGATACGTACTTACCCTCCTACACCCTCATCAGGTTTTTCCTGGAGCCTAAACACTGTGCTAATGGCCCTCATGGAACCCCCTTTCTGACCCGTTCACAGATGTGAAATAACATTCTTATCTTGGAAAGCGGCTTTTTTGATATCCATGACTGGGAATCCTCGGTGGATCCAGGAGGATCAGTGAATTACAAGCCTTGTCTTCAGAACCTCCTTGTACTTTGTTTCAGCAAGACTGTGTCATTTTGAGGACACACCCAAAGTTGCTGCCCAAGGTCTTATCGGAAAGGACACGCACAGGGTGCATTGTTCTACCATCTTTCTTTCGGAACCATACCTCGGAGGCGGAAAGAGCTTTACATTCTCTAGATGTGACTAGGGTTTTGAAATTCTACTTGCAGAGAACTAAGGAGTTCCGCTTATTTAACAGACTGTTCATTGCCTTCTCTGGCCGCACAAAAGGGCAACATATCTCCAAGCAAAGTCTGGCAACATGGGTCTCGTTATGCATCACCTATTGTCATCAATTGAAGGTCGACCCCCCACTCCAGACCGCCTTCAGCACACCATCAGAGGGAGAGCGGTATCAGTAGCGTTTCACGCAGGGGTACCCTTGAAGGACATCTGCAGAGCCGCTACCTGGAGCACTCTGCACACGTTCGCCAAACACTACTGCCTAGCAGAAGATACCAACAAGGAGTCTGCTGCTGGACAGTCAGTGCTCCGCCAACTCTTTGCATAAGGTAGGACCAACCTCCTTTCCCGCATTTCCCTGAGTATGTAACAGTTGTGTTGCTGCATGGTAAAGGTTTGTCAGAAATACATTTTCTGCATCTATGCTTATATATGTATATATGGTGGCACGCTTTAACTGTTTGGTATTCTATTCAAGCATCTGAATCTCTGAAAGATCCAATGCTGGAGAAGTCTCTTACTTACCTGTAACTATTTCTCCAGCATCGGTATCTTTCATAGATTCACATGCGCCCACCGCCTCCCCTGAGAGGATGCTCCTGCGCTCGGCATCCATCATACTGTAGTTTCTATGGTTCAAAATCTGAAGGTGGCTGACTGGGGCAGTGCTTTAACCCATTCACCTCATTGGTTGGGGCCATATAGGACCAAAGTGAGGTGGATGGACTACACAATAGAATGGCTCATAGGCCACAATGGAGTATTTACATGCATTCTCTAGGGGAGAAGGGGTGTATATTAAACATTTTAATAATAATTTTTTATCGCCGAGGATTCCCAGTCTGACGACGGGGAATATTCAAGCATGTGAATCTATGAAAGATACCAATGCTGGAGAAATAGTTACAGGTAAGTAACTAAGACTTATTTTATGTCTTTTTGTAAGTGGAGCCAATATTTGCCCTAAATGTGGTATATGCGGTCTCCAAAATCCAAACGGCCCTATGAACTGCTGAGCTTGTTTCTTGTTCACAGGACTGGTAAAAAGAAGTATCTTTTGTCCGGCTTTCGGCACCATCTCTCGATGCCCATTAAGCCACTGAATTCCCAGAAATACCAGAGTCTCAGCCGGGCCTATACTTTTGTTAGGGTTAATCTCCCACCCTTCCTTCTTCAACCTGTCAATGATTACTTCCAACTGATTTTGCATGCTTCACTCATCTTTGCCCTGAATCATAATGCCATCAATGTAATGTGAATTCTGTGCATCAGGTTTTCATGGTATTTTGTTCAAATGCTCTGCCACCAGCCGGTGACAAATAGTTGGGCTGTGCAAGTACCCCATAGGCAATCGCATGAAGGTATACTGACGTCCATTCCAAGAAAATTAAAACTGCTCCTGGCACTCCGCAGCAATTGGCACAGAGAAAAAGCCATTTGCTAAGTCTAATACGGCGTACCAGGTTCCCTCAAACTTTTGTACGTTCTCAATCTAAGTAATAGAGCCTGGGACTGCAGGGACTAAAGAAGGAATTTATTTGTTAAATTCTCTATAATCCACCGTCATTCTCCAGCTCCCATCCCCATTTGTCACAGGCCAGACAGGATTATTTCAAGCAGTAATAACAGAGCGTAACACTCCTGCTTCTACATATCCCTTAATGGTGTCTGAAATGTCCTTATGTCCCCCGGGAATGCAGTATTGCTTCATAGATGTCTGCATTTTCAATGTTCCTACAATAACTGGTGTACAAGTTAATGCATTCACCTTAAACTGATAGGTTGTACCTCCTAGTCCCAAAGTCAACCCCTCCAAAATGTCAAAACCAATTATATACTCAGATATTGGAACCATAAACACTTGATATCTCTGCTTTGACAAATTGCTGCTCATCTTCATCGCCACTCCTGTCTGTACTGCGGTTGTTTCCTTTCCCCCCAGCCAAGTAATGGTAAAGTATCAACCTTTAAATCTTGAAGGATTTCTATGAACCAGTGAGGCGTCTGCTCCGATGTCCATCAAAGCTCAGACCTTTTGTGTTTTTCCAGGTTTACAAAATATCTTAACATTAACAGGAGCTTGTCTGTCAACTTGTATACGAGCGGACACTGACAGTGCTTGGCCATAATCCTAGTCAAATTTGGAATGAGTGTATCTGACTCAGACTTAACATTGCACTCGCCACTTTTCTCAAATCAGCATAGGTTGGCTGGAACGGGGAAGGGGTTCCCATAGATCCTTCTTCCTGTTCCTCCTCAGGAGGGTAAAGTAACTACAAATGGAGTCAAAAAGGCATACGCCTCCCGTCTATACCTCAATATTTTAACACATGAATGACAGAAGGTTAATTTCTTTAAAAAGTTATTCCTGACGCTGGGTCCCTCGCAAACAACTTTCTTTAGCCCTTTATGTAAAAAATCTCGTGTCCAAGCATTACCAACCCTAGTTAGTGCTAGTGCGCCGACTAGAAGGGGATGTCGAGATACTGACCCTATCCTCTCTAAATCACTTTCCTATGTCTAAAAGTAATGCACACAATGAGGGGGTCGGTAACTGTATTTAATATTTCGGCCTCCAGACGGTGTGTCTTATCATTAAAATCAAAAAACACAATCTATGACAACTGGTCAATAGAGTAATATAAAAAGCTCATTTTCTCTCCACTATCCAATGTATACAGGGAAAATGAGTGATGATAACTGAATAAATGTCTTATTACAAGCCCTTATTTTAGTGTGTAAGGGTATCGGAGTCTGGGTTATCGACCAGTACTAATTTGACAACAGTCAATCGGTTTCAGCAGGATTTATAAGTGGCCGCTTTCTTCAGGACAAAATACTTAAAAATATAGTATTCATTTAATAGTTTTCCATTCTATGAAGTTTTTGGAGGATATCTCCAGGTGTCCAAAAAGGGGCTTATCGGATCAATTCCTGATTTCTCTATGTCAAGTCTTAGTCGTGCCTGTTAGGTGCTAAGGGTATGGCAAACTCAAAAACACATGTTCTTGGCAGAGGTCTGTAAGAAAAACGGGAAATAGATGCTGTCTTCTCCGCTTGGTATGGATGGTGGCAGATCCTCAATCCCTTCTTTTTCTCCTCCCGGTATTATTCTTAATTTCTCCAGCATGGGGTCTGGCATGGATTCACATGCTCATGAATATTCCCCGTCGTCAGGCTGCGAATCCTCGGTAAAGAAAAAACCAGTATCAGTTTCGTTTCTGATCTGTCTTTCGTAGTAATAACCAATCACTGGTCTCTGCGTCATACTGACCACAGCCAATGACTGCCCTCTACCTAAGCACCGCCTCTGGCAGCCATCTTCAGATTTTTACCGCACGTTTATGTGTTGGGATCCTCGTGCTATTGCTCTCGAGCGTTAGTGCTATTTTTTTCACGTTTTTTCTCAAAAACTTCGTTTTTTCGGTCAAAAGAGCCTCAAGCTCCACCGATTCTCCATCCGATCAACGGGGACCCGTGTCGGATTCATCTGCGCCCCTCAAGGGTGAAGATTTCGTCGAGCTACGCTTTTGGAGGACTCCAGAAGTTTCTCAGGCCCGGTCATGGCCCAGGAGAAGGGAAGCTCGACGCCCGGAAAGCTGTTCAGGGTCTGCCCTGGATGCCAGCTGCAGAACATCTTCAAGGAGGACGAACACTCTTTTTGTCTTTACTGCCTACATGAGGACAAGACGCACGTGGAGAAGGACTGTGCGTTTTGCGGCAACATGTCGGAGCGGACCATGAAGGACCGCCATCAACGTCTCGCCAACTGGCTGGAAGGGAAGAGCCCGTCCGGCGAGAAGAAGAGGAAGAAAGCCGAGCGGTCTTCTAAGACCTTTGAGGACGCCCCGGCGACGGGGGTCCAACATAAGGCCAAGCACCGCGAGTCCGCTGGCACCGGGAGCGCCGAACGGTCGGGTTCTACGGGCGCCAGGCAGGGCGCACCCTCCCCGGCACCATCAACCACGAGCCAACGCTCTGGGTCGGGTAAGAGGAAGGCCGAGCACCCGGCGAAGCTCCTGGAGAGGCCCCGGTCGAGCTCGAAGGCGGAGGGGGAGCGAGGCAGTGTCCCCCCCTCAAGGATAAGGCGGTGAGCGCACCTAAGGTGGTGAAGGCCTTAATCCATCCGGCCAAGCCCTCTATCGAAACTGTCGCGGCGGCCCTGGCTCAGCCTGTGGAGGCTACACCAGTGGTGGCGACCTCGGGGCTCAGAGTCTCCCTGCCACCTCGGAGGGAGTCCTCTTTTGTGCCCATCGATAGGACCCCCGTGAAATCCCCCGTGGGGAACAAAAAGGGGGGGCAGGGCGTCGTCGTAGATTCGGCCTCAACCTCGGAGGAGGAGCTGGTCGAAGTCTTAAGCCACGGCCTCGGCGTGGAAGAAGACCGGCCCGTCGGGATGGATCCCGACGCAGGTGACGACGACATCGTCGAGGGTACCGACGGGGCCCCTGATCGCCCGTCGGATTCCCCTCTGCCAGCGCCGCGAGACAACTCGGCGGCCATTTTGTTGGCTATACAGTCCTTATGCTCAGAGATAAGGACGAGACTACCGTTGCCGACGGAACCTCTCCCGTCGGGGGACCCAGAACCGGGACCTTCTGGTGTTCCCCCTACCAAGAAAAGAAGGATCCACCCTCCGCCTCCTTTTCAGCCGTCGCGCCCCTTCCAGCCCTCCTCCCCGTCCACCCGAGGGGATGATACGGGGACTGACACGGCAGCGACGGGTACGGACGACGAGGTATACGACGAGGATGTACCGTCGTCGCCTCCCACCAGGGCTTCTCCCCCCGACGAGATTGGATCGTTCCACTCCATGATCACCAGGGCATCCGAGCTTTTCCAACTCTGCCCTGAGGAGAAGAAGAAGGAAGGTTTCCTTTATCAGCGGCGCGAGGCCAAGAGGAAGACGGTCCTCTCAGTGCCTCTATTGGACGACATTTGGGATGAGGGCCTCACCCTCCTCAAGAACCCTTCCACGACGCCAGCTAGAAGAGACCGGTACGAGAAGAAGTACCGGGTCCCGGACACGGCCCCCCTGTGCCTCCGGGCGCAGCCTACCCCGGACTCCGTCGTCTCCGCGGCGGCCAGGAAAAAAGCGGGGGGGGGGTGCGGCCTCCACATCGACTTCCCCACCGGACGGCGAGGGAAAGAAATTGGACGCTATGGGACGCAGAGTCATCTCGTCTGCGGCGACGACGATTAAAGCGGCCAACGCCTTGGCTATCGTGGCCCGCTACGACAGGGAGCTCTGGTACAAACTGGCTCCCCTGCTGGACTTCTTGCCGGACGACAAGAGGGCAGAGGCCCTGGAGATCCTGCAGGAAGGTGAGGTGGCTTCGGACCACGCCATTACCGTTGCGACGGACATCGCCGACACTGGGTTCCGCCAGTTGGGCAACGGCGCTTGCCTTAGGCGGCGTGGATGGCTCAAGGCTACGGACTTCCGTCAAGACGTTCAGACCAGAGTCCTGGACATGCCCTTCGATGGGAACAACCTGTTTGGGAAAACAGTGGACGATTCCCTTCAGGCCATTAAAGCGGACACAGAGACGGCCCGGGCCCTTGGAGTTCTGCAACAACGACGGACGCCCTTTCGGAGCAGCGGAGGCAAGGGCGCCTCCAAAAGTTCCGGCGGCGGTTTCTCCACCTACCGTCAAGCGGCCCGCTCGTCGGCTCAGGAGGCCTACAGAGGACGAGGCAAGTCTGGCGGACCCCGCCGTCGTCGCCAAGGAGGTCAAGGCGGCAAAGCCTCGTCGAAGCAGGATTGAACCGGCCGTGGGGTCGGGCCCCCACCGAAGCACCCCGGTGGGAGGCCGGCTGGCGAGCTTCGTCAGCGTGTGGGAGTCCATCTCCACCGACCGTTGGGTGCTGGACGCCTTGGCCCGGGGCCACGCGCTCGAGTTTCAAAGAAGGTGTCCGCGCGTCCCCCCCGTGGCCAGGAAAGAACTTCACGTCCCTCAACTTCTCCTGGAGGTAAAGGCGATGCTCCGGAAGGGCGCCATCGAACTCGTCCCAAAGAGGCTTCGGGGCTCCGGAGTTTACTCGAGATACTTCCTCGTGAAGAAGAAGACGGGGGGATGGCGCCCCATCCTGGACCTGCGGCGTCTGAACAAGTTCATCAAGGCGCAAAAGTTCCGGATGGTCACCCTCCAGCACGTCCTGGGTCAGCTGGAGGAAGGAGACTTCCTGTCGTCGTTGGATTTGGAGAATGCCTACTTCCATATTCCCATCCTGAAGGGGCACCGAAAATTCCTCAGGTTTGTGGTCCAAGGGCGTCACTACCAGTTCAAAGCCCTCCCCTTCGGACTACGGTCGGCACCCAGGGTATTCACCAAGTGCCTTGCACCGGTGGCGGCGCAGCTGCGCCGCGAGGGGATCCACGTCTACCCCTACCTGGACGACTGGCTCATCCGAGCCAAGACGAGGGAGCTCGCCGTGGATCACACGGCAAGGATCGTCCAACTTCTCACGGACCTGGGATTCTCCGTGAACTACGCCAAGTCCCACCTGGTACCCGCGCAAAACGCACTGTTTCTGGGAGCCAAGCTCGACACAGTGTCCCTTCTGGCCTCCCCATCGGAGGAAAGGACCAGGTCCATCCTGGGCAAGGTACAGCGGATGTTGGTTTCCGACGCGGCCAAGGTGAGGTCCATCAAGTCCCTCCTCGGAATGATGTCTTCTTGCATCTACCTCATTCCCATGTGCAGGCTCCGGATGCGCCCGTTGCAGGAGTTCCTGGACGCGCGCTGGATCCAAACGACGGGCGGCTTCGAGGAGAGGATCACACTCGACGAGAGTTTCCGCCGAGCGGTCCGGTGGTGGGGCATCCGCGCGCATCTGACGGCGGGCATGGACTTCCAGACCCCAGACCACCAGGAGACAGTGACCACGGATGCCTCCCTGGAAGGGTGGGGAGCGCACACCGAAAATCTGCACGCGAGAGGCCTTTGGCTCCCGACGGAGAAGTCCCTCCATATCAACGTCCTGGAGCTCCGTGCAGTGTTCTGGGCCCTCAGGTCCTTCCTTCCGTCCCTCAAGGGCAAGGTGGTGAGGATCTTCACCGACAACACCACCACCATGTTTTACATCAGGAAACAGGGCAGAACCAGGTCCCCAGCACTGTCCAAGGAGGCGCAGGACCTGTGGCATTGGGCCGTTGCCCAAAGGATGTTTCTGGTGCCGTTTCATCTGGCAGGGATAAAAAACACCATCGCCGACTCACTCAGCAGGGAGCTGCGCTCGTGCCACGAGTGGGAACTACGGCAGGATCTAGTGGATCGCCTCTTCCGACGGTGGGGCACACCCCAGATCGACCTGTTCGCGACGGCGACGAACTCCAAGTGCCGGAGGTTCGTCAGCAGGTTTCCCCAGGCGAGGAGCATGGGCGATGCTTTCTCGTTCCCCTGGGAGGGCCTGTTCCTCTACGCGTTCCCTCCTTTGCCACTGCTAATCCGGCTCGTCAACCAGCTCAAGAGGTCACGGTGCAGGATGATCCTCGTCGCACCTGCGTGGCCGAGGCAGATATGGTTCCCGGACCTTCTGGACTTGTCAGCGTCCCCGCCAATCAAGCTGCCGGTGGACGCGGATCTACTCTCCAGGGAAGGAGGCGCCATCCTCCACCACGACCCGAAATCGCTGAACTTGCAGGCCTGACTCCTGCAGCGCTAGAGTTTGGAGGATACGACATACCGGCCGACTGCAGAGAGGTTCTTGCAAAGGCCAGGGCGTCCTCGACTCTTAAATGCTACGGACACAAATGGAAGAGGTTCTCTGTCTGGTGCCACGCACAGAAGATTAACCCTCTACGGATTACGGCTCCCCAGGTACTGCCGTACCTGCTGACGCTGGTCAAAGCTGGACTGGCACACGCGTCCATCAAGATTCATCTTGCTGCGATCTCCCGATACACCAGAACCATGGGCCGGACGTCCTTGTGGTCTCATCGTCTGGTGAAAGAGTTCATGAAGGGGCTGTTCAGATCGTTCCTGCCGGTGAAGGCTCCGGCCCCGGCGTGGGAGCTCAACGTGGTGCTGACCAAGCTCATGGGACCTCCGTTCGAGCCTCTGCACTCTGCCCCGTTGAAGTTTCTGTCGTGGAAAACAGCGTTTCTTGTGGCCATCACCTCCGCACGACGGGTGGGAGAGATCCAGGCCCTTTCCTGCAAGGCCCCGTACTTGACTTTTCACGACACGAGGGTAGTGCTCAGGACGCACCCCTCCTTCATGCCCAAGGTACCGTCGGACTTCCATCTCAACGAACCCTTGGTGTTGCCTGTGTTCTTCCCGTCGCCTTCGTCGCCGGCTGAGAGGACTTTGCACTCGCTGGATGTGGCTAGAGCGCTGAAGTTCTACGTGGACCGCACGAAGTGTTTTCGGAAGACGTCACAACTCTTTGTGAACTTTGGACCTGTCAATCAGGGGAAGGCTCTCTCGAAGGCTTCCATTTCCAGATGGCTCTCCGGCTGTATCATGTACTGTCATCGGTTGGCAAACCGACCGCTGCCTGGCCGTCCGAGAGCCCATTCCACCAGAGTGATCGCAGCTACCACGGCGTTCCTTTCTGGTGTGCCCCTGCTGGACATATGCAGGGCTGCTACGTGGAGGTCGACGCACACCTTCACGAAATTCTACTGCGTCGATCGGGATTCCAGGGAGGAGTCCAGGGTCGGCCAAGCAGTGCTGCGCAACCTGTTCGCCTGAGGTGAGCCTGGTGAGGAGGTAAGGTGCTTAATGTTGAGTTTGATGTAATGCTTAATGTTGAGCCTTTGCCACCTCCCGTGGTTGTGCATGTGTGTACTGCTATGTATTCTTTATTCATGAGCATGTGAATCCATGCCAGACCCCATGCTGGAGAAGGAACAAGTTACTTACCTGTAACTGTTGTTCTCCAGCATGGGTCTGGCATGGATTCACATGCGAACCCTCCCGCCTACCCCTCTGCGGCTCTTCACTTGGTCATACTGCCACTTCACGTGCTTCCAAATCTGAAGATGGCTGCCAGAGGCGGTGCTTAGGTAGAGGGCAGTCATTGGCTGTGGTCAGTATGACGCAGAGACCAGTGATTGGTTATTACTACGAAAGACAGATCAGAAACGAAACTGATACTGGTTTTTTCTTTACCGAGGATTCCCAGCCTGACGACGGGGAATATTCATGAGCATGTGAATCCATGCCAGACCCATGCTGGAGAACAACAGTTACAGGTAAGTAACTTGTTCCTTCTTTTTCAGTCGCCTCTCATGCCGCGATCTGAGTACAGCGCCATCTTCAGTTGTTCTCCATTTGTTATACTTGCGTTGCGCTCACGTGATCGTTTCTACTAGACGCACAAACTACAATTCCAAACATGATTAGTAATATGATTAATCCCGGCTTCTAAATAGTTTAATGAAGCGTATTTAGGGCTTTTCATTTTTTAACAATCTTAAGTTGTTTTCCATTTGTTATGCTTACGTCACGCTCACGTGATCGTTTCTACTTCACGTGCGGACCACAATTCCAAACAGGATTTTAAAAGTAAAATATGATTAGTCCCGGCTTCTCAACTTTAAAATGAAGTGTATTAAGGGCTTGTTATTTTTTACAGACACGTCTTGCTCGCCAACTCAAATTCGTGCAAACTACCGATGTGTCCCGGGTGGTGCTGGGAATTGTGTTTTTTTCATCTCGCATAGTGTGGAATGTAAGTTTTTCTTTGTCTCTTGTCTCATAGTGCATATACTTATCTCACGGTTCGCCACCTCTTCCAGATATGAATATGGGCCATGTCTTAGTCCCTGAGAGGTAGTCCCGTTATGAGATTTGGAGTGCAGTTTTACGTCAAGAGTTGAATTCACGTATTAATTCCACATTTATCCCAAATGAATAACCAAACCTATGTTATACATACTTATGTAGCCATGTGTCTGTACAGAACAGTGCCACATATTTGATATTGTGTTAGCCGTCGGCCAGTCGTGGGATGGAGATGTGTTTGTTTTTGAAAAAATGGGAGAAAAATATAATGCTTCTACACTGGGCAGTTTTCTCAACTATACATTCATAATACTGCCAGAGCTTGCCAGCAAATTTCTTCATTTAGACCTGTCAAATGACTTTGTGTCCTATAAATCCATTGTTGTTTCCTTCTCAATAGTAGAGCTGATAGTTTCCCACCTCTCTTCGGTATTTTGACCTTTTCTAATATGGTCCAAGTTAAGTCATTTTCAGTATGTGCCATATCGATGTAATGTTCCACAAGTGGGGCAGTTCTTTTTTTAGTTCTAATATTAGATCTGTGTTCCCCAATATGTATCTTTATTGCTCTTGTCGTCATCCCAATGTATTTCTTATTACAAGGACACTGGATTAGATACACTACATAGAATTACAGTTTGTAAGGTTTCTTTGTTCCCATGGATATTTCAAACCTACATCTATAGCTGTAGACCGTCGGGTAATTTTACATACAGAACAATTACCACATGGTGTATGACCAAGAGGTCTCAGTATATTCCAAAGTGGTGTTGTATCGTTGGAGGGGGTTATTTCTTTGTAAGTATGGACCAAAGAGTCCCTTAGATTTTTTCTCCTCTTTATGGCAAAAAGTGGTTCAGCTAGTTGGTTATCTTCAATATTTAACAAATGCCAGGCTTTTCGAATCTCTTTTTTCAGGCGGTTAACAACTGGAGAGTGACTAAATACAGCTGTAATTGTATTATCATCTCTTTCTTTTGCCATGTTGATTGAGGGTTATTTCTCTTGGTATATTTCGCGCCCTCTTTTTGGCCTGTTTGATTATTTTATGTGGATAGTTTCTATCCTTTAGATTATTGGAAAGTCTTTCTGCTTGCTGATCGTACTCAGTTCATGTGGTACAGTTCCTCCTAAACCAAAGAAACTGGCCAAACGGTAGATTTTCTTTTAATGACCTTTGATGAAAACTGGTATAGTCCAGTAAAGAGTTTCTGTCAGTTGGTTAAACTTAAACACTACCAACCCTGTGTTTCAGGCCCAGTCTCCGGTCGAATAGCCTCCAGGGAAGGGTTCGAGGTCGTAAGAGGTCAGAACAGGCTGAGTGACGTCCCCGTGGATACCAGGTGAGCGTTACAGAACGCAAAGACTCACATCAAAATCCACCTGGGCGTCATGAAAACCTCAGAAACCGACCAGTTAGCCCACATGTTGGGGCAGCTACGTTCCGAAGTACATGCAGCCAGGCAGGAGACTAACACCCTGAGGAGAGAGCTGATAGTAGCCAAAGAACACACTATGATTTAAGCCGGCAACTTCTCCAGTCACAAGCAGGGCATGCACCATTGCCGGGAAGCGTGCCCTCGATGCCAGCGTCATCAGCCAATCCCGTTCAGATAACCCTTCCTGGGGCAGTTCCCTTAGCCCCGCCCGAACGAATTACGGGGGATCCCAAGAGGTTTGCAACGTTCATGAACAAGTGCCGCCTGCACTTCCTTTGTAGGCCAGGGGCCTTTCCGAATGACCAATCACGGGTCGCTTTTGTGCTATCCTACCTGAGTGGTAACGCTGCGGACTGGTCTGTACCCTTTGGCCCAAGACGATCCTTTGCTGCATGACTTCAGGGGCGTTCAGCAGGAGATGGAAAAGCTGTTTGCCCGTCGTACTCATGGGCAGGCACTAGACAACGAACTTCAGTCCCTACGCCAAGGGAATCAAGACCTATTAACATACATAGCCACATTCAATAGACTCGTAGTTGAAGCAGAATGGCCAGTGGAGAAGAGAACCACGTTATTTCATCAGGGGTTGCGGGGGAAGCTCAAGGATGTTCCCGCACAAGTAGTGAACCCCCCGAAAGACTGCTCAGAATTCATTGACCTTGTTGTTCAACTGGATCATAGGTTGCAGGACCGAAGAGCAGATAGAACCAGACCGGACCCTCGCCCTATGTATGTGCGTTCAAAGGACTATACTGCCCGAACAACGGAGGGTTCAGGAGAACCAATGCAAATCGGGGGGATCAGATCCCCCTTGACTAAAGCAGAAAGGGATAAAAGGAGAGAGCAGCAGTTATGTCTGTACTGTGAAAGGTCATGTCATTTCCTTAAAGAGTGCCCTGTGAAGCCACCGAGGACCGAGGAGGACGGTAGGGGCCACGGACAATGAAGATACCATCAAGGAATCGGAAAACTCCCCAGCGCAGTAAGTGTAGGGGGCCACTTGTCGAGCGAAGAAAGTGAACTACAGACCTCCCATTCTGTGGTCTTGATCAATCACCAACAACCATCTCGGATGCACGAAGTAAGAGCGTACATAGACAGTGAAGCCGTTGGGAATTACATCGACCAGGATTTTGCGGCAAAGATGGGGCTTCCGTTACGCCCTAAATCAACCACCGACACTGTTACCACTGTCGACGGCACGGCAATAGCTTCTGGTCCAGTCTCCCAATGCACTGCAGCTTTAACCCTTCTGTGCCAGGATGGACACCCCAAATCTATTGTTTTCGACCTCATTAAGGCACCACAGTTCCGGTTGATTTTGGGAATGCCATTGTTGGTAGCTCACAATCCGCGAATTGATTGGCGAGCAAAAGAATTGGCCTTTCCCGAGACTTGCGCCCACACATGTTATCGCCAAGAGAAACAACCAATAGACACCAGAACCTCCACGCTTGCGACTGTGGCAATCGGCACCTTACCAAGCGAATACCAGGACTTTCAAGATGTGTTTCAGAAAGAACAGGCTAATACCCTGCCACCGCATAGACCATACGATTGCCAAATCGACCTGATACCCGGCGCACAAATCCCTTGTGGGCGAATTTACGCACTCACAGAACCAGAAAACCAGCACCTGAAGGCCTATCTTGACCAATAGCTGGCCAACGGGTTCATCCGTCCCTCGAAGTCTCCAGCAGCCAGTCCTCTATTCTTCATACCGAAAAAGGAGGGGGACTTGAGAACGTGCATCGACTATCGCGCACTGAACCAGATCACTGTAAAAAACCGCTACCCCCTGCCACTGATCCCTGAATTGCTTGATCAAGTCAAAGATACCCAAATCTATATAAAACTAGACCTGAGGGGGGGCATATCACCTTGTTCGCGTAAAACAGGGGGACGAATGGAAAACCGCTTTTCGCACCAAATACGGCTTGTACGAATATCAAGTAATGCCCTTTGGCCTTTGCAACGCGCCTGCTGCATTTCAATACTTCATCAACGATGCCCTACGGGAATTGATTGATGTCTGTGCTCTAGTGTACATCGACGATATCCTAGTATATTCCGCATCAAAGTAGGACCATGTTGAACACCTCCGATCCGTATTGGAGAAACTCCGTCAACACCAGCTCTACGCCAAGTTCGAAAAGTGCTCATTCCATGTCTCCGAGGTGGAATTCCTGGGCTTTATTCTCAGCCCAAATGGAATCCGAATGGATGTACACAAGGTAGATGCTATCCTGAACTGGCCATCCCCAAACTCATTCAAGGGGGTTCAAAGTATGCTGGGTTTTGCAAACTTCTACTGCCGGTTCATCCCAGGATTTTCCCAAATCGTGCATCCCATCACGTCATTACTAAGGAAAAGCAACAAAAAGTTCCAGTGGACAACAGAAGCCGAGGAGGCTTTCCAGGAACTGAAAGCAAGATTCACATCTGCCCCAATCTTACGCTACCCTAGCCCTGATCTCCCATACCTGGTGGAAACGGACGCCTCAAGCATGGCTATGGAAGCCGTCCTCTCACAAAAGGACCCCGAAACGGGCCAGTTACACCCTGTTGCCTTCTGGTCGCGTAAATTCACACCCCCTGAACTCAATTACGTTATCACAGACAAAGAACTCCTGGCCATTAAGTCAGCCTTTAAGGCATGGCGGCACTACCTCTTGGGCGCCAGACACACAATCACTGTAATAACCGACCACCGGAACCTCCAGTACCTAAAAATGGCAAAGGCCCAATCCTCACGACAACTACGTTGGGCTCTTTTTTTTGCTGAATATGACTACGTGATTACATTTCGACCAGGGGTGAAAAACGGGAAGGCCGATGCCCTTTCCCGTATGGGGGTGGAAGAGCAAGGGTATCAGACCCCTGACCCAATAGCAATCATCCCGAGTGACAAGCTCCTACGAATCATAGCAACCATAACTCAGAAAGAATTACATGAAGAAATCCAAAACCTGATGCGTCCAGAGCAATTACAAGCTTGGAGTGCACAAGGAGAACATTACATAATAAAAGATCAGTTGCCCTACTTCAGGAATCGTTTATTCTTACCAAACCAAGAACTACGAGAACAAGTCATGTCCGGTTATCATGATTCCTTGATCGAGGGCCACCATGGAATCGCTAAAAACCCTAGCCAAGGTAAAACGAAATTATTGGTGGCCCACGTGGCGTAAAGACATTATCCAATTCATCCTATCTTGTGGAGTGTGTGTTCAAAACAAGTCATTCAAGCAGAAACCGGCTGGGCTATTACAACCATTGGAAATCCCACCAGCACCCTGGCACACATTGTCCCTCGATTTTATTACTGACTTAACACCCAGTCAAGGGTTTAACACTATTCTTGTGGTCGTGGACCCATTTTCAAAAATGGCACATTTCATTCCTCTTAAGGGGCTCCCAAATGCTTCCACTCTGTGAAAGGTATTTCTTGAAGGCATCTTATGGCTCCATGGGTTTCCTTCAGTTTTGGTCTCAGACCGAGGTACTCAATTTGTATCTAACTTCTGGAGAAAATGCTGCTCTATGGCCCAGATCGACATCCGGCTATCCACCAGTCACCATCCCCAAACGGATGGTCAAACTGAGATGATAAATCAGACGCTCGAGCAGTATCTGCATTGCATGTTACACCAAGCTGAAGGAAGCTGGTTCAACCTATTATGGATAGCTGAATATGCTTATAATAATTCCCTACACACCAGCACTGGGCAGATACCCTTTTATACCATGTATGGCAGGCACCCACGCACTTCTGAGTTGGACGTTCCTACAACCCTGGAAATGCCAGCAGTCAAAACCTTGCACACACCCATTTCTCAAACCTTTATAAGCGCAGCTGAACACCTACTTCAAGTTAAGAATTGCCAAAAGAAGTTTGCTGATCAACACAGAGGAAAGGCCCCCAACTACCAAAGTGGGAGACAAAGTCTGGCTGGCGTCTAAACACGTGTCCATTAAAGGAACCCGAACTTTCCATCCAAGATACCTGGGTCCATTCACCGTCACCTCTGTGATAAATTCTGTGGCGGTCAGACTAGCTTCGCTGTCAAACATGCAAATTCATCCTGTGTTCCACGTGTCTCTCCTTAAACCTGTTCAACCTGGGACCCGGGTAGCAACGCCACCGCAGCCAGTAGTAGTCGCCGGGGTGCCAGAATTCAAAGTCAAGGACATCCTAGATTCAAAGTACCTCAGATCCAAATCATACTACTTAGTAGACTGGAAGGGGTATGGTCCACAAGACAGGACATGGGATCCTTGTGAGTACATCCATGCACCTCGCTTGCTTAGACGATTTCATCAAAACCATCCAACCAAACCAGGACCAGGCAGAAGAGCCACCTTGAGAGGGGTCTTGGGGGGGGGGGGGGGGGGGGGAGAGTGCTGTCATGATTCCTTCCCCTCATGTCCCCAGCCCTCCAAGATGTCAGGCTAGAGCCAGGCCACGATCACCTACATGGCCCTCTAGGGCCTCTCCATCCCTCCAAAGACACACTTGGAATCAGACTTGGCGCTTGTGGCACCAGACTCACTCACTCCCATAGGACAACATTGGGGATTGGACTTGTAGTGCATTGATGGGGACAAGATGGATGCCCCCACATATTTCTGTTCCCAGAACTGCATGTGCAGTCTAGTCTTTTGGGTGTGGTTCAGCCCAGAGACACCTGGGATACCCAGAGACTATTTAAGCCACGCCCAGGCTGAAAAACATGCTTTGTGTTTTCTGTACCTGCAGCGTGGCACTCGCCGTGTTCGGATCGGTCTCCAGCAGGCCTGCATCTTTCTTCTGTGCTCAGCTCCTGCAAGAACAAGAACACCGTTAGGAACAGCCTTACCTTGCGGCGCTTCTGCCCATCATTCATCGCTTCTTTTGTTCTGCAGGCATCTTCGGCGGTGTCATTCCCATCCCGGCATGCCGCTTCCTAGGGAAAAGAACAGAAAAAAGGCATTAGTAAGCATTCAGCAAATCTTCGCTTATTTTTAAAGACTGTACGAGCTTCAAACGCTTACCTGAATCCCAGCCGCTCTGGGGGAACTCTGTCTCCGGAACCTCTCATCCATCTGCAATAGGGATAAGACACTCCAGGTTATCGTGGAAACATCTAGAGTCGCCGCATACCGCGCTTACTCACTGCATTTCTTCTTCATAACCTGCATCCACGCTGAAAACGTTGCGGCACCTAAAAGACACAGAAAAATAACTCAGTTCAATACAAAAGGGTTGCATCGCGCACCGCGCTCTCACTCACCTTCAGTGCTACTCATCTCAGCAGCACGTCGCCATCCCCGGACGCCGGCCATCATCTAAGGAAGGAAAGGAACGAAGTTAGAGAACTGTTCAAAAGACTCATTATACTTACCTGTCGGACTCTTGCCAGTGAAGTAACTAGGCAGCAACGAGCCTGCATCAATCAACGCGCCCCTACGCTGAAAGCAGAACAGAGAGCACACTTTCCAAGAAAACAAGGTGAGCTGTGGATCAAAGGAAAGGGTTCGACCCCGGGGAAGAAGGGGTTCAAGCACACAGAGACAATAGAGAGTTAAACTCTACCAATCCTGTGTTTCAGGCCCAGTCCCCAGTTGAGTAGACTGCAGAGAAGGGTTTGAGGTCGTAAGAGGTCAGAACAGGCTGAGTGACGTCCCCGTGGATACCAGGTGAGCGTTACAGCTGTTTTCTGATGGTGCACAATGTGAATATGGCTGGGCATGACAGGGTCTTTTAATAAAAGCAGTTTGATTAAAACAGGGGAAAATAGCATCACAGCGGCATCATTTCAAAGGTGAAATATTCCCTTTTTCAATGGAAATTTTGGGCTTGCAGCAAAGCAGCACTGCCTTTTCCCTCCATTTCTTTAAGACAAACAAGAACACACCCTAGTAACCTTTCTCGGGGTGTTCCCTGTTCCATCTTGCCCAATGGTGTTTTGGCAAAACAGTGCAGCCATTCTTTTGTCGCTGCAAACGCAGTTTGGGTGCAATGGTGTTCTCAGGAGCTAGCACAGCCATTTTGCTGGTTCTGCTGAAGTGCAGCTTGGTGATGTGGGGAAGTACTGCTGAGTGGGTAAATATATCCCACAGGCACCACCCTCGTATGTACCGGTTCGTCTACATGAATTGCTTGCTTCATGGTAGGCTACCTGAATTTCTGAATTGTCTCTTTCAATGTCTACCACTTCTCCAGCATTGGATCTTTCATGGATTCACATGCTTAGAATATTCCCCGTCGTCAGACTGGGACCCCTCGCTACACATATATAGCCTTTTCCTATAGGAAAACTTCCGACACTTTTGTGTCCTATCTACGTCCTTTTAGGACCCCCCTATGCATGCTCCGTAGGCCGTCCCAGTATAAGAGGCCCGCCCCCGCGGCTCCCCTTCAGATTTCAACCGTCTCCAAAGTAGTGGGATCTCCTTGCGTTGTCTTACTATTTTGTACAAGGTTGCATCACTGGAATTTGAGTAAAGAAAATGTCCTCCGCGTCAGGAAAAGCGCTGTTCCGTCCATGCGCGACGTGCGGCTTGAAAAAAGTTTACGAGGGGGACGGACATATGGATTGTATATATTGCCTCCACCCTCATCATTCGGCGGATAACTGCGACATTTGCAAAGGGTTTTCTCAAAAAACCCTCAAAGACCGGAGTCGACGACTGGTGGCATGGCTGAATGATGGAGCGGGGGCATACCCCCCTTCGGAGGTAGGCTCCACACAATCGGCGAAAACATCACGCCGCGGTACCTCGTCGGAGCCACCGGCGAAGAAATCTCGACCGACGGAAAAAGAGTCGTCTGGAAGTCACTCAACTAGAGACTCCTCGTCAAAGAAATCATGTTCATCAAAAAAGCATGAAAAGGAAAGGAAATACTCCTCGGGCGATCATCATAGATCGACCACGAGTCGAGAGTCGAGTAAAAGCAAGCCAAGTGTGGAAAAGGCGGGACCGCCAAAACCACCTGCTGTCATGACCGCAGCCTCCAAGGTGTCAGGTTTAGCCCAACTGCCTCGGAAGCTGGGTCACAACTTCATTTCCAGGCACCCATCGGCTCCCATAGGGGCCTTATGGACCTTGTCCTGGCGCCAGTGGCGCCAGGCTCATAAGGGGTCTCAGTCCCGGCACAGGACGTGCCGGGCTCATGATGTAAGGAATGGTGCTTGGGTGGACCTACCTGCTGCAGACCATGCTGCTCACTCACCTGCAGGATGAAATCCTCATCCATCCATGGCTGGAACTACTTTACCTCTGGGTGTGGCCAGCACCACTCCCTGGGACTGGATACTGGAACTATTCTGGAAGCTGGGACTTCTTACCTGGGCGAGGCTGCTGTGGAAGGAGACACCTAAGCACTCCAGTAAGCTATTTAAACCACGCCCGATCAGAGCAACGTGCTTCGCGTTATTCTGCAATAGCAGCAGGACGCTCACCGTGTCAGCTCCAGAGAATCTTCAACTTCTGCATCTGGGGAAGAGAAATCCGCAATCTTACCTTCCGAAATACCATCTTCGTCTTCAGCAGCATCTGAAAAGGGAAAAGAACACCAGGTTAGCACGAGATAAAAACCAGCGCAGCACTTACCCAGTCCATCGGTGCATCTCAAGCCACGGGCTGCAGATTTCCATTTTTTTCCGGCACCCTGTGGAAGCAAAGACATTGGTTAGTAAACCTCCGTGAAACTTTCCTTACCTGCGCGGCATTCTTCTCGCCTCCGCCGACGCTGCTACTCGCATCTGCAAAACAAAAGGACATCATTAAGAAATACAAAACTCCATCTATACGCACGTGTTTTGGGCAGCGCTCATCTTTCTCACTCCTCGGTGCATTCCTCGTCATCCATTTTTCTACCCAGCTGCTTCTGCGACCTGAAAAAGGAACAGAGACATTAAGAAGTGCTTTTAACTTCGAATTGACATTTTCTACTTACTTGCCTGCAATACCTTCGCCATTCCATCGCTCTCCGGACTTCCATATTCAAGCAACCGCCGTTCGTGCTGCTAACAACGGCCTAGCTCCAAATCTTCATCCTCTGCAACCAAGAGGCTGGACAATTAACCAGTGAAGTAACTGGCTTCGGCGCCCCTGCACTGACGCAGGATGGAGAGCTCCGCTTTCACCTACATAAGGTGAGCACATTTAGCCTACGAACTACTTGGGAGTACCAGGAAGGGGAGGCAGCTTACCCAGTCAGGCTTATATATCCATATTAACCCCTTGCTCTCATAATTGCAGACACCTCACCCTTCAGATCAAGATCTCCGTGAGGAAAGGGCCTTTCCAGGGTGGCATTCGAGGCCTGCGCGTGACCCTAGAAGACTCCGAGAACCCCCAGCCCAGACCTGCGCCTCCGAGGGATTCAGGTGAGCGTTACACCTGCTATGTCACTGTCGTCGACGGCGGTCCAGTCATCGGCCTCCACCCTGCCACTTACGCAGGTGGCATCCACCGTCCCACCGACAACGGCGTCGACGATGGCCTCGTCGACGGGGGTTCTACAGAAGGCCTGGAGGCCTGAAGTTTTTGATCCGATCCCCCCGGATACTTTACTACAAGAACAGGCTCTGTCGCTGTCCTCGGAGGACGAGAACGAGAGAATAGCTGGCCCAGCAGACCTAGGGCTACGAATGGCTGACAAGTCGTCGACGAGGGGATCCGTTATACCGGTATCTGCCCCTCTTCTCAATCCTCAATCTGTTTTGTCGTTGGAAATTCTGTCCACGCTTCAGTCTTTGTTACAGTCGTTGGACCAGAGACTACCTCAGGCAAACCTGCCACAGTCACCCGTCGACGAGCCGGGCCCGTCCCGTCAACCGACGCACCTACGCACGCCAATCTCAGCACTGGCACAAGAGGAAGGTGAGCTGCCAGATTCGGAGTCTGACAGGGGAGCCATGTCGGATATCTCATCATCCCCCTCCAGGGATCCAACCTGGGAGTCAGAGGTGGAGTTGGAAACCCCTAGAAGCCCAGCTAACCCGTCTCCTCCAGACGACATTGCGTCATTCCATTCTATGATGGAGAAGGCATGCAAAGAATTTGGTTTGTCCCAGGAAGAACAGAAAAAGGACTGTTTTTTGTTCGACCACATGGGTAAGAGAAGGAGGTCTGTGTTCTCGATACCAATACTAGACCATGTGTGGAAGGAGGGGTTGCAGACAATGCGTCACCAGTTTTCAGAGCCGGCAGTGAAAGGACGCCTGGAAAAAAAGTTTAAGGCTCGAGAGTCTACCCCCAAGTGTTTATCCTCCCAACGAACGCCAGACTCGGTGGTGTCGGCGGCAGCGGCGAGGAAGGTGAAGGCCCAGCACAAGTGCACGACTCCGCCTGAAAACGAAGCGAGACGCCAGGATGCCTTTGGCAAAAAAGTGGGAGCCACCACAGTAAAGGCCGCAAACTCTCTGGCAATTGTAGCCAGATACGATAGGGAGATGTGGCACAGGCTAGCTCCGTTGCTTAATCATCTTCCGGAAGAGCATAGGAAGGCAGCGATGTTACTTGTCCGAGAGGGTGAGGAAGCCTCAAATCACGCAATAAACATTGCGGTGGACCTCGCTGAGTCAGGCTTCAAGCAAGTCAATAATGGGGTCGTATTACGACGACAGTCATGGCTTAAGTGTACCTACTTCAGGCCAGAAGTACAATACAAAGTTTTAGATATGCCCTTTGAGGGAGACCTTCTTTTCGGTGAGAAGGTGGACGAAGCCCTAAAGGGAATGAAAGAGGACTCGGACACGGCACGTTCATTGGGTGCCCTCCAGAGTGGCCGAAGCTACAAGTCTTTTCGTCCCTTTAGAGGGGCTTCAGATAATTCAAGATTCTCTGCGTCTGGAGACAGATCCTTTGGCAGATCGGCTTACCCCTCCCAGGGATACAGACGTGCCTCCCAAACGGCAAACCGTCGCCGGAACTTCCAGACTTCCAGGAAAAGACCATCATATCCGTCGTCGAGAGACAAGCAAAATAAAGATCAGCAGTGACATACAACACACCGTTCTTGGGGGAAAGATGGTCAGCATATGTCGACGAATGGGAACGAATAACGACGGATCAATGGGTGCTGGATACTATAAGAAACGGACACTCTCTACAATTCAAACACAGCCCTCCGCACATTCCACCTGCGTTCACCGCTCATTCCCATCTGAAGATACTGCAACAAGAGGTAACACTCATGTTAGCAAAGGGCGTGATAGAATTAGTTCCAACATCACAGAGAGGTCAAGGAGTCTACTCAAGATATTTCGTCGTAAAAAAGCCGAACGGCAAATGGCGTCCCATTTTAGACTTACGCGATCTCAACAAGTCTTTAAAGAGCCTAAAATTCAAGATGCTCACTCTGCAGGAAGTGATCCGCGCCGTTCAAGAGGGGGATTTTCTAGCGTCCCTGGATTTACAGGACGCGTATTTCCATATTCCAATGTGTCGGAAACACAGGAAATTCCTAAGATTTGTAATAGGGCGGACTCACTAGCAGTTCACGGTTCTTCCTTTTGGGCTCAAGACCTCCCCCAGAACGTTCACGAAATGCCTGACTCCAGTAGCGGCCTGGCCAAGGAAGCAAGGCCACCATGTATACCCATACCTCGACGACTGGCTGGTAAGGGGATCCTCCCCAGCGTCGACCAACACAAGTTTACAAGCCACCATGCAGCTTCTACAACAGCTGGGATTCGCCATAAACTTCGAAAAATCCTCTCTGCGGCCATCGAGAACGCTGGTATTCCTGGGGGCACAGTTCGAGACCCAGTTAGGGCTAGTGAAACCTTCTCTCGACAGAACCTCAAGACTCAATCAACAAGCGTGCAGACTACGGCGAAACACCAGAATCTCAGTGAGAAAATACGTTTCGGTCCTAGGGGCCATGGCATCCTGCATCCATCTGGTGGAAAACTGTCGCCTATTCATGAGGCCAGTCCAGGAATTCCTCGCGGACTGATGGACGCAGGCTCAAGGATCGTGGTCAGACAAGATAACCATCGACGACGACAAGCTGCTTCGGATCCTTCAGTGGTGGCAGAGTTTCCACAATCTGAACAACGGTGTACCCCTACAGGAGCCGGAGTTTCAGCGAACCATAGTCACGGATGCGTCCCTAACCGGATGGGGAGCTCACATGGGTGCTCTCCAAACGCAAGGTCGCTGGTCTCCAACGGAGTCACTCCTACACATAAATGTGTTAGAGCTCAGAGCAGTACGATGGGCCTTGAAGGCATTCCTACCACACATCAAGGGTTCGCGAGTACGAGTACTGACCGACAATACAACGGCCATGTTTTATCTGAGGAAACAAGGAGGGACGCGATCAAGAACTCTTTCCATAGAAGCCCAGAAAACATGGCATTGGGCATTAAAGCACGAAATTTCCATCGTGGCTCGTCACCTGCCAGGAGTGAGGAACTCCCAGGCAGACTCCCTCAGCAGAAGCATGGCCCAGATACACGAGTGGGAAATGGACACAGTTCACCTGATGAAAGTGTTCGAGAAATGCCCTCTGGACGCCTTCGCGACCAAAGACAACAAGAAATGCGAGCAATTCGCAAGCAGATGGCCTCAAGAGGGTTCCATGGGGGAGGCATTCTCCTTCCCATGGACGGACATGTTCCTTTATGCTTTTCCCCCGTTCCCCCTCATACGGAGGACAATACAGTGGATACGCAGATACAATTGCCGGGTAATTCTAGTGACACCATACTGGCCAAGGCAACCGTGGTTCTCCGACCTGCTTCACCTGTCGCTGGAACATCCCATAGCGTTTCCGAAAGTCCCGAACCTACTATCCCGGGACAAAGGCACGGTGTGGCATCACGACCCGGACAGTCTCAACCTTACAGCCTGGTCCTCACTTTTCGGAGTTCGGTGCTTTAGACGTTTCGGAGGATTGTCAAAAAATTCTGCAGGCGGCTAGAGCCCCTTCTACAAACAAATCTTACTCCTTTAAGTGGCGGAGGTTCTGTGAATGGTGTAGGGGACAACAAGGCCTACAACCGTTGTTGGTGATGCCGGAACAAGTTCTACCTTACCTGCTCCTCTTGGCGGAGAGGGGATTATCCTTCACATCGATAAAGGTGCACCTGGCGGCCATCTCGAGGTTCACAAGGAAGAGGCAGTCGTCTCCTCTATTTAGCGACAGACTTGTGAAACACTTCATGAGGGGTTTATTTCGAGTTTTTCCCCCGGTAAAACGTTTCCCCCCGACTTGGAGTCTCAACACAGTGTTGGCAGGCTTAATGAAACCGCCTTTTGAGCCTCTGGCCACGTCCGACATAAAATTCATTTCGTGGAAGTTGGCATTCTTGATTGCTATCACATCAGCTAGGAGAATCTCGGAACTGCAAGCGCTGGTCGTAGACCCGCCATACCTAAGATTCTTTAAGGACAAAGTAGTCCTGGCAACTAATCCTATGTTCGTCCCAAAAGTTCCCACAGTGTATCACAAACACCCGTCCATTGTTCTCCCTACTTTCTTCGCCACACCATCATCGGCAGCAGAAAAAGCTCTTCATACCCTGGACGTTAAGAGGGCTCTGAAATTTTACCTACATCGTACACAGGAACTCAGGTCTACTCGACAACTGTTCGTCGCATATGGTCCGTCGACGAGAGGAAAAGCAATCTCTAAACAAGGATTGGCTCGATGGGTCTCATCGACGATTGCGTTTTGTCACTCTAAGGCCGGAAGGCCACTGCAAGGACATCCTAGAGCCCATTCTACAAGATCGATGTCCTCCTCAACAGCTTTATGGGCAGGAATTCCGCTGACGGACATATGCCAAGCTGCGGCATGGTCAGTGCCCCACACGTTTACCCGCCACTACTGCCTTGCCAGGCAGCATGCGGACGAGGTGCAGATGGGAAGAGCTGTCCTGCGCCATCTGTTTCAGTAAGGTAAGCTCGACGCTGTGGAGAATCTGTTGTCTACCTTTTTAATGACAGTATACTTTATGTGGGTAAGGTTATATGAGTTAACTTATTCCTACTGTACATATGCATTGTGTAGTATGGTGAGGGTATATTACATTACATTCTCACCGCCGTCTCAAGTGTTACTGCTATACAATCTATTCTAAGCATGTGAATCCATGAAAGATCCAATGCTGGAGAAGGGAATAGTTTCTTACCTGTAACTCCATTTCTCCAGCATTGGTATCTTTCATGGATTCACATGCGCCCGCCAACCTCCCCGGAATGTAATGTATTTGATTGATAAGTTTAACCCTTCCTACTTTGGAGGGGCCGAAATCTGAAGGGGAGCCGCGGGGCGGGCCTCTTATACTGGGACGGCCTACGGAGCATGCGTAGGCGGGTCCTAAAAGGACGTAGATAGGACACAAAAGTGTCGGAAGTTTTCCTATAGGAAAAGGCTATATATGTGTACCGAGGGGTCCCAGTCTGACGACGGGGAATATTCTAAGCATGTGAATCCATGAAAGATACCAATGCTGGAGAAATGGAGTTACAGGTAAGAAACTATTCCCTTTTCCTCACTGGTGACAGGATACTTATGGTTAAACCTTTGGGCCGCTAGGGGCAACAGACACCTCCGAAGCTTGACCATTTGAGTCTGGAGGAGTCCCTGCCCTCAATACTTCTTGTATATTGGTGTAATTGAGCAGAGGCAGGAAGCACATGGAATCTGTGAGTCTACCAACAGGCCACTGGCACCCCCATCAAGTATTTACACCATCCATGTAAGCAAGGGCTCTCCTGTTCTCAGCCTCAACTGATTCATAATCTCCCCAACCTCTTGTGTGTAATCTTCTAGCGTAGTCAAACCCACAACCCCTCCTCCCAAGTTATGGGGATGGGGACCAGCCCTACGCCTTTTACTTATTTGGCAGTTACTGTCTTTTTGTCATGTTTCGATTTAGATTCTGCATCCACCTCTGGGCTACACTCAGTCGGTGGAATTCCAAATATCACCATCCCACTGATCGGGGTCCCAATCCACCCCTGCTGTGGCAATTACAGCTGCCACCTTTCTTTTGTTTATATTACCTCGCCTTTTTTTGTACTTCTATCGAGCAACCCTGCTAGATGTGCGCTCAGCCACTGCCTGATATTTATCTGATTTGTTGTGCCAAAGCTTAATTTGTAACTGCTTCATTAGTAAAATGTGCTTTTCATCAGCTAACGCTTTCTCTAAATGCAAAATATCCTCATTCAGCTCAATATTTCTCTGGTGCATTTCTCTGTAGGCATACACTTGAATCCACTCCCGCCTTCCTAGCGCAGCCAATTCCTTTCCATTTTCCACTGAAACCTGATGTAAACAAGGCACGACTTCCGTGGGTTCTACCTTACCTAGACTTTCATCCCACTGCTGGCTTTGAAATATGATGTGCAGAAGCTAAAACCAGCTCCTCTGTGTCGGGCAAGACCCTGTATGCAGGAGCTACCAGGGGAACCAGGAGCTACCAGAAATGCTACTTTATCATTGCATTTAAATGGCTATTAGATGTGTTCTAATTCTTCTTTATTTACATTCTCAAATACTCAAAGTTGATGTCACTTTTACATGTTTTGAAGGCACCATTTGGACCTCGTATCAAAGGTAGCTCAGGTAGCTGTTTATTTCAAGCAAACCAGGCTCTACTATGCTAGATGCTGAAGCTAAATAGCTCCCAGCTCCCCTCAATTTCGAACCCTTCACTGTTCACTCAATCCTGCGCCGCAGGCTCATTCCTGGGCCAATTGATCATATGGGCTGTTTGCACCTCCTGGGATCATAACACCAAGGCAGTCTCCGCCAGCGGAGGACCCCTTATCCTTTTTCTTAGGGTTCATATTCACAATAATCTATTTACAATAAGTTACTCAATGCAACCTGAATGCAGTCACACAAAATGCACACACAACACTTATTAACGCAGCCTGATTCCCACTACAAAGGGAAATAAATCACTATAAATCTTGCCCACCAGCGTTCAAACGTAGATACCTGATGCCTGAAATTCATCATCACAAGACACCATGCTCACAGGGCCAACTATTTTGCTTTTCTATAGAGTGCACGGATATATTTTTGTTTTTCTCCCCAGTACACTGAATGAAAAAACTTTGGATGCTGAACGGCAAATACTATATATACACACACATACACGTTATTAAATGGCTCTTATGCGTCCTAAACGCATACATAAATGAGTAAATGCAACAAGAATAATAAATGAATACATAAATAAAAGAAGTCTAAATAAAATACATCACCGTTGATACAGCTGAAAGTCACACCCTCATCTCGCCAGCAGTCCGTGAAAAGCCCCCAAAAACAGGCAGGCAGAGAGATCTTCGACTTAAACAGGTCGGCGCGATGCATCCTCCCTCCAGTGAATCTTTGTCTGCCTGCTCCAGCGCTCTTCATTTTAAACCATCTGCAAATGCGTGATGGCGTTTTCCACAACTGTCTGGCTTTCAGTCTCTACCCGTTGACCGGTCTCATGGGTCCCTGGCCGGAGTGACCCATGGCAACTCCAAGATGCAAAGCTCTTCCCTTTCTCAGGAAAGCAGCAAACACTAAACATAACTTCTCCCCTGGATTTCTTCAAATTCCATAACAACGTTATCAGGTACCAGCTAGCATCGGCTCGTTCTAGCCTATGCGTGTATCTTCTCTCCATGTCCTTGGAGCAATGCAAAATAACATAAGCAATAGGCAGCGCTGAAAACAGGTTTACCAGTAGAATAATACAAAACGAGTTTACATCAAGTGCAACTTCCACTGAGGCCTGGAGCAAATGTGCATTATGGATCTGGGAGCACCCAAAATCTACTGCGCACGGTCACAATGTTTTAGTCAAAAGCATTACATGTGGGAGGAAAAATTCAGTTTTTCAAAGATCCTAAACGTGCATTGTAGTATATTGAGACTAAGCTATGATATGTAAGATGACTTATTATGCTTATGAGTGTTAATAGAGGTGGGGACGTATACGTTACAAAGGCCTAGCTTCCAAACCAATATCCCATAATATATACAAACTTGACTCTGGTTAATAAGTACTTAAGCACCAACCTCTTGCTCTCGTAAAATAAGCTTAACAATGTGCGCTTTTTTTTTTTTGTCTTTGATTTTGTTTGAAAAGGAGGAAAGGGAATTTGCAGGTAATGGAAGTTCCTTTTTTACAGATTGTGGTAACTCCAGTGCAGGTTTAAGTGGTTGCACGGGAAGGGGTAGGGGGATTTGTTATTTGTGCACATAACCATCAACAATTTCGGTTACTTAGTGAGGCTATGGTGGGAGTCAGGACATTTTTGCACAAGCTGGGATGGTGTAGCAAAAAAACTGCCCAATGCACTGGACCAGAAAGACCTAGAACCACATTGGTCACCCTGGACAAGCAAGCTGCTGCCTTATTTTTAATGCCTGGCAAATACTCAACATCCAAGTTATAGTCCTGCAAGTTGGCGACCCATTTCCTAATCTTTGAGACTTTGTCCAGACCTTTTGTGGTTAGAATCTCCCTCAAAGGCTTGTGATCGGATCTGATCGTGAACTTAACCCCCCATAAGAAAGGCTGACATTTTTCTATCGCCCACTTTATTAACAGCAATTCATTTACTATGGTAGAGTAATTCCTTTCAGCCGTTCTTAACACTCTAGACGCAAACTCTATGGTAACTTCTTTACTACCATCCCTTTGAGAAAAAACATCCGTAGTTAAAACACTGTCTTTGCTGGGATCAAAATTACTCAATGTGGGGGCCTTGTTAAAGCATTTTTGATTTCCTGGAATTCTCTCACATTTCTCACTCCAGACAAATCTCACTCCCTTTTTTACCAGACTTATCATGTGGAATGATTTGTCTGCTAACCTAGGCACACACTTAGCATAATACTCTGCCATTCCCAAGAAAGCTATTACTTGGTCTTTATCCGACGGACTCATAAAATTAATAAAATTGTTTATCAAATCAGATTTCAGTTGAATGCCTGCCTCAGATATTGTGTCCCCTGACTACTGAATACTCATTTCATTGAATTTTTGTTTCTCTGCTCAATGTCAGACCTGCTTTCATAAAAATGTCCAACACTTTCCTCAATCTATCATCATGATCTTTGCTATCCTTCCCATACACCAACACATCATCCTGAAAATACAAAACTTCATCCATGTCTTGAAACAGTTGATACATAATCCTTTTGAATACAGCAGCTGACAATATCAGTCCAAATGTCATTCTTTTACATTGAAATAGACCTTCTGGAGTGATAAATGCAGTTACATTCCTAGAGGAAGTGTAAAGCACAATTTGATGATATGTAGATTTTAAATGTAATGAACTCATAACCTTGGCATTCTTAATAGTACCTAAGATCTCATTAATATTAGGCAATGGGTGCCTGTCAGGTATTATACATCTGTTGACTGATCAAAGATCTATGTGTAATCTGAGTTTGTCATTGGGTTTGTGAACTACCACTAATGGAGACACCCACTCAAAAGCCTCTGTCCTATCAATGACACCTTGTTTTTCCATAGGCTGTAGTTCATCGTTAACAGCAGATCTAATTGCTAAAGGAATATTTTTTCAATTTCTGTACTACTGGTCTAGAACCATTTTTATTTCTGATCTTATGCATAAAACCTTTAAGATTTCCCAGTTCCTCACGAAAAACGTCATGCTGTAATAACTCATTGCCATCTCTTGCTGCATACACACTTTCTTCTGCATTGGGATGAAGCTTTATTTGAAGCCTTTTTTGGTGTGATCAGCTGAAATGGGGATTGCTACCCTTCTTTGACACATGTATACTTTCCCTCTGGCTGATTTATCCTTAAACTTTAAATTAGACCAAAACCAACCTTCGATATCAATTTTCTTTCCCCTATAAACTACTGGTGTGATGTCTACAGGATTGAGAAACGCATTCTTTACCATTTTGGTCTCAATAATGTTTTGGCAACAAGGTATATTTGGCTCCTGAATCAATTGCCATCCCAAATTATACCCCTTCCATTTCAATAACAACTGTAGGCTTGTATGTGTCCGCAACTTCATCTTGAACCGCCAGAATATCATCTGAATTTATGTCAGTGGGACACGTGCAGTCCTCCATTCCTATACATAGTTCCTCGAACTACTATGCAATGTTTTCATTGACTTCTTGTTCTACAACATGTGAAATGTCCTTTTCCATTGCATCTTTTGCATGTTGCCTTGAGAGCAGGACACTTATCGCTGCTTGCAAAATGAGTGAGATTGTCACATCGAAAGCATGTTTTCCTTTCACTTTCATCCTTTTTTTCATTGTACTTGAAGTTCTTTTTTCTGTTTTCTTGTCTGAAAGTTTTTTCCCAAACTTTTATACTTTGTACTGCTGATATTTCCATTATCTGTTTTTGCTTCCATCTTCTTTTTATTAAGTTTATCTCTTTTTTCCAATTCCTTGACAGACTTGTGTGTGTTCAACTTCCTTCGCTATTCTTATTACGTCATGAATTGTGGGATTACCTTTAGCCAACAGCACTTCTTACTTTTTCGTTACTGCATTCGAGCATGAATTTGTCTCTTAGCCTTTCATTTGATGTATTTCCAAAGTCACAAGATTATGCTAGGTCTCTTAGTGCTGTGTTGTTCTACAGACTCTTCTTTTTCCTGTTTGCTCTTTCCAAAATGGTACCTTTCCAAAACAATGTTCATACATTTTTCATAATGTCTATCTAACATTTGTATTCATTTTTATGACTCTGATAGGTTTGTGGACTCCTCGTCAGACAATGGAGGTAGATATTCAAATTGTACTTGGCCATAGTTACCAGTGCAATGCATAAGGCATTTTTTTCTTTCACCAGAGAAGTTCACACCATGCACTGCTAACGCATAACGGTGAAATCTCTTTTTCCATCTTCACCATGGTAAATTAGGTTTGCCTTGTGTTTCCAAAAAATAGTTGGGAGGAGGTACTCCTTGTGCAGCCATAGTAATGTTTGTATTTTTTTTAATGTTCTTGTTAATACTTTGTTTTAATTGTTTTCATTCCTCAGTCACCAAGACTAACTATTCTTGTCTGTTCGCTTTTCCTTTGCCACAGGATTCTTAGTTATGTTACAGATATATATTTATTTTCCTTTGTCAGCAAAATTCTAATTCGAATGGATTGTCCCCTCGAAAGTAATCCACATCTTTGACATGTAATGTCCACTGCTGTGCTGCTTCGGACATTTCTTCGGCAGAGGGCGTCCTGCGTCGGTGGCGTTGGGTCGATGTCCCTCGAAGGCTTCTGTCGAGGGTAACGTCACCAAATGTTATAAATAGGATGCTCGACACCAGTAGCCTCAGTTCCGTTTTTTCTGCAAACATGTTTGCTTCGAGAAATTGGCGTGCCTCGTGTGCTCTTCGAAGAAAATGTCTTCATCTTCTACCCCTCCGACTCCACGGTCTGGGTTTAAGACGTGCCGGGACTGTAAGTCCAAAATGTCGATTACGGACCCGTACCGCATCTGCTTGTGGTGTCTGGGCGAAAGTCATGATACCGACGGCTCGAAGTGCCAGTCGTTGACTGCCGCCAAGGCCTTGCAGGAGCGTAAGGGGAAGTTACAGGTAGATCAGATTTCTAAACTTCAAAAATCCTGAAAAGCTGCGGTATTTCCACTGACAATTGAAGGGGTGGCTCTCCTCGTCGGAAGGAGTCCCGGGGATCTTGATCCCAGAGTTGGTCCCGCCACTCGTCCTTCTCGTCTTGGCACTCCCGGAAGCGGCATCACCGGTCGCCTTCCCCGTCCTCGTCGGATGATGGCTCTGTGAGGAAAGTGGCTTGTCCCACTAAATCACTGACTCCTGAGGAATGGGATGCATGCAGGGAGCAAATGCTGTTGATTTTTCAATCCCAGGGCACAGTTCCATCCGCGCCTTCGCAAGAAGCCATCGGGGAACGGTCTTGGTCCGATGCTCATGCACCTTCGGGCCCAGGCACTCTGCGCGATAAACCTTGGGAACCGTTGAGGTTCCGTTCAGACAAGGATCGGCTGGATCGCCAGGGACGTGCCAGATCCAGGTCTCGGTCTTTGTCCCCAGTGAAACCGCAGAAATCTGGAAAGGGCTCGAGGTCGGCGCCGAGTGCGGCTGTTGGAGCTTTGCCTCCGATCCAGCCCTCGGAGCCTTCGGCGCCATTGTCGACGTCCACGCCGGAGCCATCGGCGCCCTTGGGGAAATTTGGCTGGAATTTGCTGGTGGAGGCCCCTGGTACTGCGCACCCTCCGAGAAAGGGTTTATCCAAGACGGTGAAGCCTGTTGTGGACTCCAGGGCCGCTCTTGTCCCTAGGAAGGAATTCTTTCATTCTCTGCATGATATTTATGAGACTGAGGTCAGATATGGAGCTTGAACCTGTTGAAACTCAGGTGGCTCCTGACATGGTCTTTCCTGAAAACAGTCAGGTGGAAGAGTTGCGTCAGTCTTTACATGATGCCAGTGGCCTTGGCACATGTCCTGAGGTACAGTTTGGTAGGCCAGAGCCTGGGGCTCATGCTGAATCCTCCTATAGGATGTTGATGTCTAGAGTTAGAGTATCTCAGGTGGTCCGGTCCTCCGTTTGCATTTGATCAGGATGACCTGACGGATATTTTGGATCAGGGTCCGTCAACTGACCCAGTGTTGCCTTTTCATCTGGCATTGCAACAAAGGGTGTGGCGGCTTCTTCGCAGTTAACTAAGAAATACTGCCCATCCAGTAGCGACCTCACCTACATATCCACTCACCCCACTCCCGAGAGTTTGGTGGTTCCGGCAGCTACGGCCACCTCGGGGCAGGCGGCGTACCCTACCATCCCTCCTGATAGGGACGACAAGCGCTTCGATGATTGGACACGCAAGGTATTTTCTGCTGTGAGTATGGCACTGAAGTGGGCCAACTCCACTTGTGCCTTAGCAAGGTTTTCACACACTGTGGACTCTGTGGAATTCTGTCTCTAGCGGCTGAGTATATCCCAGAGGGGGAAGAATGGGATGGCAAGGATGCCATGTGTGAATCCCATCAGTCTGGGTTGGACATGGCTGATAGTGTTAGCCGGTCCATGGCTGCGAGCACCGTGATACGCAGGTTTGCGTGGTTGCGGAAGTTGGGTTTTGCTCCAGATGTGCAAGCCCGTCTTCTGAACATGCCCTTTGATGGCTCTCGTTTGTTTGGCAGCAAGGCTGACGGGAGCCTTGAGAGGTTGTAGACCTCAAGCTGCTGCTAAATCTTTGGCTGGAGCTGTGTGTCATCCTCCGGCTTGTTGTCCTAGGGGGCAACAGTCGAAGGGCGGTTCCTTTCGTTACTACTCCTCTTTTGGTAGAACGAGAGGAGCCGATAATCAAAGGGGCCACCAAAAGGGTACCCATGGTGGACGGGGAAATGGAGTTGCCAAAGCCGCTCTGGCAGCTGCCTCTGCCTTCGGTCGCTGCCACAGCCGCTGCAAAACAACTATGAGGCCATGTTCCATTGTTTGCCGGTTGGGGGCAGACTGTCTCAGCATCTTGAAGAATGACCAGCTATTACTTCAAATGCGTGGGTTCTGGATACAGTAGCCCACGGCTACTGCCTCCTCTTGCTAAAGCTGCCTGACAATCCACCGGGGAATCTCTCTTTGAAGCTTCCAGATCCACTCATTGTGCAGGAAATCTTGACCCTGCTGGCGAAAGGCGCTATAGAACTAGTGCCTGTGGCGGAAAGTGTTAGGGAGAATTCTCTTAAAAGGCTAATTTCCCTTATCTATAGAGTCCCCCAGCAGCTTTGCTGGATTTCAGGGGTTTATTTTTTTACTCCTACTAAGAGTGAGACTCCCTTTTATCAGAGTATGGCTGGTGGCAGTGGTTCTACCACTTTTCGTTTAGCCGCAAATAGTTTCTTATGGTATTTTCCCATTGTTCGAGGCTATTTTTTAAAATAGTAGCCTCAAACATACTGCCGGTTTATTTATTCTCCGGTTGAGTATTTTTGCCAATTCTCTGTTCAAACTTCTTTCTCGCGTCTTCCTCTATAATTTTGACCCATGTCGCGGATCCTTTGTTCGTCCTTTTGGCGGGCTTCTGCACAGAAGCCCTCCTTTCGGCGCCACTGAGTCTGGGGTAGATAGGATGTGTGGGAGGGAGAATAGGCACCCTGGACAGGGTTGCCAAAGCAACCCAAGTCACACTCTGCCCTGATAGGTTGGGGATTTATCCAGCCAGGATAACCACCCCGCTGTATGAGTTACAGCTAGGCTGTATGAATGGGGGGGGTTTTCTGCATAAAAGCAGGGCTCCGAGGACTGGAGGACAAGACGTCGCCACTGGACCTGAGAAACCCGAAGAGGCGAGAAGCTGGAGACATCTGCAGCGACTGAACCACCAGTGAATCCCGGCTGCAGATCCTCACCACTTTTCTCAACGACAAGAGAAGATCTTCACCTGCAAGACCCTTCTTCACTTGAGCTGGTGGGGCCAACCATTTCGCCAATCGCCTTCCAGGACCTGCCTTGGTCGAATCGCCAGTGCCAAGCACTCGGAGACCGGATAGCCAGGCACTTCTCCACCACTACCGCGATTTAAAGGAGTGTACCTTTTATTCCGTTTTGGCATCACCGCGGCCAGCTTCTTCCCTGGGCAGTGCAGTGACTCGAACCTTCCTCCACGACGATAGCCTAGCTTCCTCTGCTGGAGCTCCCAAACTGCAGGAACTACCGCTGCATCAGGAGCCTCATCCACTGTTAAGGTACATTTTTCCGCCAGGCCTCCCGTTTCGTTGGGTACTGCTAAAGGTGTTTTAAATCCTTTACTTACCTTCTGGTCTGGCCGTCCCTATCGTCTAACATTGTCTTTTTACCTTCTGCAATGACCTTTTCAATCATTAAACAAAGACTTGACTGCAGCTACTAGAAGCGTTTGATCCTGGGCACATTGCCCTGTACCATTGACTCTGGCACAGGCCTATTGACTCTGGCTATTTCACTTACAACTGCCTTCTATAGATTGCTTTTCAAGAAGAAATGTGTTGGTGCACCTAAACTCTTATAACCACCTTTCCCCTTAATATATTGTGGAAGTGCCATTTTGCTCGGTTTTCACCTAAGTATTGCTTATGCTAAAGTACTGCCTTGCCTAACTTGTTCACAATCCAATTGGGAAGTGTTTCTGGTGTGTTTAGGGGTCTAACCCTGTATAACTTGACCTTTCCCTCCCTCTGAAGAAATTGTTAGAGTGCCATTTCTGCTTGGTTTTACACTGTGCCATTTTGCTCACTTTTCACTCTTGCTCAAACTTGTCTACAATTTGAATAGGGAGTTGTGTATACTTTCTTGACTGTTTTAACTTTCTTTAATAATAGTGATCTGTGTTGACTTAAAAGTGTGTAAAATAAATATATATATTCTTTTTGATACAAAGCTTTGGTCAGTGTTTCCTTGTACCCACTGTAGTCGTATTGTGTACACCCTGCATACTGCTCATCTCCCTCTTGAGATAAGTCTGACTGCTCAGCCACAGCTACCAACTAAATCTTTGTGGTACAGACTGATACTAAAGGGCATTTATTGCATATACCTGTAGTCCTAATCTTCTGTAGTGCTCCCTAAGGGAACTGCATAGGATTCTGCCTAACGGAGAGGAACAAGGGATGGTGTTCACCATATTTTTTTATTCCAAAGAAAGAAGGGGGACTTTGACCCATCTTGAACTTGCGTTGGTTGAACAAGTTCCTCAGGAAGGACACGTTCAAGATGGTCACTCTTTCTCAGGTCCTTCAGGCCCTTCGACTTCAGGATTGGTTGGTGTCACTGGATCTACAGGATGCTTATTCTCATGTGCCGATTCATCCAAAGCACAGAAAATACCAGAGGTTTGCGTCTGGCAACTTGCACTTACAGTTTCGGGTCCTGCCATTCGGATTGACCTCCACCCCGAGGGTCTTCACCAAGCTAATGGTGTTGGTGGTGGCAACGGATCTCTGGAGGGGGGGGGTTCACGTCTACCCCTACCTGGACGAATGGCTGATCAGAGCGCATTCTCCCAAACGAGCCTTGGATCATCTCAGCCTCACTTGCCGCTCCCTTCACAAGCTGGGCTCCTTCAAATTTAGAGGGAAGTCGCATTTGACACCTTCCCAACAGCTCCACTACATCGGGAATGTGTTGGATAGGTCCTTGGGGAAGTGCTCGTCTCCCAAGGTGAGGGCTCATCACATTGTACAGATGGTCAACAAATTTCAACGTGCACAGTGTCTTCCGGCTTTCGATTTCTTAAAGGATAGTTCCGGGACTTTTTTTTTTATTGTCCCTACGGTTCGGCCATGTGTTTTTAAGCATAAATCGGTAGATCGTAGAAAACTTTCCTATGGACCTTGCCCGACTTTTCGTCCATTAACGCACTCGAAATCAGCCGCCATTTTGTGATAATCCTATCATTTCCCCCCATCGTCCTGGCTCACCTGCGTTTGCGGCACTAAATCATATCCCCCGCCCCTGAAACAGACTTTATCAAAACATTCATATTCCCCGCCTCTATCCGTGACGTGACTGTGCTGCGTAGGCAAACGCGCCCAGGCGTCTTCTACGCGACTCCACACAGAACCCGGAAACCAACACAGATCAGCTCACAACACAGCGCGCCACAATTCGGAATATGAAACTGTACTTTTAAATCAAACCGCAAGATTGTAAATTTGGTAAAGTACATTTATTTGACATCAAATGTTTAGAGAATATTCAGCGATTTGCATTTTTATTTGCTCTCGATCCAAAATAGTTCGTCTTGAGGCAAGCGATGTTCATGTGCAGTACACAGGGTGTTGGTTTACGATAAAATAAGCTCTTCGGTCGCACTGATAATCGCATGGCTGTTCCAACAACGAGGCACTAGGCCACCACAACGGTATGTATGTTGCATCTAGCCATTAGTACCGCGTAAGGGCATACTTGTACTTGGCGATCGTCCCATAAAATGGTCAGGGTGGTAACGTTGTTCACGCGGAGAAGCAACTGGCGGTTGTAAAAGCCATCCGCCGGTGTCTGGTACTCGTGGCACAGACAATAATGAAGGATGTACCTGTTTTAAAAACATAAAAAATGAAATTAGTCTCACCATCAGATCTTTATTAAAATTATTCATTTTATATATTAGGTCGGGAAATTATTTCATAGCTAGGACAGTGCAACTGGGTATTATACGTCATTTCCAGTAACCCACCCCCTCTCCTCCGCCTTTTTCAGAGCCGCCTGAGCGCCAGTGGACCACTTCGTCACTGATATGATATAGCATTTGCAACGCGCCTATACACAAGTGTTTCAAGGCGTGGTGAGGCAGGGAGGGGGGGGGGACAAGGAGAAGACAGACAACGATCCTACTAGGCCAGGTGTCATTCAGATCGCGCAAGTGCAGGGGTAGGGGGAAGGTAAAAGTGCAAGGGGAGGGGGGAAGTGGAGTACAAGGTAAGAAGCATAAAATAATAAATACATAGGGCCAGCTGGTGGCGAGTGCAAGGTAAGTGCAGAACAAGTGCTGGGAAGGAGGGGCTGTAGGATACTGAGACAGTCCCCCAGTGCAGGGGTTGACAGGGAGGCAGTGCAGGTGGAGAGTGGAAGGGCCCAGGACCGTGGTCGCAGACAGTGTACCAGTTGTAGCAGGGGAGAGGGAGAGAGAAAGCAGAAGCAAAGAGGAAGGTTTTGAGGTGCTTCCGTAAAAGGAGATGGTTCTCCTCAAGATAGTGCGCGGTACAAAACAATATGCCACATAGAACGAACAAGTACAACTTAACCCGTCTTTAAAGCTACTGTATAGTAATTAAATTGCGGTATAAACTCATCTAAAGAGTTACTTACATTATATTTGCATTTTCCATTGTGTCTGTGCCTAGGGCAGCCCCGAAATACCACTCCTTCTATGCCGACGTTATTTCTTCTAATGAACGAACATTAAATGGCTATCGTTTCTGAAATTTTATTCATTATCGTTTCTTACGTTATTGCCCCACACCCCCAAAAAGAAGTCTTTCGGGATGGTCCCGGCCTGTCAAGGTCAAATAACAATAGAACCTTATACTGAGTTGTGGGCCATTCCGGCACCCGAGCAAAAAATCAAAGCAGCTGACCTTCACTTTGAACGAGCACACATTCCTAGTTAGCCACATTCAGTGTAAGGCCATCTCACAGGACTTGAAATTTACACTCCATCTTTGCATTTTCTCTGCGTGCTTTGCAGCCCCAGAGAACCATAAATACGGAGACATTCTATATTTTTTGAAAAATGATTTATATTACTGTTTAATTTAATGCGCAAATGAACAAGGTTGGATAGACACATTGCATGTACACTGAGCAATCACTTTTATTTACACAATACATAGCTACACATATTCAATGGGCCTGCGACATGAGGAGACTCGAGAGCAAAGTCACAGGTGACACCCGGGTGGTTCGCACTACTGCACGGTGAAGGGAGGGGCAAGGGTGGAGAGACACATTGCATGTACACTGAGCAATCACTTTTATTTACACATTACATAGATACACATATTCAATGGGCCTGCAACATGAGGAGACTCGAGAGAACAGACAATCAAATTACAATCATTTAAACCGTGATGTGTATTTCTCAATGAGCTCTGCTTTAGGTGGACATGGAACAGAGGCAATGTTGGGTGGCAATGCAGTTGTCCCCTGCACAGGTTCGTTCACAACTCCATGTATGTGCCTATCTAGGACATCAACAATAAGTCTCTCAATAAACTCATATTGCATATCCTCAAACACTGGTTTGATCACCCATTGTTTACTTCTTTTAGTGAAGGCCTTATTGTAGCGAAGCGTCCCTAAAGTTCCGGTCGTCCTACTTTGTTGACGGCCAACATTATGGTTATGTGCCAAGACCGCTAGAAGAGTCCGATTTATCATGCGCTCCATGCCAAAATGCAATCGTTTTGGCCTGTACTTTAGGCACATATTGTGGAACACCTCCAAATCTCCTGTGTGGCAGAATTCCGTGAGTCCCCTCAAATCTCTTGTTATAGTTTTATCAAATACAATCTTTTCAATGGCTTTGTGAGTGGGTGATGAAGGAATCAACCACTTCTTCTTCCGTGCCTCCTCTGTGGACAAATGGCCATGTTCACAATTGTGGAAATGTTGGTTTGTGGTCCAGCGGTGAACGTTGCTACAGTGTAGCATTACTGACCGCCATTTTTCCAGTAGAATTTCCAACGACCCTTCACATGTTTTTGAGCTCCACCAAAGATGGTTGCTGATTGACTTGGACCACTGTGAAATACCTTGCATATCTTTTTTTTTTTACCTGCAGCCGACATTTTTTTATTGATTGTTTTTGCAAGATGCCATACGTCAAATTGGTGATTTATATTTTTGTACTCTTCTCTCATTGTCTTGGCAATTGAAACGTGTTTGTCCGTGGCTATCAGGTCGATCACCATTCCCTGCGATTGTAGTTCTTGCAATGATGCTACAAAGCCAACTTTCTCCATGGCCACTCAGGATGTACTTTGTGACACCTGCACGACCACCGAACTCACAATTTTCTTACTTTCCATGTCCTGAAAGTGGTAGGTGCAGTACTTGGCTGAAAATCCTGGACTGTCGCACTGTCCATCACCGGCTAGCCTGAACCGTTTGCCTGCGAATGTACTTTCAATAGACATTTTTTCCATTCTCCAAGCTTCGCTAATGGCTGGAAATAGATAATCGGTTTGGTATTTGTAGAACTGAGTTTTCGCAATGAAATGGATTCCCACAAACTGAAAGAAATACTCTAACTTTTTAAAACTTGAACCACTAAAAAGTGCGGCCGCTGCACAAAGTAGATTGCCTGCTGGCAGTTGCCCCAGCATGGGTTGTGCAGACCATGAGAACGGATGATATTGTGTACAGGTGGCATGTATTTTAAGGTTAGTGCCTCGAATTGCACGTGTCACATTAATCAATGGCTCCCCACATACTTCCCCACCAACCGAATGCCCACATTTCTTCTTAATAATAATATCAATCAAACAACTATCGAATACAATGAATTTGGCCTCTTTCCTTATACTGTCACTCTGCATCCCAGCTGGTTCGGCCTGTAACGTTGAGGACATGTCACTCACATTAAAGGTACAATCTCTGATATCGTCTTCCGCTATGTTCAGTGATATTGATGGTGTTTCATTGTCGTCCATTTCATTCTCTTCCATTGCAACATCTGTTCCTTCTCGGGCGATGGGAGGATAAAACAATTTCTTCAACTTTCTCGCGGTCTTAGTTTTTGCGGGTGTGGATTCTGTGAATTGATCTCCGACTGCATCCGAACTACTAGGAGGACATTCACTATCAATGGCTGGTGGTGGTATAGCTCCGTTGTCAATCACTTCATATTCTTCCCATTGGCACGATGCATCTCAAGTCCCTGGCAAAAGGTTTGACAAGCAACATCTCTCGTTCGCTTCACTGTCTGTGTAGATCTAGTTCGTACACCCACTCGCAACTAGAGGACAGATTGGAAAAGGGATGTTCAGTTTAAACACAACTTACAGTATTGAACTATTAACAGTGAAAAACAACATAATATAGTGACCAGGACACTAACCTTCTTTTGCTTTCTTTTCTTTGAAACTTTCTTGCCTCGAACTTCAACATCTGGACGCTGTTGCTCCGACTCGTGTGTGCATGTCTCCACTTCCTCTTGCGCTGCAACGACTATATTTTCATAAGCACATCCATCACGCACTGACGCTCCATCGACTCCCTGAAACATCGAACTTTCATTAGTATGTATAATAATATTGAAAACACAAAATGTACTTGGGGACCAATACCCACGTACATCTCAATAGCAAAACACGAATGAACGCATTGTGTAGAACATTCAAACGACAATTATTCACGCATTGTTGATCTAGTTAGATGGAACTGTCAAGATCCATACCTCGGGCTCCGCATAGACTTCCATTGATGATATTATTGAAGATGACGCTTCAGCAACTCCCTGAAACACAGTAATTGCATTAGTATGGTTTTCTATTTTGTTAAAAAGAACATAAACTTTGTGCAGGCGTCAACGGCTCATATAAATAGACCTGCACAAATGATCAGTTGTCTAAAATAAATAATGGATATCTAAATATGATTCGATTTGCTCGATCGTTGGAAGTGTCACCACCCAGAGATCTGCGCTGTAACTGCGGTGCACACTTCTGCAAGCTGTTGCGCCGACCCGTAACTGCATGCTCCCCCTTCTTCTTGGACTAATGCTCCATCGACTCCCTGAAACATAGGACTTTCATTAGTAATGAACACAATATTGAAAAAAGAAGACACATAGGAGGGCGACGACAGAAGGACATATCAATGGCTAAAAACGAAAGAAACATTGTGTGTAACAATCACGCTACAAGAATGCAAGATCTGATGATCTCCATCGATGGAACTGTCCGGAAACTTACCTCGAGCAGCTGAGTGACATCAACGGTTGTCGTCAATGCGTTGGACTCCTCAGCATCTCCCTGAAAGACAGTACTTGCATTATTTTGGATAACAATAATTATAACTGAAAACAAAGACTAGAGGACGAGTACTAGGGTGTACCATTAGGTAAAATAATTACACGATAAATTAAAACTTGATTTACATGCCTAAAACAAGTCAGTGGCAGAATAGCTAAGTAAGATTACCCGATAGGCGCTTGAAGTGGCTGATGACTGCAATAACGACATGGATGGAGAATCTTCCGCCTTCATATTGAGTGGATACATAAATGGGGAAATTATTGTTAGCTAATGCTACACACTACCGCAAGGCCGAGAGCTAAATCCGTAAACTTGACTCACCAGTGGAGGGATGTGGACGAATAGAGTGGGAATAGCGGTTGAGAGCAATTTTCGCGTCGCTCGCGGTGTTTTCTTCTTTATTAGCAATGATGTGGAGTACATGTCTGAGCTAAAGTGCCTGCTGCAGAAGCGGTATCGATCACCCCTCTTGTCCGCAAAGACTTCTAGGACTCTACTTTCAAGCTCAGACGGTGGATATCCGCAATATCGGACCCATTCTCTTATCTGATCTATTGTCTTAGGGAAAACATGCATTATAGTACCTTCAGATTTATTATGGGTCTTCGAAGGGCAACCGCCAATGGAACAGGCAGGCATTGTGGAAAGTTCTGAAAAGTAAAGATCAACAATTCTCTATGAATACCAATGTGTTAAAAAATTAAATGACACATAAAAGGTTCAATGCAAGGTTCGTTTTGGTTCTTCGAACTATACACGTTATTCACATGCGGATAAGTATTTGAATAACTTTAAAAAAATAGAAAAATAATTTGACTAAACTCAGAACATGTGACTAGTTCCTTGCATGTACTGTCTTGAACGAAAAGAAAACATGGTTGCAATTTGATGACTACTAGCAAATAGATATAAATTAAAAAATTGGACGCAAAATGATTATGGTACATGGCCTTACCTTGACGAACAAACAGTTAGATGCAGGGATCAGAGTAGTTTCTTGTCGTAGAACAGGGAGCAGTTCACAGGTTGCAAACTGACGAGTTTGCTCGAAGTGGTCACGGAAGTTCACAGAGACGAAGAGCAGATAACCAGCACCTTCACGGGTTGACTAGCAAAGCGCAAAGAAGTTCTCATTAGAAATATGAAGTGGGTTATAAAGAATTCGAAACAGGGGTGTGTTTGTGAATGAATGACGTGTATATGTCGTGGCATTATGCGGTTTGCAGGGGGGCGTCCAGCGTGAGGGGGCTACTTGGCAGGAGACACGGGGTCTGGAGGTAGACATGGGAACAACAACCCATGCTCTATAGACCACTTTGAAGTGTACATGGTCTTTGGCACCTCTTGGCCTTTATCGCTCCCTGACAGCTCCACTTGCCAGCGCAAGTACCCCGGTGCGAACTGCCTTTGATAGGGCGGGGGGTGGATTGGGGTGGTGGTCGTGCAGACAAGACACAGGAAGACTCGTGAATGGAGACACTCTTATGTGGATTGCAGGGGGGCGTCCAGCGTGAGGGGGGATGCTTGGCAGGAGACACGGGGTCTGGAGGTAGACATGGGAACAACAACCCATGCTCTATAGACCACTTTGAGGTGTACATGGTCTTTGGCACCTCTTGGCCTTTATCGCTCCCTGACAGCTCCACTTGCCAGCGCAAGTACCCCGGTGCGAACTGCCTTTGATAGGGCGGGGGGTGGATTGGGGCGGTGGTCGTGCAGACAAGACACAGGAAGACTTGTGAATGGAGACACACTTATGTGGATTGCAGGGGGGCGTCCAGCGTGAGGGAGGATGCTGGCCGGAGACATGTGGTGTGACAAGACAAGGCACAGGAAGACTATTCAATGGAGACACACTAGATTCATTTAAAAAATCAAAACAACCATTGTTAAAATATATGTTGGGTTTTATTTTAGATCTTAATTTCAATTGAAAATAAATAATAAACATTACACATTGTAAAGTTCCGGTTGCAGCACATCCAGGGAAAATCCGCGGTATTGTCCACTGTCGCTGGGGAAATGTTGTCTAATGGCAAGTACCGCACAGGCAGGTATTACTCTCCGAACGCGGTGTCCGAGCCTCCCGTGAAGCCACCAAGTGAAGCAACGATAGGCCACCAGCCTGTACCACCTGTGAAAAAGAAAGATGCAAACTGTATTAAAATGACAAAACTTTCTTATCAATGTCGATTCAGGTAAAAAATGTCATTCTGCTTTGAAAAAAATTCTATCTAGAAAATGCACAATATGGAACCAATTTACATGCGTTCGAATGATATGTAGATGTAATTTTATATGTGGGAGACGACCATGAAATAGTAGTGGCATCACTGACATCACAACCAGAGTATACTTACTCGTTACTCGGATTACGCGGACGAACAGTGCCGCGAAGTTCGTGCACCAGCACCATCATCATCCTCAACACGGTCCGTGAGAGGCAGGCTTCCCTGAACTCTGGCAGCTCGGTGATGCATTGCGGACTTGGCTCGCCTTCCGAAATGTAGGCCAAGCACCCGGAATTTTCACGGCAGCAGCAGTTCTCCTCCTCAGTTGGCATTAGCTCGCACCGATTGCACGTGCACCAGGTGGAGACGCCGTCCATGCGACATGGTCCAGGCTCTTCATCCGTTGACTGGTCCTCCCAACTGCCGTCCGAATCCCCATCGTTTTCGCGTGCTTGCCTTTCCAGTAGTTCCTCCTCGGTGTACTCGGGCTCGTACATATACGGCATTATTGTAGCCATTGTGTGGTAAAGAAAGTAAAATAATTTACAGAGATGGTACAGGTGTTCACAAGGCCTAGAAGCGGCGAAGGTAGCTGACCAGAGCACAGAAACGAGTCACAGAATACTCAAAGTAACACAGAGAGAGTAATGGAATCGAAAATCTGCTGCTGTGTGTTGTGAAACGGTGTTTTTATACTTATTGAGGAAAGAGGCGTCCTGCCATTTCCATGGCGACACTTCATTAGCTGAGGCGCAGCGATTGTTGACACGAAACGTGCTTTGGCGTTGGGAAATGGGCGGTACGCGTCTGCTGATGTCAGGCTCAGGGGCTGTATTGTGAGATGATCTAAGACCCTGTGTACAGCAAAGGAACATCGCGTGCCTCAAAACGAACTTTTTGGAACGTGAGCAAATAAAAATGCAAATCGCTGAATATTCTCTAAACATTTGATGTCAAATAAATGTACTTTACCAAATTTACAATTTTGCGGTTTGATTTAAAAGTACAGTTTCATATTCCGAATTGTGGCGCGCTGTGTTGTGAGCTGATCTGTGTTGGTTTCCGGGTTCTGTGTGGAGTCGCGTAGAAGACGCCTGGGCGCGTTTGCCTACGCAGCCCAGTCACGTCACGGATAGAGGCGGGGAATATGAATGTTTTGATAAAGTCTGTTTCAGGGGCGGGGGATATGATTTAGTGCCGCAAACGCAGGTGAGCCAGGTCGATGGGGGGGAAATGATAGGATTATCACAAAATGGCGGCTGATTTCGAGTGCGTTAATGGATGAAAAGTCGGGTAAGGTCCATAGGAAAGTTTTCTACGATCTACCGATTTATGCTTAAAAACACATGGCCGAACCGTAGGGACAATAAAAAAAAAGTCCCGGAACTATCCTTTAAGGTTGCTCGGCCTCATGATATCCTGCCTTTTTCTGGTGCCAGAGGCCAGACTGAGGATGAGATCCCTTCAATGGGTTCTCAAGATGCAGTGGTCGCAATTTTCAGACAAGATGTCGGATCCCGTTTAGATTCCACTCTCGGTCTCTTAGGATCTTCTGTGGTGGGCCAGCAAACGGAATATGATGAAGGGGGAGCCGTTTTGGCAACCGTGGCCGGAGGTGACGTTGGTGACAGATGCTTCCCTCACGGGATGGGGAGCTCATGCCAACGGTCTGACTGCTAGCGGGCGTTGATCTCTGTCTGAGTCCAATCTCCACATAAACCTTTTTGGCGCCAAGGGCCATCAGGCTGGCCCTGAAGGCTTTTCTGCCATCTGTGTGGGGAAGAGTGTCCTGATCATGACAGACAACTCAGTGGCCATGTATTACCTCAACAAAAAAGGCGGGGGGGGTAGGGTCACTCCTGCTGTGCAGAGAGGCGATGCAGCTCTGGTTCTGGGCGATACAACAAGGAGTCTCACTCTCGGTGGTTCATCTAGCCGGAGAGCAGAATGCGGCGGCGGACGACGGTCTGAGCAGGCAGAGCGCGGTCTCACACGAGTGGGAGTTGGCTCAGGAAGTCATTGAGGACATCTTCGCCCTTTGGGGAACCCCTCAATAGGATCTGTTTGCGACCAATGCCAACCGTAAGTGCGAGAGATTTTGCTCAATGGAATTTCCTCCAAGAGGAGCCTTAGGGGAAGCATTTGTCATGGATTGGTCATTCCCACTTCTGTACGCCTTTCCTCTGGTCCCCATCATTCCTCAGGTGCTAAGGAGGTTGGGATCCCACTTGATCCTCATTGCTCCGGATTGGGTCAGGAGACCGTGGACCCGGAACTTCTAGAAATGTCCATCTGCCCTCCACGCCGGCTTCTCCACAGATAGGATCTGCTCTCTCTCTCGCGCACGCAGGTTTGGGGGGGGGGGCTAGGGTTCTCCATCCAGAGGTCAAGACTCTCCACCTTCACACTTGCTTTCTGAAAGGTTGAGATATAAGCATTGCGACCTCTGGGATGACGTGATGGAGATGTTGATTTCGGTAGGGTGGTCGGCAACCAAATCCCTGTACCGTTGCCATAAGTTTTGCGACTGGTGCAGAGGAAACGATGTCTGTCCTTTTCAGTGTTCCATTCCGAGGGTTCTTTCTTTCTTGCTTTCTTTGGCCCACAGGGGTCTTCAAGTGGGTACCATTAAAGGTTACCCGGTGGTGCTGTCTATTTTCAAGCGCTCGTCCGAAGGATGTTCTTATTTTAAGATTCCTTTTGATTTCCCAATTTCTAAAAGGACTAACGAATGTGTTCTCGCCGTCCCCGTTTCAGGTGCTGGTTTGGGATCTGAATTTGGTCTTGAAATTCCTGATCCGTTTGAACCCTTGCACTCTTGTCCTTTGAGACTGTTGTCTATCAAAACGGTTTTCTTGGTTGCAGTTACATCTGCTTGCAGAGTGAGTGAATTGCAGGCACTTTCATCTAAGCCACCCTTTACTGTGTTCCACAAGGATGGGGTTGTACTGAGGGTACACCGTCTGTCCTTCCTACCTAAGGCAGTGTCTGAGTTTCATCTGAGCCAGAAAGTGGTACTTCCTGCTTTCTATCCTCCCCCTCATCCTGTTAATGAAGAGGAGAGACTTGATAGGTTGGACCCTAGGAGAGCTTTGAGCTTTTATATCTCTAGGATGTCCAGGGTCGGAGTGGACAAGCAGCTTTTTGTGGGATACACTGGACACTGATTGAGTCAGGCTGTTACTAAACAGACCTTGTCCAGGTGGATTATCCTCACGATTACTGAATGCTACAGATTGGCGGGCAAGGACCCTCCGGAGGGATTGAATGCTCACTCCACTAGGGGCGTGGCTACATCCACAGCCCTGCAGCGGGGGGTTCCTATTAGGAATATTTGTGATGCAGCAACGTGGTCTTCCATCCACACCTTTGTCAGCACTACTCCCTGGATACACCCCAGGTCTGGATATGCCCTTTGGTAAAGCAGTGCTTTATTCTGCCATCTGATTAAATATTCTACATTCTTCTCCCTCCACCATTCACTGATACTGCTTTGGGAGTCTGTCAAAGATGTGGAATACATTGGAGGACACAATCCATTTGAAGAACAAGTTACTTACCAACTGGTAGCGTTCTTTTGACTGGATATTCCTCCCACCATATTCCACATCGCCCTCCCAGCCTGCGCCTCTGAAAAATTTCCTATGCTATTGCAGCTTGCGTTCCCGCAAGGCTATGTGCAGTTAAGCAGTGGTTGTGTACGAGCATGTTGCATGTTATGGAGGAAAAAAGATACTGAGGCTACGTGCGCCATGTATCCTATTTATAACATCCTGCGACGTCCCCCTCGACGAAGGCCTTCGAGGGACATCGACCCGACGCCACTGACGCAGGATGCCCTCTGCCGAATACATTTCCAAAGCAGCACAGCTGTGGACATTACATGTCAAAGATGTGGAATACATTGGAGGAACATCCAGTCGAAAGAACGTTACCAGTTGGTAAGTAACTTTTTCTTCTTTTTATCAAAGATTTTATTGATTTGAAACATACAACATTACACTTATCTCTCTGCAATGCAGGGTAGGTGTTAGGGAGAATTCTCTGTAAAGGCTAATTTCCCAAACCTAGTGAGTCCCCCAGCAGCTTTGCTGGATTTTTTTGGGGTTTATTTTTTTCTCCTGCTAAGAGTGATACTCGTTTACTCCCACTCTTAGACATTATTTGAGGTGTTCCTTTATCTTTCAATGTGTTTTATGGGCTATGGGGTCTTTTACTCCATAGGGTCTCATGTGTTTTTGATGTGGGTTACACAGCACCCTCCGTGCTGTAACCCAGGGGTGTCGTAGCGACCCCCCAACATAGACGCTATACCCTGGGACTGACTACTGTCTCCCAGGGCATGTAAAGTCACCATTGGCTTTACTAGTCCCAAATTATGAACAGAAACCAGTACAAACCATCATATTGTGGACGTACTGGTCAGGGCAATTCGATTGCCCCGAGGTCTGTTGTTCGAGGGGGCACGTCTCCATCCCCCCTGATCAAGTTTTGGCTGGTGGCAGTGAGTACTACTTTTTATATTCGACCGCGAATATATCTCTATGGGATTTTCCCATTGTTCGAGGCTACCAACTTTAATTATTTAATTCTTATAGCCTCGAACATGCAGCCGGTTTATTTATTTAATATTAATTCCCCGGTTGGTATTTTTTGCCAGAACTCAATTCTAAAATGGCGTTTGTGTTCTCTTCTGTGACTCCAACCCAAGTCGAGCCCTTTGTTCCACTTTTTGGCGGGCTTCTCCACAGAAGCCTCCAAAAGTGGTGCCACTCTGTCTGGGTACCACAGGGGATGTGGGAGGGGGTTTAGGCACCCTGGACCGAGTTACCTTGGTAACTCAAGTCGCACTCTTGTGTGATTGGCCCAAGTGGGAAGCCGGCCGGCTCACCACTTAGCATGTTTGATTGACAGCTAGGCTGAGTGAATGGGCGTGTGCTGCATAAAAGCAGGGCTTTGGGGACTGGAACTTCAGAAGTCGCCACAGGACCTAAGAATCCGAGGAGGGAGAAGCTGAGCCGACCTGCAATGACGACACCACCGGTGGAGCCCTGCTGAACCGTCTCGCCACTTTTCCCGACGACAGAGGAGATCTCCAGTCCAGAGAGTCTTCTTCCTTTGACTGGTGGGGATAACCAGTTTTGCCTTCTTTTCACCTTCCTGGAGCATCTTGTGGCCGCCTTGCCTGTGCCAAGCACCCCGGCAACCGGAATACCACAGTTTACCACTACCGCGAAGAGAAGGGTAGTACCTTTTAACCGAAGAACTCCGCGGCTGGTTTCTTCCCTAGGAGTGCAACGACCTTCATCTTTCCTCCACCGCGAGACCTCCTCTTCCTCTGGACGAAACACCAACTTGCACCGGCTGCCAGGAACAACTGCCCCCGCTGGAGCTTCCTTCACACTTAAGGTACTGTGTCCCGCCTGGCTTCCCTTGCGACAGATCATTCGGGATGACAGTAAAGCCTCGACTTTCTAACCTGGGCTAGCCTGGGAAAACCTAGCTAACGTTTCCTGACTTTAATTTCATCCTTTTTGTGCAAACTATCTACAAGACTCTTTGGGCATAACCCCACTGTATGACCCTGGACCCCTTCTGCTTGCTCTCTCCAAGAGTGGGTCTTGCAATTGACTTCCTTGCCCTCCAGTAGAACTCTGCCTATCCTGCCTTACTGTGGTTCTTTTAAAAGTATTGAAACTTGTGTGCTTCCTTAACTCTGCCTTTTTTCCTCCCTTTCTTTATAACCTATTAGAGTGCCATCTTATGTTAAGCGCTCACCTCTGTCTGAAAATAAGTGGTGTTTCTCACTAAGACTTGTCTAATAAGTGAATAGGGTTGTATATATATATATGATAGTGACTGTGTGCTGAATTTACTTACCTCTTTTTGCTAGTGTCATTTACAAGTGTCTTTAAATAATTATATACTTTTACACCAAAGCTCTGGTCAGTGTTTGCTTGTGCTACTGTATCTTCTACCTATTGTGTATACTCTGCATACTGCCTAACTCTTCTTGAGGGAAGTCTGACTGCTCAGCCACATCTACCAAGTGAATCTGTGTGGTACAGACTGCTACCAAGTGGGTTTACTGCCAAACACCTGTAGTCTTAAATCGTTTGCAGTGGTCCCTAAGGGAACTGCACAGGTTTCTGCCTGACAGTAGGGACGTGGGAAAGGAGGGGGAAAGTTTGGGGCAGCAGCGGAAAGGAAGGGAAGGGGTGGACTGGAAGGGAGAGGAACATATGCAATATCTACATATCCAGGTGCATGTGATAGGATGTGGAGAGAGAGAGACAATCAAGAAACCAAAAACATTCAACAACTCAACTTCCGGGACCATGGTCCGACAGACCGTCAACTTGACATCGGATGACCACGTGGCATAGGCTATTCATGGCAGAGGCATTACCCCCACTCTCAGTCACAGAGGCTGTGGAGCCACTCTTGTCCTTTAGCTAGCCTCTTCCCATCTTCTCCATATTTTGTCTGCTTTTTGCGGGCAACTCCTCGCCGCGTACACTCTGTTCCATTATAGCGCATATGTCCACATCCGTGACCCACTGTTCAAAGCTTGGCGTACGTTCCGATCCCCACAGTTGTGCAATGTTCCGCCTGAGAACTGCCATCGCAATTGACCAGAACAATTTCTCATAACCGGAAAGGTCAGTGTCACTGGAGATCCCCAGGAGAAGGAGTTTTGGGCATCTCTGTATCTCTTTTCCCATAACGCTAGACAGTTTATCACAGCATTTCTGCCAGAGCCGCTGTATCTTAATACATTCCCACAAAATATGGAAAAAGGTACCTTCTTCACTTTAGCAGCGTAGGCATCGTGCGTCCGAGGATTTGCCCCAGCGGAAGAGAGCCACTCTCGGGTAATAGGTGCACGGTGCAGGATCTTCAGTTGGACCAGTCTAAGCCTTGAGGAAATGGTTGTTTCTCACGGGTACATCAGGGCCTCTACCCAGTCCTCTGGTTGAAGGGGACCCACATCCCGTTCCCACTTTGCCTTCAAGCTGGTTAGTTCCGGTGTCGCAAAGGATGTTATCACATTGTACATGGTAGAGGTGACTTTCCGGTCCACCCGGTCCAAAACTATGTTTCTCTCTAATGGGGAGCTTTCCGGCATGTCTTGTGTTGTGTCTATGGGTCGTCCAAGCGTGTTTCAGCTGCATGTAGGGGTACCTTTCTGTGTCTGGAAGGGAGACCTTTGCATGCAATGTCTCGAATGGTACCAGGTTGCCTCGTGAACCACATCTCCTATGGTGGCGATTCCTCGCTGGACCCATTCAGGCCATCTGGGCAGCTTTCGTATTTCGGGAAGGTTGCAGTTGTTCCATAGGGGTTGTGCCAGCGTTAGCTTCCTGCCCCATCCTAAGTACCGATGCGTTTCTTTCCATATTCTCACTATACGCGTTGCCATATCCGTTTGTGGTGTGTGGTTCAGGCCTCCATTCAGGTGCTCTAGAGGCATAGTCTTGGCATTACAGATAAGACCTTTGATATGTGGGAGGCTCCCGTCTCCCTGGAGCATATCATTTACTACCGCCGTCTGGCTGGCCCAGTAATATGACTGTATCCTGGGCAGTCCAATCCCTCCTTCCCATATAGACCTTTGGAGCGTCGCGAGAGCAATTCGTGGGTGTCCTCTCCCCCCCCCCCCCCATAGTAACTTCCGAAGGGTGTACTCAATTTTGTGGAATTCTCGCTGGTGAATGTATAATGACGCATTTTGCAGGATATATAAGAATTTAGGAAGGGCTTTCATTTCAAACAGGGCCGCTCTGCCCATCAGCGTTAGTGGCAAGGAGATCCAATGGCGAGTATCTTCTGCAAATCTCTTTATAAGGGGGGAGAGATTCAGGGTTGTGTATTCAGTCAGATTCTTCGTGATACGGATCCCCAGATACTTGAACTGTTCACTTTCGATCTGGTAAGGACCGCCGCTAAGTTTGCCATCGACGTATTCCCTAAAGGGAAGAGGATGGATTTGGACCAGTTCACTCGTAATCCGCTGAATGCCTCATATTGCTCTAACAGGTGCATGACTCTGGAGCAGGAATTGCTCGGGTCTTTCAGATATATGAGAAGGTCGTCCGCATAGAGAGAGATTCTGTCTTCCCAGGTCTCAGACCATCGGAAGCCTTCCCAGGTTGGCGTGTTTCGCAAGAGGATTGCCAGTGGTTCGATGGCGATTGCAAAAATCATTGCCGACAACGGGCAGCCCTGTCTCGTGCCCCTCCCCAGATTGAAGAGGTCTGAACGCCAGCCATTAACACTGGTCCTGGCCACCAGGGATTCGTACAACAGGCGCACCCACTTCACGAAGTTCTCACCAAAGCCCATGCAGTGCATTATGGTCGAGATGGCCTCCCATCTCACTGATTCGAAGGCCTTTTCGAATTTCAATTGCTAGCAGGGCTAGCGGGCCCTGTATGCTGTTGGCCCTTTCCAGGGCCGAATATAGCCTGTGGAGGTTCATACGTGTTGATCTCTGTGGCATGAAGCCGCACTGGTCCAGATGTATCAGGGTGGGAATAACCTGTTGCAGACGGTCGGCAAGTAATTTCGCCAGAATTTTAGTTTCGCTATTGATGAGTGAAATGGGCCTGTATGAACTGCATCTTTCCGGGGGCTTGTCTGGCTTGGGTATCACTATTATTGTTGCTTCTCGCAGATCTGGTGGCAAAATGCCCTCGTCTAGCGCATGTTGATACTTTTGGAGTAGTTGGGGGGGGGGGGGGGCCACCACATTGGTCCCCACCTTTCGCCATAGCTCAACCGGGAAGCCGTTGGGTCCTGGGGATTTACCGGTTTGGAGGCCCGACATGGCACTTAGGATCTCCTCTTCTGTGATCTCCCTCTACAGCAGTTGCAGTTACGTCTCTGTTAAGGCGGGGATGTCAATTTGGTGCATGATCGTGACGTCCATCTATGTCGTGGGTTTTCTATACAGCTCAGCGTAATATTACTTAACACAGTACTTCCCATGAGTCCGTTCGCGCGGGTGCGCGTGCGTGCGTGCTTACTTGCTTTATCTTCCAAGTATCCAGTCAGGAAAAGAGGGGAAGTGGCTGCAAACAAAGGAAAAATAACGGAGTTAGTGAACTGGGACTGGTACTTAATCCACATGAATTGTCTCATTGTCTCTTCACAAAGTTCATCTTCTGTTAAAGCCGCAGATCTTGAATGAGTCCCAAGAGTCCACAGCTGCAAAAACATTCCAACAGCACACAGGGAACAGAGCGGCCAAGCGGGATTTAACACGGTACTTCCCACGAGTGCGCGCATTATCATAGTTACACTGGGGCAGGCACCAGTTCCTTCATTGGAAAATAAACACAGCCTGTATGGAGTGTAGTAGAACCTGTGTAGTGTCTTCAGTTGTATTAATTAAAATCTAGAATTATATGAGACCAGCATGTCTGAGTCCATACATCTGTCCAGAGATCATCTGTGATGTCCACCCGCAGGTCTGCTGCCCACTGAGAGTGGGTATTTTGCTGCGATATGGGCAGGGGGTCCTGTATCAGCTGATATAAAGAGGACAGTAGGCCTCGGGTGCTACCTGCTGTCAAAATATATTCCAACAGTGTATCATTCTCAGGTTCTATGGGAAAATCTACTCACTGTTTCTTGCACGCCTTGATCATAGCAGCGTCGTCAGGCTGGATGAAGTCCCCCTCACCCCCAGAATATAAGGTCCCAAATGTGTCAAACCCATGTTGCTTCCAAATGTTGCATGAACCTGTTTCCAGGTGTGGGAGAAGACGCATACAATTCCACAAAGGAAAGTTTCTTGGGAGCCCCCATTTCCTTCCATATTTTGACCCAGGAAAGTGATGTAATGCTGATGGGGTCAAACCCAAAGTTGTCTACGAGCCGGGGGGGAAAGTTCGGGGATCGTAAGTCTCTACCACATGCTGAGAGTTTTTCAAGTCGTGTATGGGGAGAAGGTGAGCCATCAGAGTACCAATAGATAACAAACTGCACCTGCGCAGCCATCCATTATAGGTGTAAATTTGAGGCAGCAAACTTCTGCCCTTCTCATATGGTTGTGCTAGTGTGCTCCACCTCAGGAGAACCGCCCCGCAGTGCCACACACATTTACATACCTTGGATTCTAGTTCCTGAAAGAAGGTTTGGCCGGGCCATAGTGGTATGTCAAGGAATAGGTATAATAACTTGGGGAGCACAGTCATTTTAAGAAATGCTATTTTGCCAGCTATGGTGATGGGGGGCGGGACCAGCTCTGTAGCTTCTCCAGTAGTTGTCATATAGACCTTGTAATTGTATTCGGATAATTCGGGACTGTCTCTAGCAATCACTACTCCCAGATATCGGATGGTTAAAGGGGCCCATGTAAATCCCTGTAAGTCTTATGGTGGAATAGTGGTGTCTGTGAGGGGAAAGAGTTCTCATTTACTACACTTGACTCGGAGGCCCGATTGTTTGCCGAAGTCAGTCGGCCATAAAGGGTTTTAGGTGTGTACAAGGGTCCGTATGTATAGCAGAGCGTCGTCGGCATAAAGAGCAATGATTTCCGGCTTCCCGGCCATCCTGATCCCTCAGTGTTGATGTTTATGCCGTATGAGATCAGCGAAAGGTTCGATGACAATCGCAAATATAAGGGGTGACAGTGTGCAGCCCTGACGAGTGCCTCTTTCGATGGCAAAGCACAGGGACAGTATTCTGTTGGTGCTGACCATGGCTACTTGGGATCTATATAAAAGGCGCAGAGAGACCAGGAAGTTCGGTCCAAACCCACATTTGGTTGACTGCATATATTGAAACACTTGTGTATAGGCGCGTTACAAATGCCATATCATATCATATCATATTAACCTCCAGGACCCCGAGTCCAATGTTTTTTGGACATCTAATGCAGCGGCTACCGCTTGGGAGGCGGGGGTCTATCTGGGCTAATACATTAGAGAAGTCGCAGGTTCAGAGCCGTGGACCTCCCTGGGATGAATCCCGACTGATGCGGGTGAACAATGTGTGACATAAATGGCATTAGTCGTGTAGCCAGTATCTTTGCAAATATTTTCACGTCCGTATTAATTAGGGAGACGGGCCTGTAGGAGCAGCACATTTCTGCCGGTTTATCGGGTTTTAACAGCACTATGACGGCTTCACGCATGGTGTCTGGAAGTCACTGTGATTTGAGGGATTCCTGCCACACTTTCAGGAGATAGGGTAACAGGCGTACCTTGTTGCGTTTGTGGAATTTGGCTGAGAGGCCATCAGTTCCAGAGGTCTTCCCCGAAGGTAGGTCAATCACCTGGGTGATGTCAGGGTGTCAGACAGGACGATCTGCAACTCAAGAAGGGCTTAGGTGTCTTCGGAATGTTGACTGAGTGGCAATACATTTGAGAAATCTATTTGTTATCCGGTGAGCGAGTGTCGGCATTAGTGTAAAGGCTTGAATATAATCTTGCAAATACTTCATTAATAGTACTTGGTGTATGAACTAGGTTACCCGTAGCATTTGTTATCAGCGGAATACACCCACTACCCCTCCATACGCGCCTTAATAGAATCTATGGTGCTGGTAATATCCAGTTTACTATTCACCTTGGCGAACCCCTCCTGCATTGTTAGGCAGAAACCTGTGCAGTTCCCTTAGGGACCACTGCAAAAGATTTAAGACTACAGGTGTTGGCAGTAAACCCACTTGGTAGCAGTCTGTACCACCCAGATTTACCTGGTAGCTGTGGCTGAGCAGTCAGACTTCCCTCAAGAGAGTTAGGCAGTATGCAAAGTATACTCAATAGGCACTCGGATACAATAATACAAGCAAACACTGACCAGAGCTTTGGTATCAAAGTATATAATTATTTATTTAAAAACACAGTTGAAACACTCCAGCACTCTTTTTTTTTTTTTTTTTTAAAAAAGTTTATTGATTTTTCAACACAAACAACAGTACAAACCAAACCGTAGTGCAATTAACAATATTACAATAAAGCATTTAATCATTAGTGCGCACTACCTCCCTGATCCCTCCCCCCTCGCGAGCCAGTTTCCATGTCACATTCCGTATCTGCCGCACATGAGCGGGCCTCGTTGTCATCCGACCCTCCCGAAGCCATCCCTGTCCCAAATATGCAAGATATCAAAGTCCTCCATGCCATCAAAGAGGCCAGTTCCTCCTCCCAAGACATACAACTCGCCTCCTGCCACACTGCTGTCTCGGCCTCCGCCCATTTCTGTAGGTCATTCCACCACACCTCAACCCGTGGCTTGCTACATTTTTTCCAGCCCATGGCTATTCTCCGTTTGGCCAGCACATACGCCAAGTCTTTCAGTTTACACACATGTTTCTGCTTCCTAGGTCTGGAAAACCCACCCAGCAGGCATGCCCAGGCGGTGTCTATGGCAAGCGTGACCCCTTTCTCTCCTAGCTTGCGCGCCACCTCCCTCCAGAACCCCTCGATCACTGGGCATGCCCAGAACATATGCGTCATGTCCGCATTTTCTTCGTCGCATTTAGGGCACGCCTGTCTGCCCGCATTCCGGAATTTGGATATCCGCAGTGGGGTCATATACGCTCTGTGCGTGACATATAGCTGTACCTGCTGCAGTCTGGCATTTCGAGATACTTTCCTGTGGTATCTTAGAGCCCGTTCCCACATCCCATCTCCCATCTGGGTCCCCACCTCGCACTCCCATTCCGATCGTAGGCCTGTCAATTCCTTCCCAACCTTCAACATCACCATCTCATACAACCTAGAGATCTCATGTCCCCCTTCCGTCGTGTCGTATATCCCTTCCAGCGTAACCTCCGATTCGTCTGCCAAGGTAAATTCAGGCCATAGTTCCCGAATTTTCCTCCCCAATCTGTGGTATGTTACATATTGGCCTCCATGTAATCCAACCTCCCCGCTAAGTTCCTCAAACGCTCTGATGGCACCCTCCTGCCACACATCACCCAATGTCACCAACCCCACAGATTCCCAATAGGTCCTAATAATCCCCCTCAGCTGTCCGTCTACCCCCGCCAGGGCAACTAGTGGAATCTGCGGAGAACACGGGAGTGGGTCTCCCATCAGTTTGCATGCTCGTCTCCACATCTTCCATCCCAGCCTCACCATCGCCGGGTACTTTCTCGTAACAGTTTCTGGCAACCAAATGACTTCCTTCAGGAAAAATGGGGCACAATCATGCCCGAATAATCTAAGTTCTGGGGTCTCTTCGTCGGAAAGCCATTTGGATACAAACTGTAGTTGGCTCGCTATGTAATAAGCCTCAAAGTTTGGGAGTCTAACTCCCCCTTTTTCATGAGAGTTCTGCAACTTCCAGAGTGCTACCCTGTTTCGAGTGCCATGCCACAGGAACTCTCTGCAAACCCCATTTATTTTAGCAAAAAAACCCTTAGGGATCATATATGGGATGTTACTAAAGTAGTGTAGCAGCCTAGGCAGAACCACCATTTTAATCATTGCTCCACGCCCCATCATCGCCAGGGGCAACTTCTGCCAGAAACCCATGCATGCGCGTATCTTCTCAACAGCCATCTCAGTGTTACACTTATGTTCTTTCTCTACCGTGTGGTAGACATCTATTCCCAGGTAACGAAACGTGTTAACTGCCCAGGGCACCTGTAGCACCGGCAGCCTCTCTATGGGGACACCCGTATAGCAGCCCAATGGGAAAATGTTCGACTTCTGGGGGTTGACCGCTATGCCTGACAACCTCGCATATCTCCCCATCACGTCCAGGATATACTGTAAATTCTCCTCCGGATGACTCAGGTACAATAACAAGTCGTCCGCATACAGGGATATCAGATGCTTTTCCCTCCCAATCTCAATACCCACAATGTCGTACTGCTGCCGCAGGTACAGTGCCAGGGGTTCCAGGGCCAGGATATACAGCATCGGGGACCAAGGACACCCCTGTCTAGTGCCTCTGCTGAGTTGCCATCTCTCGGATATGATTGCCCCCGTCCGGACCCTGGCCAGTGGAGCACTATACAGCAGCTCCGCCCATCTAACGTATCTTGGACCCAGTCCGTATTCTCTCAAGGCCGTCAGCAGCCACCCCCAATTAACCGAATCGAAGGCCTTTACAGCATCCAACGACACTATCGCCATTTCCCCGTCGCTAATGGATCCCATCTCTATCACCCGGTGGAGGCGTCTGTGGTTTTGGGTAATATTCCTCCCCGGGACATACCCTGTTTGGTCCGGGTGTACCAGTTTGCCTATCACCCTCCGCAGTCTGTTTGCCAGGACAGCCGTTAGTATCTTGCTGTCCTGATTCAGCATAGATACTGGCCTGTACGACCCACAACTATGCCTGGGTTTATTGGGCTTAGGGAGCGGTACAATGACCGCCTCTCTGAGCGATTCCGGCAACCTCCCCGTCTCGAACGCCTCATTGAGCATATCAAGCATCGGGGGGAGCACTTCCGCTCCAAAGGTTTTGTAAAATTCGCTGGGCAGGCCGTCCGTCCCTGGGGTCTTACTAGTGGGTAGTTGCCGGACAACCGCCTCCAACTCCTCCAATGTTATCGGGGCATCTAATTCCTCTCTTTCTTCCGTGCTTATCCTGGGCAGCCCAATATCTTGCAGGGTCTCCAGCATATCCTCCCGGTCACCGCCACCCGGATCCCCGTACAATTCCCTATAGTAATTCACAAATTGTTCGTTTATGCCCTCTTGGGTATCTATCTGCTTCCCATCCTCTCTAGTAATCGTCCTAATCGGGGGTCTCGGGGTTTCTTTCTTATATAGCCATGCCAGGAGACGGCCCGTTTTGTCTCCTCCCGCGTGTTGTCTCTCAATATATTTTTTATAGTTTAGGTTACAGAGCCTCCCCCAATGTTCCGTACACTGCTGTTGCAGTTTAAGCACCAGCTCGTTGTCTATGGGCTCGCTCTTCAACGCCCGTTCCAACTGGCTTTCTGCCCTCTGTAAATCAACCAGGACCCCATTCTGCAAGCCTTTCGATTTGGCAATCGCCACCCCTCGCATCACAACCTTAAAAGCCTCCCACAGAGTTCCCGCCGAATCAACGCTGCCAGTATTGGTATCGAAATAACTAGCTATTTCCTCCCGCATATCTTCCCTGAAAACCTGGTCTTTAAGCGCCTCTGCGCGCAGACGCCACGTCGGGATCCGCGCTCTGGGGCGGCCATATTGCCAACCCACCACCAATGGCGAGTGGTCCGATAGGACCCTCGCTTTATATTCCGCCCTGGACACCTCTGTCAAGACATCCGATGTGGCAAAGATATAATCAAGCCTGGTGTGCAACTGCTGCGGGGCCGAGTAGTGTGAGTACTGTCTCACATTGGGGTGCTTAGTCCTCCACACATCCTCGAGCTCGAAGTCTCGCAGCAGCGTCCGCAGCGCCCGGGCTGCCGGGGCGGGCCTAGTCACTTTATCGTCGGATCTATCCATCCCCGGCTCCAACACACAGTTAAAATCCCCTCCCCAGAACACCGCACTCCCAACACACCAGCTCAGGCTGGCACTCATAGTCCGATAGTACTCTGCCGTGCCCTGGTTCGGGGCATACGTGTTCACTACACACATCTCTTTATTCTCGATTGCCCCTCTTACCATAGCCAGGCGCCCCTCAGTATCCAAGATTTCCTGCCTCAGTTGAAACGGGACATGTGGCGCCACCCAGATCAGTACACCTCTGGCATAAGCCGAGTACGTGGATCCCACCACCGTTCCACCCCACTTTTTCTTTACCAGCTCCAGTTTATCTCGGGTCAAATGCGTTTCTTGCAACAATGCGATGTCTATCTTTTGCCTTCTCAAGTATAGCATGACTTTATTCCGTTTTAGATAGCTATTGAGACCCCTGACGTTCCATGTTAGCAATTTTAGCTCCCCCATAATTCACTGGTATCCTGCCCACTCCCCCCCAACCCACCCCGCTCATCCGTGCCGTCCAGATATCTCATCCAAAATGTACTCCCAGGGCTCGCGGTCAAACTTAAACTCCCCAACGCTATGTACACCCCAACTTTCCCCGCACCCCCCATTCCCCCCACCCGTCCCCCCAACACCCTCCCCAACTGTTGCCCAGCTCCACCTCGGGAACTCAGGCCCCCCCACATCTAGTTCTGGCTGTTACACACAGAGCCCAGTAGGGTAAAGTCGCCCTAACGGCCACTTAACTAAAAAACACTAAATGGGGGTGAATGGACTAGCCCCGAAAGGCTCCTTCGTATAACCACAGGTACGGTGCAAACAGTGCATTGATCATTCAGTTCCAGGCCCGACCTCCCCCGGCCATAACAGTAACTATATTCAAGTCCCATAGTCTTCTGGCTGCACTCTTTATCGTCGTAGCGCACTTAACTCTTATTGCCACCTTCATCAGCCTGGACCTCCGGCTCCTGGGGGCTGCCCTGCATGTCCAACCAACCCATGGCTTCCTCAGGCGACTCGAAAAACAAGGATCTGTTGTTGTGGATCACCTTCAATTTGGCCGGGTAGAGGAGCATATACTTCTTCCCCGCCTCTCTAAGTCTCCTTTTGACCGCTGCAAAGTTCATCCGACTCCTCTGCACCATCATGGTGTAGTCTGGGTAGGCCGTTATAGTGGCCTCCCCCCTCTTGATGGTTCCTCCTTTGCGAAAATGCTCCAAAATCCTCTCTCTGTCTCGGTAGTTAAGGATTTTGGCTATCATTGGCCTGGGCGGACCGCCCGGCGGAGGCCTCCTGGCCAATGCTCTATGCGCTCGCTCCACCGCAAAACCCTGCGACAGCACTCCCCCAGTGATCTCTTGGAGCAACATATTCTCAATGAAGTCCGTGGGGTTGTGACCCTCCAATCCTTCCGGGATGCCCACTACACGGATATTATTCCTCCGGGCGCGCCCTTCTGCTTCTTCGGCCCTGTTCTCCAGGTTGCGCACTTTCTGTTCCAAGACATGCAGGTCGGCCTTGTGTGAGGCGCAATCTGCCGTGTTGGCGCTCCCCTCCTTTTCCAGGCTCTCCGTGCGCTCCGACAGAGTCCTCACATCTTGTCGAAGTAGGTTCACCTCCTCCCGAACTTCTCCCACTTTGAGGTCAAGCACTGTTTTCAGGTCCGCCACCACCATTTCGAGCTTGGCTTCCCAAGCGGTTTTCAAATCCGCTTTCAATTCTGCGAGCGCAACTAACACGTCCTGATTTGGGCTAGCGGCGGCCATGCCGCCTGCAGATGGCTTCTCCTTGCTCCGAGCACTTTCTGGGCCTGGTGGTGTCTTGGTAAACTCATCCAATGTGGGTTGTTTCACTTTCTGTCTGACGGATTTATTCGCCATTCCACCACCACTGTATGTCGCGGGCCCGTACACTCCCGCCTCACCCCCACCCCGGGAGAGAGGAGCCCACCTTCCGCTCGCAATGGAGCGAGTCGCTTCTCCCGCACCAAGTGTACCTCCGCAGTCACTCCTTCCGCCACTCGACTGGGTCCCTACCAGCGAGTTCCTACACAATGTGGGCCCTCCGTCCCAAGGCTGCCGCTTGACCAGCACGCGATGCTCCGGCACCCAAGGCGGGTGGTCAGCTCGGGTGGGTCCTAGTGCCGACCACTGACCGTCACTGTCCAAAGCCCGTGATAAGTAATCGGTGCCCACCGAGACTCGCCGGTTCTCTCCCAGAGGCCATTCTCACACTTCACAGCTTACTTTGCCACCGATCACTACGAGAATGCCTCTTCATCGCCCCGCATGTATCTCCTCCGTTGTCCGGCATGGCCGCCATCTTCCCTCCGTCCGGGCCGTGACTCCCGGATCTTCGATCGCAATTTTTCTGTTGTTGCCGGGCTTACGAAGGATTCAGCTCCTCAATATTTATGCAGCATACATTCATGGACGGGTTCCTTCGTTCCTGACTCGCGAAAGTTAGTCTCAATGCACTTTTACACAGGATAAATGCAGGATCTTCAGGAGCTCTTCCAAGAGCGCGTCCTCTCACATGGCTTCCAAGCCACGCCCCCCCACTCCAGCACTCTTATTGTAAAATATTCGAAACACAGTTACTATTATGATATATACACCCCTTTTTCCCTATTAGAAAATCACAGTAAAACACCACTTATTTTCATACAGAGGTGAGCGCTTAACTAGATTGCACTCTAATAAGTTTGTGAAAAAGGGAGGGAAAAAGACAGAATAGGAAGAGGCACACCACTCTACGATTCCAGAACACTGTTAGCAAGGCAGAGAGCAAAAAAAGTCACTGGTGAGTCAAAGTCCACAGGCTGGGCCCACTCTTAGAGAGAGCAGAGCACAAATGCGCCCAAGATCACACAGTTACACTAGGCTTAGAAAGTCTTGCAGAGGGTTCAGAAAAGCGTTGGGAGAGATTTAGAAAAGTTTAGCCAAGGTGTCCCAGGCTAACCCAGGTTCGAAAGCCGGGGGCTAAATCTACCCCGTACAGTCGGTAGCAAGGGAAGCCAGGCGGGACACGGTACCTTAAGTGGGAAGGATCCTCCAGCGGTGGCAGTTGTTCCTGGTAGTGGGTGCAAGTTGCGTCATCGTCCAGGAAGAGAAGATCTCGACTTGGAGGAAAGATGAAGGTCGTTGCACTACCAGGGCAGAAACCAGCCGCAGAGTTTTCCGGTTAAAGGTGGTACCTTTGTCTCGCGGTCGTGGTAAAACGTGGTATCCCGGTTGCCGGGGTGCTTGGCACGGGCAAGGCGGCTACGAGATACGTCGGGAAGCGAAAAGACGGTGAAACTGGTTATCCCCACCAGTCAAAGGAAGAAGACTCTCTGGCGGGAGATCTCCTCTGTCGTTGGGAAAAGTGGTGAGGCAGTCCAGCAGGGCTCCACCGGTGGTGGTGTCATGGCAGGTCGGCTCAGCTTCTCCCTCGTCGGATTCTTAGGTCCTGTGGCGACTTCTGAAGTTCCAGTCCCCAAAGCCCTGCTTTTATGCAGCAAACCCCCATTCACTCAGCCTAGCTGTCACTCAAACATGCTAAGTGTTGAGCCGGCCGGCTCGCCACTTGGGCCAATCAGGACGGAGTGCGACTTGAGTTGCCTTGGCAACTCAGTCCAGGTTGCCTTAATTCCCCTCCACCCCTCCTAAGTACCCCAGACACAGTGGCACCACTTTGGAGGGCTTCTGTGGGGAAGCCCGCCAAAAAGTGGAACAAAGGGCTCGACTTGGGTTGGAGTTACAGAAGAGAACACAAACGCCATTTTAGAATCAAGTTTTGGCAAAAAATACCAACCTGAGAATTAATATTAATTAAATAAACCGGCGGTATGTTCGAGGCTACCGTAAATAATTAAATAAAGATAGTAGCCTAAAACAATGGGAAATCCCATAGGAAAATATTTGCGGTTGAATATAAAAAGTAGTATCCACTGCCACCAGCCAAAACTCGATCAGGGGGGACGGAGACATGCCCCCTCGACTAACAGACCCTGGGGCAATCGAATTGCCCCAGCCAGTACATCCACAATATGATGGTTTGTACTGGTTCTGTTCAGAATTTAAGATTAGTAAAGTCAATGGTGACTTTACATGCTCTGGGAGACGGTAGTCAGTCCCAGGGTATGGAGTCTATACTGGGGCGTCACTATGACACCCCTGTGTCACTGCACTGAGGGTGCTGTGTAACACACATCACAAAAACACATGAAGCCCTATGGAGTAAAAGACCCCATAGCCCATTAAACACTTCTAGATTCAAATAAACACACTCAAATCATGCCCAAGAGTGAGGGTAAAAAGAGTCTCACTCTTGGCAGGAGAAAAAAATAAACCCCAAAAATCCAGCAAAGCTGCTGGGGGACTCACTAGGTTAGGAAATTCAGCCTAAACAGAGAATTCGCCCTAACATGCATGCATGCCATCATTTGCTCAGTAAATTCTGTAGGTATGGGCACTGGCTCCATGGCAGTCAGCGCCTCTATAGCAGCGTGGGTCCCGACCGTAGATTTGGTATATTGATTCATGGAGCGCTGGTTCTTGGAGTTCCCTTTAGTCATCTTTTGCGGTATGATGAGGGGCACACACTAGAGAAGGGGCCTTTCTGCCGAAGTGGCCGCCTTTAGCTGGCGGATGTTTCGTGCTGGCAGTGTTAGTGTACCGAAGGTAAAAGTGGAAATGTCAAACTCCAGTTTGTCCTCAGCGGGCCCTCTCGAGGCATGACACTGGTCTCTCAAGTGTTTGTATGTTCATACCCCAGAAGCACAAGGCTACGTGAATAATAGACACTTATGTCAGTGTAACTTGACTGCATTGCTGGTAATCCCACTGGTCACAGGGCCCCGGTGGCAGAGTAGCAGTCCGCACACCCGATTGGCGATGTTCCACACAGAGGGTACTGCAGAATGATGCAGCAAATGGAGAGCGCCCTTTGCTCAGGCTGGCGCAGCGTTCTGCCGGTAGGTGTGGGGGCCCCACAATTCGAATGGACCTGCACGCAAGAGCGTCCCTCGCAGCCAGGGACTCTCCAGTGGAGGAGCCAATGTGGTGTTCTGGCGAAGAGGGGGGCAACAGCCTCCCGTCCTCAATGCAACCACCACGGATGGCAGCAGACCGCACCACCAGCCAGCGGTCCCAGGGGGCAAAACGTCCCACACAGGACTTTATGGTGCACCGAGGAGGCAGAGTGCGCCTATGCCTCGTGCAGCGCAGTAGTTCATTTGCAGGTGCAGTATTTTGTGGGGGAAGGGTTTTTCCAATGTCTGCGTGGTCTGGTCCCTAAGGCGCTCCAGTGCAGCAGCTGGTGCAGTGTTTGGAGGTGGCCAGCCTCCGGTCCAAATGCTCCGTCGAGGGAGGGCGCAACTACCGCCTTCCCACAGTGCGATTTGCGACGCAGACGCATGCCGAGGGGGTCGGGCGGCCGCGAGGCAACAGTCGCGTAGTGCGACCGGCCGGCCATCTTGTACCCCTCGTTGAGGAGAGTAAATTCGTGGCAGAGCTGTCAGTGAACCACATCTCGGTGAGAACGAGGACATCAAGGTCAAGTTCTACAAGGAGGTGGCAGATGTCAGAGGGGTGCTTGATGGTAGAACGAGGGTTGAGGGTAGCTAGGTGGAGCAGGTTGCAACTTTTGAAGGTCTTCCGAGGAGGGGTACAGGAGTGTGGTACACCCGTCGGAGGTGGCAGAGAGAGGAGCGGCAGGAGAGGGGAGGAATTTGATGAGAGACGGAAGAAGTCTGTCAAGAAGGCGGAGGTTGGACTGAGAGCCCTGGACCATGACAGTGCCAATTAGGTAGACATTAATGATGACCTTAGAGGATCGGAAGGATGCCAAGAGGTTCTCCCAATGGGTGACACTATTAATGGGAGAGGAAGTGAAGGGGGAGAGCACAGTGACCATAAGGGTTATCCAAAGGTCTGGAGAAAGAATGACGGCGGATGTCGGTGAAAGTCTGTCTGGAGGAAGGGTTGCCATATGTGTCAGAGATGGGCAGGCCTGGATTGGAGACCAGGAGATCCTTCTTGAACTTTTAATTCCAGACTTTGTCAAAGGGTTAGGATAGGTTATAGAATAGCAATAAGAGAAAATGGGGGAGATTGAGAGCACCATTGACGGAAAGTGCGGAGAGAAGGAAGGAGGGGGAGAGGGGGGAACTGCAGAGCATGACACCAACTACAACCCATAGCAGTGCAACAATCTAGAGTCAAGTGTCCTGGAAGGGTAAAAGGCCTAGGTTACAACACATAACTCGCTTCTAGTTGTCAGGCATGCTGTTATCAGGACAGAGGGAAGAACATAGATGGGGGGGGTAGAGAGAAAATGCCTTGTTTCTAAACACAGCAGCAAATGAAAAACCCACAGATTCGACCTTCCTAGAAAATGGGGAAAAGCCTAATTTTTTGCACAGCAGTGAATGCAAGAACACATGAATATGAACGTCCTACAAATGTAGAAAAAGCCAATTATTTTTGAAACACAGTAGCAAATGAAAAGCACACAGATTCGACAAGCTAATAGACTGTTTGGGGAACAAGAACCTTAGAATTGACTTGCGTACACTTGCAATACTGTACTGAGAAGGTGAATTGGGGTCCTGGATTTCAGAGCATACTACTCTACATAGATATTACAGTATGTCATACTTTGGTTTTTTAGATGAAGGCAGGAATTTGGTTACACAACTAATAGAGGTGGTGGTAGCACCTATACAATTTCTGAATATACCGCTATTAAACAAAGGACAATTGAAGGCACTACCTATGCATGTGAAAATACATTAAGTCTTGAAGACAAGTATCAAAAGGTAAGGGCAGAGATGCATGTAAATGCCACAGCTGTATATCTGGGGGATTGCAATATGCCTTGCTAAGATAAACACACTCAGTACAGTAGAGGTATGGTGTAGGACTCCTGGCAATGGTCGGACCTGTACGAAGACAGAAGGTTCATAGGATTTGAGAGTTTCTACGAAAGGTTTGCATTAGAAAGCACAGAATTTCTAATGTATGCTGTAATAGCTGCAGGCAGTAGGAAGAGCTAGGAAGTGTTTCCAGTAGAACACCAGATCCATGAATTGAATGATGTGATCCTTTCTTTAGGAGAAGGAGGTAGATCCACTGCTAGGATATATAGTCCACTGGTGGACACAGAATGCCTAAAAACTAAGATCGTGTCATGCAACATGAAGTTTAAATTGATCAATTATAAATGTTTAGAACAAGCATATATGTGACCAGCGTTGATACAGAAAGTGCATGCACAAGCTGATACAAAATGCCCCAGGTGAACATGTGCCCATGCTACATGTGTACATATGTAGTGGGAATGTCCACAAGCTGTTATCGTTCTAAAGTAGAATTTCAGAAGTTCTTGAGACAGGGTCACCGGATACGTGCTGCACACGCAGGCATAACACTAGAGATGGCAGATAGTGATGAGGTGGAAAGTTTTACTAGTGATAGGGTAAACTGGGCTTAGGCGTATAGGGACATACAGTTGCTCTAGGCTGAATTCTGGGAATATAAAGGAGTTTGCTCCTTATGGTATGTATTTCTTGATGCAATGCTAATTTCGCCAAATTTGATGCATTCTTGAATGAGATACAAAATAGAATATGAACATTTAGAAAAGGATCACAAGGATGGTATATTGGCAAAAAAAAGCACGCCACTCCAAATATGGGAAATGGCAAGGTTACAGTTTACTGAAGTTCATGTGTGAGAAGAGAGCACAATCAATCTTTCTTGGACATTTTCTCAAATGTGCTGAAGCCATTGACTGACTGAAACATGCCGCACAAAAAACAAACATCACTTGGAAAAGCTCCATCTGATGCAATGCGAAAATCAATATCAAGAGCTTCTGAAAAACAGCAACAAACAGCAGCATGACTTGCCGACCAGAGGACAAGAGCAACTTTCTTTAGGGCAAATAAGAGAACTCGATCAGGACATGGGCAACGCCGGGTCCCCAGCAAGTAAACTATAAAAATACTAGTACCAGAAATTAACTGTGTGGATCTACATAAAACTATATTTAAACACAACGACGATGACACAAATAGTTAAATATACACAGTGAAAAACAGTGACAAGTTATTGTGATATAGCAATGATTAAAACAACATTTTAGATGAGCCCTGTATTATTCAGGCATTTAAACTCTGTTCTTAGAAGGCATCAAGCAATGATTTATTGGGGCAAACACCTGAATACACCAAGAAATGACAGGGATACAAATGATTATGTGAGAAGGTGTATGTAGGCCATGAGTAAGAAATGTTAACACTATTGAAGACAACTGACCTCTAGTCCTTTCCGAAAGGAAAATCCATCTTGTTCATAGTGAGGGAAAGTATCTATTTCCCATAACCATAGGAGTGAATTCCTAAAACAAGAGTTGAAAGGAAAATCAGTAAGAGTCTGCATATATGGATGATGCGGGTGGACTAAGCAAGTTGTCTAGAAAAGGGAATAATAGTAAGACAGGCCTGTGTCAATCCTACCTTATTTCGTAAATGCGGAGAGCAACTCGCATCAGATTCCAGAGAATTAGTGATGCCGACGTCTGCTACAATGTTTAAATACATTGTTGAAAGCCTGTGAACTTGGCAGAATGCGGTCGCCTTGATGTCATCGCGTGCAGGAGGATGCCCTGGCGTGAGCATGGTGAGCGCCACAGGATGGTGTAAAACTTGACCTGTACAGTACATGTTTGGGAGATGATACAAATAGACATGGCTAATATGGAACTGCTCTCTGGAGAAAAATAAATCAGTTCTGCAAAAAACAGAATATATCTGGGCTTCAAGAGGGAGCTTCCATCAGTCTGACAGAGAAACATGATGCTCCTGCTATGGACGGCATGTTCCTCCTCAATACTCTCATTCAAGCCTGTAATGTGGCTTTTTGTAAGGAAAACCGTCCTATTTCCAAAGTCTGTATTTGTTCGCCCACAGCTTTATCTTGATGTACAATTTTCTTGAGGAAAGTCAATCTTATTTCGTCTTCAGTGTGCTTTGTTACTGACAGAATGGTGGACTAAGTGTGATGTGGTCACTAGGTTACGTATACAACTGCGGTACTCACATATACATGTTTTAATTTTCCTAGTCCTTTTGACTATAGAGAGGCAATTTCATGGGCAGACTGATGTACAGCACCAAGGTGGTATTGTAGCTGGTAAAATAGACTGTTTCTAGGGTGTTTGATACCAAGATCTATCTAGCCGCGTTTCTCTGTGAAGCGGCAGACCGAGCAAGCACCACATGGTGCCTGGCTAGTTAACAGTGGAAGACCTAGTCAGTGTCCGGTTTTGCGTGAAATTGCAATTTTCAGCATGAGAATAATAATACATAGGAACTGTAATGCATGAGCTATTTAACTTCACAATGTATACGCTCTGAACTGAAATGCACATGACTGGATGTAAAGGGCTGTGATAATGATGAAGAGACTACAGATGCTGTAATGTTGATGCCTTAAGTTTGTTATAAAGTTGAAATTTAATTTAATAAAAGATTGAAACAAAAAGGGCAGTATGAAGAGCGACTTGAAAGGCCGTATTTGGGATGGAATAAACTCTGGCATCACTGTTGAAGAATAGAACATCTTTAAGGGAGTGCCATGCTGCTGCATGATCCATTTTGGCCAAGTGTTTTAAGAGTGCTTCCTGCTAACAATTCAAAAATGAGCTTGTGCTGGCCTCATTATAGTACCAAAATTGGGGAGTGCAATGCTTTTCCTATTCTTAGAGGCTTTAAACACCAAGCGCTCAAAATGTTGGCTGGCTGCCTGCCCTTCAACATCATGAAATATTTTATTTTGTGCCAGAAAAAGATTTGGCGACCAGACGTGGCAGTTCTTGTAGAAAAAAAATGAATTGAGGTAGGATCACCATTCAAATAGCCCCGGTTTGCCTCAGCCCGAAGTCCTACATCTTAAACCACTTATTGGGGTCTACTCATTTTTATTAACAAATTATGGTAATTGGTCTGGTACCATGATCTCACATCATTCGTTATTCTTGTCGCTAAATAGGTTATATATTTCTTAGGCTAGTGAAAACGTACCTCTTCATCAGCTCAGAGTTCCTGGTCTGTAATCGTCAGTTTTAACACCTTACGTTAATTGAGATGCCACGAACTCTTAATCTCTTTAACAAATGGGGTAAAGACTCATTTGGTTTGCCAGTAACACAAGATTATCTGCGAATGGGGGGCGCTGTTGCGCGGCTGCTCGAGATGGCCGTCGCCTGAGAGGCTCCGACCAAGGCCTTCATATCCTGCCCGACATCCTTCGTTTTTGGGACCCGTTCTTGCTTGGCGGTGCTCCTGATGACCCATGAACTTGTGCAGCACCCGCCGGTCATAGTTTTGCGGCCGCGGGTCGGTCGTGTGCCACGAGCGGGAGGGGGTGCTGGCTGCGGCCTTGTTGGCGGTGTTTGAACTGCGGGGGGAGGAGGGGTGGCCTTCCCGCGCTTCGCCTTGGCTGCTTCTCGCTGCCCCTTAATCCTCCTGCGGCTGTGGAGTCCGGGGTCACCTCTGCCTGCTACTATCACCGACGGACCTGATTGGAGCGCCCCCCGGGAACCCTGCGTTGCTCCTGTGGCTGTTTTGAGCTCTGCTGATCTGCGTTTGGTCCCGGCCCCTTGAACTTGCGGTCGGCCAGCTCTGCTTGCGTTGTCTGGCCCCTGCTGCCTGTGGGGGCTCGTCGCCTGCTCTGCGCTGTGCCCTGTGACAGACCACTGCGACACTGGACTCTGATACTAGCTGGGGCTGCCTGGACGCCGGTCAACAAGGTGAGGCACGCCCCGTTGTGTCCTCCTGGCTTGCGGGGGGACCCATTCCCCGCAGACTTCTCCACCTTTCTCCAGCTGGGGCACGCTCCGGATCACTCCCCCACTGCCTGATCCCGTCTCGGGGGGGGCCCTGCGCTCTTCTGCTCTGTTAAGTGATTGTTTACCCAGACATTGACCCGCACGCCACCAGGGGTCGGGTCCACCTTAGGGAAGCATCCTCCTGTGAATATTGCCCCGGCTTACTGTGTACTCCCCCCCCCCCCCCCCGGGCCCTGGCTGATTGTTGTCGACGTGGGATCAACGCGCTGCTCCTTGGACTGCGAGGTGTGGCTTCCTCCACGCTAGCGCCTGACACCATCGTTGGGATCCCTGTCAGTATGCATTTTCCGATGCCGGCGGCGCACGCCTACCCCCTGACTCCTGCTGAACAATCCTGAGGGGGACGTGGGGGGGGGACTCCCCCCAGTCGTCCACTTTCCACAACAATTATAGCAAGTTATTTAATTGGCGTTGGGCCCAGGGGTCATCTCTGTCTGGTGGATTAGTGCTTCATTCATTGGCGTGCTGCTGGCTCACTTGGTTCTGCATGCAGGGGGGAGCAGTGTACAGGGCGCTAACCGCCTGGCCCGCGCGGGGCAGTAACACAGACTCCTGCTTTGTGGAATTCTGTGGGGCTCATTCTGCACTGGACAGTTACATAGGCTGCGGCGGATTAAACCCCACCTGTGCCCCTTGCCCTGCTGCTGGATCTGTGCCCCCACCAGCCCCCCCCCCCTCACGGCTCCCATCTACCTCGCTATGGGAAATCACAAGAAACAGGCTAAAATGGAACAGTTTGCCCACGCTGACCAACCATCCAGTCCGCCATCTCCCTCCTTGAGCCAACCTCCATCCCAAATTGATGTTGCTATCCTGAATCAGACTTTGCTTGCATTAAAGAGCAGCACTGACAGCCTGGGCTCAAAAATAGACTCCTTAACCTATAAGGTGGACACCTCGGCCATACAGATTGACAAATTGTGTGGGCGTATGACAGAGGCGGAGCAGCGCATAGGGGAGGGTGAGAACAAAGTTTCCACTCTGCAGCGCGAGGTGGCGGTCCTGCAGCAGGCTATTAAAAGAATTACAGCCCAGAACGAGGACTTGGAGGGGCGCTCCAGACGGAATAACATACGCATACTTGGGGTGCCTGGAGTCCACGGCAATTGATAATATGGAAAAGTTCACGGAAACGCTCCTTCCTGAAATCCTGGACCAACCCCCACTTACGTCAATGTTTATGGTAGAGCGAGCACATCGCTCCCTTGCAGCGGAGCCCCCTCCTGGCGCTCCGGAACGTCCAATCATAGCTTGAATTTTCAACTATCGAGATTGTGACATCATACTGCACTCTGCCAGGGAGAAGGGAGAATTGCGATGGGGCTCATCTGTGATCCGACTGTTTCCAGACTTCAGCCCTGCAGTCCAAGATCAGCATAAAACGTTCCAAGATGTCAAAACTGTCCTCAGACGCAAGGGGATTAAGTATGCAATGATTTACCCGGCCCGGCTTCGTGTTCAACATAATGGATCTGCGGTCATCTTCACCTCCCCAAAGGCCGCAGAGCGCTTTGCCTCGAGCCTCCCAGATGCTGCAGGTCATCCGGGCCACTGTCCTTCTCATTCCAGCGGTGCTGATTAGCCTAGGAGCAATGGTGATCGCCGATCTGTGAGGTCGGGTCCTATAGACCTCCTGATGACTGGGGCCTTTTGGAGCATGCTGGTGGCCTACAGCGCTCCACCACTACCTGCAGACACTGCGGTTTGATTGTTAATTATGGGGTTTGTTGGGGATGGGGGCGGGATGGGGCTGCCGGTAGGTTTTTGTTTCTGGCGTGGGAGGGTCTGGGGAGTGGGAGCGCCATGGCTTTGGCTGGGTTGTTCTCTGTTCTCAATTGCCTCAACGCCCAACGGGTCTTTTGAACACCTGCACAGACAAATTAGGTCAGTAATTGTTGCGTGTATGATGCCCACATCGCAGTGTTCCCTTGGCCGATATGTTTGCATGATGGGTGGGGGGTAGGCAAAGGACTCTTTCGGTTCTATCCTGGAATATAAGGGGATTTACAAATCCCAAGAAGTCCCGCTTGATTGCGAATTTCTGCAGGAACCATGGGGTCAACGTACTTTGCATTCAGGAAACCCACCTACCTAAGGGGGCTCCCCTTCCTAGGCTTGTTGGGTGGGGTATCCATAGGTACGAATTATCCTACACGTCCCACTCCAGGGGGTGGCCATTTACATCCACGGCTCCTTACAATTCAGGCTACATGAGCGACTTATGGACGAAGAGGGTAGATTTGAGGTTCTGGCGGGTGAGCTGTATCGTATCAAGTTGCTGCTCATAAATGTGTATGCGCCGAACACAGACCCCCCGGAGTTCTTCCATCGGTGTGCGGCACACATTCACAAATTCCCGGGTTATGAGATTGTGTGGGCTGGTGATTTTAATTTGGCCCTCACGCTTGAAATGGATAGATCTGCGTCCAGCCAAACTTCCCTCCCCTTGGCAGCTAGAGCTTGGACTGCCATCTTCCAGTATCACAGTCTGTCTGATACATGGTGATCCTTACATCCGAGTACTAGAGAGTTTACATTCTACTCGGGAGTGCATGGTAGCTGCTCTAGAATCGATTACGTTATGGTCACTCCCTGGCTCCTTAGGAATGCTGTTGCTGCTTCTATTCTTCCCCGTACCCTTTCTGATCACTCTCCTGTTCTAGTATCCATTACTGTTCCTGCAAATCCCCCGAGTCATCTCAGGTGGAGATTTCGGGCGCGCGCCTTGGAGGACGTGGCCTTCCAGTCTGAGATAGGGCAGGATAGCCAAACGTTCTTCCAATTCAATACAGATTCAGTCCCGGATCAGAGAACAGTTTGGGAAGCTTTTAAAATTTACCTGCAAGGTTGTTGCATTTCTAGGGAGGGTGGGGTGCTTAAAGCCGTCAGGAGGTCTATGCAGGTTCTTGAAGATAAGATTAGGGAAAAGGAGAATCGGCAGGGCGAATCTGACACTCCTGTGCTCCGTCGTGAACTGATAGCCCTCAGGGAGGACTTACTCCAATTGGCCACCAGCGGGAGAGGTTCATGGGAGATCCTATCCTAGCGGAAAGATATGATGAAGGAGATCGCCCGAGCAAAACCTTGGCATGGGCAATTCGGAAGGAACGCCAATCTACCATGGTGCCCTAGGTTGTGGGGTGGGATGGTTCCACGATTAAAGACTTACAGGGGATCAATACGGAATTCTGTGAATATTAGTCAATTATACGCGTCACGCCCGCTCCTGGGGAACGATGTGTTGAGCCAATATCTTGATGAGGTTGCACTGGGCTGGTTGGAGCCGGAGCAGGGTGCTTTGCTCAATAAATCTATCATGGAAGAGGAAATACACAAGGCTATGAAATCTCTTCCTAACGGTAAGGCTCCTGGGCCGGACGGCCTGACAGCGGAATTTTATAAAGCGTACATGGACCTAGTGCTCCCCCACTTACTCAGCATGTATGACAGTGGTTTCTCGAGTGGCTCTCTTCCTGAATCCACAAGATCTGCTCTGGTAACCGTGCTCCTAAAGCCCGGGCGCAACCCCCAACAACTGTCTTTGTATCGTCCATTGTCTCTTATCAACACGGACAATAAAATCCTTGCAAAAATACTCACCGACCGTATCCTACCTCACATGCCTGCTTTGGTTCTCCCTGACCAAGCTGGTTTTATCCCGGGCTGCTCCACTCAGTTTAATCTGAGGCGTTTATTCACCTTAATGCATAATGTCAACCCTGAGGTCCCGATAGTCGTGGTGGCGCTCGACGCGGAGAAGGCCTTCGATTCTATCGAGTGGCCTTTCCTTTTCGAAGTGCTTCGCCGATCTGGGTTCGGATTGACATTTATAGAGTGGGTTAAAATATTATATACCACTCCTAGAGCAGCAATATGCACTAATGGTATAACCTCGGAGCACATCTACCCTACGCGGGGTACCCACCAGGGATGCCTCTTCTCGCCTGTCCTATTTGCTTTAGCAATGGAGCCATTGGCATGCCACATCCGGGAGCAAAACGCGCACAGGTGCGTGGTGGTGCGCTTGCACCGAGCTGTGATATCCTTATACGCCGATGACATCCTCCTGTTTGTTAAACATCCTCGGCAAAATCTGACTCAAGAGGTGGTCAGGTTTGTCGAGCTATTTGGCCTTTGAATTAATTGGACCAAATCTGAGGTCCTCCCCTTGACTCCCTCCGCGCGACAAGTAGATGCAGGGGAAGGTTTTCATTGGTGTCCACAGGGGATACGTTACCTAGGGGTGAGGGTCTCCACCACGCCAGACGTCCTATATAGGGAAAACTACTTACAAACCCTAGAGGAACTGGAACAGAAGGTTGAGGCTTGGATGCTCCTCCCTGTGTTTCAAGCGGCCCGTATTGCATTGTCCAAGATGGTCATCCTTCCTAAACTATTATATATTTTTAATAACGTCCCCCTATGGCCTTCTCTACGTTTCTGGTCTCGTGTTGGGAAAATTATGACAACACTAGTCTGGGCTGGTAAGCAACCTAGGGTCGCGTATGAAACTCACCCGGCCGTATGACCAGGGTGGCTTGGAATGCCCAGATATGTTCCTATAGTACCTCGCGACACAGGCGCAGTACATTGCCGACTGGAGGTCTCCGATTTCCGAGGTCCCACATAGCCATCTTGCGTCAGCAATCACCTCGCCTAATGCACCCATGGGGTTGTTATGGGGCAACAGGGATCCTATCCCGAAGGGGGAGATCCATCCGCTAGCGGTGACATGTAAAGCCTGGGATAAAATCTGTCAGCTGCTCGAATCCACTTCCCGATACCAGCCCTCTTTCCCAATTTACAACATAGTTGGGGTCCCACTCACACATGAAAAATCCTTTAAAGAACACTTTCTGAGACTTGGGCTGGAGACCCTTGGCGACTTAGTTTTTAATGACCAGATGGTGACTTGGGAGGAACCTAAATCCAGAGGAGTGCATACTTCAGTGTCTTTACTCTACTACTATAGGCTTCGGGATATACTTAAGCGTATTTGGCCGGAATTCCCCCTAGCTCCTTCCCCTCGTCCGGCCCTGAGTCTCATCACACAACCACTGTCATCTGGTAAGTTCATGTCTACTATCTATAAATTGATCAGGGCTGGGAGGAAATGTGGTAACAGCAGGCACACACGCATATGGCAATCAGCCCTGGGAGAGCCTTTGAGTGAGAATCAATGGAGGGCAATTGGCATGCAAACCCGATATATATCCTTGAATTGCTGATATAGGCTGATCCATTTAAAATGTATCCATCAGGCTTACTATTCACCCGCTGCTCTAGGCAGGTTCTTCCCTGGGATATCTTCTGCGTGCAAGAGGTACGGAAAGGCTGACAGACTTTTTTCATGTCGCTTGGTCTTGCCCTTGCATCAGACACTTCTGGTCCAGTATAGAGGTGGCAATGACTGCGATGCTTCCCAAGCCACGATCTTACTCCCCGGAATTCTGGTTGTTGGCCCTGATAGAGAGTGGCACTCGCTCAGAGAAGAAACTATTAGGTATGGCCTCTGTGCTGGCTAGGCACCTTATAGCCAGATTTTGGGGGAGGTCTAACCCGCCCACTGTTGCTAAATGGCTGGAGCTTATGAACACATCGGAGCAAAGAGAGACTAGGTATGCTTCAACTCTGCCGGCCTCCAACCGTCCTCTTGACTATTGGTATCCTCTGAGGCAGTACATGGCGGATAGGTTCTCAACGATGCAATCACCTTCCCCCCTCCCTGAATCACGCTTCATAGTGCAGGCCTGTGGCCAGTTGGCCTGCCATCCCAGAGTGGGACTAGAGTGAACGATTCCTTCTCCTGTTGTAACCTGGAACTGTGTGATTATATTGGGTGTTCATGTTTTTGTGATGGGGACGGGGAGGGTGGGCGGGAGAACCTGTGGGCTAGAGGTAATTTGTTGTTTTGTTTGCACAGTTTTTTGAAAATCAATAAAGAAAGTTTAAAAAAAAAATAAGAATATTATCTGCGAACATCCATAATTTATGGTCCTTGGAGGCAAATGCTATTCCTTAGATATTTTTGCTCTGACTCAAACCCCAGCCTCCAAGTGAGAGTGAATAAATGGTCACAAGGGACAACCGTGTTGAGATCCCAACTGATGTGAAATGGCTATAAAACACCATTCACCTTAACTTGCGCTCAGGGAAATCAATAATTTGGTGTAATCAATTTAAGCACTCCATCCAAAATACCATCTGCCCTAGCATCCCAAAAAGAAAGGCACAGTTAACAAGATCAAATGCCTTTTTGGAATCCAGGGACGTCAAGACAGAGGGGATCCTACTGAACTGCCACTAAATGAGCGATTCTATAAAAGCTATTGATCGTTTGCCTCCCTTTGAAACCAGATTGATATGTTTCCACCCCACCAAATCAGATAGATCATTTGGTTGCTAATGTTTTTTTTTTTATTTAATCTTTTTATTGCAGTAAAAACAACAAAGAACAAAAACATAGACATGCCTGTCGTTAACAGTAATCCACAAGAAGTATACCGCCTGAAAAGTCCCCATAAAAAAAAGTTACCCCTGTCTCCGTATATCCCACCGCCCCTCCCTAAAACCATAAACGAAACTCCCAGAACCAGAGAACGGGACAATCTGCAGGAGTAAGAGCATCAGAACCAGTACTGAAAAGTGATCGACCCCCAGAGGCCAGATGGTGGGGGTAAGCCTGTTACGACAGTTGCACCCAGGAGGAGAAAAGCCAGCCATCATCACTTTAGCTTGTGCAAATTATAATTGAGGGCTAAGTAAATGGGTCAGCCAAATTCCAAACTGTGTCTGCCCACACCGGGCCTGCGGTTCTTTGATAACAGTTCCTCTCAGTGGAGCAAACTGTAGACAACACAGTTCGCTACTGCTGCAGAGTCGATGGGTTTGGCTTCTTCCAGTCTAACAGCGCAGTCTTGCTCGGGGCAAACAGTACAATATGAATTAACCTGCGGGTCAGTGCATCACCATACCAGTCCTTGAGACCCTGTTCGAACAGTATCGCAGTCTGGAATGATTCAACCGCTACCCCTTGTATTCCCCCGGAGTTTATGTGGGCAATCTTTGACCACCATGGTTCGAGAATAAGGCATTTCCAAAACACATGACCCATAGTCCTAATTCTTCCACAGCCATGCCAACACTCTGCAGTCCTAGCAATGCCCATGCTATAGAGTCTGGCTGGGGTGAAATAGGCCCTTTGAGTTTATATTGGCTCGCCCTCTGCTGGATATTCCAGGATACTTGAGAGACCCTGGTGAAAAAGTAATATGTCAACTACGGTTATTTCCACAACCAGGTCCTCACGCCACAAGATTCCCCCTCTAATTATTATGCATAGCGAGAGGATCAATGGATTTGAGTCTGGGGTATTCAGTGGGGTCTCACCTTTATCTCCCTCTCGAATGGGGAGGGTTCTGCTTGTCTGGAGTTTCTGATTGTAAGTTCTGCAATGACCAGAGTATAGGGATTGGTACTGTAGCCAATTGGCCTATGCTAATCCCAGTCTGAACCCAATCCTCAGGGAAGGGTACTGGTCTGCCTTCCTGCAAGAGGTCCATGAGCCTAGTGTCGCCCCAGTGCGCTTGCAATTGTGTAGTGGGTCATTCAGCCGTGCTGTTTGAGAAGAGGCCGCGGAGTGATATCCATTGCTGGGCTACATGTGTATTTGTGCCGATGATCCTACGCATTCTATGCCATTCGCCATTGTTGGGCCCAAGATAGGATGCCGTGCAAGAGTCTTCAGTAGGCGTCGCAGGGAATCCCAAGCATGTCCTGGGGTATGAGGGGTGCAGGAATCTGAACTTCAACAGCCTGCCAGCTCGTACAATCCTCTGCATTGAGCCATCGCTTGGCCCTCTCTATCTGGGCTGCCAGGTAATACGTCCGTCGGTCTGGTAGTGCTAGTCCTCCGTCAGGTGTGGCATCATTCAAAATGTTTGTTTAGCCTGGCCCTTTTCCCACGCTGAATACATTCCGCCACTAGGCTGTCGAATTCGGTAAACTCTCCAGCATGGGGTCTGGCATGGATTCATATGCTCATGAATATTTCCCGTTGTTAGGCTGGGAATCCTCGGTAAAAGAAAAAGCAGTTTCACTTTCACTGTTTCTCCTCTAAATCATTAACTGTCCTCTGGGTCATACTGCCCCCATCCAATGACAGTCCTCTCCCTAGGCCCCTCCTCAGGCAGCCATCTTCAGGTTTTTAACGCATGCTTCACTGTTGGGAGTCCTTGAGTTGCTGTCCGAGCTATTTTGTACTTTTTTCCACGTTTGTTTAGTTGAAAAGTTCTATTCCTGTTCCATCAAAGCCCTTGTGCTCCTATCTTCAGCGGCCGGGAACAGGGATCCGTTATCGGTGAAGTTGCGCACCCCTCAAGGGCAGTTGATCATCGAAGTTTCTGGAAGGCCATCTTGGGCCTATTTTGCACCCTCTGACCATGAACGAGCAGAAAAAGGATGGAAGGGCCATTTTCAGGGCATGCGCCCAATGCAGGCTTAGGAATGTCTTTGTGGAGGACAAACATCAAAAGCGTCTGTACTGCAGGCACCCGGACCACAAGGAGGATGGGTGCGAGATATCCCTGGGCTTCTGGAAGAAAATGAAGAAAGACAGGTATAGCAGGCTGGCGGCATGGCTGAAGTCGAGCAAGGCCCCTGACCCCTCCTCCGAGCAGGGTAATGCCTCACACAGGACCCGTCGGTCCGAGGAGCGGTCTCCCTCTGGGAGGAGGTCGAAGTCCTTTGAGGGCGCCCAATCCGTTGGGGTCCAAGACGAGGCCAATAACCGCAAGGCCGATTCTGTCAGGATTGCCGCTGATGCACGTCCGAGGTCGGATAGACCGCCATCCCCATCCACCATCTCAGCCAGCCTCCCATCGGGTTCCTCCTCAAAGAGGAAGTCCTCCACCCTGGCCAAGTTATGGGACAAATCAGAGAAACAAAGGCTGGAGGAAGAGAAGGCCTCAAAGCAGGCTCACCCGGCGCAGTTAGACACCATCAACTGCTTCATCAACATCCTCTGGGGGGAGCACCCGTTCACATCCTGGTACACAGCCCTCAGGAGGGAAAAGGGGGTGGGCGAGGAGCCTCCAAAGCAGCCCTCCAAGGTCCCATACGATCAACCAATGGACATCTACTACATGGACGACCATGACCAAGCATCAGTCCATACAGGTCACGAGGAGGGCTGCGGTGCAGGGCCTAGCACTCCATCCTTCTCTCCACAGCCAAAGGACACATCCATGGACATCCTGTCAACTCTCCACACTCTAGTGACAGAGATCCAGCAAAGGTTGCCTCCAACACCAGCACCTGTTGTACCGCAGGCCCCTGAACAGCCTTCACATAAGAACATCCTTGTTTGCAGGGAGGGCAGGAGCCCTTCCCCCACTATCGTCGTCCGCCTGATGGAACAAGCCCTCCACTGCATCAGCTGCAGCTTCCCCCCACGCAGCATCTAGATCACTGTTGCCGGGTAAGCGGACCACTGCTCCCCTTTGCTTTGCTTTTAGAAAGGAACTGCAGGCTCTACAACTACGTGTAGGAAGGTGCAAGCTGTCCCTGTTATTCAAGGCACCTGTTTTAAGGCACAAGCCTGTCTGTGCCTGTCCGGGCTGTTACGGCTACGGGACCTCACTCTGCCCATACCAGCTTCACCTATGCACCCTTTATACCTGCTCCTGATAGCCTGGCTAAACAACTATCAAGGCCTCAATCGCCGGTCTCCACTCGGCCGTCCAAATAATATGGTAAGAGTGCCTTGTCTTAATCGTTTCCCCTGTCGTCTGTGCTACTGAAAGTCACTACCATAAACTATTGAACCAAGACTTTCTACGCCGCCGCCTTTCCCAGCAGATACTGTATCAAATTGCCTACTGACACTAACTCACCATCATAACTGCCTGCTGACCCGCACCATATCTGCTTATTCAATGTCCATATCGCCACCCTAGTCCAACTGAACTGCCCGGCCATATGTGATACATCGGACTGACTCTCCATCGTAAGCTGTCACTCTGTTTTTCATTTCATGTTAGTTATTCAATCCCTTACCTCAGCCACCACAACACTGTGGTGTGTATGCTCAACTCTACGTATTTATTCATCATTCTGTATAGTCCCGCCCTGCTCCACATACTACCATATGATTTATTAGCACGTCTACTGTATTAAAATTGCATATATTACCACATCTTATGCCTACATGACTAAGGAACTGCCACAATTCACTTTGCAATCTTATTATGCCTGTATGTCTACTGTATTGCTATTTGTCTACACGGTTATTACTAAACTGTGTCAACTGTTACTATCTACAACGTACCACTATTGCTATTTGTCTACCCAGATATTATTAAACTGTATATCTACTGTTACTATCTAGAACGTACCAATATAGCCCTGCACTGTTCAAGGTTCCCAAGCCTCCACCTTGTTACTGCCATTGTAGCTGGTTCTACTGTAGCAACTAGCCACTACTCCATAGAAGGTTCTCCTACTTGATCTACTGCAACAATTTTCAGGATATAGCCATTGCAGAGGACTTATATATTGTATCTAGGCACAGCTCTAGGCTTTTGCCTAAATAGCTCATTACTAATTATAGTACCAGGCCACTAACCTATCTTATGTCAGTCCTGCACACCCAGGACTCACCATGGGTTATACCTAAATCCACATCTTTCGCCCAAGTCCAGTCATGCTCTATGCTCAACTAAAGGCTGCCTTTAATCTAGTGCAACTCTCCCTTATATTCATCTGGCTTTCTCCGAACCTTACAATCAACCACATGGCTATACTCTCCCCACCTGAGAGGGGACTCAAATCCGCCAACAACATGAACCCTATGCCTTCTCTGATCAGAAAAACACTACCTCAGTCTAACCAAATTTGCCCAACATGCTTCTTGCCACCTCTCTATCCTACACAGGAGAGAGTACCATCGGCTTCTTGGACTACCAAATCTCTACCTGACCCTATGTCGACAGCCGAATGGATCCAGAAATACACAAAGACCTAAACCTAACCAACCCTGGCCTATCAATTTACAAAACCTCAGACTAGGCTCTAGACTTACCAAACCCTCATCAACAGTTAACCTATGCAATAATCAAACCCCCCTTAAATTAAGGAAAAACAAGACTCTAATCACACCAACTGTGGAGTCCACTGCTCCACCTCTCCACTCTAACATCCTAGACCAGAAACAAGATGAAAAACTCCATGAAGTTAAAGAAGCATTGATCAATGCTAGATCTGTAGTGGCCCATGCCACAAACATAGCGGATATTATCTCACTTAACCAGCTAGACTTTTTAACCATAAGAGACCTAGCTTCACCCAGCGGCAGGCCCAGCCCGATCACTAGCTGTCCCTGAGAACTACACCATTTTCAGGGCAAATAGAGAAACTTCCAGAGGGGGAGGGGCCGTGGGGGGAGCATCACCATCATCTCTAAATCCAACATCGGTTTAAGAGCATACAACAGCCATCACTACCCTCGTCTGAACTCCTATCAGTGAAATTACCCCCATCAGCCTCACGTACGATCACCATGCACCTAGTTTACAGGCCTCCCGGTCCTATCACATCCTTTGAAGAAGATTTAACAGCCCTTCTCAATACTAATACTAAACCTGGATCACAAACTATTATACTTGGGGACTTCAACTTAGGTCTGAATGACACCAACGATGCTAACGCCACTACTATAGCAAATACAATCACTGAAGCTGGCCTCACCCTCAGAACTAACGCCTCTACGCACATAAAAGGCTGCACCTTGGACTGTATTGGAGATATCAACTGCAAAACTTCCATAACTACAACTGAACCTTGTACCTGGACTGATCGCCATCTGATCTCGTTCTGCATACAAGACATCCCAATAATCAATTCAGTAAAAGCCATGGCCCCACCAGCCTTAACCAGAAATAAACGGGATATAACAGTCAACAATATCATGCCCCTCATCCAACCTCTCACCAGAACCACTAACCTCCCTACAGAGATCCTACCTCGCTTGTTGACGTATAAAATTCCACCATCAACCAAGCTATCGACTCTATTGCGCCACTAAAACTCTGCAAAGAGAAACCTAGGGCCCATCTGAACTCCTGGTTCACCCCCAGTCTGAAAGCCCCATGCAACGAAAAAAGACATGCGGAAGCTCAATGGAGAAACAATCCTTCTGAACAAAATAAGAATAACCCAACCGCTCTTGCAGACAGATATAAAAAGGAAATCATCCAAACAAAAAAGATACCTTCAACGAAAGAATTAAAAAAGCGAACTCTAGCTCTTGGGAACTTTTCTCTATCCTAAGAGAATTAGAATCCCCTGTCACTCTTATTCACACGTGTATCAAAAATCAGTTGTGGTGCACTAATATAAATAAAATGCCCTTTGCAATAAAATAACTGTGATACAAGAGAAAATCCTGATCCATAAGAATGTGCTAGTAGCACAAGAAAAAATACTCCAGGAAGCGCAAAGAACCAAGTCAAACCGAGTAATCAATTTAAGTTCAAACCTATCTCTATAATAGATGCAGAAAATATTATCTTATCACTTAAACCCTATAGATGTCTAGGGGATTCATGTCCAGCACCTATAATTAAAGAAGCAGCTAGGGACCTAGCCCCCTTCATTAGTACATTCATTAACTCCTCATTCATAACCTGCTCAGTGCCAAGAAATCTTAGACACATGGGTTCTACTTATTCTAAAAAAAGGCTAATCTAGACCCAAGCTACCTACAAACTATAGGCAAATAACAAATGTCCCGTTTCTCCTAAAGATCCTAGATAAGGCTGCTTACCTCCAGCTTCAATCCTATCTGGAGGCTAACAATTTATCAGGCACCAGTCAGTCGGGCTGTAGACCGAGACACGGGACAGAGACTGCCCTCATCGACCTAAAGAACCCAATGGACGAACCGAAAGACAAAGGTGAAGCTTCCATTCTCGTCCTATTGGACCTTTCGGCTGCATTTGGCCTGGTAGACCACATAGTCTTGTGCAATCACCTCAAATCTGCTGCCCACTTCTCAAAGGAGGACACTACTTGGATTAAATCTTTCCTAGATAACTGCCCCATGAGAGTATTCTCTCCTACCTCTCCAGCGGATCCAGTACCCATTACATGTGGAGTGCCACAGGGCTCCAACCATGTACAACATATTTACTAGCCCTTGTTCTATACATTGGATATGCTGGTTGTCTCGTATACCAACTATGCTGACGACACCAAGATTCTTATCCCTATCCAAGGAGAGTATAACATAGACACCGCACTGATCAATAAAATCTATCTGATCATACAAACCTGGATGGCCACACACCGCCTTTGCCTCAATGACGAGAAGACCAAGCTCTTACTCATTGGGTCTACTAACAGACTAAACAAACTCTCCCACCAGTAAAACTTTCACTGTTGATGGACAGAATATCAATGTCTCAAAGACTCAACTCTGAACCTTAATAAGCAAGTAAACGCGACAGCCTCTGCTACAAGCTACACATGTAAACTGATATAAGCATGCAAACAGTTCCTTTTCACCGAAAGCTGCTTCACGGTAGCATGTGCCAAAGCTGGACTATTGCAATGCTCTATATCTCAGTGCCAGTAAATACAACATCAACAAACTGCAAACACTTCAAAATAACGCCCTAAGAGCTGCCCTAGGTATCCCAAAACCCAACTTATTTCTCACATGAGGCGCTCCACTAAAATACACAATAAAATTCAAATCCTTAAACCTTACCTTCAAATGCCGTGCCAACTGGGCTCCACAATACCTAGCGGAGAGATTGACTAGACACATGTCAGAACGACCTATGAGAATGGGGCAAATCAACAGCCTCAGATTCCCCAAATTTAAATTAAAAACAACTGGAGGAACTAGCTTTTCAGTCATGACGGCCCAACTATGGAACTCCATGCCAGATTGCATTAGAGCTATACCATTCTTTCAAACCTTCAAGAATGAAGTAAAAGCATGGCTGCAGTCCTCCGACTGTTGATAATGACCTGTGTATAACGATGACTTATCTATCTCCGTGGATGTAACTACTGCTGTAAATAACTTGTAAATTGATGGAAAATGTAACTGCAAATTGGATTCCTTCCATAATATATGTAACCATTAACTGTACTATGCATAACGATGATTTATCGGTCCTTGTAGATAAAACTATTGCTGCAAATATTCTGTAAATTGCCAACAATTTAACTGTAATTGACTCTATTATGCTTGTAACCATTAACGGTGCTGCGCCCAGGTACCTCAGGGTTGGGAGCGCCATATAAATGAATAAACAATACAATACGAGGAAGCATCATCCAATGCCGCCACACCAGCCTCCTCCACCACGTCATAACCCGACTCCGCCAGCGGACCGGATACACACACAAACACTGGTACAGACACTGCCACGACGGCCACAGGAACCAACAAAGATGAGGACTTTGTCCTGGCGGACAACAAATCACTGCATCCGGACGCCCCTCATAGAGGCTCTCAACCAGATGAGGTGGGATCATTCCACTCTTATCTCCGTGGCCTCTGAGCTGATCCATCTGGTGCCTGAGGAAACCATAAAAGAGGGCTTCTTATACCAGCGACGAGAGTCCAAGAGGGAGATTATCATGTTGGTACCCTTTTTGTACTGCATTTTGGAGAAGGGCCTAGTCCTCATAAAAAATCGATGCACGTCTCCTCCCAAAGGACAGAGGTTGCAGAGGAAATGCAGGGTGCCAGACTCCGCCCCCAAGTGCTTGAGGTCACAACTGTCGCCGGACTCAGTGTCAGCCGCTGCAAGAAAAAGGTTCACCCAGCCTCCGCATCAGCAGTCCCCCGGTCAACGAGGGGAAAAAGATGGAGGCCATGGGGAAGACTCATCTACACGGCAGCATCCACAATAAAAGCGGCTAATGCTCTGGTTATCTTGGCCCAATAGGACATGGAGCTCTGGTACAAGCTGGGCCATATTTTTGAATTCCTTCCCGACAACAAGAAAACAGAGGCTCCTGCCCTCTCCAGGAAGGGAAGGTGGCATCGGACCATGCCATTATGGTGGCAGTGGACATCGCAGACACAGGCTTCTGACAGATGGGGAAACCGTGTTGGCCTTCATCAGCAGGGATGTTTGAAGACCACTAACTTTCGCTTGGACTTTCTTGCAAAGGTGTTGGACATGCCTTTTGACAGCGAAAATCTGTTCTGGAAGGCGGTCGACGAATCCCTTCAAGCTATAAAGTCTGACACAGAGGCAGCACATTTCCTTGGCCCTCTGCAGCAGCATCGCTAGTCTCTTCACGCCTCCAGGCGAAAATCAAGCAGATCATCCAAGGGATACTCCACATCGTACAGGCAACCTCCCCGAATCTCCATGCAGGAATCCTACAGGGGTCGCTCCCAGGCCTACGGTAGCGGGGGTCAACGTTGCTGTCGCCCACAAGTCAGGGCGCCCAAGCAAGCCTGAACCGGCCAAGACGTCGGGCCCCCACTCGTGCACCCTGATGGGTGGTCGACTGACTAGGTTCATCAGTGAGTGGCAGAAGATCACCACTGACAGATGGGTGGTGGAAGCTCTCGCCCAGGGGCACACCTTGGAGTTCCAACCCAGGTGTCCTTGTATTCAACCGGTTCTCCGTCGGGAGCATCACATACCTACGCTCCTAGAAGTGCAAGCCATGTTATGTAAAGGGGCGCGAGAGCTCGTTCCCCAATGGCTCTGGGGCTCCGGAGTCTATTCCAGATACTTTTTGGTCGGGAAGAAGATACGGGAGGGTGGGGGGGGGTGGGTTTTGAGACCCATCCTAGACCTATGCCGTCTGAACAAGTACCCGAAGTCCCAACAATTCAGTATGGTCACGTTGCAACACGTGCTCAGCAAACTGGAGGAAGGGTATTTCATGATGTTGGGCCTACAGGATGCGTACTTCCATGTCCCCATCCACAGGAAACATCCGAAGTTGGTACAAGGCCAACACTACCAGTTCAAGGCTCACACTACCAGTTTAAGGCCCTACCGTTCGGCTTAGTCAGCCCCAGGGGTGTGCACAAAAGGCCTGCACCGGGCCGAAAAGCGTCTGCAGGACATTCCCGTATCTTGACATTTGGCAGATACGCGCTTACTCCCGGGAGCTGGCCGACGAGCACCCTCCGGCTACTGACAGAGCTGGGGTTCTCCGTAAACTATCTGAAGTACTGCTTAACGACATGGTGGTGAGGATCTTTACAGACACCACCACCACCATGTTCTTCATCAGGAAGCAAGGGGGCACTCGATCCCGATCACTCTCCAAGGAAGTTCAGGGCTTGTGGCATTGGGCCATCAGACAGGGGATGTTCCTTGTCCCATTCCACCTGGCAGACGTCAAGAACACCATCGCCGACTCCCTCAGCAGGGATTTGTGCTCCTGTCACAAGTGGGAACTTCGTCAGGATCAGGTCGACCATTTGTTTGTCAAATGGAGCAGACCTTCGATCGATCTTTTTGCCACGGCGGCAAACTCAAAATGCTAGAAGTTTGCCAGCAGATTCCACCAACCGAGGAGCATGGGGGACACGTTCTCCTTCCCGTGGGAAGGTCTGTCGATGTACGCTTTTCCACTCCTGCTACATATGATCAGCAGAGAGTGTCGGTGCAAGATGATACTCATCACCCCAGCGTGGCCAAGGCAGATTTGGTATCTGGACCTATTCAGCCTGTCACTGTCACCTTCAGTCAAATTGTGGGTACTTCTGGATCTGTTGTCAGCCAAGGCAACAGGTAAGCATTTGGTGCTGGTTCTCCCTGCCCCTTAAATCCACAAGCGCAGTGAGTGTATCCCTTGCGGTCTTCCTGGCTCCCTTGGCTGGTTCCCTAACCCTCCCCCAGGCCCTGATTGGCCAATAGTTCCGGTTGGTTTTGTGAAGGCCTCACCCTCTGCAACAACGCTTCCTGTGCCATTTCCATCCAAGGCAACAGGTAAGCGTTCCTTGCTGGTGCTCCCTGCCCCTTAAATCTACCTGCGCAGTGAGTGTATCCCTTGCGGTCTCCCTGGCTCCCTCGGTTGGTTCCCTATTCCCAACTCCCTAGCCCTAGCCCTCCCCCTGATTGGTCCTCCTTTCCTTATTCTAATCCCTACCTGTGCAGCCCCCTGCTCGGGGGCAGCTGGAGGGCCCCGAGGCAAAGGGTGGCTCCAACAGACGCGGCACCAGGTTGTGTCCGCAGGTGTCAGCAGGGGAAGCCAGTGGCCAGCCGTGAACCAGCACAGACTAGAAAGGTAGGTGTGGCCTGGGTGGGGAGTAGAGCAATCACTGTACTCCGGAAGCCCTGCCACTCTACCTACCCTCAAAACATAACAGACCAGGCTAGTAATACTGACCGTCCACACAACTGGTGAGATAGTACTTTGAAAATTAGCCTGCGTCGCACTCTTAGAGAATTCTTAATATTGCATTGTGCCACACTGAGCTAGTACTGTGTATATTAGCCCTTGTCGCACATCTCAAAATTACTATTTCATTGAGTCACATTTAGAGAGTGCCTTTTTAAGATAGCATTCTTAACACTAGCCTGCACCACATTGGGATAGTACTGTGAATATCAACCTGAGTCGCACGCTTTGGAAACCATAACCAGAAGAACTCCTATGGGGGCATATACACAGCTGAAACAATGCTGAGTGAAGAAACTGATCCTCCCGATCCCCCTAAGCTATCGCCCATGAACAGAGGCTAAGGAAGAACAATCTACGGCATATCAACTTACCACCTGAGAGATATGATAGGACGATACCATAGAATGGACACAGATAGATTGGGATGGAAGGGCAGGGACGATTTATCAATAACACCTGGCCTACAAACTACACACAGGCAACAATGGACGGCCTACAGGAAACAGCAAGGGAATGGGTGACTGCTAATCTACTGCACCAATACCAAAGTTGGGGGAAAAGACACGCCCCTTCCTATTACACTAAGTTAAAAAAATAACACAACTGGGAATTTACCACGCCATCATTCACAACAATTAGACGGACAGGAAAGTGGAAAATATGCCTACCTATAGGACAACCGGATACATAGAACAAGATTTAAAAGGACTAAGAAATATTGCCCATTAACCCTATGCTCCAATCTCTGCATATCTAACTCACACGAAAATCCACACAACCATCCTCTCGATCAGCAAACCCCATGTACTTCACCACATCAACAAACACACACGTAAACCGCACCAACAGCACACAAGGTCTCCTATTGGTCCGATCACACCAAAGCTCAGTGCACAGTGAAAACCTAACTGAAGCTGCCAACAGCACACCACTTCTCTCACTTTTCTACTGCCTCTTCACCCGACTAACCCTCCCCACCTCTTGTTTGGAGATCCGCCTGGGGACCAATTCCATTGGTGACGGTGCGCGGTACAAATACCTTTAACATTAACATATGCTCACCAGAGAGGCACAATCCTTCATCACAACCCAGAATCTCTGAACCTGAAGGCATGGCTACTGCAGCCTTGGAGTTTGAACGTTATTAGCGGACTGCAGGGGGGTTCTCGCCAAAGCCAGGGCTTCGTCTACACTAAAGTACTACGGCCATAAGTGGAAGCGTTTTTTTACATGGTGCTGGTCTCAGACGATTACCCCTCTGAGGGTCACGGCCCCACAGATTCTTCCATGCTTGCTTTACTTGGCAAATGCTGGTCTGGCTCACGCGTCCACCAAGGTACACCTGGTGGCCATATCACGCTACGCCAGATCCCTGGGAAGATCAAAGTATCAAAGTTGTGGTGCCACAGACTCATCAAGGAGTTTCTCAAGGGGCTTTTTCGATCTTTCCTGCCAGTGAAGGCGCCTGCCCCAGCATGGGAGCACAATGTAATCCTGATCAGACTCATGGAGGCACCTTTCGAACCTATGCATCAAGCCCTACTCAAGTTTCTCTCGTGGAAGACGACGTTCCTTGTGGCCATCAGCACAGCCAGACGAATGGGTGAGATCCAGGCCCTGTCCTGCAAGCAGCCGTATCTTACTTTCCACTAATCGAGGGTGGTGCTGCGTACGCACCCAACTTTCAAGTCGAAGCTCCTGTCAGAATTCCTTTTCAACGAGCATTTGGTGTTGCAGGTTTTCTTCCTGAACCCAACAATGCCGGCAGAGAGGACCTTACATTCTCTGGAAGTTGCTCGTGCCTTGAAGTTCTATGTGGCACGAACAGAGTTTTTGGAAGATTTGTCAATTTTGATTGAACTTTGGACCTATGAATCGTGGAAGACCTTGTCCAAGGCTTCCATCTCAAGATGGCTCTCCGGCTAAATCATGCACTGTCATCGGCTGGCTAACCGCCCGAGAGCCCACCCTACCAGAGTGATCGCTGCGATGACGGCGTTCCTAGCTCGTGTACCCCTGCTCGACATCTGCAGGGCTACAAATGGAGGTCCACATATACCTTCATGAGGTCAGTCTGTGTTGACGGATTCCAGAGAGGAGTCAAGAGTCGGCCAGGCAGTGCTACGCGACCTGCTCGCTCGAGGCGAGTCTGTTCCAGCGTTAAGTGTTCATTTCTTCTGTTAAGCCTTGCCACCTCCCGTGGTTGTACAATGTGTACTGCTCTGTATTTGTTATTCATGAGCATGTGAATCCATGCCAGACCCCATGCTGGAGAAGGTTTAGGTTACTTACCTGTAACCATTGTTCTCCAGCATGGGTCTGGCATGGATTCAGATGCAAACCCTCCCCCCGGCCCCTCCGCGGCTCGTCTTTGTCATACTGCCACTTTACTAGCTTACCAAATCTGAAGATGGCTGCCAGAGGCAGGGCTTAGGGAGGGGACTGTCATTGTATGCGGGCAGTATGACCCAGCGGAGAGTGATTGGTTTAGAGGAGAAATACCGAAAGTGCAGGTTTTTTTAAAAAAAAATTTCTTTTTTTTTTTTTTTTATTTTTATACTTTACAGAGGATTCTCAGCCTGAGGACGCAATATTCATGAGCATGTGAATCCGTGCCAGACCCATGCTGGAGAACAATAGTTACAGGTAAGTGACTTAAACCTTGTGCTCTAGCGCGAGGCATGGGGAGCTTAAACACCAGGTAGGTTAGCTTGGGCATTGAATTCATCTTAATGGCATTTATTCTACCGGTGAGGGAAAGTGGAAGCAGATCCCAAGAAGTTGGATCTCTGTGGATCCTGTCAAGCACTGGTGTATAGTTTAACTCAGCAAGTGTGTGTGTGTAGCCCCGGACAAATCCATAGCACTAAATAATTTATGGACTGTAATTGGGGCTTGAACGAGGGAACTCCTCCCAATCCCCCAGGATCCCAGGGAATGTCCAACCGCAACAGCATATCTCCCCGCTTTGTCCCAATTGACGCTGTAAACTGCCACTAACCCGTATTTGTGCAGTATGTCTTGGATGTGTGGGAGGGATCTGGAGCACTGGCTGATCTATAATAATTTCTGATGCTTGTGAATCTGCTTAGAATCACATGCTGTGCATATAGTCCGACATCTAGTGATAATCGTGGAGTAATCTTGTCTTTCGACATGGGCGTGCCTGTAACACTATCCCCAACGTGATGTGTAGTGTACCCAAAATTCCCCACGCGTCGAGGTCCCTCAGTTTGTTTTTTTCCACCCAGCTAACTGGTCGCCTTATGCAGAGCTCGAAAATTTGCTAATCTAATATCTTAGTACACGATCTCCGGTCATTTTTATTATTCGTCCCCTTCAACGACTACTTCCCATCCAACACCGAAGACTGCTGAAGACATCCCCAGAACTTCGGCGGCTGGTGCTCCGGTCAACGCCATCGACTGCCTGGCTGCGGCCCTCAGGCCAGGCCTACACAGGAGGGAGAGTGGGGTCCGGGGCTCTGTTTCTTTTCAAGAATACATTTCCTTCTCCCCTCTTTTTCCTTCAGGTTTTGCTGTCGCTATAGACCTGAGCTATGGACAGGACACCTTTTTAAATTGTGCCCTTCTTGCAAAGGCAAGTATCCCTGGAAAGGCATGCAACAAAGGTGTAATAAGTGTCTACCTCGAGATCACCACAAGGAGTCCTGTCGGTCTTGCAAGCGTTTACGTCCTAAACTGATAAAAGAACAGTGAGTGAAATGGCGGGCAGCCTATGCCATGATTTAGGCCGACAGTAGCTCTCCCGCCGCCGAGAGTGACAAAGAACTGAGCGACAGCTGTGGCTCCGACACAGAGGCCATTGAACTTTCTTCGGATCAGCCAAGCTCTGAGTCGTCAGTATCTGTCCCCGGCAGGCAGGCCACCGGTTCTGCTCTGGGGAGTATACACTCCGGGGACAGGGACGCACATGCTACACACAAAAGAAAGCACACAACCCCCCCAAGCCTCCTCTACGGACTCGGCCAAAGACACCGACGGGTATGCCAATATCTTCGACGGAACCCACCGAGTCGCAGGGTCGACAGCCCTCCCCACAATCATCTAGGCGGCATGCGTCCAGCCTTTCAAGTAATAAGGGCGTCGGAACCAAAGTCCATAAGAGCGCTGAAATGCCTCATAAGGTCGCATAAGGTTTCGGTGACGTCGAGAAAAACGTGACTAAGCAGCCCGGGACGTTGCAATCCCTTCCAGATAAGCCAGAGATCCGCGAGAATCTCGCAAACATCATCTCGTCAGCAAATAGGCCTAAAGACACGTCCAAACATCGAGAAGGACAGGAAGAATATTCTGAAGGTTGCCAGCCCCTGGCTAAGACTTTGGGAGACAACTTGACAGCCTAGGAACATATAACCCTGCCCCCCTCCAGACCACTCTAGTTCATTTGTATGGACCAGAGACAGATTTGAGGGGTACATGGATAAACTTTCTAAATTTGTGGACTTTTCACAAATGTTTATCACTCATAAAAGGCCTAGAGAGGAAGATCTCTATCCTACCACATCCACATTTCAAAGGACCTCCAGCCACACTCCTCATGAAGAAGTGTTTGATCTGACAGAACCAGATGAGGTTCATAGGACCTTAATGATCAAGGAGATGATCCCTTTCAGGAACATTTGGATCAGTCCCCAGATTGTGGAGAGGAGCAGCCAGTGGGCGATGCCCATGGCTGTCACCGTCCCCTACTCCGGATCCAGACAGTGTGCATAGATCCGCCACCCCCGATTCTCCCATCGATGACCAGCTGGCATTCAATGCTATACTGAAAAAAGCGGCATAACACCTTCAAATTGCCACGCAAGATTCCACGCAAGAGGCAGTGCAAGACACTGACTTTGTGGAGGATATTTTGAAAGAGAATCCACCTTCAAGCCAGGCAATACCTCTTTTAAACTCCATCAAACGGTGTATCGCCCCTTCTTTGCTGACTCCATCTCCTACAAGGGCAGTGAATCCACGGGTTGAGAAGCTCTTTCACCCCTTGCCTACAGACCCAACGACTAGGAAGAGAGCACGGGTACCTTTGTCCATGGCCGAGGCACCACCAGACAAGGACTGCAAGAAGTTGAATGCCGTGGGGAAGCGTATTACAACTGCACCAGCCTATTCCACCACGATAGCCCAATACCACATTGTTGGCTAGTTACCGTGATGCCCAGTGGAATCTACTCCAGGATGACCTGCAAGAGAACCCAGAGCCAACATGGTCACGCCTGCTGGCGGGTGTGCCGGAAGGGAGGCAGGTGAATCAAAACATTCTTAAAAACACCCTGGATGCTGCAGAAACAGGAAGAATACTGGCCCAAGGTACCTTGTTGAAAAGGCACGTCTGGTTGAAGAATTCGGGATTCAAACCGGAAACTCAGGCGTCTCTCATTCTCAAACCGGTAGAGGACTCTAGCCTGTTTGGAAAGACGGTGGATGAGGCTTTCAAGCCTGCGAAGAAGGAAAATAAGACCTTGAAGTCTCTAAAACAGATAACTCAGAGACCCTATCAGCAGCGAGGGGTTAGCTCACACCGCTCCTTTCGCGCACAATCTTTCCCACGTTCCACCCACAATCAGTACAGAATGGGAAATGCATGGTCCTCAGGACAGGGGGCAGCTGCCTCAAACCAATATCAGCCAAGAGTGCAGCGCCATGGCAAAGGAAGGGGTAGAAGCACCACATCTCGAGGCTCCCCGGCCTCAAATCAGAAATGATTAGAGTTGGTTTGCTTCCATTAACTGCGCACACAAACACGATTTGCAGTGCTCAATTGAGCGAGGTTTAATACAGATCAAAGCAGCCAACACGTGTTTCGAGCAACAATGCTCTTCTTCCAAGGCTGCAAGGTTATTTACATCGATATGTACATATTTGGAAAAAGTAAATTGGAAAAACAATATAAATTAACCATCCAAACCAAACACAAATTAGGGCATAGAGGTGGTATTTTCAAAACAACATAATAGCCCAACACAATTTGCAAGTAGACAATATGAGTTGTACAAATTAAATAAGGTCGAAGGCCATGACATAGCAATATTATGAATTTCATGAAAGGATATTGAAATAAGTGGTCCTTGAAGTTGATTGAAAATTAAATATAAGTGTTAGGGAGAATTCTCTCTTAAGGCTAATTTCCCAAACCTAGTCAGTCCCCCAGCAGCTTTGCTGGATTTTTGGGGTTTATTTTTTTCTCCTGCTAAGAGTGAGACTCTCTTTCTCCCACTCTTATGCATGATTTGAGGATGTCCTTTGACTATGTAATGTGTTTTATGGGCTATGGGGTCTTTTACTCCATAGGGCTTCATGTGTTTTTGGTATGTGTGTTACACAGCACCCTCATTGCAGTAACACAGGGGTGTCATAGGGAGCCCCAAACATAGACTCCATACCTTGGGACTGACTACTGTCTCCCAGGGCATGTAAAATCACCATTGGCTTTACTAGTCTCAAATTGTGAACAGAACCAGTACAAACCATCATATTGTGGAAGTACCGGTAGGGGTAATTCCCCCCTTGTAGAGTTTCTGGCTGGTGGCAGTGGATACCACGCGAAATATTCCAGCGGAATATTTCCTATGGGATTTTCCCATTCATTTTAAACGCACCACTTTTTGGTGCAATGCTAAAGATATCGCCGGGTTATTTAATATTAATTCCCCGGTTGGGTCTTTTTGCCAGGGCTCGGTTTTAAAATGGCGTTTGTGTTCACCTCTGAAACTCTAACCCAAGTCGAGCCCTTTGTTCCACTTTTTGGCGGGCTTCTCCACAGAAGCCCTCCAAATGGTGCCACTCCGTCTGGGGTAAACAGGATGTGTGGGAGGGGGATTAGGCACCCTGGACTGTACTTTTTTTTTTGTACTTAGCACTTTATTCCATTGGCAGCAATTTCCTTTTCAACAGCATCTTTATCATTCAAATGAAATTTAAAAATATGAGACAACGATGCTTTATCTGGATTAGGCACTCATTACTCTTTTGCACCTAGCACTTTATTCCATTGGCAGTAATTTCCTGTTCTATAGCATCCTTACCATTTGAATGAAATTCAAAAATATGAAGATAGTGATGCTTTACCTTGATTAATACTGGGTCATGAATTGTGGTAATTAAATTGCGATTGAATGGTTTAATGTATTAGATTGAACAAGTATTTTATACTAACATTAATTCATCCATTTTATTGTTGTTATACTGTTTATATATTATGTAATTTTATAATGTTTTGTGATGATTATTAAAATATGAAAATATGAATCTGTTATGATTGGGCCACTATTCCTTTCCACCTTTATTCCTATAAATTGGGTACTTAAATTAATATAGTACTCCTCCATGTGAACTCTTCCCCTTCGGGGTTTTTGTTACCCTGGACTGAGTTGCCTTGGCAAATCAAGTCGCACTCTTGTGTGATTGGCCCAGTGGTGAGCCGACCGGCTCACCACTTAGCATGTTTGAGTGACAGCTAGGCTGATGAATGGGGGTTTTGCTGCATAAAAGCAGGGCTTTGGGGACTAGAACTTCAGAAGTCGCCCCAGGACCTAAAGAATCCAAAGAGCGGAGAAGCTGAGCCATCTACAACAACGACACCACCGGTGGAGCCCTGCTCTACGAACTCGTCACTTCCCCGACAGAGGAGATCTTCTTCCAGGAGAGTCTTCTTCCCCTTGAGCTGGTGGGACCAACCAGTTCGCCTTTTTCACCTTCGTGGATCGTCTCGTGATCGAATCGCCCGTGCCAAGCACCCCGGCGGCCGGATAGCCATGCTTCACCACTACCGCGAATAAAAGGGTCGTTCGTACCTTTTAACTGGGAAACTCAGTGGCTGGTTTCTTCCCTGGCAGTGAAACGACCTCCAGCTTTCCTCCACATTGAGATCATCTCTTCCCCTGGACGAAGCTCCGACTTGCACCCGCTGCCAGGAACAACTGCCCCCGCTGGAGCTTTCTCACCATTTAAGGTACTGTGTCCCGCCTGGTCTCCCTTGCAACAGACTGTCCAAGGTGTCCTGTAAATCCTTGACTCTCTATCCTGGGGTGACCTCGGACCTACTAACATTACCTTTCTAACTTGATCCAACCTCTTTTGACTTTTCTGCAAAGACTTTGAGTGCATTTCCACTGTGTGATCTTGGACACATTCCGCCTTGCTCTCCAAGAGTGGGCCTGGCCTATGAACTTTTTGCTCTATAGTAGACCCTGCCTTTCTTGACTTGCTGTGGTTTCAAAAGTGTTGGTACTGTGTGTTTTTCCTATTCTGCCTTTTCTCTCCCTTTTTAAACAAATTATTGGAGTGCCATCTACGGTTACACGCTCACCTCTGTTTTGCTAAATAAGTGGTGTCTTAACCTAGACTTGTCGAATAATTAACTAGGGAGGTGTATATACTTATAGTGACTGTGTTTGAACTTGCTTGACATATTAGTGCCAGTTTATTTTTACAAGTGTATTTTTAAATAAATAATTACATACTTTTATACCAAAGCTCTGGTCAGTGTTTGCTTGTGCTACTGTATTTTTAGCCCTATTGTGTATACTCTATATACTGCCCAACTCTTCTTGAGAGAAGTCTGACTGCTCAGCCACAGCTACCAGGTAAATCTTGGTGGTGCAGACTGCTACCAATTGGGTTTACTGCTTACTCCTGTAGTCTTAAACTTTTTGCAGTGGTCCCTAAGGGAACTGCACAGGTTTCTGCCTAACAATAAGTGCCGTCCATAGAAAGAAAAAGGAAAGAGAAAGGACAAAAATCAGTGATAAGAACTGTCATGTAATCGCAAAGCTGGTCACACATATGTCCTGCTAATAAAAAAGAATACAAAAAACGCGGTTTCTTTTACCTTAGAGATGCTTGAAACTATATCTGGTACTGAAGGAAAAATTAAGGACCATGTAGAAACATGTGAAAAGTGTGCCTGATTATATACAAGAGAGTTATGGTGACTAAACAATTAAACCTTACCTATATGGTTGTACAATTACTGATGTATAAGGTTCAATTTTGGGCTCCACTGTAAGCGTGAAAATATGTGTGTTACATATAATTAAATTCGCATTTTGCTTACGGGGAAATTGCGGTGTAGTTTACGTTAACTATATAAACGCATTTGCGTGGTGAAACTAGCCGCGTTCAATTGAAGAACAAAGGTGAAGATATCCATGGTAACCGGCATTATACGCGACACAAAGTTGAAGGGACACAGAGAAAAAAGCCTAATTAGTGAAGGTAACTAATCCTCTCAATGGCGAGACGGTCACGTGCGCATGCCCCCAGGACTAAGCAAGTCCGAAGGGGTCTGCGCGAAAGACCTGAACTTACCGGCGTCTCTGCCCGCTCTTGCAAGTAACAGGAGCCTCACGCGCGTTGGCTGGGCTCCTGTTTTAATATTTGTCATACGCCGTGAGCTCCACTTCCGAGCGGGAGGCGTACGTCGCATTGAAGTGGCCATGTTGGGTGTGTGCCCAACAGCAGACTACATGAGGAGCAAGCATATTTTAACCATTTTAAATGGGATGAACAGATTAAAAAAGACAACAAAATAATAAAAGAAAAGGGGAAGGGTGACGCTAATGAATATGCTAAGCGAAAAAAACACCCCTTAATCTGAATGAGTGAATACTCGGTAAAGTTGTATGTACTTAATGTTGAAAGCCTTTGACTATAAGCCCTTGCAAGTGGCGAGAATAATAGGAGCCAGTTGGCGGCCGAAAAACTCTGCACAGGTGATTTTAAGCTGTGCTATGCACAAGAAAGAATGAGGGTGCTGCAGTGAAAGCACCATTAGCTTGCTGCCTCTTACTGACACCAAAGACAAAAGTAATTGTACCTTATGGGAATGGAAGCAGTTAAGCTATAAGGAGTAATGTGAAGAACAAATTTGCGATAGAAGTTGCTTGGCATGTATAGAAAGGAAACCTTCCTGTCCCCCCTTGTGAGTGTCACATCCATGTCGTTCAATTGAGTCTAATTGTTTTGTGTCATGAATTTGAATAAACTGGATACATATCCTAACGGACAATAAGTGTGACCAGTGTTGGTTACACAAGACAATTGCTTTACAACATGCATACTGACAATGTATGGAACCCCATACCGGTATAATGCAATTATTCAGCATGACTTCAGAGAAATACAGATAGTTCATGATCACTGTTGAGGCCATCAGAGACAGTTTGATATTGACAAATTAAACGTGCTTCCAATTGTCTCAATTTAAGGGTGAGATTGCCACCTCGTTGTGGTAAAGTTACTTTTGCCATGCCAGTAAATTTAATCTGTGACTTGTTGTCCAATTGATGGATTTTTTGCCAATGTCCTCCTCTGCCAAAACCCTCATTTCTTCAAATCAGAAATGACTTACTGATTCGGGTCCTCTCCCATGTCTCCCTGGTCGGGGGACAGATAACCTAATTCTTCCACGCATGGGAGGGAATTACCACCGACCAGTGGGTGCTCAAGACTGTTACCTACGGTGGGGGGGCGTGGCCAGCAAGCACACAATGGAGACGTGAGTCCTAGGTGCTCCCGTGGCCGTCCGAAACATCCTGCTAATATCCTTTGATTTGGGAAGTTGATTCCACCAACAAAGACATTTTCGTGCAGCGGAACCCAGAGGCAGCATACGGCAGAAAAGTGGCCCAAATCCACTGTGTGAGGAGCAAGATATCAGCACCGAAAAAACAGCGGAGAGAGATCTCTGAAGCAAACAAAGATGGCCGGCATCTCTGAGACGCGCTAAAACACAGCGAAGGTCGAGAGGTGCCCGCCCGTGACCCAAACCTGCTAAACCAGTCTTCGTCCTAAAAAAAAAAACTCCCCCCACAATCCCCTGGAGAGGCCTGGGGGGGGCGCTGCCATTGCGACCCGCGGCAATCCTTGGATGCGGCGGTTCCCGGCTGGTGATATTGACCAGGACCGCCCACGGACGAGAAGCCTGGACTGGGACATTGAGCGGATCCGATCCACCCGCTGCGCCGACTCGATTGTAAGACCCGCCCCGGGGGTCGGCAACCAGAGGGGGAGAGGCCCCTGGAAGGGCGCCCCACAGGCCGGAGGGAATCTGTGTGACAGCCCGCGACGGTTAAGCCACTGCGAGGGAAGCCCCAGCACACCATTGCGACAGCGGGAGCTTCCAGGGAGGAACGACGTAGCAGGATACACACCAGCGACAGGGCCGTGTGGACCAGGCTGCTGCAACAATAACACAGGCAGCGCGGAAGATCTGGGGTGCGCGGCCAGGAGGCGACCAGGGCGGAAAGGTCCAAGCCCCCAACACTGGGTAGGCAGCCACCGAACAGCCGCCTATACGAGCACATATAAAAGGAACGATAGGACAGGATCCAGAGCGGGACGACCTCCCTACATACCTTGCACTGCGACGCCACCCTACCCAACACTGCGCACTAACCACCGGATTGTGGGCGCTGGTGGCCCCGCAGTGGAGAAAGGACCCGCGGCGGTCCTCTGGAACACCCACACACCCAGAGCTATGAACAACCGCAGAGGGGGTGCGCGGTGGCGCGTTCCCCCTCAGTCCTCCCTTTAGCGACCCCTCGGGGGGGGGGGGGGGGGAGAGATGAGCTGCCAGGGGTCCAAAGCACAAATAATGGGGTGTGGAAACCGGCGTGATGGACCGCAGGGGGCATACTTGGACGGCTCTGGTGCCGCGGCAGCGTGATTTCTGGTAGTACTGCCGGCCTGTAACACCAACAAGAACAGTACAAGGACATTGGCGGCAAAAGTTACGACCGCTCGCAGTCAGCACTGAATGTGCAGCCGTGACTGAATCAACAGGCAGAGCGGCCAGACAAAACGACGGGTGGAAGACCCGCAGCATAGAAGTGCTCCTCACAGATAATCACTTATGACGGCTGGAATTCCACACCGTACTCTGCACAACAACAACCTTTCTCTGCCCTGGGGAGGCTGAGGCCGCAGTCGCTCAAACTGTGATACGGAAGCAACGCAGCAGGGGAAATCCAGTCACAAGTGGAGGCCCAGACAACGCGGTGAGAGAAAAGTGCACTTCCAGTTCCCACATTCACAATCCTCCGGGATTCTACATCATGGGCAAGGAAAGAAACCAGAAAACCATGACGCAATGCACCATGGATCAATACGCCATGAGTACACAACCAGCACCAAATGCGGAGGACACCGGGGCGATTTCCCCCCCCCCCCCTCCACTGTAAGAACCCCTGTCACTAAAGGACGTGATGGCTGCAATCGCCAGCTCTCCTCAATGGAGCAGAAAATGGACACTATCTCCACCGAGGTCTCGTTCCTTCGCCATGACCTCCAGAAACTCTCATCTCGGACGGGAGAAGCAGAGCAACGAATATCTAGCGTGGAGGACGACCTAGGTGGTGTGCACCAGCAACTCTCACAAACACTGACCCGCCTGAAAACCTTGGAAGCCCGAGTTGAAGACGGAGAAGGCAGGTCCCGACGCAATAACATTTGCATTTTGGGTCTGCCGGAGCGCACATAGGGTCCTAGCATGGAACTCTTCCTGGGAGAGTGGCTGGCGGACCTATTCGCGCCAAAGATCTTCTCGAACTTCTTCTCGGTGGAACGTGCACACCGCGTGCCCACAGGTCGCCCAACCCCAGGGTCACCCCCAAGGACAATTATCGCGGAAATTCTTAATTACTGCGACAGAGACGCCATTTTACAGATGGCCAGAATACAAGGGACGGTGACATATAACGGATCCAGGATCGCCTTCTTTCCGGATTATACCCGTGAAGTTCAGAAGGCCGGACAGTCCTTTGAACATCTGAAAAGGAAGCTCCACTCTATGAACGTGAAATATGGGCTGCTGTTCCCGGCACAGCTGAAGATCCAACATGAAGGCAAGACAGTCCACTTCACTGATCCACAGGAGGCATGGAGATGGGTGGAGACCCTCATCGGAGGAGACTGGACCAGGACTGATCAAAACCGCAGGGGAAGACCGAGACCGCGACCAGGGGAGAAAAGACCCGCCCAGCAACCTGTACCAGAGAATCAGAATGAACCAAATGGAGGCCCTAATCTCTTGTGCGTCCATGGTTTAAACCACGTTTTGATGGACCCTTTATTGTTGAAAAGGCAATGGACAGAGCAGTAAAACAGCAAGGAAAGACAGTTTGGAACTTTATTGGAGACGTCAAGCATTGCCAAGGTGAAGCCTCTTCTGGACTAAAAAGACAATTTGATGCAAGAAGACCAAGAACAGCCATTGCAAATAACTATATCCAGAGCAAGAGAGCTAGAAAAAGATAATACACACATTTTAGGTACACTGTCCTTTGCTTACAAACCGCATTCATTGAGAAAGTAAAAGGACTGCTTTTCCACATGATCTTTCAACATGATTCATTCCAGCAGTACTTAATTTTGTAATACGAAGAGTCAGAGCAAATGATCCTTCCAATACTGTTTTTCCATGAATTTCTACTGTATGTAGCACAAACCTATCCACAATTGACAAATGGAGACCCATCCATTATCACTTTACTTGGGAACCCGAGAATATGTATAGTGTGGGAACGACTGTTCTATGCAGCACTTGCCTCATACTACCGGCGTAGAGCTTGAATAAACACCCACTAACACAATAATGATGCATTTATGAGGCTTTGCAGCATCAACCAACAGACACCTGGAGCATCGCAAGGCAATGAGATGGGGAATGTAATACGAACTGTTGTGATAATGTTTTGTGCTTTCTCCTGTTTCTACTTCTTTACACTCCTTGTTTTAAGTAGATTGTTGTTTGCACACGCACAAGCTGTAACCCAAGTCTATGCTGTCTATGCTGTCACAGAAGCCATGTCTAGGCAAGTAGCAGTGGTTACTAAGAAAGTAAAAAGAGTTAGGTGCAGTGCAGAGGAAGATTTCAATCAGGTAAATTGCTATATTAGTAATTTGGCCCATATATTGAATAACATGTGGTATAGCCACAAGGCTAAGGTGGGGAAACAAACAACCAAAGAGAGCTGTTATGTTTGCTCTCAGACCCTATGCCATGAGTGCTTCCAGAACGTTTGTGGCAACAGAAATTCCAGCAGCAAGTGCACAAAGTCCTCATGTACTTTTCACTTTGCACCACAAGAGGACGATTTCAAGGGAAACAAGCAACACTGAGGTGTATGTCCAAGAAAAGTTCCCGTAAGAAGATAACTACATAAATACGATTACTGGAAGGTATTGTACGATCGGACCGGAAAAAAAAGTCTGACAGTACAATACGACCGAAAAATGCTACTACCAAAAGGTTCAAACACCAAAAGTTCGAACCTTTGGTGGTAGCATTGCAGGTAAGGTAAAAAAAAAAAGACTGCAGGGGTGTGCTCTGCAATACCATGCTCACTATACTGTGTGGTATGAGAGCGGGGTGTTGCGGGGACACTACCGCAGCAAAGCCGCAGGGAAAAAAAATAGAAAAAACGGGGACTTTACAGTATAGTGAGCGGGGGTTGCGGGGGAAACCCCATGCAACCCCCGTAGTATGTAAGTATGTTCGCATGAGAAAGGTGCAAACTTTTGGTAGTTCGCACCTTTCTCATGCAAACTTTCTGGCCACGGCAAAACCAGCTGCGGTCGGATCACTTAGAATCTACTGGAATACAGATAAAAGCATAGAATATATCACAGAAGGTCAGCACAAAGGAGAAGTCCAGACACTCGCACAAAAGGAATAGCAGTGTCCCAAGACAGGACACCCAGAGATAGGAGGAATGCCAGGATGTTGGGAAAGACCTCAGGTGCTGATGTATGGACAAGCATACACATCCGAAGGATGGAAAGTTGGAGTAGTTGGTAGTAAAGCACATGCTCTCCTAACGGTTCCAGTGGAAGTGGTACAGTGAGAAAATGACCAGTGCCTCAAGGAATGGGAAGCAAGTGCGAAATTGCTTACGTGGGTAGAAAACTGAGCAGGGCCCATACCCATTATACTGCTCATGGGAGCTGCTTTAGGTTTCCAGAATGTTGGAGAAATAGAGTTTGGGGAGAATGAAGGATGCAAGCAGATTCCGAAGATACCAGGCATGAAGGTTGGAACAGCAGTGTTTATGGACCACTGCTGGGCCTGTGGGTCAAAGGCATACCTGTAGCTGCCACCCAACTGGGGCTGAATATACTCACTCATGCATCTGAAAACTCCAGCATTGGTAGTGCCTCAGAAGGGTTCCCTCAGGTGGATAACAACAAAAGAAAGAAGAGGTCTGCAGAACTGACCAGAATGAAAAGAGGGATTTATGTCTCGTCAGACATGTAAACGGCATTAGATGCGATACCACAAGAGCCCAGGCTGTTCAGCATGAGGGAGTTATTATTGCGTCTATTGTCCAAAAAGTGGAACAAAGGGCTCGACTTGGGTTGGGGTCACAGAAGAGAACACAAACGCCATTTTAGAACCGAGTTTTGGCAAAAAATACCAACCGGAGAATTAATAATAAATAAATAAACCGGCGGTATGTTCGAGGCTATCGTAATTAAATAAAGATAGTAGCCTCGAACAATCGGAAAATCCCATAGAGAAATATTTGCGGTTGAATATAAAAAGTAGTATCCACTGCCACCAGCCAAAACTCGATCAGGGGGGACGGAGACGTGCCCCCTCGACTTAACAGACCCCGGGGCAATCGAATTGCCCCGGCCAGTACGTCCACAATATAATGGTTTGTACTGGTTCTGTTCAGAATTCAAGACTAGTAAAGTCAATGGTGACTTTACATGCCCTGGGAGACAGTAGTCAGTCCCAGGGTATGGAGTCTATACTGGGGGGTCACTATGATGACACCCCTGTGTTACTGCACTGAGGGTGCTGTGTAACACACATCACAAAAACACATGAAGCCCTATGGAGTAAAAGACCCCATAGCCCATTAAACACATCTAGAGTCAAAGAAACACACTCAAATCATGTCCAAGAGTGAGGGTAAAAGAGTCTCACTCTTGGCAGGAGAATAAAATAAACCCCAAAAATCCTGCAAAGCTGCTGGGGCACTCACTAGGTTAGGAAATTCAGCCTAAACAGAGAATTCTCCCTAACAAGGTGTGTTTGATCTGGAATGGGATCTGCCTGTTAATGAGTATGGGTACACCCTGCTTTCTGTGGTGTGGCGAGTGAATTGCTGTACCAACCCACTGTAGCTGCAGATTATCCGACTCTGTTTTCCCTGGGTGAGTTTCCTGGAGGAACACTATATCCCCCTGGAGATACCGCATGTCATTGAACATTCCCCTTTGTTTGATGGGGTGGCCCAGCCCTTGGATGTTGAGTGTCAAAAGGTGATTTGGGTCATTATGTGTTTCCCTGGGCTGGTCTAATGCAGTATCTGATCTGGGCACACTGGGGTTATTTTAGGGAAGCGTCAGTAGAGGTTAAGCACGACCTTTGTTCGATTTCCGGAGCATTGTTCGGGCATTGACTCGATCCTGAGCCTAGTCTAAACCGTGAACCAAAACTAAAACTTAAACCTTAACTTTAACATTGGGTTAGCCTCAGAAACGGCCTATGCCCAATACTTGACCACTGAGCCCATACATGGAGGTGCCTGCCCGTGGGTTGGCCCTTTCCCCCACATGTCATCCCCCATTTTGGGCACTCATCCCAGCCATATGCTCTTGTCGAGGTGCCCGGCTACCTCGGATCGCTTGGAGCTTGCTGCTGTTCAGTCCGGTCTTCTTTCAAGCATTGGTCGTATAGAGGTAAGTTCCTTGCGTTGAGTTGGATCAAGGGTTTGCTGTGTGGTTTACGTAGTTAGATGCACAGTGGGATATCTTTTGCTGATTGGTGGAGCCGAGCCGGCCATTGGGTACAGTTCACTAGTTCCTGTGGTTTGGTTCGCACACTTTTGGTCTTCTTAATACTTTGTGCCATTTTCCATTCCCTTGTTGCTTCTCTTGGCTGGTCAAGGGGTGATACTCTGGGGCTCCGGTGGCCATTTCTGAAAGTCAGAGGTGACTGTCACGTTGCTGGTGGAAGCATCATGCCATTTCGGGTCATCATATGAATGCCATTGTTTATCGAACTGGATGCACCATGTTGCAGGAAATGTTAGGTAGTGTCTGTGGTCAAAGGATTTAAGTGCCTCGAAAATCGGGTTGAAGCTCTTGCGTCGTCTGGAGACTTCCATTGAATAGTCGTTATAAATCCTTATTTCTGCCTCTCCGACTCGGACGGGTCCGGCGGCTCTGTAGGCTTTTAGGATGATCATGTTGTGCTGGAATTTGAGGAGGTGCATGGTTATGATCATGGGGCGTTGGTTTGGTGGTGGTTTCGATATATTGGCGTCCGATGTACCCGTTCGATGGTGAGGTCTTGCGCCCTGTCTATACGCAGCGCATCCCGTAGGAAGTCATATGCATATGCTTCTAGATTGGTTCCTTCTGCATTCTCCGGAAGACGGACCACCCTCAGATTGCTTCGTCGGGAGCGATTTTCCTGGTTGTCAAGTTTCTTCCCCGCTCTTTGCACCTCCCGGATAGCCCCGTCCAGGTCTGTTGTCTGGTTGTCTTCGATTGTGCTGATTCACTGTTCGTTGTCTTTAACTCTCTCTGCTTGGGCAGCCAGGCGGGTCTGAACGTCTTGTAAGTCTCATTTAATATCCAGCAGAGTTGAGTTCATCTCTTCGGTCTGTTGACCTATTATCCGCATTTCTGCCAGTATGGTCTGAAGCTGCAATGGGACATACATCTCTATTTTATTCCGGTTGGATCTTTTGTCAGGCTGTGTTGCATGGCTCTGGGTGTGGTCCACTAGAGTTGGGGGTTGATCACTCTGTTGCATACAACTCCAGCTTTCCTTTCTGTGCGGGTCTCTATGCTCCTTTGCCGGTGGGATGGAGGGTGTGCTGCACGCTTGGTCTCCGCAGGTGTCTCGTTTGTTGTGCTAAGTCCTGCTGAGCCCCTATTGGCTGGCAGGACTGGGGGCATCATGTGCTTGGGATTCCTGCAGCGGTATATGCTTGTTAAATATCAGCTGCAACTCTGTAAGCACCAGGGCCTGTCCCTACATTACTTGAGAAAACCGCTCCAAAAATGTCTTCCTCCACTACCAGCCTCAGTTGTGCCCTTTTTATGTTTGGACGCCGGCTGATGTAGTCACTAACAGCCTCTGCAGTTTTTAGGCACGTTACACTTTACATATACATATTTTCTCAAGATTGCACCACTCACCCAACCTTATTTTGGGCTTATCATGGTGCATGCCCTTGTTTTGGCCCAGCACAGCAAGCGCAGATCACTCCACTAAACAAAGCAAAATGCATTATGGGGGAATCTTACAGGGATCTTAACAACCAGTGCACGCGCGCACCCTTGGTCCTCGCTCCATTCAGATAGCACGTGCATTCCATCTCATCGGACAATGCATTGTCTGGGTACAAGGCAGGCAGAATAATATTTTTTGCATACGCGTACCTTAGGTCTTTGCTCCATTCGCAGAGCACCACGCATACATGGTCTCCGGGACAACGGACCCTCAGCAGGAACTTACACGCGTACACAGCCTGTCCGCTACCCCGCCCACCAGTCCTGATGGGGCCTCCCAGTCACAAGTGAAACCACGCACGTGCGGTTTTCGGGACAACAGGAGTTAACTTCTCCCACAGCCGAGCACAACTACAGTCTCACTCGAGACGTGAACGCCGGCAAAGGTACCCAGCGCAAGAGTGACTTTTTATGCACCCTTTCAGGTAAGCCTGCGTTATGCCGGCCAACAGCTGCCCAGCCATAGATCCCAGCATTCCTCTTCTGTTTACTCCTTAGGCGGCCGAAGTTGGTTATTGCCCCCGCATATTGAGACAGCGCCTCTGCCGTGCTCTCTTTACTTAGACAGGCTAGGGACACGATATGGGCTACAGTTACCCATGTATTGGTTCCTGCCCCAAGTCTTCACAGCTCGTGCACTTTAGGCACCAGATCTCGCCCTCTGTCATGCGACACCTACCTCCAGTGCACACGCCTATGGTCTCTCGCACCACAGTACAACAGATTCACCGGCCTTTTAACAGCTAAATTGCCAAATCCGTTTTGCAACATTTGCCGTTTAATTCGACACACGCATAGTGAGTCCTCTAATAGTTTGTGCTTTTATTGTTTTTCTTCTTTTTTTGACCTTTCCAGGAATTCATACCCTGGACCCAGCATCATTTTCCCTCCTTGGGTAACACCATCTGGATTGGACTAGTCCATAGCACACCAGGCTTGGTTCTCCAGCCAACAGGTACTACATAGTTTTGATCTGTCTCCTCTTCTTTGTCTGCCCCCTGTTGCATTTTAGTATTCTCAGAACGCCCTCACAAACACCCACTACCACAGGGTGTTTGACAATATGGGCCACCAGCATCTCTTTCAACAACTTCTGGTCTCTTCCTTTTTTTCGACCCACACACAATTCCTCGTGTACTACCCAACCCTCCGGGATCCCCCCTACTCATAAGGGATTCAGGTGATGACCCAGGTTGCCCAGCACCTAGCCTCTCTGTGATCGAGGTCCGAGTACTTGGGATACGTAGCACCGGCAGGTAAGTCTGGTTCTATGAGAATAGACGTATCACTACTGTGCCCAGTAATCAATGGCACGTTATAACCATACTCGCCTCATATATCTGTAACTTCCACAGGGTCCCCCACACGGAGCCCTGATGAAGGCGGATTTGACCTATTTCAATACTGCCGAAACGTGAATTCAACCAGGAACACCGGATCAAGTCCATTCCTGAGTTCACAGTCCCTGTTCAACCAGTTTCTGTCACGTCGGCAAAGATATCTTTCACCATATGACCGGCAAAGATATCTTTCACCATATGACCCTGTAACATTTATTAACTACAATTAATTCAGTAAGAGGGAGCCTTTGAAACGTATTTGTTATTCTGGTGCAGTAGACTTAGTGAACCCCGGGTCTGCACCATGGCCAGAATTGACAAATCTAGAATGTGATCGCATAGGCTTTTCTGCTCTCCTGTCCTCCCTTACACTAAGAATTTCTGTCTCTCTGTATATGTGCCGATGAAGCAATTCTTGGCATTTGCACACCAATATGCACATCATTTGTGTCAATGGAGCAATAATTGACAACGATATGTAATTTTGTACACTATGTAATGTTTGTCCTTTGAAAAATGCTTTATTTTTTATAGATGTTACTGTAAATTACTGTTTTTCATTTGTTTCTCTAAAATATTTATTTTGTCACACTTGTTTACCAGACATTATAAAATAGTTGATCAAGAAAATAAATGCTTGTTTTCGGACATTTAAGACACAGACACTGTGTGTGGTTATTAACTCCAGATTCATTCCTTGGATCTCTAATTCTCGAGACCAAAATATTTTTCTTAAACTTTCTGTGGACAGACTTAAAATTCGGTATGTCTCCCATATTATCTTCTTTCACTTGAAAATTGTTAGTAAGGGTACAAATACTTGTTTATATGTTCCGCCGTTCGGGGGCGTCTGCCCTCTGTGTACGGGGGCTCTCTTTGATTGCTGGGCGCACTTGTAACTGGGTGTGCGCAAAGTTGCAGTGGTTTGTGGGTCTGCTGCTGTCTCTCCCTGTCCTTCTGGTCTTGGGATCTCGTCCAGTGGTGTTCCTCTGATTTCCCAGGGGTGGGAGGAGGCAGAGGGGGGCTCTTCTATGCTGACCCTGGGGGTGAATCGTCTTCCTGGATGTGATCGTGCCTCCGGGCGCTTTCCGCATTGTGTGTGTGCTTGGTGTTGTCTTCCCCCAGGGGTACAGCCCTTGCAGGGTCTGTGTTGCTTGCTGGGGGTGGCTCCTCCGTTCCGGGGTACTGCGGCTGGTGTTGCGCCCAATTATGATGGGTTGTGGTTTCTGCTGTCCCCCCTGGCTTTGGGAGCTTATCACTGCTCATGCCGGGGGGGTGAATTGCCCCTTATTGAGTGTATGGACTCTGTTGCCTGTCCCCTGGCAAGGTCCATGTGCAGGGCTTGCCTCTGTTCTGTTGGTTACCCAGCCATTTGTGATGCCATGTCGGCTAATGTCTTTGGCCACTGGATATGGGGGTGGAGCGGAGTCTACATTGGGGCCTGCACTGTGTTCGCAGGCTGGGGTTCTCCGGCGCTCTAATGGCTTTGTCTGGGGCTGCTGCTCCCCTCATCCCCGCATGGGTGCTGGTCTCCCCCCGCCGCCTCGCACTAACTTGTGTTGCTGGTGCGCAAGTGGATCCCGACAGAAGTCTTTCTGATCCTTCCCTCTCATAGATGAGGGATGTATCGGCCGCGGAGACTGGGTTTCTTGGCCGGTGCCCCGTGCGAGAGCACTCGTCTCACATGCTCTGCTGGGCTCCGATCTTCTGGTGCTGCGTCTCCCCCTGTTCTGCTTGGCTGGCTGGTGCAGGCAGCTGCCACGTTGCTGGATTCTTGCTGCCGGCGAACCATCCACAGGGCCGGTGTCAGCTGGGGTGCTTGTGCTCCTCTCCCCTTTTGTCCAGAACTGGCGTGCTGTCTATAGGTGCGGCGGGGTGATCCCTAGTCTGCTTCCTCACTCAATGTTTCTGTTTTCGGGTGGGGATTTCACTCCCCCAGCTGCAGGCAAGTGCTCTGTTGTCGGCGGCTCCCATGGAGAGCTTGCTGCCTGCCCTCTGGTGGGCTACATTACGTTTCCCTCTGGGGCTCTGTGGCAGGCAGCCTACCGATATCTTTGGCTTCTACGTGCAGTTTTCTGCAAGCTTGGCCTTATTTTAATCCTGGTTGTTGCAGGCTGCTTGTGCCTCCATATGCTGGCTTTTAGATAATTTTTGCAGCTCTTTTTTCCATATTTCTGGGCCACCGCTGGCAGGAGCTCTGTTAGCCCACCGCCATCTTGTTCGGGCTCTCTAGCGCCCCCATTATTACTAGTTTTGATATGACTTTGTCATGAGGATAATACTAGCACAGTTTAGAAAAACAACGAAGAAGACTAGGGATGAAGGTGCTGATTGACATGGACACAGAAGATGAGACAGAAACAAGAAATGCATTAAAAACGGAACTGATGCAGTCCCCTCTGTTCACAACTGGAGCAGTGTTCGAGTACCCGTACAACTCACATGACTATTATGGAAAGTGGGTTTGGTGCATCCCGGACAGAGAATGCAGTTATATCCTGGATGACCATGCCAAGTACTATGGACATCTCGGAGGGATAACTCAAATGTGGCTCCCAAACTGCAGATGAACAGGGAGAGTCGTGTAGGTAGTGTGGGCGATTCATCGACCAGAGGGGGGGATTGTAGAAGAGGGGCCAAATCTGACCCTCATGCCCCCAACACTGAAGGTATTGCAGAGATGGCTTCACTCTTGGGCCCATCACTGCAATCATCGATGTATCGCAGGTGTAAAAAAACATATTCCCTGAGACAACCGTTCAGACCATACACAATTGATGATTTGGGCGACATAGAGCTGACACCGATCGATCAGATTGACTGATGGAAAACCAGAAACCAATGACGTCATCATTGACATCACGATTTAGCCGCTTTCTTACATGAAGAACATATTCATCCATTCATGAAGCTACACAGACTGCACTATTTTATTGCATATAGGCACGAAGCACATGCTTATGACCCACTTAGGCAGAGGACGGTCATACATACATATTTCTATATTCATATCGTTCGCCAAAGCTGAAACGACAAAATGCAGAAGAACTCTTTTATACTTAGCTTGCATACGCTTAAATTGCTAACTAACATGGAAAAGCTATAAGGAATACTATAGGCATTATAGGCCATTAGATCCAGCAAGAAAGATCGGTTCGGGAAACGCAGACATGCTGACATGATCGCCGCAGCTTGAGGCAAGCAGAAACAGGCCAACCAGCCAAGGACAAAATGGGAGTAGGAATGTTCCAGCTATCGAGACACTGAGCCACCTGCAGAAATTCAGGCTAAAATCCTCATAATTAAAGACGAAAGGGCTTCATTTCATGGTCTCGACACGTGACCCAGACTGAGAAGACTGTTTCCAGAGGACCAGAGAGAAGAAGATACAAGTGTTGCCTATAACTCGTTAACGGACTGTACTCTCATAGGCTTGGGTGATCAGTGAATAGCAAAATTAGAGAATGCTTTGCACCTCTATGTGCTTTCACGTTACCTTGAAGAGATTCGTACAGTCTGAGAACTGTCCAGGCTTCCAATATTTTGGTGGGGGGGATAGTTTTGAGGGTGGGGGGGTGGTTTGGGGGGCTGTCACCCCGTCCAATCCAATTTCATCTTTCGCGTGGGGATATAATTAGTTGCAAGGGCCAAGTGACATTCGACGACCCTGCAACATTGCAGACGGGTGCTCTTACAGGTGGTCCTAGGAGTGGCCACTGGACATGGCCATCTAATTCCTAAACTAACCTATACATTCTTAATGTATGTCATCCCAAACTGACCAATACAAGTGTCTTAATAGGTTTCCAGGAGGGAACCTGGATTTGTGACATCACATCAGAATAAAACCGGGTGCTTAGAAGCTGAGAGCTCTTGACAAACTTTGCTCTTCTGGTGTAATCCCTGTTTCGTTTATATGCTAATACACAACAGTAACTTTGCCATATGGCTGAAACCTCCGTTCCTGTGGCTGGGAGTTTCAGATGGGCCCAAGTATACTCTGCTTTTATCTGGGGTGACTGCTAGAGGAGTCCTTCCACGCTATACAAGAAGATTCCAGGTCTCTTGGATATGGCAACGAAGGTCATCGGGCTCCAGTTCGCAATATGGCGGCTGTGCGCTTCATGGTATACAACCCCTCTCGCCCGCCTTCCAGCCCCTGGGCCTCAAGGGTCTGCCAGTTCCCTGCAGTGATGTGTAAAGAAGCAAGGTCGGAGTACACCCCAGGCTCGACAGTCGCAGGTCTAGTACTAGAGGTGCCTTGCAGAGATATGCCTGCAGCTCAGAATCCGAAGCAGTACTGTTGGGCAATCCCCCAGAATCACAGTTGCAGTGCCAGCCGCTTCTCCCCACTATCCTGTTTGCTCCCATTCATCCTTGCTCACCGCCATCTTGATCTCAGAAGCAGCAGCTTTTCCAGAGGCCAGTCCTGCAGGTAGTTGTGTGTCAGGGTGCAACCTTGCGCACTTGTGGATGGATACACCAGCAGCGATGTGCCAGTGTCATAGGTAGCTCATTGTCACCATTAGCACATACCCGCTCATCACGGACAGTTCCAGGTCCACACCAGCGTCTGCAGCCAACATGGGTGGGCTTGTACCGGGTTGCGTGCTCAACTTGTGTCTGTCAGCTTCTACTGCGCTCCATGGCACAGCAATCCGGCTTTGCTCGCCTCCTGGCGCTGTTGCAGAGGATCAGTATTGGGGGCCGGGGCAGGTCGGCAGCCTCTTCAGTGTGACACAGTGCACCGTTCACGGGACGGGCGGGGGAGTTATACAAGGTACGACTTACAGCAGCTCCGGTTCATCCCTGCCCCCAACCCCAGCACAGACCGTATGAGGTGCAGCGGGTCAATAGTGGTAATTCGGGGCAGAAGGGAGGCAGGCGGTTCCACGTCACTCCAGCCACCAGCAGGTTCATTCAAAGCAAAAAAGGTGCCACAAGTAGAGAGCGGTGCTGGGTATTACCCGCAGCTATGCCCCTCAGACAGTCTGCCTGTATCAGCCTGCCGGTCGCCCGGTCTGCACAACACGTGGGCTCAGTGTAGGTCAGATGTCATCTTGTCCGGTCCACCGGTCTCTGTGAGGCCCCGAAATTGCCTTGCCACATCTGCGAGCAATTGGATGTCAGAGGAGCACATCCCCTTTCCCGATCAGGGCATGTTCAGCGGCATAGATTCCAACGGCAGAGCTAGTCTGGCACAGAGCTCAGTCAGCCACCAGCCATCTTCCTCTGGCTCTTGAGGGCCCCTCTCGGTTGCTAATATCTTAATAAAGATTTTAGTGTCTATTAGTAAAGGCTATTGAAACAGGACCTATCTTTAATCCTCCTATCAGGCTCTTCCTCCAGACTCCTTTTAATTTGGTCACCAGTAATCTGTTTTATCAGCTTTTTCAATTGACCTTTTCTTGAGCTAAAACATTTTAATGTCGGTTTTCTTGTGTGTTAAAAATTAACATGTCTTTGTTGCCAGAGTTTTCTCAAAGCGATTTTTGAGCCTTAGTTGTTAGTTCCTGCTCACGTTTCTGAACTAGTTTAGGTTCTTAACAGTATCTGACAGATTTGATCATTCAGACTTGGTAAGTGACAGTACAAACATTGTCTTCCGATTCCCAGTTGCCAGCGCAAACAGAAACCTGCCACATTTGTCTCTATGAACCTTCGATTATATTAAATGGGAATTTTTTAGGTCCGGCCTGTGTAAGGAAGGCATGGTATCAGACGCACAAGTGATTAGAGTTCAAGGATCTCTATTGAACTTCAATTGGGTTTGAAAAACGCCTATCTAATCCTAAATCTAAACATGTGAGCAAGCTATGACCATCAAATAATAATAATGCAGTCCTAGTGGTGTCTTGTCAAAATGAAAAAGGGCCTATACTAATAAACCTATTGCCAATCCTTACTTCTAAATATAAATAGTGTGTGAAACAATGTTATGCAAAAGAAAAGTGTTCAAGAAATGTCAGGATATTTGAGCCATGTGCTTCCCTTCCCCACGTTTTCAGCACGGGACAAGGATGCCCACTTGAGCTTAGCACACAATCTGGCTTCTCTAGCACAAGGATGTAGTTCAACTAAGTATCAGGACCTTATGTGCCAAAGTCTCTTTGCCATTCAATGTCTCTTACTTCAGAGGGCCTGATGCGACAAACATTCAAAGTTCCTTTCTTCTCTGGATTTCACATGTACAACTTCTCTGGTGATTTACTGTTGACCCCGGGGCCCCCTTCTGCCGGGCTTAGACCAACTTTAACACAAAACCTTCAACTGGTCTCCCTCTGCCGTGCTCGGACCAAATGTATCTACTTTTCCAAACTTTCTTTACTTCATCAAAGTCAAAGACTTTCGATTGTGTGCAGGATTTTGCTTAACCCGTCGCAGAACCACTTTCATTCATAATTCTTTGTTCTCTTCAAAACCTTTTTTAACTTTCACTCTGCCTCTTCTCAACTGGATACCTTACAGGGACCTTCGATTGAGCACCTATACAGTGCCTGACCACTCTGTCAAAGGTATCGTATTTTGCGTTTAAATTTCAATCACTCATCAGCAGTTCAACTTTACTTGTTAAAGCTACAAAACCATTATATTAAAAAAAGACAGTCACAAGGGGTTATCACACGCGTTTTAACTATGTTCGTTTCAACGCTCGCCATACAATGTTGCTGCTTGCAACCTTTGCTTTAACACAGACCGGTCTTGTAATGGTCTCCCCAACTCGCCGGCTGTGTTGACTTCACTGATGCTGCTTTGTTCTTGGTGCCAAGGACGGTACCACGGTGGCTGCTGCTTCTCCCCGCAGGTCAGGTGTACTGCTCCGGTGTTAGTCTGGTTTCTCCAATAGCGGGCTGTCTGTGTAAGTGTTTGTGTTGTAAAACAGGGGTGGGGGGGGTAGAGTTCCTAAGTATCATACCTGGTAGGATGGTGTAAAGGTTTTACAGGGAAGGGGATACTGCGTCACACTATCCAGTGTCCCACTCCCCGATGACCCGTCACCCAGGTGATCCTCCCGCACTGGTCCACCCCCAGGAACTGGATACAAAAGCGGTGGCCGTGTCCGGGCCACCTGGATGACAGTTCCCCGGGGACTAGTGGTTTAGATACCTTCTGGTTTCTCACACCAGCATCGAACATCTACTTTGTTGAAATATTGGAGAAAACAAAAAACCTTTGTGGTTTTAGTCTTATGATCAGCCTCAAATTCCCAACCCAGTTTTCGCAACCTTGAAAAACTCATAAGCAAACGATAACAATACTAGAATAATTAGCATGTACTATTTTCAAGATTAAAGACACGATTGGCCTAATTCACAGAAGTTTTCCTGTGTGAGTGTGCCATTTTATAAAACGCTTCTGTTAATAAGGCCCTAAGTATCACCAAAGACTAAGCCCATACAAGCAAATAGTGCTCAAGATGGTATGTTAGCTTTTACCCACCAGTTTGTTTCTCTGACCCCCAATTATTACAACTTCAGCGTGTTGGTAAGAAGGTCTTTCTGCTGGTAGAGGAGATATGACCTTTGACGGATTCAACGCGACTTGTTAAACCGCCATAGTAATACCAAATAGGATTGGTCCGGTTGTTATAAAATGTCATCGGGTATTAGAAATTATGCTTGTCCCTTCCTTGGGTCTGTCTCCCTTCCATCCAGGTCATCTCCATCACCAATTCTGTGAGGTTGAGGGCCTTTATCTAGTATCACTCTCCTTTAATAGTTGGGCTGCAGTGCGGCTTGACTCTTTCACGTACGGCGCTGCTGTGTGTTATTTGTGCCTTTGCTTGTGCCTATGTGATTCCGTGATTCCTTGCGAGGTGCTTTACTCGAATTACTCTGCCCAAGAAAGTTTGCCGGCGCTGAACACGGGCCTGTGTTCCTCCTGTGAGGTACGGCTGCAACCATCGGAGGTGTGCGGGTTGTGGGGGTTGGCGCCTTGAGACGATCCCGGCACTTTCTGAGGTGAGTTGTGCAGAGCAGGGCTAAGCCTGACTTGGCCGTCAACGCTGACATTAACCGATGGTGCCAAACGTAGGTTCCCATTAGTCTGCTTTACTGCTAAACTGCTAGTGGCTGCGGGTAACTTCTTTGAGCCAGCAGGCTGTTTTCAACTGACAACACGGTTGATGTTTGGCTAACTAACTAGCCTGCTAACTTGTTTGGGCTTGTCTTGTCTTGCCCTTGCTGCTGCTGGTGACTGTGGGTTAATGTATCTTTGAGCCAGCCGGAGGTGATACTCTTTAAGCCTCAAAGTGTCAACAAGTATCCCTTGTAATGGGAAGCACGACCACGATCATGGTGTCTCTTACCCAGGATAAAACCTCTGGGGAGGACGTCATGAGTTACTTAAATTCAAAGGACACTGATGTACGTACATTTAAAAATAACTCGGAGAACTGACTCTGCACTGAATGTTTTGTAAACTGACAAGGTCACTGAACTTATTTTGTTTTTCATTTTATTGTGCAACCTAGGTGTCAAGGTTGCTTTTCTCTCCTCTGCACCTCCTACTTTTTCTACCCATTTCTCTAATTGCTTAAAATGTAACCTTATTCCTACACACTTCAAATTTTGATTACTAGGGTGTGCCATAGTTGTCCTATTTTTCTTCTTTCATGTTCTGTTACCCCGAGAGGGGTTGTCACCTTACCCTGGACCAGAGCACCCCGACCTCTTTGAAATGTCATTTTCGAAAATCAACAGCTGTTAGGATTTTAGGCCTAATTAAAGATACCAGCACTGAGGCTACTAATGGAGAAAATCCAGAAATACTCATCCAAAGATTGGAAAGAGTTATTCGGAGAGAGATTTCACAGAAACTCCATGCTACTACTCTACTCACCATAAAGGAACTTGCAAAATCACTCCATACAATCAACCAAGAGATTGAAGAAGTTTCTACACAACTCTTAAAACTTAAATCTGCATCTGAACTTCAGACAATCTTAGAAGACACCAATAGCAAGTTAGACGGCTATAAACGCGATATTGAGCAGCGGAAGATTCGCAAATTCCGTAGAGACACATTGAACTATGCCAGAGAATAGTTTACACGTGGCAAGAATATTACAGTAACTACAAACCAAGACCAGGACCAGCGGGAATGCCAAAGAAACCATCTCCGGATAATAATACTGACAGCAGTGATATCACAAGTGGAGAACAAGAAGAAAAACCTAACACAAGTCTAGCAAACCCCACTACTACCCCTACAACAACGGGCAGTGCTATACCAACTCCGAGGATAATTGACACATCTATACCTTCAACTCCTGCGCAGCCTTTTTTAGGAGACGTCCGACCAGAAGAGGGAAAAAGAAAGCCACGCCAAAAAAACAAATGGATTCACCTTTGATCATTAATATCTCCTCCAGACAGCTTTCTAAAACTCAAATCGACACACTGAGTCTCGGGATATCTTTTATTCCCACAAATTCAACCAACCTTTTTGAAGAAGAAGGTAATCTTTTCAAACTAATACGTAAAATGGAACTCAGGATTTTCTTTGACAATCTGGGACAAACAACTCCAGCCAAACAACACGATTTCCTAGAGATGAAGAATCAGAGCACCTTTCATCCACAAATTAATAATCCACTCATCAACCTGTTCAAAACTAAAACCACTTCTGAACTGAGGAAGATCAAATATGATACCTCTACCCAACAAAATATCCGGAGACACCAGCTTAACCTTGTACTAATGGACACAAATCTATACAATGCTGGTTGCCTCAGATTACTGGAAGATAGACAGACTTATTTACCGTTTGACCATGACCCTACAAACAACATCAGTACCACCATTAAACAGGCAGTTGAGAAAGCTAGCACAATGGATTGGATTTCAGACAAAACCGAAGAATTCTTGATTAAAACAAATCCAATAACTCCAGTGTTTTATGGATTACCTAAAATTCATAAAAATTCCAAAGACCCTCCATTTAGACCGATTGTTGCTGGCACCGACAGTATATTTCAGCCTCTGGATGTCTACCTAGATACGACGCTTCAACCTCTGGTAAAGAAAATACCAACATAGTTGAAAGACACTACACACGTTCTTCAGAGAATCAACAATTTACAGATCAATTTTGCGGACCCCTTGATATTCTCTATGCATGTTAGTAGTCTATACACTTCTGTTCCCCACGATGAAGGCATAGCTGCCTTAGAATGGTTTCTTCTAAGACAGGACGAAATTCAGATCCAAAAAAATGTTGCTATTGAACTCATTAATCTGATACTCTATAACAATTATTTCAGATTTAATGACCAGTACTATTTACAGATCTCAGGAACCTCTATGGGCTCGGCTGTAGCCCCCTCTTACGCCAACATTTTTATGTTCCATTTCGAGAAAACCCATGTCCTGGATCACCCACATTGGAAAAACAGAATACACTGCTGGCTAAGATATATTGACGACATATTTGGTATTTGGAATGGTACAAAACAAGAGTTGACTGAGTTTTGGCAATATATCAACCAGTGCAATCCACAGATCAAATTTACTATGGAAATTGGGACACCACAGGTGAACTTTCTGGATGTAACAGTGGAATGGAAAGACATGGAATTAGTAACATCAATGTTAAGAAAACCAACTGATGTTAACAGCTCCCTACATTTTAACAGCTCCCCTCCCTCCCCCCGAGACATTTAAAAGAAAATCTACCGTACAGCCAACTTTTACGTGCAAAACAGATCACTTCCAACACAGAAAGGCTCCAGACAGAATTTGATACCATGCGATCGAGATTTTTAGAAAGAGGATTCCCGGAAGAAGTGGCGGCACAAGCCATTACCAGGACTGAATCACATCCTCGAGATGTATTACTTAACAAACAACCTTCACAAACGAAATCCAACCTCATTTATACATTGAAGTACTCTGCACAGAGTTTCCAAGTCAAAAAGATTATTACAAAGAACTGGGATCTGATCAAATCAGATCCTAATCTTAATCGTCTTTTTCCAGCTCCCCCAATGCTAGCCTATAAAAGAGGAAGGAATTTCAGAGATGCACTAATCAAAGCAGAAAGACCTAAGAAATCCACCCACAGGACAATGACAAAGCTAAAAAATTGAACTTTCCCGTGCTTAAATTGTCAGCATTGCTCGAACATTATAAAAGGCAATCACATCAGGCACCCGAACAATGGTAAAAAGATCCCCTTAAAAAGTTTTGCAACTTGTGACTCTATAAATGTCATCTATACCATCAGATGCCCATGTGGGAAATATTACGTGGGGAAAACCAGTAGAAAAGCCAAGGAAAGATGGACCGAACATAAGTCTCAGATGTCAAATCACTGGTATTCCGGCACTTTAGAGACAATAAACATAATATCTCACAGATGAGATTTGCAATACTGGAAGTTCTACACCCCCTCCAACCAGGTGGCGACTTACCAAAATTACTGGCACAAAAGGAACTGTACTGGAAACATAGACTGGATGCAATGGCCCCTCTTGGTCTGAATGAAGACTACTACTTAGGTCCATTTATCTAAAACTTTAAAACTAACCTCTCGTGCCTTTCACTGTCTCTATTATCTCCTCTAGATATATTAGACACATCCTCTTCTGAGTGGTGATTGTTAGGAAAACCATAACCTAACTACTAGATTGTGAACCATACAGGTGGGCAGTTGGATATTCTCTGTTCTAAGATATATACATGACAAAATTACCATATCCACTTTAACAAACTGTGAACCATAATTATGGGCAGAGTGATATTCTTTGGGTTGGAGATCTGTAGACCAAGGAGTCACAAAACCAGCAACACTGATTGTTAAATACCAGTATAACTATTGTCATGGCCACTATCATCCTTTTCTATTGGATGATTTTAGATCATGTGCTCCCTTGACTATGCCAAGTATGCGACATTTCTTGACTATACACCGATATCCTCATCGGACCTTGTACTTATCTATCAGGTCCGATGATGTGACAATTAATAGAGAATTTATTTTTTGCTCATTTGGCCCTTTGACCACACTACTGACGTAACAGACCCACTATACATCCAGTATTTTTTCTTTCCTTACCATCCCATTATTGAGCATTCTAGTGTACGCTCTGTGCACTGTTTTTTCCTTTCTCAGGCCTTTTTCCTTGGAGTCTGCCTTAGTTGCATTATACCTAACAAAGCCTTATGTATAGCCCTTTTACATTTTTTCTCATTTTTGACTTTTTCCCATCAAAACCATAGCCCGTACTATGTCCATGTGGCTTGGACCACGTAGATGGCGCTTTTGTCACATTGTCATTAGTTTTATGTTACCTTATTTAGCTTTTTAGACCCTTTTTTTCGGACACACGGGTACTGGTCCTGGAACCACGGACCCTTTAGGTTGTGCTCTGTTACCATGCTCAAAACATTTTGTGTCCATGCATCTCATGCAATATTGAGATTGAACCTGATTTATTTTCCGGACAGTGGCTCCTTTTTCCTGTGACCGGGTTTGTTTACATGTGACGTCATGCACGCGTAAGCGTGATGACGTAGCGTGGTAAACACACCGCGGTCCTAAGTCAACACTTTTTACTTTTTAAGAGATTCCGTGCTTGGACCCTCTTCCCCTCTGAATCCATCAGATACTATCATCAGACCATGATAGGGACGTGACCATTTTCCCTTTTTTTCCATCCGTGCACCTCCGTGATCACTATGACGTATCACGCGCAAGCGCGTGATGACGTCACGCCACCATTCAGCATATAAATGGTGGCGGCGCTGCAAATGGAGTCGGATAACTCTCCGGTCTCCATTTTGCAACGCTGTCTTACAGTAGGTAAGTGTTCCATTCCATACCAGCCTGGTACAGGATTCCCCTAGAACCCTCATGCCAGTTTCTCTGACCTTTTTTTTCTCTTTTTTTCCTTCTTTTGTTTAAACTTGGCGATCAAGCCCTCCTTACCTCCCAGACCCTTCTTTTGGCAAAATCCCTCCACTACCTCCTAGCATAGGAGCTCTAACCTGGATGACTACTAACTACTGTAAGTGACTCGACACTGATTACCTCTGCTCCAATATTCACAAACTGTTGACTTAATAGACGTTCCTTATATCTATGCTCCATTTACAGACAAGGATTCTTCCTCAAGACTGCTAGTCCTGATTTCACGAATGCCCGGATCTCCGTCCCAGATTCCCGTTGTTCTCTTGTAGAACTTTTACCATAAAAAGTACAAGGTCAGAATAATTACTTCTCTTTGGTTATTCAGAGCTCATACCTATTGCTTTGTGTACCCACGATCATTTAAATGTTAAACTATTTAACTCTACCCCTACTCTAATTTTTTAAGATACATGAATGGGTGACAGGATGTTCCGTAATGGATATTTTTTTTGTACTCTATACATTTAACTATATATATGTAAACCCTTCAAGGCTTAGATTTCTGCACTATATATCTTGACCAAATATGAGTCATTAAAATACTTTATTTTCGTTTGGATAGTAAACAAGACTCTAATGTTAATATTGTATACATCTTTCCCTAGAATCATTGTTTTGCCCCTGATGAGTGTTTGTATCACTCGAAACGCGTTGGGCCTTGCCCAGCTTCAACATCAAGAATAAAAATGAAGATTGATTCTTGTGACCCTATTTGATTGAATGTCTTTTTTTCATTAACAATCTGTTCTCAAATTAATACAATTCACAGTATTCCTTGAATTCAATAAGATACATTATTTACAATGTCAATTTAATTGTTGGTCTGGTATTCCAGATAATAGAATGTGTGCAGGGGACGTAAGTTCCCAAATTGGGAACTTATTTTGTTTTTCATTTTATTGTGCAACCTAGGTGTCAAGGTTGCTTTTCTCTCCTCTGCACCTCATACTTTTTCTACCCATTTCTCTAATTGCTTAAAATTTAACCTTATTCCTACACACTTCAAATTTTGATTACTGGGGTGTGCCATAGTTGTCCTATTTTTCTTCTTTCAAGATCACTGATTTTAGTCTGGAACAACAAGCCTTAAATACTTCATTTCAAACAGAGACTGAGGTCCATCAAGCACTACACAAAGACTTGCTTCTACACAAAGATTCTGAAATTGCAGTAATTGAATCAGAGACTAAGGAAATTCAAGATAGCTGCATACCCCCCCTAAATGAAAATAACGCAAGCACTTCAAGTAACATTCAACCCAGGGAGGCAATCATTGTTGCCACATCTTTGATAGGAGACGAATATTTTCCACCTGCATCTCCGACTAGCACTTCTGGAGTGGTTACGCCTATGGCGGCCAACATTGTTAAAAGCCCTAATAACCGGGTCAGAAATCGCCCCGCATGGAAACCCAGTGGCTTCAGCTTCGGCTCCCATCTTCGGAACCCACGCCACATGTATAGCGGCAACTCCTTCAGTGCTCCAATGACCTTGCAAGCTAGCCTTGGGCAACATAGCCCACGAGGAAGCAGGGTTATGTTGAACCAAACAGGAAATATGCCTGGACGCTCAAGACAAACATCAATTTTTCAACAAATAGTGCAAAATTGTGCAAAGAAAACAGGATCTATTGCCTTGGTGGGTGTGGGGGCGAAAGATCTGGCAACCTGTTCTGGCAGATAATAGATATTGACCTAATGGTAAAAAGCCCAATCTATCATGAACGGGAGCTATTGACTGTGAAACAGCTACTAATAACCCCAGTGCTACAACACGCACTTCACCTACAATTGAGGAACTACGGCAAAGGGACTTTCATGCATCACAGGGGGCTTTCATAGGTTGCCCCGTAAACGATGTAGACTCTCTACACAGGTGGAGGCAGAATTGAGGATTAATGAGGCATTATCTGATCTATTAATGGACATGGTAGCGGCCCAGGTGGAGGAAAATTCATCTTCTAGTTCAACGTTGGATGCCAAAATGATTGCTGCATTTTCTGTTACTTGACTCCATTTATGAATTTGTATGAGTCTATAGCTGATCAATTAAAAGAGCAATCTACTTTGATTGCAATGCTACATACAAAAATGTTTTTTGTGGAAAGATTTATTTCAGCACTCAGTGACAACAAACAAGAACAACATATCACAAATATTTTAAGTCCATTGTGGATCCTCTGATCAAAGATAAAGAAAAAAGATTATTATCCTTGTCAAGTAATATCCATAGCTGTCCCATTTTGGGCACAGACCTTTGCAACAATAGAGGACATTTTGGGTCAAGTGAAACCACTCTGTGATCCACAAACCATTTATTGGTCTCAACGAACATTACATTAGTGGATGACTTGGTTGACAAGGATATATCCAGCTGCGAAGGAGACCAGGAAGTTCTGAAATCAAATAAAAGTGGTTCCCACAAGGGAATCCACTCTGAGGCAACAATGCCCCCAAGGGGGCCGTGGAACCATGTAGGGGTACAAGATAATCATATACCCGGCTCCTCGAAAACACGCTCCCCCTGGGAGGCCAGGTGGAGGGAGTTGTTTTAAGGGGAGACCAAAATTGGGTCCTGATATGCTGGGTATTGCCGCTAGCAAATCCGTGCCCTTTGTTCCGACTGATGACACTAGGCAACCCATGGCATCTTCTTCAAGAATTTATGACCTCTTTGCGAATGGTGCTGTGATGGATAAAGGCCCAATTGGTAAGATTTGTCCTGGGTGCAAACCCACTAAGCACAACAGACAAATTAAATAAGTGAATTTTGCTACTAAATCTCGAAAGACTATACAACAACGTCAGCCTACAGCAATAAAGAACTTTAGGGACTTGGTCCACAAGCAGGTCAACTATGAAGACAAGGAGCATGCTTTTGGGCTATGTAGTAAGCATAATGATGACTCCCACATAAGTGTGGACTCTGAAGATCTGTATGAGGAAACAAAGATTCCAGAGGCAGTAAAGGAAACCAGGCCTAAGCATACCCCGAGAACCTTGGTCTCTAATAGAGATTTTGATGAACCTCAGTTAAATCAGCAGACTGGGACGAGGTTTTGGATATTGATTCCTCACTGGAAGATTGCTTAATGGCCTTGAAAGCAAATGATGCCTGGGTTTCCTCGCCAAGCATTTTGCTGGAGGCCATTAACTTAGAGGATATTGATGGTGATACATCAAGCTCATCGGATCTTGAGGAACAACAGAGTTCGACCTTGCCAAGAAATGCAAACCCCCGTTATAAAACAAGGGTGGTATCATGAGTGCACAGGAACAGATCTCTGCGTAGCAAACAACCAAAGTGGTCTAAGAACTATCATGATTCAATGGGCTCTAACTTGGAAAATGTCAAACATGGAAAGAGACCCCCTAATGATTGGGTAAGAGACCCTATCTGCTTGGAATTGAGCAGAATCCTGTGCATTACAGACAATCTCATTCTCAACAGGGCTAACATCTTAAGGCTCTTTCACAGTATTTCTTCACTTGCTTGGATCAATACTGAGGATCTACTTTTGTTAGACTTCTCTGATGACTAGAGAAACGACAGTGATATTGTATCTTGCTAGAATGGAAGTTAAAGTGCTGGTACAAAACAGACATTCTGAAAACACTGGGCTTTGCAATAACTGCAGTTACTAGTCTGAATTCAGGAGGAAATGACGAGTACAATTCCTATGCCCATTCGCCTTCCAATAGGTGTAAAAGCAACAGCAACAAGCCCACGATAGACGACAAACTTTCCCTCCATACAAAACATGCAAGCAGCCAAACTGAGGGGAAATGGCCTCAGAGAACAAACGAAAACAGAAAGGATAAAGGGATGACAAATAACAGTGACAAATTTAGAATAGTGATAAACAATTAAAAATCACTTAGGAATACTCCCTGAGTGACCGGGAGGACTCAGGCCCACAAGATTGAGGAAAACTGGGACTGGCTGGCCAGCACACTTGGGCACAGATCATAATGCCAAAAGTTGGGAAACACCAACGCCGTGCCTTGTGTTCTACTGGAAACGTGGCAAGTCAATGGGGTAGGGTAGGCACTGCTCTCTCAAATACTGTAATCAATTAAATTATTTCCAAAAAAGGTTTTTATGGGAGCACACCCTGTGGCCTTGGCACAAGGTTTGTCAAAAACATCTAGAAAAAAGGAACAGATCACAATCCGTTCCCGAGCGTGCTCGCTCCTTACACTCCTTCTAGAGCTGCAAAAGTGCTTATTCGTGTAAATTACTTCACTTAAATATAGGTTAGTTTATGTTGTAAAGAATAGATTGATTCAGCGTTCATTTTTCTCAAAGCGTCTGCTATTTATTCATAGCCTGACCAGCCAGTGCCCAATCTAGTATTGCCAATGCATTTCGGATATCCGTCCATCAGGGCTCTCTGGTGGCACTGTTTAACAAAATCTATTCACCACATATTCTTCCACATCAATTTCATGAACGCCCATTTCATATCATCATTGAGAATTCCACATGTTACATTTTGAACATTTTCAAATTTGTAAACCGCACCAAATGCAAATATTAAAAGAAAAAATGAATTCCAAACAATTCCAAAAAATGATGATTCACATACCATGTGTTCGTTGTTGTGAGATGGATTGAACATAAGGGAAAAATAATAAAAGGAACAGTCATCAACAGTGTGTTATTACTATTGTGTCTTACTGGCTTATATAATGTGGCATGTTTTTTATCCTTGAATGACCTGCGAGTAAACGCTGCTAAATCTGCAGTCCTGATTTTTGGGAACACAAAATGAAAGAACTTTAAATCTAAGGGTTGGTACATAAATGGCGATCGAATCCAAGAAACAGAAATGCCCTTCTTGGGGATACCTATTGATGCAAGTAATAGCCATGCCCCAAGGGAAGTATGTTTGAGATGTAAATTAAAGATGCTTACTGCCCAAGCAAGACTAATCAAATTCAGATATTGTACATTTTCTTTGACACCTCTGATATCTTTCTATAGCATGAAGGTTGTCCCTATCTTAACCTATGGGGCTGAATGTTCACTTCAGTTAAATTGGAAGCTATGGCAAATTTTAGAGGGTCTTTTTTGGCGACCGGTTCTTGGGCTCCCAAATTGTGCGCCAATGGCAGTGATAAGGGAAGAGTTAGGCTTGACCTCTTATTACCTACGTGAGCTGGAAAATGCTATCTTTCTACCGGAAATGTAAACTGCCGCCACCTGAAAGTGGCTTTATGCTGCTGGAGTCGGCGCTTGAGACAGAAAGAGAGCACTTACTTGTGGAATGGGGTAACAAATGTTTGGATTTGTTGAACTCAATTGACACAACAGAGAAATTACTTATTGAAAATCCAGACTATGTTAAAAACGCTTGTACGAATATGATTGGATTGAGTCCCTGGATGGAGGCTGCACAATCGTCCAAACTTTATGGGAAATACTGTGTTTTAGTCAATAAGCGTGGAACAATCCCCAAATACTTGAAGTTTCCTTCAGCAGCTTTTGCGTCAGCAATTCCTAAGACTGCGACTAAACATTCTCCCAACTAAAGAGATCCTTGAAGTTAGGAAACCAAAAGGTACAAGAGACTTTGCTTGTAGACTTTGTGGACATAAAAGGGAGTTGCTTTGTCATCTGATTATGAGCTGCCATGATGTGATTGACCCTCGACGAAACCTGCTATGTAAATTCTTTGCGAACAAACTAATTTTAACTAAAAAAGATATTTGGCTACTTCTGTTACAAGGATCCAGGTTATCTATGACTTTTGCTTTATTACAGTTAGTCACAATTATCACTAAGCTTGAAGGAAAGAGGGCGTGGCTTGGCAGCCATGGAATAGGCTGTGATTCCTGAAGCTCCGAGATCCGGCAACTTGATCCGACAAACGCGTATTACTTTGCTTGTCAGTGACTCCAAAACTCATGCAAAGGCGTGTGAATGTGCTGAGCAGAGCCTGAGCGCAATGGTGGAACGTTCGAAGCAATATGAACAGCAGAATTGATGCATTGTATTCTGGACCCGGCCGCGAGACGGATACCAAAACGGCGGCGGTCTAAACAAAGGGATCCCGAGGGGCTCACCCTCGAAAAGAAGCAGCCGGCACCAGAGGACAGCCGTAGCAGCGAAAGGCTTGTCATTACACAAGACAATGCACCCTTTGAAGAGAGCGGCTGCGTCGGATGGGAGCCTCTGAAAATGCAGCTGAGGACTGCTGCGAACTGGCAAGGCGCACCGGGGTGAGCGAATGTCAGTCCCCTGCGTGTGGCGTGAAGAGCCCTAACAGCCCTACACAACGGGAGACTAGAAGTGATGCTGTGCGGCACTCCCGAAAATGACGAGTGACGGCTAGGCCCTGCAGAATAAAGGGCCGCCTTGGCGAGCGAGCGGTCGAAGCACTTCGTGGAGCGTGAGCCCCTGGGGCAGGGTGCCGCATACGTTGCAGATCATAGCAGGGTCCCTGGCGGACTGATCGGCCCCACGGGGCTGTGACTGGCATACGCATGGACTGCTGCTGCAAGTCACGAAAGTAAGTAGGCTGACTGGTGAGCGTTCGTGAACGCAGTGGGGAGCTGTGTAACGCGCGGATGCATCCCCACTGGAAATATATTCAAGACTGAGGCTGAGGGGAGCCCGTGGCACAACAAAGGCAGACCGCGGTCGGATGGAAGTGACCCTGCGGTTTGAAAGTGGGCTGGAGAGCAAGTGCTGCCGTATTCCCGACACGGCAGGGGGAGAAGACTGAGACAAAGGAAGGCTGGCAAATTAATGGATGTAACATAATATGGCCACAACTGAAACCACCCTAAATCAGTATGCGATCAATAGCACAAGTGTGTTAATAGGGGAGTGCCTCTAAGCAGACTGACACGGGCGCTTCCAGGATCTGGTGCCTTACTGATGGAATACAACGTGGATAACGGAGGCAAGATGGTGGCCGGGCAAGGCCGGAGGGGCCTATGAGGACGTGAGAACATAAGGTGGGGCAAATGGATCAGCAAGGTGTGACATACCGGCTTTAGAACAGTAACTGGTTGGAACCTGGCCTGGCTTGGACAGTTGTCAAAGGACAATACAACGAGATATAAGGTATTAGGCAAGCCAAACGCAGGCGCCCTGGAAAGGCTTCCCGAACGGTGGATACAAGCACTGAATTCTCCAGGGACCCAAAGTCCTGTGGTAGCGGTGGGCAAGGCGAGTTTGCTGGCCCCAGGACCACGTTGAGGGCACATTATTAACATTAGGTAGAGGAGAGACGTGGGAGGACGCAGCCCGCTTCAAACAATACTTCACGTGCCATAGCGTCACGCAGCCTACTGAAGAGGGTGCACCAGTGACTGACTGACCTGGGGGAGCTGCAACAACACTGAATAGCTGGAACCAGACACACAGGAAGGATTGCACGATGTCATTGAAATGATTGAGAGCCAAGAGTAAACAACCCACAATGGAGACCTTTGCAAAAGCACAGCGGACTCCCTCGACCCCCGCACAAAGTGCGGTGGCGGCCTCCGCGGACGGAGCCACAGAAGGAGATAACCACCAAGTCCTAGCAGCCATTACAGAACTGACCGCAAAATGGGGTACAGCTATGGCGGATCTGCGGACGGCACTGGAAAACAAAATAGATGCTGTAGGAAAAGAAGACAACCTGCTGAGACAAGATGTCAGGGCGCTGGCGGAGAGGACAAGTGGCCTGGAAAGCGCGGTGAAGACCAATACGGATGTTAGCGCGAACAATGCAAAGGAGGTCCATGTGTTAAAACAGCAGGTTGCCAACCTCGAAAATCGGATGGAAGAAGCGGAAGGAAGGGCGAGGAGGAATAACATACGCCGGAGGGAGAAGAGGGCCAAGACCCCACGAACTATGTGGAGAAGATAATCCTGCAGGAGCTAGGGGCAGACGAGCTTTCGCAGGGGTTCACAGTTGAGCGTGCCCATCAGGCCCTGATGAGAAAACCACGGCCTGGGGTCCCGCCGCACCCGATAATTGCAAAGATCCTGAATTATGAAGACAGGGAGAAGATTTGGGAGTATTTTCGTAAGGGCGGTACGATGGAGAGAGCATCCACCAATATCACGGCATACCCTGACAACACGATGCTGGTGCAGAGGTACAGCTACGTGGCTGTCAAGAGGAGGCTGCGCGCAGCTGGAATCAAGTATATGCTTCTGTACCCTGCGGGGCTAAAGGTCTTGCACAAAGGTAGAGCGCTTTTCTTCGACACCCCAGAGGAAGCGGCGTTGTGGTTGGACTTGCAAGGCTGTCCGGAGCAGGAGGCGGAGGAGGACCGCCAGGACCATGACAAGTGAGAAGTCTGTATCACGACTGCGGAGAGATAAGCGGGGAGGGGGTCCTGGTATGGGGGGAAAAGGGATATTTGATTGCTTTTTGGTGGCCTTTGGACTTTAAGACTTTGATGGAATGGAATATAGTGATTACAATGCGTGAGCGAGCTGGATAATATTAGTATGGCGTACAATAGCGTGCATGAAACTAAAAGCAGTACGCGTAAAAACTTAGAACAAATTGGAGCAGCAGGAGCGCGGTTATTTATCTCCGAGAACTAGTAGTAAGGCAGCCATTAGGGCGGCCTCACCCTGCTGAGCCGCGAGTACGGGTTTCACCAGAAAGGGCTAGATGCGGGGGTGCCTGAGATCCAGGGATGGAGCTGGGCAACAGTTGGGGAGGGTGTTGTGGGGGATGGGAAGGGAGGCGGGAGGGAGTGGGGTAAGGGTATTTGGAGTGTTTGTAGTTGTAGGAAGATTGAATTGGGGAATGAGCCTAGACAGATTGAGACGGAAGTGGGATCTTGACTGCACCGGTGGGAGGGGAAAGGGGACTCTAGGGGGCCATGAGGGATCTTAAAATAATCACGTGGAATGTCAGGGGACTCAACAGTTATCTGAAAAGAAATAAGGTCATGTTGTACCTGCGCAGGCAAAAGATAGACATTGCACTGTTGCAGGAGACACATCTGACACAGGAAAAGATGGAGATGGTTGCGAGGACCTGGAAAGAGGTTGTGGTGGGCTCGACATACTCTGCTTATGCTAGGGGAGTACTCATCTGGGTTACGCCGCATGTCCCGTTCCAACTAATACAAGAAGTGACGGAAAAGGATGGGAGGATGGTCATATTGCGGTGATTAGTGGAGAATAAGGTGATAAGCATAGTAAATACATATGCCCACACCAGAGCGTGGCAGCGTATTTTAGAACTTTGTGCACCAACCTTAGTATGTGTATGGGTAGTGCAGTGATTTGGGGTGGGAATTTTAACTGTGTACTGAACCCCAAGGTAGATAGATCGGATGGCAAAATGGATAGACCTGCCCCAGCGGCTAAAGTACTGCAGACACTGCTGGACGACTTTGGTCTGGCAGATGTGTGGAGAACGAAATACCCCTAAGAAAGACAATATTCGCACTATTCCGCCCCGCAGAAGCTACATACAAGGCTGGACTATATCTTTGCTACGCCGGAGGTGATGACAGAGATTACTCAGGTAGAATATAAAGCGAGGGTCCTCTCAGACCACTCGCCCCTAGTCCTCGGGTGGCAATATTGCCCCCCGAGAGCACGGATTCCAACATGGCGCCTCCGAGCAGAGGCGCTCAAGGACCCTGTGTTTAGGGAAGAAATAAGGGAGATCATCACAAATTACTTTGAGACGAATACGGGTAGCATTGACTCTGCCAGCACGTTATGGGAAGCCTTCAAGGTAGTGATGCGAGGGGTGGCCATAGCAAAATCAAAAGCCCTGCTGGGTGGATTTTTGGCTGACCTACAAAGAACAGAAAAGGAACTAGAGAAGGTATTACAGGGAGGAAGTGTAGACATGGGGCTGGTACTCAAACTACAGCAGACATGTGCGGAACAATGGGAAAGACTGTGCAACCTCAACTACAAAAACTATGTAGAGACAGCATGCGGGAGGGATAAAACAGGACGGCTTTTGGCATGGTTATACAAGAGCGAAACTCCCAGACCCACGATCAAAACGATAATGAGAGAAGATGGTAGTGTAGTGGACACCCAAGAGGGAGTTAATCAGGAGTTTGCAGATTATTATAAATTGCTATATGGGGATGAAGAGGGAAGTAGCCATGGGGAGATAACGGAAACATTGGAAGACATAGGACTGCCTAGGATCAGTGGTGAGGAAAGAGAGGAGCTTGATGCACCGATTACTCTGGAGGAGTTAGAAGAAGTGGTGAGACAGCTGCCTACTAGTAAGACTCCGGGCGCGGACGGGTTCCCAAGTGAATTTTATAAAGTATATGGGAAGGAAGTGCTCCCCCCAATGTTGGAAATGCTAAACGAAGCGTTCAAGGTGGGACGGTTGCCAGAGTCACTTAGAGAGGCGATTGTAATACCGCTTCCCAAACCCAACAAGCCTGGGCATAGCTGTGGCTCCTACAGACCCTTGTCGATGTTGAACCAAGACGGCAAGTTATTGACTGCTGTCTTGGCAAACAGATTGCGAAGAGTTATTGATAAACTTATACACCCTGATCAGACGGGCTATGTCCTGAATAGAAATATTACTCATAATCATAGACGACTCCAACGGGTAATTGAATGGGGAAGTGAGAATGAGGGTGAAATGGCGATTGTGTCCTTAGACGCGGTAAAGGCTTTCGATTCGGTCAAATGGCCGTGGCTGTTGGCGGCCCTGGCGGGGTACGGAATGGGGCCCGGATACGTAAGGTGGGCGAAGATGCTGTACAGTGAACCGTTGGCTAGAGTTAGAACAGGATCAGTGATATCCGAAAGATGGCAACTCAGCACAGGCACCAGACAGGGGTGCCCATGGTCCCCAATGCTTTATATACTAGCCCTGGAGCCCCTAGCAATATACCTTAGACCACAATACAATACCATAGGTATTGAGGTGGGATGGGAAAGACACCTGATCTCCTTATATGTGGATGATTTGTTGCTGTACTTGAGGCACCCGGAGGAAAATCTCCAGTACATCCTGGAGGTGATGGAGATGTGGGTCTGTCCGGAAAAAAAAAAAAAAACTTGAAGGAAATGAGTGAATCCAATTGGTTGCATCATTGCCATGCTCTGGTTGGTTCCTCTTTTTTAAAACATTTTTTTATTTATCGAAGTGTCATTTGGAATTGTGTTTTTAAATTGTAAATGGCTAAAAAGCTTCTATTGTAGCTAAATGGCAATAAAACATTACAAAAAATAAAAAAGTAGTTGGAAAGGACAACGTCAAAACACAATCCCTCCCCCACTTCTTTATTGTGAACGAATGGGTTACCCCACTTACTGTAAACTGAATGTTGAAAGGGGAACAACCATTTGTATTTGATCTGTCATCTATTCATCACTTCGGTTATGTCCTGGAAATCTTAGCCAGGGTGAAAGGAGACATAGTTGTACCTCTGACCCTGTGAAGCACAAAGTAGCTTATCAACAAACCCCAAAAGAACTTTTACTTTGATTCCATATGAGGCCAACTTAACTAGAATATCTGTGTCTAGCGTCTGCATCCCTACTTGGTCCCACTACTGTCTGCTCAATTCAAAACGGTCATCATAGAAAGTATCCTGAGTTTCTGTATGTTTTTGCACTGCCACATCCAGGCTTACCACCTTCAGGATGCATATTCATCAATTATCTCCTACAGATCTATTTTCCAAGGCCTCTCGTTTCAGTTCCAACTCCAACGCAAGATCCTCTTTACACCTTTCCACAACCCCATCTTGTTTCTCATTTGTTTGAATGGCCGTCTCATTGGTGTTTATTTGCTCACCCATCTAACGGAGCGCAACATGCATCTGTCATGAATTAAGTAATCTCTTCTTTACCTGTGTAGCATCTGGTGTTGATAAATAGCAGAACACCTGGGAACCTTAATAACTTGTTTTTCTTGCAATTCATTACTATAGTTATTCTAAAGGGGGAGAGCCTAAAACATCAAAGCGCCAATGTCAAAAAAATCATGTTTCGACCAACTAGGGTATTTTTCAAGGATGAGTTTGTCAAGTTCAATAAAATAACAAGGGTTGTCCATTAATTGGCAAACCACAAGAAAACAAAAATAGGTTATTACATGTGTTGTGCATAAAATAAAAAATAACGAAGAATGTCCATTTGTTAGTAAATCAGAAGTGCGCCGAAAGTAAATAAAAAGAAGAGAAAACAAGACAATAATGATTAAACCAATTAGTCCAGAGACATTTGAAATTGGCTTAGTTATGTCATGTCACTATATCTTTTAGGCTGTAAAATGACTGAGATTCACTCACTTAAAAATGTAGTTGTTGCACACTACATTTTTGAAAGACTTGAAAATCTTGGAACAGTTTTTAGCTCGAACCTTTAGTCAACACAGGAAAAAATACAACGTGCATGCATTAATTAGCAATTAGCATAAAATAGCATGCATAAGTTCAACTCCACACATGTACGTTTTAGTCAATTCTGCACTTAGCATCTAAAAACAGGGACAATAGAAAAATCTCAGCATTCCCTAAATAACTTGCATCATTAAATATGCAACTGGATGGGTCTGAAGGTAAAGACTGAAAGGAACAATTTCCTGGATCGTCGTGCTGAAATATAGTGAAACGGGGAAAGGAACAATAAGAAACACATCCATATCCTTAACCATCAGAAGAATTAGTGATGATGTAACTGTTTTCCTACCAGTATAATCCTGAAACTTCTTTGCTACTCCACGAGATGAATAAAGTTACAAAAAGGTTTTCAAATAATATCTTCTTTATACTTTATTCGGCAGTAAGCTATAAAAGCACATCTCAATTTCATAAAAAATTGTATGCAGAAAATATTTCATTGTACATCAACCACCAGAATAAAAAACAAATAAAAATAACTCTAAAATACATACCAGGTATAAATGTCATAATAAAATAAAGCTCTGAAGTGTGTGAGGGGTCAGAAATGAGAGGCGGACACAAAGTTGTAATGTTCTCATTATCGGACATCTTTATTAAAATAAAAGGGGTTTGATAAAGGCTTCTAAGTCCCTCTCCTAAAGAGTTTCCCTGCCTAGGAAATTAAAACTAAAACTGAGTCTGTGTCCAGTCTTCAAAATATATAAACTGTCCTTGTGTCCAAAACATTCTAATCTGACGCTCGCACAAAATAAATGAACTAAGGGTGCAAGGAAATGTCTGACTTAATGTTTGGCAGAAGGTGTTCACAATTAAAGCAAGTGGATCAGTCTAACAGTAAACAATATTTTCCAAGGTGCAAACCCTTGAATCCAGAGGGTGGTTCCCTTCCCCAGGATATTTCAGGTAGGATGGCAAGTGTCTTTTTAAATAGACAGTTTCTTAAGGATAGCAAATGTGTCTTTCTTAAGGATTTCAAAAGTGTCTCTTCCAAATAACCGTTCCTTTGGTTAGTTCCTGTGCAAACAATGTGTGTCTCATACCATTTAGCTTTTTCTACACTTTCTTTGCACTGAGTTTAAAAAAAAAAAAGGAATTTGTTCAAATAAGATATTCCATAAAAGATTCTCTTTAGCCTCCTTGGGTATCTTGGTGGATCACCTGATGTACTTGTCTAGCAGGAATCCTCTTGTGAGCTCTTCAGGTCTTTGGTTATACCCCTCCGCTGGGTATTCTGGTCTCAATATGAAAAAACTGTGTTTTTTCAACTTTACTTCAAATGCTTGTTTTCCTAGAGTCGCTGGTATACTTTTCTACCATGTGTTCCGCAAAGTAATTAAGTTTCTTTCTGTGACTTTAAGGGACCTCTTGGCATACTCCCCTGCCATCAATCCGTAATAGGTTATTTAGATCCCTTGATGTACTCTGCTGCCAGGCATCTTCCTACAGTTTTAAAGTTCTTAATTATCTTCAAAGTGACTGGTGTTCTGATTGCTAGGGCTTCCTTTCATTAACTTCTTAGATCCCCCTGGTATACTTCCCTGATGAATATCTAGCCGCAATGTCTTTCAATTCCATATACTTTGAGTGGATTGCCTGGTATACTCCCTGTGAGGAATCCCTTTCTGGGGTCTTGTAGATCCCCTGGTATACTTCTCTGCCAGGTATCTCTCCCCAAATGCTTATTGCCTAATGTGTTCCTTTCACCAGGTGGTCTTCTCGGTTTCACTGTCCTTTAACATAGCACAGTTGTATTACTTCACTGTGCTTTCTACTTTTTGTTCCAACTTTCCCCACATTGACATCTCATACATGGGGGAATTGTTCAAGTTCTGTCTTTGTACTTTACTTGGTCGGTATTCAAATATTCTCATTTGCGTATATGCCTGTCGGTACGCCCCGGGGTCCCCAATGGTTCTGGCCAGACTCACCGTTATCTTGCAGCGTTATCGACTGGTAGCACATTGCTGCAATGAAGCTTCCTCTCCGGGATAGCCTTCCTTGCACTGTAGACCCTCCTGCAGTCCTAACTCACCGCTGACGAGACTGCTGCCTCTCAGCATGACCATGGCTCTGATAGCTCTGTTGTTGCTGCCAGTACTCCAACGGCCCTCCCAGGGTGCCCCCTGCGTCTCTTGGCCTCGCACCACACTGGTATGTAGTTACGAGTGGCTGCCTGGAAATGCCTGCTTTCTTATGTACAGTCCTTTTCCATACTGCTTCCTTCTCCGGTTCTGCCTTCCTCTCCAGCTGTAACTTCCTCTTGAGTGCTATGAGAAACCAGAAGTGTCTCACCCGCTAGTGCCCGGGAATCTGTCATCCAGGTGACCAGGACACGGCCAACGCTTTTGGATCTTGCTCTTGGGGGTGGACCAGTGCGGGAGGATCTCTTGGGTGAGGGATTTCGGGGAGTAGGAGTCGGACACTGGATAGTGAGTTGTAGTATCCCTTTCCCTGTAACACATTTACCCCATCCTACCAGATAGGATACTTAGGAACTCCACCACACCCACTTTCCCAACACAAACACCTTCTCACGGACAGCTTGCTCTGAGAGAAAACGGACTGATCCGTATACCTGACATGTCCCAATACAATGGTCAGGCAGTTACTGACCATTACATACACCTGACTTCAATGACACTTCCCCACATGGATAAAAGGCAGAGCACAATAGCACACTCTGAGCAAGGCAAAGTGCACACGGAAACAGCAGTTCCAAGATGGTAGCCTAAAATGAGGAGAAAGATGGCAAAACAGAAGGGAATCGCAAGGAGGGGGAAGTATCCTTGACATTTTCGACAAGGAACCGTTACTTTCATGAACCTTGAGAATAGAAAACGTAAGACCAGGAAACAAGGCTGAAGAATGCTGCATTGTGTGTTGGGGGTACCCGGGGCTCTCCTGTGTTGATATGTAAGGTGGGGTGTATTGCTTGGTGCTGTGGTACTTTCCTTGGCTCCTACAACAAAGCAGCACCAGTGAAGTCAGCACAGCCGTTGCGTATGGGAGACCAATACCAACCAGTCTGTTGAAGCCAAGGTTGTAAGCAGCAACATTGTATTTTGAATGCGGAAGCAAACCATGTATGATGCATATGCGATAATCAATGCAAGTAAAATTGAACAATAGATGAGTGATTGAACTTTGAAGATAAAATGTGATACGTTGGAGTAGTCAGGCACTGCGTGTGTGCTCCTTTGAAAATCTCTAAGGTATCCAACTGAAAGTGGCAAAAGCGTGAGAGTGACAAAGAATTGTAAATCGAAGTGGCACAATCGAAAGTCTTCGATGTTAATAGCGTAAAGAAAGTTAATGACATAGTGGATGAAGTTGATCCTAGCCAGGCGGAGGGGGATCAGCTGAGAGCTTTTGGTTAAAGAAAGTTTGTGTTAAAGTTGAATTGAAATTAATCCGAGCCCTGCGGAGGGAGACCAATTGAACATTGTGTTAAGAGGATCTGAGCCCGGCTGAGGGGCATCCGAGGTGAATAGTGGATCGCCTGAGAAATTGAGTACTTGTAAAATCCTAAGAGCAAAATAACTTATTGTTCTTCGCATCAGGCCCTCTGAAAGAAGAGACTTTGAAAGGGCAAAGAGACTTGGGCACGGAAAGGCCCTGATGCTATTGATTGAACTGTATCCTCGTGCTAGTGATGCCAGAGACTGTGCTAAACCCGAGTGTGCCGCCTGAACATCCGGACAAATCATTTTGTGAACACTTCTTTCTTTTTTTTCGGAAACACTGTTTCCCACACTATTTGTATTTAGAGGTAAGGATTGGCAATAGGTTTATTAGTATAGGCCCTTTTATTAAGACACCACTAGGACTGCGTTATTATTTGATGGTCGTAGCTTGCTCCCATCTGTAGATCAAGGATTAGATGGGCATTTTCAAAACCCTTTTTGAAGTTCAATAAGCACCCTTGAACTGTGGTCACTTGTCTGTCTTACTGTTAATTCCGTGCCTTCCTTAATGTGCGGACACCATTTTTAAATATTCAGCGCACTCTTGTTGCATCCAAACAACCAGTCTGTATGTTTAACTTTGTGTTTCTTTCAGTCTGCATTAACTCCTCCGTACTCCTCCTCGTCTCAGGACTTGAGACATTATGGGAGTTGGAGTCCGTAGGAATTCTAGGATTCCCCAAGCAATATATGTTTAGGATTTTAATTTAGAAAGACATTAGAGATAGGAGATAAGAGATAATAAGTGTGTGTACTATGTGTGCAGGAAGCACAAATGTACTTCTGTCTAGAGAGATTTGCAGGAATGGATTTCTGTATTTTACAAGGGGAGGAAGTTGTATGATGACAAAAAGCCATCAAGAATCTAGGAATTATGAGGCTTCTTCACCAGAAAGGGCAGAATAGCATGTCTCTTCTGATGGGTTCAGCACCAGGGCGACCACAATATGAGAACAAGTTTAAGACAGGAGGAGATCGGTGGCCGGGAGTGCCAGAGTGAACGATCACCAGTTAGTAACTACAGACTGATCTCCGGGAGACGTCTCCACATAGCTCATCAGCCCCGAGAGACAGGCAGCCTGCATCGTTACACAGTGCCCGGCCCGGTTTGGAAAGCGGGGGGGTACAGCAGAGCTGGCGAGACATAGACACTGACAGTGAGAGGACCCGGTAAGGCCAAAGAGTAGAGGACCCGCAGGGGGCATACAACTGGTATGCCTGGAGCAGGAGGCTCCACACAAGCGAGCAACAACATACTGCCTCCAACAAATACTGTCCAGCCACAAGCAATGGTGTGGGAGAGGCAGCAGGGAAATCAGTTGCTCTCTGGCATTCCATCCTGTCAACAGACCTGGAGGAAGAGGCGGCAGTATAACAAACAGCGGAGGGCAGACCGAAGGTGGATAACGTTGAGTTTTGTAAAGTAAGTGCGATCTACTCTCTTGATCTCCGGGCCCTGTGTGGGGAGCTCCCAACTGGGAATTGATATCGGTGGTGTCCCTTCCCAATTGAAAGCTGGCTGTTTATGCGTGACCTCAAATGCTACCGGCTACCAACCCCCACCATCATAAATAACGCACCCAAGTCTGCACTGGGGGTGTGCTGACAGGCAATTAAATGACAAACAACTGATATTACTTGGCCCTTCCCGGATATAGCTGGCTAGACACTGGTAGTCCGCAGCAAGTCCATTTAAGAGGTCTACCCTACTACACAACAAAGTAGTGAGGCTGCAGCGCAATCATCTATGGCTGATCTCCTAGAGCGCAAGGCGCATGTACCCCCGGGTACATACAAGAAATAAACCATGCCGGGCACTGTCACAGAGGGCGAGTGTGGCGGGTGGAGGACACATCGGAGGAGTGGCATGCCAACTGGGGGGTCAATCAGGCCGGATATATATAATAAAAGCACAGCCCGACTCACCCGGACCCCAGCAGGGCTGGACTCCCAGATAGTGAGAGGAAGGAGGGAATCGTACAGAGAAGCAGAGTGGCAATACCAGACCATAGAGGTGTGAGCCGATGCAAACGGGGGAGCACAAGCCCGTCTCCCTCCAGAAAGCACAGGAGGCCATCGAGGGGCTAAGAACTCCCTTGGAAAGAACTGGGTCCTCGAATCCTGTGCAGTTCCCTTAGCGAGCACTGCAGACGATTAAGACTACAGGTATGAGCAATAAAATCCCCTTTGGCATCAGTCTGTACCAGAAAGATTTAGTTGGTAGCTGTGGCTAAGCAGTCAGGCTTATCTCAAGAGGGAGATGAGCAGTATTCAGGGTTTACACAATAGGGCTGCAGCACTATGGCACAAGGACACACTGACCAAAGCTTTGTATTAGAATATATATATTTATTTTACACACTTCTAGTTCAACACATAATCACAGTTCTTAAAAGCAAGTTAAAATCAGTCAAGAAAAGTATACACAACTCCCTAGTTAAATTGTAGACAAGTTTGAGCAAGGGTGAAAACTGAGCAAAACGGCACAGTGAAAACCAAACACAAATGGCACTCTATCAATTTCTCACAAGTGAGGGAAAGAACACGTTATGCAGGAATATACTCTTAGGCACCCTAGTAACACTTCCCAATAAGATTGTGAACAAGTTTAGGCAAGGCAGTACTTTAGCATGTGTAATATTGAGGTGAAAACTGAGCAAAATGGCACTTCACAAGTTTAAAAAGTGGGAAGGAAAGGTGGTTATAAGAGTTAGATGCACCAACGCATTTCTAGGTGAGAAGCAGTCTAGAGAAGGCAGTTGTAACCGATTTAGCCAGAGTCAATAGGCCTGTGCCAGAGTCAGTGGTACAAGGCAAATAGCCCAGGAGCAAAATGTTCTTGTAGCTGCAGTCAAGTCTTTGTTAAACGATTCAAAAAGGTGGTTGCAGGAGGTGAAAGACAAAGTTAGAGGATAGGGGCGGCCAACCCAACAGGTAGGTAAAGGATTTAAAACACCTTTAGTGCTACCAAACGAAAAGGGAGACCTGGCGGAACAAAGTACCTTAAAATGTAGAAGAGGCTCCTGTGGTGGCGGTTGTTCCTGGCAGTTAGTTCCTGCAGTTCGGGAGATCCAGCAAAGGAAGAGAGGCTCTCGTCGTGGAGGAAGGTTCGAGTTACTGCACTGCCCAGGGAGGAAACCAGCCACGGTGCTGCCAAAGAAATAAAAGTTACGCTCCTTTAAATCGTGGTCTGGGTGGACGGGTGCCTGGCTATCCGGTCTCCGAGTGCATGGCACTGGCGATTCGACCACGGCAGGTCCACGGCAAACTGGTTGGCCCCCCCAGCTCAAGGGAAGAAGGCTCTTGCAGATGAAGAAAGTGGTAAAACGCTGCAGCAAGGCTTCAAAGGTGGTTCAGTTGATGCAGGTGTCTTTGGCTTCTCTCCTCTTCGGCTTCTTAGTTCCAATGGCGACATCTTGCCTTTCCAGTCCTCAGGACCCTGCTTTTATGCAAAAAGATCCCCATTCATACAGCCTAGCTGTCACTCACACAGTGGAGTGGTCATCCTGGCGGGAGACCCTCCAGCCTATCAGGGCAGAGTGCGACATGGGTTGCTAAGGCAACCCTGTCCAGGGGTCCTGCTCCCCCTCCCACACAATGGGTCCACCCCAGACTCAGTGGTGCCGAAAGGAGGGCTTCTTGGTAGAAGCCCGCCAAAAGGACGAACAAAGGATCCCCGATCTGGGTTAGGATCTTGGAGAAAGACACGAGAGAGAATTATATAAACGTTCTGGCAAATAAAACCTACCGGAGTGAAGTTAATATAAAAATAAACCGGCGGTATGTTAGAGGCTGTCAGTAAATGTGGTAGCCTCGAACAATGGGAAAATCCCATAGGGAAATATTTGCGGTTGAATATTTTTGTTAGTAACCACTGCCACCAGCCAGAAACTTTTGGGAGAGAGACTTTACGGTACCCTCTCGAAAATGAACATAAGGGAAAACCTATTAACTCTTGCTAGTACCTCCATAGTGAAATGGGTTGTACTGGTTTTGTTCATCAGGATTGACTAGTAAAGTAAATGGGGACTTTACATGCCCTGGGAGACAGTAGTCAGTCCCAGGGTATGGAGTCTGTTTGGTGGTCGCTACGACACCCCTGTGTTACTGCACGGAGGGTGCTGTGTAACACATGTGTATAAAGATGGTTCCTATGAAGGTGAGAAAAACCCCATGGACCTTAAACACAAAAAGAATGCCTAGGACACACATAGAAAACATGCCTAAGAGTGGGAAAAAGAGTCTTACTCTTAGCAGGAGAAAAAACAAACCCTTCAAATCCAGCAAAGCTGCTGGGGGACTCTATAGGTAAGGGAAGTTAGCCATGGAATGAGAATTCTCCCTAACAAGCAGGAAGAAGGTGGAGTCCCCTACGCCCCCACGAGGGAGCCCCCCCGGAACACAAGAGAGCAGGGCCCAGAGACCCAAAGCAGGGTAGGGCAGTGAAACACATAGCACCGAGGTGCCCCAGCCATGGCAACTAAAAATAAAAGCAGGCAGAATAAAGGTGGGCAGGCACAGGGGGACAACCCCGGAACACTCCCCACATTGTGGCAGCCCAGAGAAGCAAACAAAGCCCAAACGTATCCCCATGAAGAAATGGCAGACCGTAATTACCCAGAGGAGGCAGACCCAATTTACCCCAATGTCGCGCCAGGACCTCCATGGAGAAATGCTCACACTCAGAATAACCTGGCAAAGACGTTCCAAGACTAAATTGAACTGATCAGATCAGATATCAACCTGGCTATGACTGAGAAGAAGCAGGAGGTGGGGCATTTGGGGGAGAGAACAGACCTCCTGGAAAAGGACCTGCAGGAAATGGACAGGGAAACGATGGCAAATAGTAAGGCGATTGAAAGACTTGATAAGGCAACAAAAAACCTGGAACTAACAATGGACATGGAGAACAGGTCCAGGAGAGTCAACATTAGGCTGAAGCTACTATCGGAAACGGTAGAAGACAGAGTTGAAGGGGGCTCTGCAGGACATCTTCGCTGAATTACTACAGGAAGCAACCCCAGACATGGTGGAATTGGATAGGGTTCACAGAGTGGGACGTATCAACAAGGGCCCAAGTGCTAGTCCAAGGGAAGTACTCGCAGCCTTTACGAGATATGGACAGAAGGAAGCAGTACTAAAGGCGGCCAGACAGTGAGAAGCAGTTGCATACAAAGGGCAAAGAATTGAGCTGTATCGGGACCTAGCCAACAGCACCCTGGTGAAGCGCCGTCAAATGAGCCCAATCCTTACAATTCTCAAGGAACGGGTAATCCGATACAAGTGGACCTTCCCCGTCGGTCTCCTTTTCGAGTGTGCAGGGTCGCAGAAGAGAATAACCACCCTGCATGAAGGGGCCGATCTCATGCAAGAGTGAAGGGGGTAACGAGACAAACCAGAGGAGGAACTGGAGAGGGGATCAGGAGTGGTCAAACGTTGAGGCGGGCAAAGGAGGAGGGTCCCCTGAAATAGCGGCAGCCTAAGGCACAGTGCCAAGACACACACGTCAAGTGGGTGACTCATAACATCAGGGGACTTAATTCACCTCTAAAATGGAAAAAGTTGGAAAGGTATACGCGGAAGGAGGTACCAGGCATTCTGGTGCTGCAAGAGACACACCACCTGTCTAAAGACTAGGCAATGTTAAGGCTGCAGGGATTTGACCAAGTCTTCCATACGGGGTATCCACAACAAGGGGGGGGGGGGGAGTGGCACTGGCCATTAGGAATACAGTGAACTTCAGAGAACCTAGAATTATACGCGATAAGGAAGGCACATACGTAATAGTACGGGGAACCTGCAGGGTACACACATACACAATAGCGGTGGTGTACGCCCCCAACATGGGTCAGGAAGTATTCCTGAAGTGATTCCTGGGACTACTGGAAGAAAGCACTAGGGGCCAAATGGTTTTGATGGGAGACTTCAACATTGCCTGGGACAGGGAGCGAGACAGATCAGGGCGCAAAGGGGTTGGGGAGGGGTAGCGATATGGCACACAACGCAGGATAGATTATGTATGGTTGACGGTAGCTCTCCTGGGAAAGGTTAGGAAGGTGAAGGTGTGCCCAATCGGAGTGGCAGATCATAAAATTATCAGTATGCAACTGGAGGTAGGGGATGAAAGAAGGGGGGTGTGGGGATGGAAATATCCAGGGACCCTCATGAGGGACCCCGTCATCAGAGAGGAAATGGAAGGTAAAATTAGTGAATATTTCGAGGGCAACAAAAGGGGGGGGGGCACAAGGGATGACATCCGATGGGATGCATTTTAAGCCACAATGAGAGGTGAGCTCATGGCAGACAAAGCTCAGAGGGATATGTAGCTGGAAGAGCTGGAGTCTGAGGTCGAAGCAGCAAGGAAGAAGGTGGAGGAAACACCCAACAGGTCCTCTCTGAGGGACTATAGGCGGGCGATGGGTCAACTGGGGGTTCGGTGAACAATTTTCTTTTTACGCGAATGCAAATAAAGCAGACACCCTTCTGACGCGCCGGCCAGAAACATGATCACAGCATTAATAGCAGACACAGGGGAGCGTATTACACGTAACAAAGACATTCAAGAAAGCTTAGCAAAATTCTATGAGCCGTTGTACACATCGCAGAATCCCCAGCCCCACTTACAGGAGGAATTCCTGAAAAGTCAGCTTGCACAAAATTAGACGTACGCCCTGCAAACACGTATGTCAAGCCCCAAAAAGTTTGCATGACTACTTTGCAAGAAGTAATCCCCCTCCTAAAAAGGGGGGATTGCATGGCAACATTGGACATGAAAGATGCCTATTTTCATATTTCCATGTTCCCAGCGCACAGAAGATTCTTGCGCTTCAAGGTGGACAGTCAGCACTACCAGTTCAAGGTGCTGCCCTTCGGTATAGCCTCAGCTCCAAGGGATTCGCCAAGGTACTGGCGGTGGCGGCAGCACACCTACGCAGGGAGACAATCCCGGTGTACGCTTACCTGGACGACTGGCTCATCACGGGGGAGACCCCAGTAATTTGCAGATCAAACATCCAAAGAACGATCGACCACCTCTTCGAATTGGGTTTCTCGATCAAAGAGAAAAAATCAAGCCTGGTGCCAAGCACCTCCAAGTAGTTCCTAGGAGCTGTCCTAAACACCCAAGAGGGGTTGGCCTTTCCATCAGACGAAAGAATTCGGAATCTACTACTGCAAATTCCTCTAGATCTGCCCGGTCGCCAGATAAGGGTGCGCAAAGCAATGCGTTTGCTAGGCATGATGGCGTCATGTATTAACCTGGTCCCCCATGCGCGCCTGCGACCCATGAAAGAATGGTTGGCGAAACAGTGGTCTCAAGCAAGTGGTCACTGGGACGATCTAGTGGTCGATTCGCCAACACTTGTTCAAATTCTTCACTGGTGGACAAGAGAGAACCTTTCATAGGGGAAACCCTTTTATGATCGGGAGGTACAAGCTGTAGTCACTACAGACGCGTCCCTGTCAGGGTGGGGAGCACACCTCCTCCACCCCACAGCGCAGTGTCTCTGGTCTCGCACAGTGGCCAAGAATCATATCAATCTGCTAGAACTCCTGGCAGTCTTCAGAGCGCTTCGAGTGTTCGAACCCCACCTGTTGAACCTGTCAGTACAGATCCTAACAGACAGTACGAGAGCGATGTTTTACATAAACGAACAAGGAGGGACGCGTTCGCCAAATCTGTCCAGGCTTGCCCAGAAAATTTGGATATGGGCACTCAGACGGAACTTTTACCTGTCATCTCAACGTGTTCCAGGGGATCTCAATTCACTAGCAGGCGCTTTAAGCAGAGATCCCCTCCCAGAAGAACATGAATGGTGTCTACACAGAGAAGTGGTAGAAGACATCTTCTCACATTGGGGTTTCCCCACTATAGACCTATGTTAGGGAGAATTCTCATTTTATGGCTAATTTCCCTTACCTATAGAGTCCCCCAGCAGCTTTGCTGGATTTGAAGGGTTTGTTTCTTTTTACCTGCTAAGAGTGAGACTCTTTTTCCCACTCTTAGGCATTTTTGCTATGTGTTCTAGGCTATTTTTGTGTTTAATGCCTATGGGATCTTTCTCAACCCCATAGGAACCATCTTTATGCACATGTGTTACACAGTACCCTCAGTGCAGTGACACAGGGGTGTCGCAGCAACCCCCAAACATAGACTCCATACCCTGTGCTTGACTACAGTCTCCCAGGGCATGTAAATTCCCCATTGACTTTACTAGTCGAATCCTATGAACTAAACCAGTACAACCCATCTTATTATGGAGGTACTGGAAGGAGTTAATAGTTTTTCCCCTATGTTCATTTTCGAGAGGGTACCGTACAGTCCCTCTCTCAAATGTTTCTGGCTGGTGGCGGTGGTTACTACCGTAAATATTTGACCGCGAATAGTTCCCTATGGGATTTTCCCATTGTTCGAGGCTACCACTTTTTCTGACAGCCTCGAACATACCGCCGGTGTATTTTAACTTTACTCCGATAGGTTTTTATTGGCAGAACTTTACTATAGCTTTTTTCTCGTGTCTTTCTCGAAACTCCTAACCCAGGTCGGGGATCCTTTGTTCGTCCTCCTGGCGGGCTTCTGCCGAGAAGCCCTCCTTTCGGCGCCACTGAGTCTGGGGTGTGTCCATTGTGTGGGAGGGGGAGTAGGACCCCTGGACAGAGTTGCCTCAGCAACCCATGTCGCACTCTATCCTGATAGGCCGGAGCGTCTCCCGCCAAGATGACCAATCCACTGTGTGAGTGACAGCTAGGCTGTATGAAAGCAGGGTCCTGACGACTGGAGCAAGACGTCGCCACTGGAACAAAGAAGCCGTAGAGGAGAGAAGCCAAAGTCATCTGCAATGACTGAACCACCGGTGAAGCCCTGCTGCAGCGTCTCACCACTTTTCTCCACACGACGAGAGATCATCTTCACCTGCAAGAGCCTTCTTCCCTTGAACTGGTGGGGCCAACCAGTTTGCCAATCGCCTTCCCGGACCTGCCTTGGTCGAATCTCCCGTACCCTGTACTCGGAGGCGGGATAGCCAGGCACCAGTCCACCCGGAGCGTGATTTAAAGGAGCGTACCTTTTATTCGTCGGGCAGCACCGCGGCTGGTTTCATCCTTGAGTAGTGCAGTAACTCGAACCTTCCTCCATGACGAGAGCCTCTCTCCCCTCGGCTGGATCCCCCGAACTGCAGGAACTACCATGAACAACCGCCACTGCAGGAGCCACTTCTCCATTTTAAGGTACATTGTTCCGCCTGGCCGCCCTTTCTTCACGGTAACACTAAAGGTGTTTTAAATCCTTTACCTACATGTTGGGTTGGCCGCCCCTCTCTTAACATTGTCTTTTCAACGTCTGCATCCACCTTTTCCACTTCGTTAACCAAAGACTTGACTGCAGCTACAAGAACATTTTGTTCCTGGGCCCTTGCCCTGTACCAACTGACTTTAGCACAGGCCTACTGACACTGGTCACATTTGTTAGATCTGTTTTCTTTAGATTGATTCTCGACTAGAACTGTGTGGTGCACCTATTTTCTTTTAACAACCCTTTTCCCTCCCATTTTTAAACCTTGTGAAATGCCATTTTGCTCAGTTTTCATTAGAGTATTGCTTAGACTGATGCACTGCCTTGCTTAACCTGGTTCACAAACTGATCGGACTTGTTGCTAGGGTGTGTAAGAACCTATTTCTATATAACTTGTGCTTTCCCTCCCTTGTGAGGAATTGTTAGAGGATTACTTTTGTGTAGTTGTCACTGTGCCGTTTTGCTCAGTTTTCACTCTGGTTCACTTGGTCTACAATTTAACTTGGGAGTGTGTATATGTTTCCTTTGACTTAATTTGACTTGCTTGATGACTGTGATAGATGTGTTTTATCTAGAAATGTGTAAAATAAAAATATAACTACTTACTTTTTTTTTTCTTTTTTTTATTTGTTTTTGGTAGCAAAAAATTAAGTTTGCACCTTTACAAAGTTAACATCACTGTATACATTACATAATTTCTTTAAAATGCATTTCTCAAAGTACAAAACATATTTTTCCAATTTACAATATAAAAATATGTACTTATTTTACAACCTATGTGTTAAGTGCAATCCATTAGACATGTGAATCCATCCAAAACTAAGAAACAGAAACATCAATATAGGCACCAATATAAGCACCAATCTGGAAAAATTTTAAAAAGCAAAGTTTCGGCTGTACGGGCAGTCTCTCTTGTACTGCCAAAATATGAGATCGTTCGTGAGATGACAACTTTCTATAACTCAACTCATACATCTGTGGTAACTTTCTTCATGTACAATGATTTGTTTAAGGGCAGTAAGGCTTTCTCGATCTTATTGACAAGTCTCACTGTTACAAGTATAATAGCATTTGACTGACCCCACATACAACGTAACCAGACCAGCTGACGCTCGTTGGTCGAATATGAAACCAAGAAGGGTCCCAAGCAGCAAGGCCTATCAAGTTCAAATTTTGAACAGTACATAAACAAATGTTCCAAGGATTCACGTTGTCCACTTTTTGAGCAAAACCGACAGCAATCCCACAGCCCTAGTTCCCTATAGCCTGACCAACTTCCAATGCGAGAACCAGTATGAACAAGGTCCAACCGAAACCTCATATATGTCCTTCTTGCACGGAGGTCGGGAAAACACAAAAGATAGGGCAATTGGGGCAAAACAGCCTGTCGGAATTTCGCATATTAGGGAAACGATGAGTAACCTGAGATTAGATCCGCATTACGTGCCCATGCATTCTCTAGGAAATGAATTTTAGCCTTGCATGGACAATCAATGAAATCCTGTTGCGTCATGTTCATGGAATTTAAGATTTTCAACATGCGCAGTTTGAATTCATGAATAGAGGCGGGGGATGTTCCTTGATCAGCAGTAAGCCAAGGTCTTCGTACAGGGAATTGGCAGGAGGAGAGCATTTTATAAAAGGAATTTAACAACCGCCAATTATGTTTCTCTGCCAATGAATAGAGTCCTAATTCATGGATAAGAATTGGATTAGGCAGATAGCCTCGAAGACCAAGTACCCTTTTCCAAATCTTACCTTGAAGGGAATTAAGTAACGGGCTCAGATTCACGAGGCAAATATCTAAGGCATAGAGTAGAATGGGCTCTATTTTCATAGTGTAATAGTCGAGAAGAGGAAGAAACGAAAATCTACAGTACCTCGCAGAGATGATCCTCATTTGAGCAGTTAATTGATCTACCTTGGAGGACAGCACAATGCGCCAACTGCTGACAGACATGCCATTTGACATTGAGTACCCCAAATAAGTAATTTCTTCCTTCCTCATAATTTGATGTGTGTTCACGACATACTTAAATGTCATGTTTTTCTTTTTAGGTGCAAAAATTATGATGTGTGATTTAGCTGAATTGATGGTTAAGTTATTCAGGGTACAGTATTTGTAAAAGATATTAAGTTTATTTTGTAAGCCAAATCGAACCTTGTCAAATAAGATGACGTCGTCAGCAAATGCCAGCCAGTGGAGACCTAGCTTGCATAGATATACCGCAAAGGTGTTTGTTCCCTCCCATATCTGCTCTAGGTCGGCGAGATACAGATTAAAGAGTATCGCTGCGAGGTTGCAGCCTTGTTTGACACCAGTTCTTGTCGGGATGCTGTCAGACGGCAAGCCCGCCGGGTTGATACGCACCCTATATGAGGTGTTCTGGTGGAGCGCTGCTATGATCGCAACCAACTCATGGGGGATGCCATATAACAACATCTTCTGCCAGAGTCTATTTCTCAGTACACAATCAAACGCTGCTTATAGGTCTAAGGATGCCATATAGATCGTCTCATTAGTGGAGGCATGTGATGTTGACAATAGATGAGCAAGAATGGATGCGTTTAACTGCGTGCCCATAGCTCTACGAAAGCCAACCTGCATTTTGGAAAGAATCTTAGCAGTGTTGACACATGATTCCAATTCACAAAGGAGCAACCGTGCAAAGATCTTGGCAGAGATGTCAATTAAGGCTATTGGCCTAAAGTTTGCCGGTTCGGTTAAGGCTCCCTTTTTGTGGATTGGAATTACAATTGCGGAGAGCCAGGAAAGAGGAATTTTCCCAGATTGGTAAATATACTGGTACCAGGGGAGCAGATAGCTGGCCCAGAAATGCGGGTCGTCCTTGTAGACACAGGGCGGAAGCCCATCAGGACACGCCGCCTTCAGGGCTGCAATTGCCCATATGTCTTTGATTTTCCAAGGGCAGACAGACGGAAGTTCCAAATGCAGAGACACAGACTCCATCGTTTTATGTATTTCTGGCAATTTGTATTTCGTGAGAAAGAAGGACTTCCATTCCGTACCCGAAATGGATGCCATCATACGATTGTCGGCCTTGCCCAAGGGGTTTCTTAAAATTGCCCATTGGTCCCTAGCGTTTCTTTTGCACAATAGTTCAACCATATGTTGATTTGCAAGATTATAAGCAGCAAATCGCAAAAGCATCATCTTGCGTTTAAAACAGGCAGTTATGAAGTTTCGTTCCTTTTGTAGATTTACCACCCTCAACAGCGATCCTCGTAGGGACCGCATATCAATGTTTTTTTGTCTTTTTAAGTTCGCCACCTCTGTCCAATGTGGACAAACAGTTTTTAGAGACTTGTTTACACTTCCTTCTTTAGAAAGGCACACCAGTTGCATACAAGTCATCTTCAGATTTAAGTTGATGATTCTCTCCCTATGCCCTGGCGCCAGGGACTTGTCACCAGGTACAACCAGGTCGCGATTTACACGGAACGCCATTTTGCGACAGATTGTGGGGTTCCATCTAACCGATAAGGTATGTCTGTCACATTCAAGCAAGGCTAGAGTTTCCAGTTTTTCGTATGCTTCGTGCCTCAGGTGTAGATAGGTAGTCAACATCCAATGGTCACTCACTCCAACGTTGACGATGCAGATGGGCTCGAGTAGGCCTGAACATGTAGTTGAAGCAAACACATAGTCAATAAGGGATGACGAAGTACCACGATGCCAAGATGTTGTCGGTGACTCAGCGGAAAGTTGGATGGGGTAGATGCCCCATGCTTCGAGGAAGGAGGACCAACGCTCACCTCTAGCCTGGGCTTGGTGAACATAAAGGGAGGCCTGATTGTCAAATCGATCAATGCCTTCCATTTCCAAACACGAATTTAAATCACCCCCAATTATGATTTCATGATTGGGACTGTGGAGATCCATATCGCCCAAAATTTGATTGAGCTCTTCCAGGGACGAATCCAATGAGACTTGATTCGGGTTCCAGTATATCGACATCAAAAATATGGGAGAAATTTTGATGTTATCAAAGATTAACTCGACCAGAATGTAAGAGTCCGATTTTTCCAGAGTGCGTGAGGCCACCTTAAGCGTATTGCTAATAAGTATGGCAATACCTCTGGACGGACGTCCCAAACAAGAGCGTCGTGCTGGGGCGTTAAAGCAAATGTACCCATCTAACACAAGGGCAGCTAGTGCCATGGTTAATTGTAACATTAAAATTTCAGGTCTATATTTGGGGTCTGCCTGCTGGTGCCATGACTTGAGATTAGACACCCTACAGCAGTTCCAAGAAGCAATTGCAATCCCCTGGTGTTATAATTCCGTTGGGGGAGCTTTCAAAGAAGCTGCCACTTTAATCAGGGGCTCGAGCCATGACAGGCCACTCAACGCTTGTGTGAGCGATGCTAATTGTACTGTCAGTTGTTTTGCATGCGACTCGAAGGGCGCCACTACCGGACCCTCTATTCTCACTGTTGGGGCTGGAATGACAAAGTCCAAGAAGGCCCACGCACACTCCATATCTGGAAAAGGCAAGGAGTGCGACCCAACAATTCAAGATCATCAGTGAATTCAAGGATCATCTTTGTTATAATCTGGGATTGTACTCTAGACAATACCCTATGGTTGTTGTGCGAGGCAAGCTTTACCCAGTCAAGGTCCTTTGTCGACAGATTTCTTAAAGATGGAATCTGTAAAAGAAGGTTCATCAAAAAGGACCTATTGATCCTTGCATCACTGTTTATGGCTGGATTGCTGATCCAACCCAGAAGGACCTTCATGTCCTTTGGAGTTTCCAAAATGGACAAGGGTGCAAAAGATGGCTTACCCTGGGGGGATCTCTTGTGCTGGAGCTAATTTCCCTGGCGCGAAGTGAGGCAGGGGCGAAGTAACCTGCTCTTCCTCACAGGGAGGTGTGATGTTCACCTCCTCTTGCCACTCCTCCCAAGCCCGAACTGGTGCCACCAATCCAGCGGATTGCTCTGCCATGTGTGGGCTCACATGCGGCAGCTCAGACACCAAATGTGGATTGTTGTCGAACTTGGTGTTGCCCACTAGCCGCTTTGCAACTTTCTTGCTTTCGATCGTTGGAAAGAAGCAATGAAGTTGCGGTTGGGACTTAGTCGGTATGGTGCGTGGTTGAATAGAAACAGGCACCTGCACATTGGCGCCTTTTATGGCATTAATCTGGAGGTGCTTCTTACACTCCTCACTCAATTCACGAAGATCTAAGGCCTGATCGTCCTGTAGGCTATGTCAGACTGCTTGTCCAAAGCCTTAGGCCCTTTTTTTGCAGATTTATTCTGGAAGGCCTTTGCGATATTCGAGCGCTTCTGTGCTCTCAGGAATGACTTCTTGGCCTTCCTAGAGAGGAAATACTTTCCTTCCTGTTCGTCTTGTGTTGTTATTATTTCACTTGATGCTGGAAGACCACCTGGCTCGGGGGTGTTCTGGGTATCAATGATAGCTGTCAGAGCAGAGGGGCTGTCAGGAATAGGCTCCACACTGTGTCCAGGGCAGGAACTCCACCCTAATGTTGGAAGTCTTCTAAAGGATGAAACTTAGCGACCAGTTGAAACAAGGTATGTTCCATCTGGAGAATCCGATCATGTTGTAATTTCATTATGTCCAACAGATCAACAGCCTCATCTCTGGGCTGGTGGAACCCAGCCGGTGGAGCTCCCGTCAACACTTGGGAGTAGGATCTTTGCGGCGGGACAGTGTTCCAATGTAAATTATCCGTCTGTGATCCTTGTGACCGTACTGGAGGCAAGATAGAAGCAGGCGGTGTTAATGCAGCGGCGCTCGCCAGCATTTTTTCAAATTGCTTTAGATTGTTCCTCCGCCAAGAAAAACCCTTCCAGTTTGACCTACTTTTCTTTCATGAAGGCTAAGGAGCCTTGCATTTCCCTCATAGAGCAATGTGTAAGCTCGTGGCCCTTATCCAAGAGACTGAGTATTTGTGTTATAACCGGGAAGTTGGAGGGGTCATTTGGTGATGCGGCAGCAGGTAAGTTTTCTAGGGATGAAGCAAAACGTGCCCCCTCATTAGATGGAGTGGGGGCGGCCTCGCTTCCCATGTTCAACTTGGTATCATGGGACATCAAATTCCCTGAAGAGTCCAAGACCCCCCCATAACTGTTATCTGAGAGGGGCCTGCCATTACCTTCTCCCCTTACTGGGGTTGGGGTCTGGACCTTATCATGAGTACCAAGCTTGTTGCAACGGGGTTCTTGTGATAGATGAAAGTGAACTTCTTCACGAAATGGAAAAGACCTTGAGGCAGGAGATGAGGGACCCATAGAAAGTCGCACCCTTTTACCCAATCCGGTCATTATTGTTGGAGCTAACATCGAGGTATCAGAAACATGAGGGAAACCTTCATAATCAAACCTTGGTGTACAGTTATCATGCACATGAGCAACCTCACACACCTCCACTTCCTCAATTTGGTTAGCATCTTGTACAGAACAGGTGGAAAGCTGCACAAACGGGGGAGAGCTTGTGCTCAATGGCTCCATACACAAGACTGAATCCTCTATTCCAGGGACCTTCATCGGGGTTAAGGGCTACCCCCTCCATATCAGACAAAGGTGACGACAAAATGGACGCTTTGTGTGCAGAGGTAGGTTGGATATGCTTAACACTATGCAATTTGGGCCTTACTGGTTTCCCTTGTATTTTAGGAGGTGCATCAAGTTTAGAGTTGCTTCTCGAGACCCGGCTCATAGTTTACACCCCACACCCAAACCCACTGTAAAAGGTGCTATCCAACAGAGGGGTGCTGGTATCAACAATAGCTAGTTTTTGTACGAAAGTAAGCGGGGGCAGGCAAACGGCCAGTAGCAGTAAATAAAAACCATCTAATAGAATAAGTGACAGAGGTATTCAAAAACCTAATAAAGACGTGTCCCACACAACACACATCATTTGGCAGTATTTTCACAATGTGGGTAGCATAGCCCAGCACAGAAGCTTACCCAGAGCGCCACACCCCCAAGAATCAAAGGCATAGAGCCCGCAGTCTCCTAGGGTGATGTTAACGTGCTCACACTATCGATCGAGCACACCGTGTGGTAATAGCCCCAGCTGCAGGACTCTAGTTAACACCCCCAAGGATCAAAGGCGTAAAGCCCACAGTCTCCAAGGGTGGTGTTGGCGTGCTCACACTATCGGTCGAGCACACCGTGTGATAATAGCCCCAGCTGCAGGACTCTAGTTGACTGCCGTGCTGTTGGCTTTGGATTACGGGCTCAAAAAGCTAAGGCGTTCAGACCATGCGCCCCGCGCCACGCACCGCAAACAGCTAACAGTACTTAGCAAGTACTTGGTGCGTGGCGCGGGTGCGCCAGAAGACGTGTTTATAGCGAGGCTCCGGGGACGTGACTCGTCGAAGGGGGCGGGTCCACCTCGTACAGGGAACGCCTTCAAGTAAAAGAGAAAGGAATAATTAGGAGCCTGCGGCTGGAGTGTCACAACCAAGGTGCACCGCCAGTGGAACACACAGCACGTTGGGCAACACAACCTGAAAAAGCACTGTAGAGCACACAACCCGTTGGGCAACACAACCTAAGAGTCACGCAAGTTCAATAGTCCCGAACTAATGAGCAAGCAATCACCTCAAGTCAGGCACGCTGGTGTTGCCAGCAAAGACGTCCTCCAGGCGAAAAAGCCAGCCCTGTAGCACAGCAGCTGCTCCAGACAAGCGGGGCCGCGAGCCGGCAGCAGCAATGTCAGGAAGTCCGGAAAGCAAAAATCCAAGTCCAAAGACACAAGGTGGGGAGGCAGAGGCTGCTGCAGCTAACAGTACTTAGCAAGTACTTGGTGCGCGGCGCGGGTGCGCCAGAAGACGTGTTTATAACGAGGCTCCGGGGCGTGACTCGCCGCAGGGGGCGGGTCCACCTCGTACAGGGAACGCCTCAAGTCAGGCACGCTTGTGTTGCCAGCAAAGACGTCCTCCAGGCGAAAAAGCCAGCCCTGCAGCACGGCAGCTGCTCCAGACAAGCGGGGCCGCGAGACGGCAGCAGCAATGTCAGGAAGTCTGGAAAGCAAAAATCCAAGTCCAAAGACACAAGGCGGGGAGGCAGCGGCAGCTAACACTACTTAGCAAGTACTACTTTCTACTACCAAGCTTTGGTCAGTGTTTCCTTGTGCCATAGTACTGAAGGCCTATTGTGTAAACCCTGAATACTGCTCATCTCCCTCTTGAGATAAGTCTGACTGCTCAGCCACAGCTACCAACTAAATCTTTGTGGTACAGACTGATACCAAAGGGGATTTATTGCTCTCACCTGTAGTCCTAATATTGTGTAGTGCTCCCTAAGGGAACTGCACAAGGATTCTGCCTAACATCGTATTCGCCACAACGGGAAACAGGCAGCGCCCAGGATTCGCATCCAGGTTCCCTTAGCCAGACTCCAAGGGGAACGCCCTGTGGATGAACTGGTCAGGGATGTTTGCCTACGCTTTTCCACCAACCCCTCTCATGAGGAAGGTGGTCAACAAGATACACAGGGAATCGATGACGCTCATCCTAGTTGCTCCCATGTGGGCGAGGCAACCGTGGTTCCCACACCTACGCAGACTAGCAGTGTGCAAACCCATCAGACTCCTGTGCTGGCACAACCTACTATCCCAGCAACAAGGTCAAACAGTGCATCCTCAACCTAGCTCAATGAACTTGGCAGCATGGCTCCTGAAGTCATAGAGTTTGGGCATCTCAACTTACCACAGAGGTGCATGGACATCCTAAAGGAATCTAGGAAACCAAACACGAGGCACTGTTATTTTGATAAATAAATGGAAGAGATTCATTATCTGGTGCCAGAATAAGCAAATCAACCCGGTTGATTGCACTCCTTCCAATATTGTCACCTACATGCTACACCTGCTGGATGCAGGGTTGGTATTTAACTCACTCAAGGTACACCTGGCGGCGCTGTCCGCCTACACCACATCCCATGACAAGATTTCGTGGTGGAAAGTACCAGTGGTTAAAGCCTTCATGGAAGGGGTAAATAGACTCCACCCTCCAATTTCTAACCCACCACCAGGTTGGGACCTTAATGTGGTGCTTGCTAAACTCATGGGCCCACCCTCTTAACCCATGCATAAAGCCAGTCTCAAACACCTGACCTATAAAACTGCCTTCTTAGTAGCCATTACATCCATAAGAAAGGTCATTGAAATTCAGGCTCTGTCAGTGCAGGATCCTTTCTTTACTGTTCATAAGGATAAACTGGCTCTACGAACACACCCTAGATTCTCACCTAAGTTTATTTCTAAATTCCACGTTAACCATTGAGCTTCCGGCCTTCTTCCAAGAACCCAAAAGCTCTGCTGAGGTGAAACACTTTTTTTTTAATTTATTTTTTTTATTAAGCATATAGCGTAAATAAATACAAACTTTTGCTTTTAAAAATAAAAAAAAAACGTTTTTATGTCTGTTACAAGGCCAAACCATCTCTAGGAGTTTTCCTTTTGTTTCTGTATCGGTTCCTTCCAAGGGTTTCAAATTTTTGTTTATTTGTTCTTATCCTCTTCGGTTTGGTCTGAGCTTTGACATAATCCGGGAATTATACTTATTCCACCGTCGTGACATCCTTTACTGTTTCGCTATGAGCTGCATGTTGGTTTTCCAGTTTAGCCATCATTGTTTGTAGAAATATACCAAGTGCTCTCGTTGTTTTCTGGTTTGGATTGTCATACAGGGTTTCCCACCACAAGTCAGAATCTAACCCGCACGTCAGAGTTAATACTGGATGTAGAAGTAGGTCTCTTGCTGATCTTAGCTCAGGAGAGAACATTGCTAGATGTTGTAAAGATTCTTCTTCCTGCTCACAGAGCCGGCACGTGTTGTCGGATACTGTGCTGTATTTTTTCAGATTAATTTTTGTTCTTAAAATATTCTGTCTAAATCGTAAGATTAGATCTCGATGAGTAGGATTCGCGCTCTTTTTCAGGTAGCCGGGTAGAATTTTTGGTGCTGAACTAAGACTTTTTGAGAGGGTGTGAAATTTAGAGATGGCACGGACACTTTCTGTTTTGGCCCAGTCAGCGCACAATAGCGCAGTCTTCACCCTCTTAGGATTATTGCACAAGGTGTCTTCTGATATATGCAAATTCTGTAAGAGCTCCTTGCATTTTTCTTTCCAACTAATCAGAGGCCAGAATGAAGCTTTTTTATTTTCTTCCTTTAGAATTTCATATTGTGGTGGGCAGTCTTTAATTAGTGTCTTTCTGAATGTTAACATAGCTTTCCATATAATTGAAGCCTGCAAGGAATAAAGACCCAATTCATGTCGAATTATATTCATTGGGACACATTGTGGTAATCTCAGTAGTTTTCTCCATAATCTGGCTTCAACCTTTTCCCAGGTTTCCGATGGTATTCTGAGAGCTGTGTCTCCAGCATAAGCTATTGACGGAATAACTTTTGCATTATAGAAGTCTACTGTTGGTTGGATCGAGAACTTGCCAAATCTTTGTTTCAGAATGAGGGCTTGTACCCTTAGTTGACTCATTTTGTGTTGTAAGTGCTCTATCCACGGTTGGTCATTCCAGTCGGCGCTTATTATTGCTCCCAAGTATTTTTCACTCGATCGGAATAGCTTTGTTGCCGACGCACCATTTGAAAGACTTTTTCTCTCTTGCTCTCGATGTTTTCATTATTAAGATTTCAGATTTGTCAGGATTTATTTCTTGTTTATTTTCTTTGACATATATTTCCAGGGCTTCGAGTTTTTTCTGCAAACTTATTGGGGTCTTGTCCAAGATGATCAAATCATCTGCATACAATAAGTGACCTACTGTTGAGGTGCCTATTTTTGGCAAACATCCTCTCGGTATGACGTGTCGATCCTTTATTTCCAGGATGTAGAAGTTATCAAGGATAGCTGCCATAGGGCACACTTGCTTTAGGCCTCTTTTAGTTGGGATTAGTTTGGTTAGATTACCCTTTTGATTTAGCCGTACTTGTATAGAGGTGTCAGTATGCAGAGCTTTGATTGCGGCCACTAGATCTTCCGGGCATCCTTTCTGCTCCAACTTATTCCACAGAATTTGTCTGTCCACCCTATCGAAGGCGGCAGCCATATCTATGCACGCCAGGTAGAGCTTCTGTTTTTCACAAATGGTTTTAGCCTTTAATAGGTTAAGTATAAGCAGATTTAAGCCGCAATCAACTTTTTCGACAAACCCTGCTTGCCGGGGATCACAATTTCTTGAGTGTTTGATCCATTCTTTTAGTCTCTTTAGGAAAATGCCAGCAAAAATGTTACCTATAACATCCAACAAAGATATTGGACGATAATTCTCTGGCCTGCATCTGTCTCCCTTTTTATGAATGGGGATGATTATAGCTTTTGTCCAGGTTTCCGGTATTTATTTGTTCTTGATGATTCGTTTAAACAAAGCATAGCATATGTCGGCCCACACTTCTGGGGCTTGTTTTAGTATGGCGTTTGATAGGCCATCGGGCCCTGGGGCTCGAGTACTGCTAGCTTTGTTAATTAGTGTGATAATTTCAGACTTCTCAAATGATATATTCCATGGGATCTTATCCGAGTTTACTTGAGTCTGATCTTCTTCGAGCGTATCATAGCTGTAAACTTCTTGAAAATGTTGAATCCATTTTCTTTCATGGATGGGGTTGATCTGTTCTATTCCTTGTAGAACACTTGTCTGATTCATTAGGGCCCGCATGAATTTGGCATTTTTATTGCTGGCTGCTAACAGCATTTCTTCAGAATCTCTCTGAAACAATTGGGCTCTATGAGGTTTGACCCAGTTACGATGAGCTTTTTTTAGCGTTGCCCTTTCTTCGAATGCACACTGAGTGTTCTGTTTATTTAGTGCTCTTAGTTTCGCTGCTAGCTTTGATTTTCTTTCTGCTAGTTCAGAGTTGTATTTATGTTGACAAGCAGTTTTTGGCTTTATGTTGTGACCTGGTTTTACTCTGAAGATAGACAGAAACGCTTCATATTCTACACCGATGTTCTTTGTTGATTTCCAGCAATCTATTGCTTTTTTAAGCGTCGGTGTCATTTTTGGTGCTATTCGCAATCTGTTGAGGCCATTGTTCGGCCAGTTTTTTTGATGGACCAGACCACTTTCATGTGATTTGATCGATAGTGAACACGTAAGGACAAGTATTTTGTAGTCGCTTTTTGTTGTTGGAATTATGTTCAAAGAAGAGATGGTTTTGAAGGTTTCTCGATCCACAAAGTAGTAGTCCAAGGTTGCACTTTGATTATATGAGGTCCATGTCACTGCTCCTGGTCGGTCGCCAGTCACCTTTCCGTTTACCTGCAAAAGATCCTGGCTGTTCATCTCCGCTAACCAGTTTTGCATACGCGTTACCCTCTGCTGTGTGAGACCTCTTTGTACAGCTTGAATCTTCTTTTTTGTACAGTCTTTGTTAAGATCACCGCAAATGATTATTGTGGGATTTTCGAATTCAGCTCTAAGCTCGTCGATGTGTTGAAGCACAGTTCCCATGAATTTATCACCATCCTTAGCTTTGATATTCCAATAAAGATTGATTATAATTTGAATTGCTTCTCGGATTGATGGAAACCTCTGCTGTGCTCTTGTATTATAGTTATTTGTATGAGTGGTGCGGTGGTCATGACACGGAGTATATTGCCTTTGTAGTCATTTTTTATCACAGTCAACAGTCCTGCGGAGGGTCTGCCTTTTGGTCCTTTGTATCCTTTGTTCAGGAGGCAGGTGGTCCCCCCTATAATTGGGGGCTCTAAGAGCCAGCATTCTTGAATGCATATAATGTCTGACTTCAATAGTTCTTCATTTAAATGTTCCAGCAGGTGTCGGTGCCCTCGAGTGTTCCATGACACTATTCGTAGGTTATTTGCGACATCTGGGCAGTCGGTCTAATGGATGTTTTTTGTAGCTAATGTTCCGGCGAGCCAATCCCATGGTTTATTTGTATCAATTTTTGTCACAAGTACAACTTCGCTATCGACTTAAGAGCCCACCGCCTTACTTCCGGCACTTCCTTTTATTCTTATTCTGAGTGCGGTTGGGCCTCGCAGAACGGTTGGGGAAAACCTTATTGGTTTTGCATTGAAGTCATCTGCCGGGTGGACGGCCCTTGGGATGTGGCTTGGTGTATGTTGCGAATTCTGAATCTGGTTTGTTCCCTGTTCACGATTTTTGGATTCGTCTGATTTAATGTCGAAACCGAGGGATCTGAGTGCGTCAGCAGCTAACCAGATTAGATTCGTGACTGCCTTTGAAAACAGGTGGATGCAGATTCGATCTGTTTCGTCTTCTTTAAGGAAGGCCCACTATCTTAATGTCTTTTGGCTCTATGACACGTAATTGTGGTACATTATGAAATAATTTCATGAGGTTGGATCTATTTAAGATCAGGCCATCCCTGGCTTTCAGTACTCGTGCAATTATGAGTTTGTGGCCACTCTGCCGCTCCTCTCTTTTTCCTTGGTTTTGCGGGGGCATATTGGCTTGGGGTCGATCTCTTGATCTTATTGTCTCTTTCCTTGGAGTTTCTTGTCGAGGATGATCTTTCTTTTTATGATGCTCTTGGTTTGAGTGGTCCAACATAGCTTTGAGTAGTTGTTGTTGTCTAGTTTCATTCAAGTTTTTACGTTCCAGGAAATCTTTTTTCCTGTAAAGTGCAAAATGAGGGAGATAGGACCTCTTTGATTTGATTCCTCACCCTCGCCATCCGGTTGCTGAGCTTTCTCTAGGCCTTCCTGACTAACAAGGTCTACTGAACTGTCACAATCGTGAACAGAGAGTTGCAGTAGAAGATCTTGGTCCTCACTAGTGTTGATTTCATCTTCGTCAGAATCTACAGTTATTTATTCTGTGACAAATTCTTGGTCTTCTGGTTTTTGTCCTTTTTGTGAGCTGTTTGGTTGAATACTTCACTCAGCATTGTGAAACACATCTTCAATAGGTTTCAAGTTACGAATGAAGTGACGGGTTCCTTCACATGAAGTGTGTTTTGGCAGTGGTAAATTTTTTGTCTTCTTAGTTGTTTTCCCCGAAGAAGTTTCCTGTTTTTTGGTGGATCTCACAGCAATTTGTTTAGGTCTGACTCCCGTTTCCTTTTCTCTTAATTCAATTGAGCTCTCTGTAGCAAATAAAGAAAATAGATCTTTATTTTGTTTTGATTTGGGTCGATTTTCAACGTGACCTGTCGTTGGATTTATTATCAAGGCCTGAGTGGCCGGTCGTGTGTCGGGACCAGTTTCGGAGGCATTCACCGGTCTTTCTTTGCGATTTATATTTTGTTGTCCCGTTGTGGTTGCAGCGCCACTTTTTCTAGTTGGATAGCAGTGTCCGCTATTTTATCCGTTGTTTCACAGGCTTCGTCCAAGCAGCACAGTGGATTTTCTGTGGAAGTGCTTTTTTCAGCAGTTTGGCCTTGATGCTTGTTTACGTCAGGTTTCAGAAGAGTTATGGTGTCACTGAAACAGTGGAGAAAGGCCTTCTTGTCCTCTCAAGCATCTTCCATTAGGTCGATAAGAGTTTTAAAAATGACGTGTTCCGTTTCTTTCTCTCCGACTCTCTTTTCTTTGATAGTATCAATGTAGGATTCTACATATATTAGTTTGGATTGGATTAGAGCCAGCAGAGTAGATTGGTCCTTGTAATTTTCATAAAGTACTTCATATAATTTAAGAAACAGCGCCATAGTTATTGTCATCATGGATCCAACTGCAGCCTGCATGTTAGCACAGGCTTCTGAGTTTGCTTGTAGGATTGCTGGTGCAATATTGTCGTAGGCAATTTCTTCTGACTACACTTTGTGGGAGCTTTAGTTGGAGAAAACTCATTTTCCTCATCTCAACTTTCAATTGTAGTTGGATCAATGTCTCTGTCCTTTCTTTTAGATTTTTCTGCCTGTTTCTGGGGCTGTTTTTTGATGTGGATAGAGACGAAAGGTCATTGTAGGACTATTCCTTTTAGATTGGCTGAGCGTTCGCGGATTTAGATTTTTTTTCTGGTGCCATCTTAGAGATGGATACATTTAAGTCCACTTCTCCAATACCTTGTTTGGATCTGTTTGGGTGGGAGTGGAAGTTTTTGTTGGACTGTTAAACTCCGCCATGGTCTCAGCTTCTGTGGTTGAACTGATTGGCATTTGTCCATTGCACAGATCTTGCATATTCGAGGATGCAGCTTGGCTGGAGGCTGTTCCAGCCACAGTTGGCTCTTTCTCTGGGCGAGGGGGACTGCATAAACTGTGATTTTCTGAGGGAGGACTCCTAAATTCCCTGTTCTTAAATGTCGTCTGATTCATTGCGCCTGCGACTGGTTCGCCGTTTCCAGTTGCTTTAAGTAATTTCTGGTCAGTGACTTCAAGTTCAGATGTCATTGAGCTGTGCTCCCCAGTCGAGTCTGGGACTGCTTTCAGTACAGGACCCGAGTCTTTTTTATTGCCGTGCCATCTAATTGATTTTATATCTGAAAGAGAGTTTGCTCTTACTTTACTCTTTTGAGTAGGAATTTGAGGATGAATTTTATTTGCTCTGGGACCGCCCTTTTTCGCAGCTAGTGGACTTGTTGGTGTGGTATTTTTTGACATAATTGATTTCCATGGTAGTTTCAAGCCACAATTTGTATTATGTCCATTCTGCGAAGAGTGTTGTGTGTGGTTCAGGGGGTCAGGGACCTTTTGGTGAGGGGCCAAGCTTTGAACTTTGTTGGAGATGTGCTAGTTCTGAGAGTGATCAAGGTCACTCAAAAGTTCCCCCATAGCATCCATATATGCAGTGGAATTTAAACTTCCACAAGACTCTCCATTTCCTTTGATCTGCAGAGATTGAGGGAACGTGAAGAATGCCTCTTCACACGGTACGCAAAAGGCGTCCTCTCCCTCACTCCTTGGATCGCCGGCTCCTGAGCTGGAGACTGACCCTCCCCCTTCGCCTCTAATCCCAGCAGGAGCCACATTTTCGTTGCGCAAAGTGGGAAGGATTGGTTGTGCACACACGGCCCTTTTGGCCACACCCCTGCCCTCGCTGTTCTGCGAGCGGCTGGCGTCGGCGATCAGCGGGAGGACACAAAGCCCCCCAGGCAGCGCACACGCAACTGCCACAGAACAGGAAGTCAAGGGTGAGGGCGCACCACGCGCCACAGGGCGAGGAGAGCCGTCCGTCCGCGCGGCGAATCCTGGCCGCACGCGCACCGCCCCTCCAGCCACGCCCCCACCCTCGCCCTGCAGCGGGCGGCCGGAGACGGAGACCAGTGGAGCCGGTCGAATCTCTGTAAGCAGCGAGGCCGCTGCCGGTATGGAGGGGAGCATCAAGGGGGCGGGCACTTCATGGACCATGAGGCCAGGGAGGCAGTTTGTATAACACATATCTTGTGTGTCGGGTGCTGCGGATTCCTGGTTAGAGTGAGTCACCAGCTGCTGGAGGCTTGCTTCAGGCGGGCTGTCTGGGATCACGAAGACGGCGGCCTCTGTCTCCTTATTGGGCCTGTGGCAGGGGCATGGGGGTCCATTACATAGTGGCTCACAAATGTCACATTCATTCCAGGTATTGATTTTGGCGGGCAATGTAGCGCCAGAAAGCATAGAACAGTGCTCCTCATCCACCTCCTGCAAGGCGCCAGACATTTTAGTACGGCTCCGTGTGTGGGGAGCTAGTTTCTTTGAGTGATTTGATGAAGTTTGTTTTGAGTCCATGGCGCCTTCTGCGCCCTCACTGCGAACACTCTGCTAACACTCCGCGGACGATGCGCGTCTAGAGTGTAGCTTATGTTCAGGCACCACCTCCTGGCACCACCTCCAACAATGGTAGTAGAAAAGTTACTCAGAATCCAGCAGGGTAGCTTCCAGGTCACTGGCACCAAGCACTCTGCTAACACAGAAACTACACACTCTAGATGTGCGAAGAGCGGTCCTCTACTATGTAGACAAGACCAGGCCGCTAAGAAAAACAGACCAACTGTTTGTCTCCATAGCTACAGGCAGAGAGGGAGATTGCATCTCTAAAGGTGCCATCTCGAAGTGGATAGTCAATTGTATCCAGCTATGATACTCCCTTTCTGAAAGCACTCTGCCTTTTACACCAAGGGCCCACTCTACAAGAGGCACTGGGGCCACTCTGGCTTTCATTGCAAATGTACCCCTTGACACCATTTGCAAAGCAGCTACTTGGAGCTCTATTCACACTCTTACTCCGCACTACTGCATTGACACTCATTCCAATACAGATACTCAAGTGGGACAAGCGGTTCTAAGACACCTGTTTGCACATGACCCTTCTCACATCCCACCTCCTTCTTCTAACACTGCTTGCTAATCTATGTACAGCATGTGATTTTAGCAGATTCCACAAGCCTCAGAAGGGATACATTACGCACCGTAATCGTATTTCTGATGCTTGTATCTGCTTAGATTCACATGCGCCCGCCCTTCCTCCCCTCTGAGAGAAGGCACATGGATGCTTGTAGTCTTATCTATCTGCTTGGATAATCTGTACTCACTCTACTCCTCATGCTACCTCATGTCAAAATACAATCTGAGGGTCCTACACACGTGAGGGATCATGATCATGGGTACAGTGGACGTCACACTAGGGATAGTATTACTGGCACGCCCTGTGACGATGTGTCATAATCTCTGCTTCCAAAAGATCAGGACTTGCCCGACTCCCTTACAAGCAGACCCATAACCCCGGTTCCGAGTGCCAGCCAGTCCCAATTGGGACCTTTTGGACCCTGTCCTGGCGCCAGTGGCACCAGGCTCATAAAGATGCCCAGTCCCAGCGCTGGAAGCGCCGGGCTCATAATGCTTGGGTGGACTTACCTGCAGCAGACCATGCTGCTTACTTACCTGCCAGTTGAACCCCTGATCCTCTTCTGTTTGGGACTACTTTTCCTGTTGGGTGGGGCAGGAGCCACTCCCTAGGTTCAGAACACTGGAACTCTTCTGGAAAGCAGGAACTCTTTTCTTACCTAGGCGTGGCTGTGGAAGGAGACACCTAAGCACTACAGGAGGCTATTTGAACCACACCCGATGGATGAATCTTGCTTTGTGTTATTCTGCATTCTCTGCAGCAGAACGCTCATCGTGTCTTCTGCTTCTGATCCTGGGCCTAAGGGAACAAAGGCTTACCATCCTGGAATCCAGTCTTCAGCAGCACCTGTAAAGACAAAGAAAGAACAGGTTAGCACTACGGTCTTCAGTGGCAGTGCATCTCTTACCTGGTCCATCTGCTGTCACCAACGCCTCGCGCTGCATTCCGGCATCTGAAAGACAAAGGCTTACCTACTCTTCGCATGCTCCGGAGGTCTTCGCACTGCATTCCGGCATCTGAAAGACAAAAGCTTACCAGCTGTTTGCACGCTCTGGAGGCCTTCGGCGCTGCATCCCGCAACTGAAAGACAAAAGAAGGTGCATTTAAAGACATTGGGCAACTTTATTACTCACGTGCCATTACTCCTTCCCACGCCGAATCCAGTGGGTATTCCAGCACCCTTCAGCTTCTCTAAAGCTCTGAACTTGTACCTGCAAGATAAAAGGGACAGTTAGTGCGCATCGTGAAGCAGGCTACAAGCGCTTACTTACGTGCTTCCAGGCGCTTCTATTCCTCACGCGGGTTCGATCCTCAACTCTCATCAGCCCGTCATCCGCCATCGCTGGAACCCTGCAAAACAAGAGATATCATTACAAAAGACTTTTAAGACATTTGAAGTGCCCAGAACTTACCGTTCGTGCAGTTAACGACGGACAGCAGTCCTCTGAGGTCAAGAGGCCTGCACCCTTATCCAGTGAAGAAACTGGTTACGGCACCCTGCCCCGAGGCAGATGGAGAGCTCGGCGTTCACTTACCTAAGGTGAGGGCGTTAACCTTTGGGGTTCTACAGGAGAAGAGAAAGGGAAGAGGAGAGAGGCACCCAATAACCCCAGTTCATTAATCCCATATTTTCTATCTGCAGACATCTTACTCTTCAAGTCAGACATACAGTTCACAGAGGTCCAGCCCAAAGAGCCAACCGTGTGTTACACATCACCTTTGAAGATACGGCATTCACCCAGTCAAGACCGGCGCCTCTGCGGGAATCAGGTGAGCGTTACAGAACACAAAGCCTACCGCAAAACTCCCACCCAGGCGCTATGGAATCCTCGGATACCGACCAGCTAGCCCAGTTACTTGGGGAACTAAGAGCAGAAGTGCATGCAGCCCGTCAGGAAACGAATGCTCTAAGAAGGGAACTGATTATTTCCAAGGAGCGAACAGACGATCTCGCTAGACAATTGCTACAGTCACAAGCCGGACAAACTCCGTTACCCGCATCAGGGGCAAATCTTCCTTCAACATCCTCTACGAACCCAGTGCAGATCAACCTACCTGGGAATGTACCTCTGGCTCCGCCCGAACGATTTTCTGGTGACCCAAAGAGGTTTGCAGTATTTATTAATCAGTGCCGGTTGCACTTCTTATGCCGGCCAGCAGCCTTTCCAACTGATCAAGCTAAGGTAGCTTTCGTGCTTTCGTACCTTAGTGGCAATGCGGCAGACTGGTCGATCCCTCTAGTTAATCAAGATGATCCGGTTCTCCATGATTTTCAAGCTTTTCAGCTCAGTATGGAAAAACTATTTGCAAGACATTCACAGGGGCAGGCCTTGGACAATGAGCTCCTTTCATTGCGACAGGGTAATCAAGACCTTTTGGCTTATATTGCGTCTTTCAACAGACTGATAGTGGAAACTCGATGGCCTGAGGACAAAAGGATTACGCTGTTTTATAGAGGTCTATGTGGAGAGCTCAAAGATGTGTTAGCCCAAGTAGTGAATCCCCCGCAAGACTGTTCGGACTATATTGACTTAGTCGTTCAAATTGACCACAGACTGCAGAACAGGAAGGCCGATCGTTCCAAGTTTGATGCTCGAGTATTTTCCAAACCACCAACTCCTACCAAAGGAGTAGACTCCGGGGAACCCATGCAAATAGGGGGCCTGAAAGGACCACTAACACAAAAGGAGCGGGAAAGGAGAAAACAGCTGCAATTATGCCTCTATTGCGGAAACTCGGGGCACTTTCTTCGAGACTGTCCGGTGAAACCAGCCAAGAAGGCAGTAGGAGCTGCAGTTACCAGGGTCACAAACTCTGAGCAGGGAAACGACCTCGCCCGACAAGAATAGAGGTCCTCTTGCCGAGCGTTAAAACCAGTTCAGTGACCTCGCATTTCGTGATACCTATGGTCCTCATTAGCCCTGAACATCCGGATCGATTACATGCGATTGAAGCTTACGTCGACAGCGGTGCCATCGGCAATTATGTGGATCATGAAATGGTTTTGAGGATGAATCTGACTCTTTGTCCAAAGGCTGTAAAGGACGTCATTACTACGGTGGATGGTACGGAGATAGCCTCCGGACCAGTAACGCATACCACCCAAGAAGTGACGCTAGTAAGTCAAGATGGACACCATGAGAAGATCGTGTTCGATGTGATCAAGGCCCCTCAGTTCCAGATTATTCTAGGAATTCCTTGGTTAGAGAAGCACAATCCTCAGATCGATTGGCGAGCAAGAACGGTTCAGTTTCCAGAATGTGTCTCTACTTGTCACCCTCGACCTGGTGTTGCACTGGCAGCAATTTCCTCGGAGGCTCCCCAGTTACCTCCTGAATACCTAGAATTCCAAGATGTTTTCCGGAAGGATCAGGCTAACTCTCTACCTCCTCATAGGTCTTATGACTGCCAGATAGACCTGATACCTGGATCTACTCCTCCTTGTAGTAGAATTTATGCCCTCACCGAGCCTGAGAATCTTCACCTCCGACAATACCTGGATCAATACCTAGCGAATGGGTTTATTCGTCCTTCCAAGTCCCCTGCTTCCTCAGCTTTGTTCTTCGTTCCAAAAAAAGAAGGGGACCTTAGAACTTGTATAGATTATCGCGCCCTGAACCAGATCACCGTTAAGAATAGATATCCGTTAGCTTTGATCCCTGAACTCCTGGACCAAGTCAGAAAAGCATGCATATATACAAAGCTGGATCTTAGAGGAGCCTACCACTTGGTACGAGTAAAAGAGGGCGATGAATGGAAGACGGCCTTCTGCACCAAGTATGGGCTATTTGAATATCAGGTCATGCCCTTCGGACTTTGCAATGCCCCGGCCGCCTTTCAATATTTTATGAACGATGTCCTCAGAGAGCTCATAGATGTGTGTGTTGTTGTTTACATTGACGACATCCTCGTTTATTCTTCATCGGAAACTGAACATCGGAAACACGTGAAAATGGTCCTCGAGAGATTGCGTCAACACAAACTTTTCGCTAAGTTGGAAAAATGTGTTTTCAACGTGACTGAAGTTGAATTCTTGGGATTCATATTATCACCTAGCGGAGTGCGTATGGATTCAAAGAAGGTCGATGCAATTCTCAAATGGCCATCGCCATCCTCCGTAAAAGGTGTTCAAAGCATGTTAGGCTTCGCTAACTTTTACCGCAGGTTTATTCCCGAATTCTCTCGAATAGTCCAGCCCATCACCGCCTTGTTAAAGAAAAACAAACGTTTTGAATGGTCTACCGAGGCGGAACAAGCTTTCCAGAATTTGAAGACTAGATTTATCTCTGCACCGATCTTAAAACATCCTCGCCCAGAACGCCCCTACATCGTTGAAACTGATGCTTCGAGCCTTGCCATGGGGGCAGTTCTATCACAAAAGGACCCAGTAACCAATCAGTTGCATCCCGTGGCATTTTGGTCCCGCAAATTCTCGCCTCCTGAAATCAATTACACTATTACTGATAAGGAACTTCTAGCTATCAAGTCCGCCTTTAAGGCTTGGCGGCATTATCTTCTGGGGGCCCGACACACCGTTACTGTGATTACAGATCACCGAAACCTGCAATATTTGAAATCCGCAAAAGCTCAATCCTCTAGGCAACTCCGTTGGGCACTATTCTTTGCCGAGTTTGACTTCATAATTACCTATCGACCTGGTACAAAAAACGGTAAAGCTGATGCCCTTTCTCGGATGGGAGTGGAAGAACATTTGATCAATCCTAAACCTGTACCTATCATTCCCGAACAAAGAATTCTAGGTGTAATCGCCACACAATCCATAGAGGAAGTTAAGGATAAAGCTAGGCTACTGGTAACTCCAGCAGACATACAGAATTGGCATCTGCAGGGAAAGGACTTTACGGTGAAGGACAACCTATTATATTTCCAAGAACGGTTATACCTGCCCAGCACAGATTTACAGAAAAAGGTAATCTCTTGTTATCACGATTCTTTAATGGAAGGACATCCCGGTATGACCAAGACCTCGGAAAAGATCAAGCGCTACTTCTGGTGGCCGTCTTGGAAAAAAGATATCAGAGACTTTATAATGTCCTGTGGAGTATGCGCCCAAAACAAGAGTCAAAAGGAAAAACCAGCCGGCCTCTTACGCCCTATTGACATCCCGCCTCGCCCTTGGCATACGCTTTCTATGGACTTCATCACCGATCTACCTCCATGCTCCGGATACAATACGATCCTAGTAATCGTGGACCTATTCTCCAAGATGGCGCATTTCATTCCACTCAAAGGCTTACCAACAGCAGCAACTCTGGCCCGAGAATTTCTCGAAAACATCGTCCGACTGCACGGTTTTCCTTCAGTTCTAATTTCGGATCGAGGTAGTCAATTTATTTCTCATTTTTGGCGAAGTTGCTGTCGGTCGGCTCAAATTGATGTGAGACTTTCGACCAGCGACCAGCCACCACCCTCAAACCGACGGACAAACCGAGAGGACCAATCAAACTCTGGAACAGTATTTGCGCTGCATGCTACAACAAACTGAAAAAACTTGGAAAGATATCCTTTGGATAGCCGAATATGCCTACAATAACTCTGTCCACTCGGGAACTGGGAAGACCCCGTTTTTTCTTTTATACGGTAGTCACCCTCGAACCTCGGAGTTGGATCCACTCCAAGATCTTGGAACACCAGCAGTAGACCACCTGCATTCTACAATCACCCAAGCCTTTAAGGAAGCCGTTTCTCACCTTCAAAGGGCTAAAGAACAATACAAGAAAGGAGCAGACCAACATCGGAAGGAAGCCCCCCAATATCAAGTAGGAGATCAAGTCTGGTTATCCACCAAATATCTACCTCTAAAAGGGCCACGCACATTCAACCCAAGATACCTTGGTCCCTATTCCATCACTACCATAGTAAATCCAGTAGCGGTCAAGTTGGACTTGCCCCCTCACATGAAGATACATCCGGTCTTCCACGTCTCTCTATTAAAACCCGTGCAACCTCAAACCCGACTAACTACATCTCCAAAACCTATTCTAGTTGATGGAGAACTCGAGTTTGAAGTCAAAAGCATCCTGGATTCCAAGATCTCCAAATCTAAACTATTTTACCTGATTGACTGGAAAGGCTACGGTCCCCAAGAAAGATCCTGGGAACCTGCAGAATATGTCCACGCGCCTCGTCTAATCAAAAGATTTCATCGAACATTTCCTAACAAGCCCAAACCCCCGGAGAAGCCCGGTTTGGGAGGGGCCTTGAGGGGGGGTACTGTCATGATCTCTGCTTCCAAAAGATCAGGACTTGCCCGACTCCCTTGGAAGCAGACCCATAACCCCGGTTCCGAGTGCCAGCCAGTCCCAATTGGGACCTTTTGGACCCTGTCCTGGCGCCAGTGGCACCAGGCTCATAAAGATGCCCAGTCCCAGCGCTGGAAGCGCCGGGCTCATAATGCTTGGGTGGACTTACCTGCAGCAGACCATGCTGCTTACTTACCTGCCAGTTGAACCCCTGATCCTCTTCTGTTTGGGACTACTTTTCCTGTTGGGTGGGGCAGGAGCCACTCCCTAGGTTCAGAACACTGGAACTCTTCTGGAAAGCAGGAACTCTTTTCTTACCTAGGCGTGGCTGTGGAAGGAGACACCTAAGCACTACAGGAGGCTATTTGAACCACACCCGATGGATGAATCTTGCTTTGTGTTATTCTGCATTCTCTGCAGCAGAACGCTCATCGTGTCTTCTGCTTCTGATCCTGGGCCTAAGGGAACAAAGGCTTACCATCCTAGAATCCAGTCTTCAGCAGCACCTGTAAAGACAAAGAAAGAACAGGTTAGCACTACGGTCTTCAGTGGCAGCGCATCTCTTACCTGGTCCATCGGCTGTCACCAACGCCTCGCGCTGCATTCCGGCATCTGAAAGACAAAGGCTTACCTACTCTTCGCATGCTCCGGAGGTCTTCGCACTGCATTCCGGCATCTGAAAGACAAAAGCTTACCTACTCTTCGCATGCTCCGGAGGTCTTCGCACTGCATCCCGCAACTGAAAGACAAAAGAAGGTGCGTTTAAAGACATTGGGCAACTTTATTACTCACGTGCCATTACTCCTTCCCACGCCGAATCCAGTGGGTATTCCAGCACCCTTCAGCTTCTCTAAAGCTCCGAACTTGTACCTGCAAGATAAAAGGGACAGTTGGTGCGCATCGTGAAGCAGGCTACAAGCGCTTACTTACGTGCTTCCAGGCGCTTCTATTCCTCACGCGGGTTCGATCCTCAACTCTCATCAGCCCGCCATCCGCCATCGCCGGAACCCTGCAAAACAAGAGATATCATTACAAAAGACTTTTAAGACATTTGAAGTGCCCAGAACTTACCGTTCGTGCAGTTAACGACGGACAGCAGTCCTCTGCGGTCAAGAGGCCTGCACCCTTATCCAGTGAAGAAACTGGTTACGGCACCCTGCCCCGAGGCAGATGGAGAGCTCGGCGTTCACTTACCTAAGGTGAGGGCGTTAACCTTTGGGGTTCTACAGGAGAAGAGAAAGGGAAGAGGAGAGAGGCACCCAATAACCCCAGTTCATTAATCCCATATTTTCTATCTGCAGACATCTTACACTTCAAGTCAGACATACAGTGCACAGAGGTCCAGCCCAAAGAGCCAACCGTGTGTTACACATCACCTTTGAAGATACGGCATTCACCCAGTCAAGACCGGCGCCTCTGCGGGAATCAGGTGAGCGTTACACGATGCCCATTTTCGGGTTTAGAAAAACAAACTGTAATACTCCGCAGCATCCAATAGATGTCGGCCTATGCACAGCATGTGAATCTAAGCAGATACAAGCATCAGAAATAAGAATAAGGTGAGTAATGTATCCCATATTTGTGAAAGTTTGTATGTTTGGGGTTGGCTCCAGCCCCAAAACAGTTGGTGGGCTGAAACTTTGGTCCAAGGGCATACCAGTCTGGGGTGTAATGGCGATAGTGACATTTTACCAACCCCACCCATTCGCCCTGCACAGGGTGGGGTCTGGCCATTTGCCATCAGTCTAGGCGATTTCAGGAGATTGCCAATTTTGTGTTTGTTGGCTCCAGCCCCACAACAGTTGGTGGGCTGAATTTTCGGCCCAAAGTCGGCATGTACTGGCAATAGTGAAATCTGACCAACCCCATCCATTTGCCCTGCACAGTGGTGGAGTGGGGTCCGGCCCTGTGTAATCAGTATATGCGATTTCGGGACATTGGCAATTCTGCTTTTTTTTTGTTTTTTTTCCCCCCAAAAAATTGGCAGTTAGGACACAATATAACAAACACAGGGCTATAGCAGACCCCCACGTGCAGGTCCGCTACAGACTCTGGCAACGCCGGGGAGTATGACTCATAGGGGAGATTTGTAATTTCTGCAGAAGGCACCATTAATATTGTACTATAAGTGAGTCAACTATGTTGCATATTTTCTGTCAAATGTATTAGTCACCTTTCCCACTTTCCCAAGGATACATTTATATTGGCAACAGCACAACTCACCATATCAAATGTTCATCCGGTGGTAAACTGGCAACGTTTGCAAATAAGTGGTCAGTTAAATACACAGTCGTTTACAATACTGAAAATTTCTAGGGAGTCCTGATATTTGTCTTTCCCAGATGAGCGTATATACAACGAAAATGAGTCTGATTACCCCTCCCTTTGTCCGTTTGATTGGGTTTGTTCACCGCTGATTAACCATTATACGTTTTGGCTTTTCACATTATATCCACATACAATTTACTTACTAAAATTGTTTATTCAATACTTTGAAACACAAATAAAAACAATTCATAAAAAACATAGATATTCAACTTTGTCTATACGAAATATGAGTTTATCAAGGTGGGGTTAGTACGTGACTTAGGTCCTTACAACGTGTGCAAGACTGCTCCAAAAGTCATCATATAGGACAATAAATAACTGAAATAAACAGTTATGTTTTTCACAACATACTATTTATTTTTTGATAGTTAATGTTGGAAATCAAAACCTCATATGTAAATCACAGAAGCAAATGTTTTATGTATGGAGAACCTTCAAATATGGACTCCAGATAAATGAGACACTTCGGTTGGGCTTCATAGATAGTCTACAAATGTTTCAGCCTTTTTTTCTATTAGGCGTTATCTCGAAACACCTTTTTTGTATTTTTGTTCTGCCTTCTTCAGGACAAATAGATTTCTTTATTTTTAAGACTCAATTACTGGTCCCCCTTGGATAGCTGTGTCTTTCACACTATAAAATACACAAACATAATAATGTAATTAAAAACCAAAAACAAACAATATTGTGTGTAGTCTTTTTTGGTATGTTATCTAGTGGTGGTGAACACTAACCTGATTAACAAATACATTCTGACTTGAGCATCTCTGTCAAGACTGGTTTCTTCCATCTTGACTGTGCAGATGTCTTCTTAATATTATGTGCCGATAATGAGACCATGTTCTTTTACTGCCATGTCTATACTTCATATGTATCTAATTTTTAAAAAAAAGAATGCGTTTTTTTTTAATACTAACCTGATATTACCACTGTTTTTTCTTTTCTGTCTTCTTGTACTGCACATCTAAAGGCACAGGTATGCATTTATTAGCAATATCGTTATTGCACGGCAGTTGCAATTGAGCCGTTTATCTTGATGAACTCTCTACATTTAATTTCATCATGCGTACCTCACGTGTATAAGATTACATTTGTATCGAGAGCCCACATGCATTTGCGTGAACGAGGCATATACCACGTGTTTGCGTTGTATCTACTGCACCACATTTTTCATTCTTAACTTCGTGTCTTAACATTTGCCCCAGATCACAGCAATTTATACATGGATCATTTAGAAAAACATTCCATTTATCACAAAGACAACCCTCATAAACGCAATATAAACAGCTTGTATTGTTACATAGACTGTGTTTATGATCAGCAAGGGATCACTATCGAAATTGGCATGCTTTCTGACTTGGCTTAATGATCAAAACAAACATATCAACTTCACCATAAGTCATGATCTAGAGATCTTAAAAACGGAGCAAGGCATCCTAGAGGCAACACTGTTTAAGAAACCGACGGATAAAAATATGCTTCGAAGGGATTGTGTCCTCCGACGTATTCCTTATCTTGATAGAACACTTCGAGCTTGCTGGCCTCGGAAAATGTTTTTAGTGCAGGGCGCTGCGCGTCGACGTCCCTCGACACCCTCCGTATGGGCGCCGACATCATCCTGCGTATAAATAGACTTGCGCAGCGTCCGTTGCTCAGTTCCGTTTTTCCGCGCAGCATGTTGCTCAGTTCGTTAGTCAAAGTATATTACTTATTCCTCGAGTATATCTTACTCGTTTCAATGGCTTCCTCATCTGAACCATCGACATCACGGTCCGGCTTCAAAAAGTGTCGAGATTGTGGAAAGAAAATGTCGTTGACGGATCCTCACAGGATCTGTTTGTGGTGCCTGGGATCGGAGCACCATTGTTCAGAATGCGAGGACTGCATGTCCATGACGGCGAAAGCCTTGAAGGAGCGTAAGGGGAAGCTCGAAAGAGGTAAGACTCTTAAAAATTTGACTCCTTTGAAAGTTTCCTCGGCAGAGTCGAGACATTCGTCTCCTCGCCGTCACGATAAACATTCTCGTTCGAGTTCTCGAAGCAGTTCCCATCACTCTTCGAGATCCAAACATTCAAAAAAAAGAGGCGTTGAAGATCTCCCTCTTCTTCCTCTTCTTCTGTTTCCCCTGAAAGGGTCACCTGCCCCACAAAACATAGCTCTCCAGCCAAGTGGGAGGAATTCCGTAACAAGATGCTTAGCGTCTTCGAGAAAGCGGCCTTCACCCCCCTCGGAGACGACTAAAGGTGATACCCTGGGTGAAAGACCCAAAAAGTCGAAACGCCGCGAGTCGTTGCACCCGGCGAAAGAAACTACTCGAGAGCGTCCCGAACACTCGAGAAAAGGCAGTATGACTGCGTCATCGACGTCTTCGTCGAAGGCCCCTTCGACTCATAAATCTGCATCAACGCCATTATCGAAGGGCCCATCGACGCATAGATCTGTCGAATCGACGCCGTCCCGACGACGATGTTGACGCTGATAAAGGAGAAACCTACGACTGTCACTACCTCGCATTCAATAGTCATACCGAGGGCTCCTATCATGACCTCGAGAATGTCATCGATAACCTCGACTACTCAGAGTAGGATTCCGATCCTCTCGAGTTAATCGAGGTTGCTTCATACCTTTTCAACACCCTTTTCGGTTTCTTCGAAGCCTTTGACTTCCGTGTCAACGACGGCAACGTTTTCTCAACCGGTTACCACAAGCTTAGCCCCTTCTGCTTTAGAAATGGGTTTTAAGACTTTTCCAAGATCAGATTATTTCAATGCCTTGTCCTCCATTTATGAAGAAGGTGAGGATTCTGATCAGGAAAGACCTTTTGGGTTGCAGAGAACTACAACACCTGTACCAGAGGAATTTATCTCTGAAGAAAATAGGTTCAAGGACCTGCAAGTTTCCTTGCATGATGCAAGTGGGTTGGATACTTCCCCAGAAGTAGAATTTGCCAAACCAGACCCAGGGGAACATGCTGAGACCCCTTATAGAACTTTAATGGCCAGAATAATGGAATTCATGGGTTGGTCTACACCTTTACCTACTTTTCAACAACATGATCTTACAGACATCTTGATTAAAGGCCCACAGGAAGATCCTGTGGTTCCATTCCATACTGCATTGCAGAGGAAAATATCGACCAACTGGGAAACTCCTGAGGTTATCGCAGCAGTTAACAAGAAACTGCAGTTAACAAGAAAATATCTGCCAAATATAGGTTATCTGCTTCTGACCCGGAATATTTGTCAAAACATCCAACTCCAGAGAGTCTGGTTGTTCAAGCAGCAACTTCATCGAACAGTAGATCTGCATACCCTACTGTTCCACAAGACAGGGATGATAAGAGATTTGACGCTATGTCAAAAAAGCTCTTTTCTGCGTGTAGCATGGCACTTAAATCCATTAATGCTACTTGTACGCTTGCAAGATTCAGCCATACACTTTGTGAGTGTGCTTCATCAGCGGCTGACTGCCTCCCAGAAGGAGAAGAAAGGGAAGCTTTTCTGAACATCATTAAAGATGGTAACGACGCAATGTGCGAATCCCTTCAAACTGGCATTGATTCTGCTGACAGTATCAGCAGGGCCATGGCGGCAAGTACTACAATTCGCAGATTTGCATTTTGCGAAAGTCTGGTTTTGCTCCAGATGTACAGGCCAGGCTTATCAATATGCCCTTTGACGGCTCTTCTTTATTTGGTAAAAAGGCTGATGACAGTCTAGAGAAGTTACAAACATCTAAGGCAGCAGCAAAATCCCTTGGAGCTGCAATCCGTCAAACTCCCTATCGCCCCTCAGGAACCTCTTGGAGAGGTAGGACCTTTTGTTTCTATTCCGCATTCGGAAGAAGCAGGGGACAGCCGGCTCAAAGAGGCCAAAAGAAATTTACCCGAGGTGGACGGGTTAAAAGTACAAAAGCCGCAGCAGCAGCATTTGCCTCTTTACCCTCCGCATCTGCATCAGCCGCTTCTAAACCGCTCTGAGGACTCTCCTCACAAAACATGGGTAGGGGGCAGGTTAACTCAACATCTGACGGAATGGCAGGCTATTACGTCAGATGCTTGGGCATTGGAGACAGTTGCCCAAGGTTACAGCCTGCCTTTTCTACGCACCCCTCAGTCATTCACCGGGGAACAACTCTTTGAAGTTTCCAGACCCGCTCCTTTTGCAGAAGATTCTAGACCTGCTGGAGAAAGGTGCCATAGAACCGGTACCTGTAGCGGAGAGGAACAAGGGTTGGTATTCGCGATACTTCTTGATACCGAAGAAGGACGGAGGACTGAAGAGAATTGAACAAATTCCTCAGGAAAGACAAGTTCAAGATGGTAACACTCTCTCAGATCCTTCAGGCCCTCCAGCTTCAGGACTGGCTGGTATCTCTAGACCTTCAGGATGCTTATTTCCATGTGCCAATCCATCTCAAACACAGGAAATACCTGAGGTTCGCAATTGGCAACTCTCACTATCAATTTTGAGTACTGCCATTTGGGCTGACCTCTGCCCGAGGGTCTTCACCAAGCTAATGTCGGTAGTGGCTGCAAGTCTAAGGAGGGAAGGGATCCACGTCTACCCCTACCTAGATAATTGGTTGACCAGAGCAGAATCTTCGGAACAAGCTCAGATCCAACTAGATTATGTCTGCCACTTCCTTCACAAACTGGGCTTCTCCCTCAATTTAAAGAAGTCACAGATGATACCATCACAGAGACTACAGTTCATTGGAGCGGTCCTGGACACTTCCCTGTGGAAGGCCTCGCCACCAGAGGTGAGGGCTCAAGATATTCTGCAGATGGTCACCAAGTTTCAAAATGCCCAACGTCTCCCAGCCTTCGACTTTTTGAGGTTGCTAGGCCTCATGGCATCCTGCATTTTCCTTGTGCCAGAGGCTCGCCTGAGAATGAGATCTCTCCAGTGGGCACTAAGAACTCAGTGGTTCCAATTCTTAAGGAGAATGACGGATCTCCTTCAGGCTCCAGACAAGGTGGCTCGAGACCTTCAGTGGTGGGCCTGTCAGGAGAACGTTCTGAAAGGAGAACTGTTTTGGCAACCATGTCCGGAGATAACAGTAGTCACGGATGCCTCACTCACGGGGTGGGGAGCCCATGCCAACGACTTGACCATCAGCGGTCGTTGGTCTCCATCGGAGTCCAGAGTACATATCAACCTGTTAGAGCTGAGAGCAATCAGACTAGCGCTGAAGGATTTTCTGCCATCTGGACAAGGGAAAAATTTCCTGATAATGACGGACAACAGAGTGGCCATGCACTCCCTCAACAAAAGAGGAGGCGTAGGATCACTGCCACTGTGCAGAGGGGCGATGCAGCTCTGGTTTTGGGCAATCCAAGAAGGAATCTCTCTATCGGCAGTTCACTTAGCCGGAGAGAAGAACTTGACAGCGGAAGCTCTGAGCAGGCAGAGCACAGACTCTCACGAGTGGGAGATAGTTCAGGAAGTCCCTCAAGAGATCTTCGCCCTTTGGGGAACCCATCAAGTGGATCTGTTCGCCACCAGTATCCACAGGAAGTGCGATCAGTTTTGTTCAAGGGAATTTCCCCCGAGAGGAGCTCTAGGGGACACGTTCGTAGTGGACTGGGAGTTTCCACTTCAGTATGCGTTTCCTCCAGTCCCTGTCATTCCTCAAATGATCAGGAGGCTGAGAAGATTCCGGAAGACTATGATCCTAATTGCCCAAGACTGGGCCAGGAGAACGTGGTACGTTCTGGACATGTCCATCTGCCCTCCAATTCGTCTTCCACACAAGGAGGATCTTCTCTAACAGAAGGGAGGTCAGGTTCTCCATCCAGACATCAGAACCCTCAACCTTCACGCTTGGTTTCTGAAAGGTTGAGATACAAGGATTGGGACCTCCCAGATGATGTCATGGGTGTTGCTTTCAGCCAGAAGGCCAGCAACAAAGACTTTATACCGCTGCCGTTGGAACAAATTCTGCAGCTGGTGTAGGGGAAAGAATATTGACCCCTTTTCATGTGGTACACCAACGGCGCTATGCTTTCTACTCTATTTGGCGAATTCAGGTCTTTAAGTTGGTACAATCAAGGGCTACCTTGCAGCGCTATCGATCTTCAAGCGCACTGCAGAGGAGCCATCATATTTCAAATTACCATTAGTAATACAATTTCTGAAGGGATTAACTAATGTCTATCCCCCAAGACCATTCCAAGTTCCGTTCCCTTATGTGACTTAAATTTAGTCTTGAATTTCTTAATGGGTACTCCTTTTGAACCACTCCACTCTTGTTTGTTAAGATTTCTCACCCTTAAAACTGTCTTATTAGTGGCTTTGACATCTGCCAGGAGGGTGAGCGAATTACAAGTCCTATCTTGCAAACCCCCTCATACAATTTTTCACAAGGACAAAGGTGTCCTGCAAGTGAAGCCTAATTTCCTCCCAAAGGTGGTTTCTGAATTCCACATCACTCAGAAAATAACCTTACCCTCATTCTATCCTGCTCCCCATCCAGGGAAAGAGGAAGAGAGGCTAAATAGGCTGGATCCAAGGCGAGCCTTGAGTTTTTATATCAGCAGACTGGCTAGGATCAGGCAAGCAGACCAACTGTTCATAGCTTACACAGGGCACAAATTAGGATTGCCAATCACAAAACAGACCATCTCCAGATGGATTATTTTAGCCATTCTAGAATGTTACAAATTGGCAGGGAAAGAGCCCCCTCAAAATCTTAGGGCTCATTCAACCAGGGGTATCGCAGCCTCTTCGGCCCTCCAGAGAGGGGTACCGATTCGAGACATATGTGCGGCTGCCACATGGTCGTCCGCACATACCTTTACAAAATTCTACAATCTGGATTCCTCCTCTAGTCAAGAGACTAGATTTGGCAAAGCTGTGTTACACTCTGTTCACTCTTAAAAGGGAATATGACAATTTTACTCCCACCTCCATTTACACACCACTGCTATGGGCGTCTATCAAGATAAGGAATACGTCAGAGGACACAATCCCTTGTGCCACTGGGGCTGCACCCGCAGGGGGACGGGGGGCACAGGGGGGAGCGCCGGTATTGTGGCAGGATTCCTTAAGGCTGATTTCATGCTCCGCAGCCACTGCCAGGAGAAGGGGAGTCCTCAGGGTCCCTGGTGGGACTGCCGGTCCACCCCCACCTCGTTCCGGGCCATTTATGGGAGGAGAGGCTGCTTGCCCACTGAGATGCGGAATGGGTCCAGAGTCCTTTGCTGAGGCACCGCCAGCGGGTAAGTGAGAGGCTGAGCAGGAGCCTGTGCCCCCATCTGAGGCTGCTGAGCGTTGGTCTCCGGCTGGTCACAGGAATGCTGGTTTTGGCTTGGATTAGCCAGGGCCGGGAGGTAGGACAGCTTCGAGGGGGTATCAGAGGGTCCAGGCACCCGGAACCGCTGCTAATTATGCTGCCTAACTGGGTGGTAGTGTTAGTCGCACCGGCATACACAGGTCACTCTTCATACGGGCCTCAAGGGATTTAGTTCCGAGACGTACCCGCCATTTTGTGTGGTCGGCAGGTTGCAGAGCTCGCCTCGAGGGCCCCGGTGCACACCACGGGTCCGATTTCCGTGATCATAACCTAGGCCATAATGCGCCGCATCTGCTCTGCCGCCTGAATCACCTCTGAGAATTCGGTAAAACTTGCTCTCACCGGGTCATAATCTGTTGGGCGTGTGGACACAGCCGAGTGCTCTCACAGAGCCTGACCGACTGTCATGGCGCCTACCCACGCCCCCCTCATTTTTCATTAACTTCGTGTCTTTTTGTATGTGTGAAAACAGGCACCATGTTTGAATCTTACCACAAGGATTTCATGATATGTGAACACCGAAACATATGCCATGTGTTATCTACCGAGCGATCTTATTTTGTTGCATTCATTTTATATGTCGAAGATCCACCCTCTTCTTTTGGCCTGATAGTGGAAGAAGCTTGGGAAAAACTAAAACATGGAAAAACCTGATAGGAAAAGCATACAAGTTACAGCTCTGACTAGTTTGCGACTTTTGTATGTTTCTTCTCATACATCAGATCGTTATAAATAAACTGACCTAATGCTGCATCTTCTTGCTTTATTTGGGCATATATTTTCTATTCCATCTGACAGTGCAGTGTTGGAATGAGGTCATAGTTTGCATTGATACAGAAAAAGCATGCTTCACACAGCAGGAGTTTATTTTGTATGTGTTTTTGGTATAACGCATATCATCATAGTAAAGGGGTGTATTTTATGTCTCTGCATCATGCTGCGTCTTCCCGTATTACTTGGGCATTTGTTTTATATTCCATCTAGCAGTGCATTGCTGAAAAGATGTCATGTTTTTACAGTTACATAAACAGATTCCGCTTAACGGAAGAGTTTAAATCATTTTTTACTGTACCTAGATTATAAATCCAGTGTTCACATTTTTTGACCGCAAGACCTCGGTTGCCACCTCTTATTGGTGTTTTCTTTACTTGAATAACGAACCAAAAAGATATCTTTGGGTTTGTGTTTATGCTGTATAAAATGTGCCTCTAAAGGTTTGTTTTCCCCTTTATTTTTGACACACAATCTGTCATTTAGCTTTGCCAATATAAATTAAATTACAAGGACAGTTGATGCCATAAATTGCCCATTGGGTCATACAGTTTGTAAAACTGTCTAGTTGCCACTCTTTAGCTTTCAGCTCTATTGATTTTATATCTTTTGTTAGTGGGCAAACTGAGCATTTCCCACACCTGAAATGGCCTACAACCGATGGGAGCTCCCATAGAGTTGATTGTCTTGTTTGAGTATCTTTGCTCGGATAAGTATGTACCGATGTGTCCTTCACATTTTTTTGCCATTGAAGGCAAATCTTGGGGGTGCCGGATCAAAGTCTGGTGTTTTTTGCCAGTTTTTCAGGATAACTTTTCTTAAGCCATTACTTATAGGGCTAAAAGTTGTGACCCATCATTTTTTCTAAATTTGTCTTTTTTGAAGGATTTAAACGTGTCTCTGTTTGCATGTTGTGCCCTCTTGTATGCGGTTTGCACAACCTTTGATGGATACCCTCGATTTTTAAGCCTTGATTTTAAGGCTTTACTATGTTGTCCAAAATCATTAGGCTGTGAGCAATTTCTGTGTATCCTGAGAAATCGGCCTATTGGTAGGCTGTCCCTTAAGCTTAGTGGGTGGAAGCTGTTTTATTGGAGTAGAACAAGTTACTTCTTACCTGGTAACGTTCTTTCGATGGGATGTTCCTCCGACGTATTCCTTATCACCCCTCCCATCCATCCCATCAGTAAAACTTCCCTTGTGGTTGCAGCTTACGCTCCTTCAAAGTCAATAACCAATTCATGAACAGATAATTCCAAGCTACAAAACGGAACTGAGCAACGGACGCTGCGCCAGTCTATTTATACGCAGGATGACGTCGGCGCCGATACAGAGGCTGTCGAGGGACACCGACTCGAGGGACGTCGGCACGCAGCGCCCTCTACTGAAAAAAATTTCCGAGGCCAGCAAGCTGGAAGTGATCTATCAAGATAAGGACAAGGAGGCCCGGACAACCACTCGTACCTGTGAAACAGGGGCCGCCTGAGCAAGCCTGCACACCCCTGCAAGCACAAGGAAGAAGCAGGGAATCAGGTGGGGGTGGACCGGCAATTGCATCCGGGACCCCGAGGACTCGCCCCCTCCTGGCAAAGGCTGCAAAGCGCTAAATCTCCCCTAAGGAACCCCACTTCTGCACCAGCGCTCCTCCCCCCTTCCAGCGGGTGCAACCCCTGCGGTAGGCCAAGGAGGCCCAGACAACCACTCGTACCTGCGAAACAGGTGAGCAAGCTTGTAGGCTCTCACAAGTGCAAGTGCAAGGAAGAAGAAGCAGAGAACCAGGTACGGCGGCACTTGCCGTTCCCTCAACAGCTCGCCGATTAGTACTGGGGTGGCCCTCCTCCCCCCAGTCTCAGTCCGGCTGTGTAACCGTGTACCCGACTGCAGAGGAGCCAACCCTCCCCCACAAGAACTACACCCCCCAGGCCTCTCCAGGGGGGGCACTCTAACTACAGCTGAGATCCCCTGGGGCCACAGGAGCTCCCCCGCCAAGGCCGAATCCGCGCTCTCCTTGAGCACCATATTGACTCTGTAAAACGGAGGAGACCCGACCCACTCCACCAACTGGGATCACTCGGAAGGGGTTTGGGGGGCTGACGGCCGTTGCATTCCCCTGGAGGTGCCTACTTCGCTGTGGAGTCGGGAGACTCCGCCAGACTCACTCCCTTACAATCTTCATCTGGCGCCAGAAGCCAAACGCAGCTTTGGCCTAAACTTTTGCAGACACAGTCTACGAGACCTACGAAAGGCTTATAAGAGAAGGGAAACTTGGAGTCCCACTCCATTGGTCCAACTCAGCTTACTTACATCATGAGTTTTCCCCAGGGGCACAGCCATAACTCGCTACACAAAATGTCTAGAGCCCTTAAACCGACAAAGCAGACTGACATCACCACTCTATCAGCCACCATGGCGGAGAAACCAAACAGAGGAGAACGCAACCAAGACACAACCCCGAGCCTGCATTCTGAACCCAGCCCTGAACATCTGGTGCAAACTGTCACGAAAGGTGACCTCCAAGACCTACTAGCCGCCATCACCAAGGAATACCAAAGAGGGACCGAAGAATTAAAAGGCAAGATCTCGACCTTAGAGAAGCAGGCGGGGGAAATTGAGATGAGAATAGAAGAGATTGAAACCACCCTGTTCGAACCAAATTTTGAAATCGGGGAGGGGGCAGACAGACTGGCTGTACTCAAAGCCAGATGTGAGGCCCTGAAGCTCAAACAAGAAGATGCAGAAAACAGACCCAGGTGCAATAATATATGCCTGCGAGGAATTCCCACCACCATCTGGGGGGCCTACGTCAATGAGCTCTTCACATTCATCCTAACCCTGCCGGACGGTGCCGCACTAGAACTTGACAGGGTCCACAGAGCAAAGCTAAGCACAGCCTCCCCACCAGACGTCCTAGCTCGGATCCATTTCTACAAAGTCAAAGAAGAGATTATGCACAAGGCCAGAGGTTCAGCCCGCATACACTTCCAGACGCCACAATATTCCTGTACCAGGCCCTCGCAGGAATCACCCTTGCAAAGAGAAAAGCCCTAAAACCACTGAGCTCTATGGCCTCCTGCAACCTTACAACATACACTAAACGAATGGCTCTACAACTGAAGAGGGAACACTAAAATCGCAGAAAACCCTGCAGGCGCCTTTCCCCACAACAACTCCAAGAGGAGTCCTCGCTCACTTTGGCATTCAAGAGGCCTTGGAAACTTGCATACCCCGAGACACAGCCCGAGTCCACTTCACTGGAAAATTAAGAGTCACTGTTGCCTCCATTCAAGTTGGAGCATTGGTCCAGCCGCCTGCCCCGTTGGCTGAAGGCTGGTCCGGAAGCTTGTTATTCTTTGGGGGGGGAGACGTGGGGGGAATGGACTGGAGGGAAGCGGGGAAATCCGGAAGAGGCGAAACGCAGCAGAGGAAAATCAGACAAGGCAAAGCCACCCCACGCCATCCACAGGGGAGTCAATAGAGCACGCTACCATAGAGCAAACTGATGGGTTCCCAAGATAAAACAATCACAATAACGACCTGGAATGTGCAAGGCCTAAATGCCCCCAGGAAGCGAAAACTAGTGGAACACAGACTCGCCCAGCTTAGCTCTGACATAGTTTGCCTCTAAGAAATCCACCTCATAGCGCCTGATGAGAAGCGGATCAACTTCCAACGCTTCCCTAAACGATACTTCGCCTCGACAAATCAGAAGAAAAGTGGGGTTGCCATCTTACTGCCCGGCAGCCTGCCGCTAACTCAGGTCACGGTGAAAAGGGATCCCGAAGGGCGCTACCTGCTCCTAAGGGGCCTCCTGGTGGAACTGCCTATCATCCTATTCGCCATCTTCAGTCCCAACAAAGAGCAAGGCCAGTTTCTCTGCAAACTACTCCCAATTATTGCTGCATTCGCCAAAGGTCACCTATTGATAGGGGGCGACTTTAACCTCGCTCCGGACCCAAACGTGGACAAAACTCTGCAAGAGAAGATTTCACCAAAGCCCTGGAAATGGCTGAATTCCTGAGAGAAATGGAAACCATCGACATTTGGAGATTCCGGAACCAGGGTGCGAGAGACTACACATTCTTTTCACACGTCCACAAAGGCTACTCGAGGATCAACCTGGTACTAGCGGCTAACACCATAGCTCCGTGTGTAGAAGATGTCCAAATCGGACACATCACCATCTCAGACCACGCACCAGTCACCCTGAGCCTGAGAGCGCAAGGATTACCGAAGCCCTTCCAAAGACAATGGAAAATCCAAGACTAGATCCTAACAGACATGGCTATCAGAGCAGAACTAGAAGAAGCGCTCACAAACTATTTCAGAGAACCTGACCCAGGGAACCCCTTTGGCTACCGTGTGGGACGCAATGAAGTCAGTTAACCGGGGAGTGGCGATGGACGCCACAGCTAGACTCCACCGGCTGAACCAGTTACAGCAATCCAAGCTGGAGCAGAAAGTGGTGGAACTGGAAAGTAGTCTTAAAAAGCACTCCAACAAAACCATCGGGCGAGAGCTGAAAAGAGCAAAAACAGCACTGGAGATGCACCAGGCTGACCAGGCAACCCGGGCCCTAACCTACTGTTAGGCAGAATCCTGTGCAGTGCCCTTAGGGACCACAACACACAATTAAGACTACAGGTGGCAATGCAAGTTTTACGTTTGGTACAAGCCGGTACAACTAGGTCAGAGTGGTAGCAGTGGCAGAGCAGCCAGGCTTATCTCAAGAGTATATGAGCAGTAGCAGAGATTACACAACGGGACCACAGTTACTGTGACTCAAGCAAACACTGACTCAAGGTTTCAGGTAGAAAAATAGAAGTACATTTATTTTTAAACCATGCGTTATAAACACAACACTTCTATTAAACTCAAATGAAAACCACACGTTAAATATACTACAACTAACCAATTCACTTTGTATAGTAAGTCTCAAGGTAAGTACCCTGTTTTTGAATGAACCGGTGTTAGGCACAAAACACGTTACCGCGAATACTATTGCGATCACTTTTTTACAGTTCGGTCTACTAAACAAACGCGTATCCATGACATGAAATGCTACCGGGGCAAAAACACACTTAGCCCCTGAGATACCCAGAGGGAGTTGGAGGCAAACATCACAGGCAATATTTTGGTTAGGCAGGCAGAATCAAGAAACACTCAAGAGACAGGAGTTCAAAAGTCAAAGGGCCAGAGCCAGGGTCGAAAGACACCGTGGCCAGTTGCCGAAGATCACGCGGTCAGACAGTTCACGATTCAACGTAGCCAAAAGTACTTCGATATTGTCAATATTTGGAAGCAAAAGTTATAAGAAGGAGGGAAGACAAGGTCGAGCCTTGGAAATGAAGAAAAAGGGAATCACCCAGTTTCCTCAACAGAACACAGTACCTTGTTCCAATGGTGCAGCTGGTGCCCTGGCAGTTGTTCCTGTTGGTTTCCCGCAGACCGACCATTCCTGGGCTTCGTCGAGAAGGAGGACGTCTGAAGGGGGTCTGCACCACACAGGGATGAGGCCGGCAGCAGCGACACGGAATAAAAGGTGCGCTCCTTAAAAACAGGAGAGGCTCTTCAGGTGGCTATCCGGACCACTACAGAAGTGTGCAGAGATTTCGACCACAGAAGATGATCCCCTGGCTGAAGATGAGCTGGTTATCCCCACCAAGCTCAAGCGAAGAAGACTCCGGACTGGATCGTCTCTGAGTCGTTGAAGGGCAGATAGCTCAGAACTGCAGCAGGGCTTCACTGGGATAGGGTAGTTGCAGCAGCCGTCGTTCCCTCCGCTTCTGTTCAGTTCCTTGTAGTTCCAGTGGCGACTGACTTCTAGCCCAAGAGTCCTGCCTTTTATGTGAAAAACCCCCATTCACACAGCCTGGCTGTCAATCACCCAGCCCGGACAACTACCCTGGCCAATTATGACAAAGTGCGACTTGGGTTTCCTAGGATACCCTGTGCAGTGGGTGACTACACCCAGGCGCCTGGTGGCGGGCTTCTGAGCAGAGAGCCCGCCAAAAGACGGTGAACAAAGAAGGCGAACCTAGCTTGCCGCGCAAAGTAAAACACAAGAAGGACTTTAACAAAAAGAAATGGCGAATAAACACAATCGGAGCCAAAAGAAAGACGATTTGGTGAAGTGGGTTTATGTTCGAGGCTAATATAATAGCCAAGAACAGTACCACGTTTATCTTATATAATCGCGGTAGAAAAGTTAGGGTAGATAACGCTTTCACCAGCCAAGTCTGAATGTTAAAAGAGCGAAACAATGCTCTAGGAGGTACAGATAAAAAGGGATACGAGTTAACCCTTTCCAGTACTCCATGGAAGATGGGGTGTACTGGATCTGTGGTAGATTGACTAGTAAAGTTAATGGTAACTTTACTCTTTTCTGGAGTCGAGGGAAGTCTCAAAGACAACCCTGTGCCACGGCACTGAAGGTGCTGTGTGACGCACACAAAGAAGGGGGCTACTGAAGTGGTGTACTCCAGAGTCCACAATCACGAAAACAGATGGAAACACATAGCAAAACACAGGTAAGAGTGGGGGGGGAAGTTCTCACTCTTACCAACTGGGAAAAAATAAACTCCAGAGTCCAGCAAAGCTGCTGGGGGGACTCACTAGGTGAGGGAAATTAGCCATAAATGAGAATTCTCGCTAACACCTACACCAAACAGTTCTACTACCTCAATAGCAATAAGGCAAATCGCCTCCTAGCACATAAGCTGAAGAAGCTGCACACGAGGAACTACATCCAAAGCCTGGCTGATAAGGCTTGAAACCTGCACCACACAAAGGCAGAAAAGCTAATCTAATGACGCAGCACCACAAGGTCATTTCCGGACCCCTACGGAGGCATCGGCCATATTACAATTCCTAGCCCCAATCCCAAAACCACCCCAAATCCAGCAATGGAAGACCTGGAACGCCCTATCACAGCGGACGAGGTAGGAGACACGATCCGCGTCCCCAGGGCCGAATGGGCTCTCGACACAATTCTACAAAAAGTTTGCCTATATCCTGGTGCCACATCTGGCGAAGCTACTGAACTCATTCCTGGAGACAGGCTCCACTACGGCCTCTATGGAGCGGTCGGCAACAATCTTGATCCCGAAACCATGAAAAGGCTGGGAACATTGTGCGTCATATAGACCCATCATGCTACTAAACAAAGACGCCAAGCTATTAGCAAAAAATCCTAGCAAAGAGACTAGCCCCGATTTTCCCCGACCTCATCCACGCTGACCAAACTGGGTTTATTCCATGCCGAAAAACCCAGTACAACACTCGAAGAACTATTAACATCATCAAGTTGGCAAACAGGATGGGTGCGGAGTTGGTGGTCCTCTCTCTGGACGCGCACAATGTGTTCGATATGCTGGACTGGGGATATATAAGAGACCCTTCTCCACTATGGATTCGGGCCAAACTTCGTAAAATGGGCACTAGCAAACTACCAGCATCCATATACCCACCTGAAACTGGACTGGACCGGGACAGATCAGGCAAAATCAACATCGCCAGTGGCACCAGACAAGGATGCCCCTTCTCCCTGCTGGTATTCACGCTCTCCATAGAGCCGTTCGCCAGCAGGATTCGCTGCAACCCAGCCATCAATGGTTTTGAACTGAAGGGAGAATCCTACAAGATGGCCCTATACGCCATTGACGTACTGCTAACGCTATCCCACACAGAAGAATCCATGGCGGCCTTATGGCAAGAGCTAAAAAAGTTCAGAGAAGCCTCCGGGTTTACGGTAAACTCTGCAAAGTCCTCAACAATGGGTATCAATATCCCGGACAGGCTCAGGGTGGTCCTGCAAACATACCCGATCCCTTGGGTCAAGTCACAGATCAGCTACCTGGGGGTCCAGATCCCTAGCAACTCTGAAACTATATAAAGCAAACTTCCCCCCCACTGCTCAAAGACCTAAGAACCGACCCCCGGCATGACCCCAAACAACTTCGCCAGATGGCGGGAGGGCGGACTAAGAGCGATGGGGCACTTCTTCAAGGACGGCACCCCTTTGGACTTTGAAGCCTGCAAAACCAAATTCCAGGTGCCAGAGACGCAGAGATTCCGATGCACACAATTTAGGTACTGGCTGTCCAGCGGACCGACCAAGAAAAACTAACAGCCCTGGAACGAACACTCACAGCGAGCCCTCCGAAAGGGAAAACTGCAACCCTCTACAAGCTGCTAGATAGAACTGACCCAACCAAAAAAGAGCCCTACATGCTAAAGTAGGAAGAAGATATCGGCAGACCCATCGAGCCAGAGGAATGGAGCCATATCTGGACCAGGGCGCACAGAAGCTCTAAATGCACGACGAACAAAGAAGGTGCATATAAAGTGTGCTACAGATGGTACCACACCCCAGAGATCATGAACAAATACAACCCAACCATTCCCCCACGGTGCTGGAGATGTTGCCCTCATAGGGGCTCCTTATTTCATCTCCTCTGGTCTTGCCTGAAAGGCGCTCAGTTCTGGAAAGAGGTCCTGGGGCAAATCAAGGCAATAATTGGCCTCACAATCCCTTGGGATCCGGGAATCGTCCTTCTAGGATCCACTGGGGAGGGTCGCATGTCGGACCTATGCTCACACCTCCTAATGGCTGCAGAGATATCAATTGCCAGACTCTGGAAAAACCCTGAAGGCCCAGCCATGCAAATGTGGTGGGCTAAGTGCTGAGAAATAGTGGTGGCGTAAAGAATTACAGCCATCAGATTCAGAAACACTCCTAAGTTCAACCAGACGTGGGCCCCTTTCCTCGACTATACGCAACAACTCCCAGGAGTGGCGAGACAACCGCCCACGCTGTGCTGGATGGGGAACCAAGACTGAAGAACCAGCCCAGGAAGCGATCGGCAGCGAAAAGACTCTCACCCCAAGACACTGGGCACCCCACTCCCCCCTGCCTTGGTCGTCCAATAGTCTCCCACTCCGGTCCAAAGCTGCACCCAGACATGGGTGGTGTCGCTACCCTCGAACCAAACGAAGTGGAACCCCTGGCTCTCCCGGTCTGCCCTCCCCTTGATCTTCCTCCTCCCTAAGGGACATTGTCGGTTATTTGTAGTTCATAAGTTCTGTTTCCTTTGTTTTGTTGATTCTTTTCTGCTTTGTTCCCATGCATGCTCTAAGAAATGCCTGAGATTCTTTATGCTTAAGCGTGTATTTACAAAAAACAATTAAAAAAATGTGAAAAAGAATGAAAAACGCAGTGCAGTAGATGCAACTCAAAACACGTGGTACACGCCTAGGTGCTCATGTGACATCAAAATAAACACCAACACGGAAACCGAGTTGCGTCAGTCAGACACTAAGGAAACAAAACATTCGAGCGGACTGAGGGGGAACCAGAGATATAGCCAGCGCACTGTAAAAGGTGAGGAAAACAAAACGCTCACATTTCACATTATAAAAAAATTATTCAGGCAAATGCATGTCGGCTCTCAATACAAATGTTAACTTTTTATTATTTTAATTTCTTGAATGATCACATCTCATTAACAGTGACCATATATATTCAATATACATTGCAACATTAATAGAGGAATTGCGCTACAACTGGTAAGCCTGCCATTCTCTGGGGTTCCTGCTACTCCTTCCAGTGGGGATGCAACTGGTGTGTCACTGTGCTCTCAGTCCTGGCAGAGGGGTCAGTTCGGGGGTCCTTCCCGAGTTAATAAGTATGCAGTAAAGGGGCACCATATGTTCTTGCGCCGGTTTTGCAGCCTACACGGGTTTGCATATTTGCATCAGAGGTTTAGGGAAGTCGACCTCCCAGGTCTATATGGATAATTTGGGAGACGTGTGGTAGCAGTCGGTCCGCCAATACTGTTGCAAATATTTTCATATCAAGGTTCAGTAGAGATATTGGACGGTATGAGGAACATTCAAGGGGATCCTTACCCGGCTTGAGGATCAATGTATTTACCGCCTCGCACATCGTTGGGGGGAGGTACCCCACTGTCTGTCCCTCCTCCCACACAGCCAGCATGTGCTGAGCTACCTCAGTACCCCACTCCTTGTAAAACTCATCGTTAAGCCCATCTATGCCCGGTGACTTAGAGGAGGGCAGGGCTCGTATCGCACTCAGGATCTCATCAACCGTGACGGGTGTTGCCAGGGCCTCTGCCGCCTCACTACTCATTTTCGGAAGGGCAGCCTCTCTAATGTAGTCCACCAGGTCCGCTTTCAGTAGCATTCCTCGTTAGGCATACAGGGACTCGTAGAAGTGTTGAAAAGCGTCCGCTTTCACAACCCCTCCCCCTCCAGTGTTTTGATCGCCATTATTTCCCTATGGCCTCTTCATGCCTCACAATTACAGCCAGGTGTCTGCCAGGTCTACCCTCCTCTCCATATCTGTGGGCCGTTACTGGCTAAGCAAAGTATTTGACCTCCCTCTCTGCGAGGGCGCCAAAGGCGATCCAGCTCCTCTCTTAGTTTAGTTTGACTAGCAAGCCCGGCGTATCTCCCCCATCCACCTCTCTTTCCCACCTTTTGATTTAAAGCTCAGTATCATTTAACTGCCTCCTTATTTGTTTTAACACCCCGAGTTCTAGTGACAGGCACCCTCCGCGAAGGACCACCCTAAACGCCTCCCATAAAGTATTCCCTTCCTTTCACTATCTGCTCCATTTCCACCTATTCCTCCTTCCGTTCCTCCTTGAAATCTCTCCTTCACCCCCCTCCCTGACTCCTTTCCCCTTCCTCCTCCTCTTTCTCCTCCCTATTCCATCTTCCTGTTCCTTTATCATTCCCTGTCTCTCCTATGATCTCCACCCTCCCTACTATTCTCTTTACTCCCTTTTCTCTCTCCCTTTTCTCCTTCCCCTCGCCCTCCTTTTCTCTTCCTTCTCAAATTCTAATTGTTCCACATGCTGTTTTTCTGATTTGATTAATGTATATTATTATTGCTTCTATGTTCTATGTTTTCTTGTTATTAAACTGTAAAGCGCTTTGGATTAAAGAGCTATATAAACAATAAAATACAAAGTACTCCTCTTGTTAAAAGAGCCCATGTTCTCATTAAAGTAGTTCTTGATCAGGCTATGAATTTCACTTCTGAATACCACGTCTACCAAAGCCACAGATTTGAACCTCCAATGGGGGTGAGGCGGTGCCATGTCCATACGCAGTGACCACAGCACTGGGGAGTGGTCAGAGGGTGTTCTAGGGAGCAGCACACAGTCATCTGTTCGATGCACAAGATATGGAGAAGCGAGAATGTAATCTAACCGGGACGAGGTGTTGTGGGCCGTTGAATGGTGTGAGAATTCCTCTCCCTCCAGCCTCAAGAGTCTCAAAATATCCCCAAGTTCTAACACACTCATACCACTAATGATCGCTTCCGCAGCTCTGGAGCATCGCCTCGCCCACCCCCCCCCCCCCAACACCCCAGATGTTTTGTCTCTGCTCGGGTCTAGTACCACATTGAGGTCCCCTGCCCATAAAATATTAGTGTGTGAATATTTCTGGCAGAGCCTTACCAGCGTTTCAGAAAACTCAGTGCTATCAACGTTTGGCCCGTAGATGTTGACAAGTGAGATCATTGTGGTTCCCCAGCATCCAGAAACAATAACATACCTCCCCTGTGGGTCAATGATTGTGTCGCTTGTGCGAAACCCCAGTGACGTATGCACTAGTGTCATTACCCCTGCCGAGTAAGCAGAGTACAAGGTATAGTATTTTGAGTTGCCCCATCTTCTGGCAACCCCTTTGTTCCCCCCTTACCATGAGGTGAGTTTCTTGTAGCATGACAATTTTAGCCCCATGTCGCTCACAATATTGTACTATCTTGCAGGCTTTGCGCGGGTTGACTCCCCACTTGTTCCAGCTAATGACCTTATGTGCCATGGCTGGGGTGAGGGCTATTGACCTAGGGGACTCCACCTTTCCCTTTCAACTTGCTAGAGACCTGGATCTTGGCCACTTCCATGAGATGCAAACCTTTTTGAAGTAACTTAAACCTATAACCCCAAGAACTTACCCCCCCCCCACATTCAACCCTGAACGGTCCCTACTCCACCACCCCCCACCCACACTGCCCACCCACAACCTGCAGTGACTGAAACCCCCCTCCCAAAATCCCCCAACAACCACATTACCATGATAAACGGCCTGGGAGCACTGGACACTGCTGCCCAACTGACCTTTACCGTTTGGGACCTCGAGGGGAGGACCTGAAGTAATCAACTATTCGTATATTTGCAACTGGATTTATTCATTACATTATATGCAGTGAGTTATCAAGACCGTTCCAAGAGTATGTTTTGAGACTCTCAGCCAATCACTTCAGCAGGGATTCGAGAAAATCGTGCACTGCTCCAGGATCTGTAAAGAAATGGGTCCGACCATTGTGTTGGACCCTTAATTTGGAGGGGTACTACATTGAATATCGTATCGCTAGATCTCGGAGCACTCTTTTCGCTGCTAGGAAGGACAGGCGGACTTTCTGGACTACTGGGGTGAAGTACGGATAGAAAGATACTCTAGCGTTCTCAGAAGTGTGGTCTCTGAGTTCCCGTGCTCTGCGGAGCCTGGTGTCTCGATCCCGATAGTTCAGGACTCGTGCGATGATTTGTCGAGGATTCTGACCTAGTCTCGGGGTGATTTGTGACAATCGATGTGCCCTCTCTACCAGAAACTGGGAGGAAAAGGGTGGGCCTTGCAACACTTCCATGATGAATTTCTCCATGCTGATCTGCTCTCCTGGCACTGTGCACCTGGCCACCCTCTGTCCCCTGGGCCCAGGTACCTGCTCACCCTGCCACCTTCCTGCACTGCCTCCTGGCCACCCCTTGCACTGGGGACTGTATCTGTACCCATACAGCCCCTCCCCCATTTTTCTTCTTATTCTGCACTTATTCAGACTTACCCAGTCTGCTGCCTTAAACACAGCACTTGCCACTTGCTGGCTGCACTACCACAGTTTGCCTCCATTTTATATTTATTTTTATTTATTTTATATATCTGCGCTCCTCGGCTCTGCACTTTCCACTCTCCCCCTTCCATGCACTTTTTCCTTTTTCCCTTTTCCATGCACTAGCGCTTTCTTAATGTCACAGGGCCTAGTAAGATCATTTTTATGTTGTGCTGTGTTCTCCCTTGTTCCCCTCCCTGGCCTAGTTGCGCTCTGAAACTCTTGTGTACGAGCGCGATACAAATAATATACCATATCATATATCATATATCATGAAGACCTCCATATTTTGCTACGTTATGACTTCCGGCACCCCCACCACTCTGATATTATTTCATCTTGAACTCGCCTTCAAATCTTCGTTCTTGGCTCTGATGGATTTTACCACTCGCCGCAGTTCCCCGATTGCTTGTGATGTTTCTTTGCTAGTGTCTTCGAGCGCAATGACCCAGGTCTCGACGTCGGAGGTCCTGCTACTTTCCTTATCTAGGTGTTCTTGCATTCTGTCTACCTTTATATGCCATTCAATCCAGTTTTGTGTTGTTGGCGGCAAAGCCAGATCGCATTTCCGCCAGCACCTGGCTCATCTCCGAAGGTGGGTTGCTTGCGCTCGTGCCACTTTCTCTGTCCTTGGGGCACTGTGGACAGCATTATGGGAGCTTCTTGAGACGCCGTCAATTTATTGCTACCTTTATTTAGACCCTCCTTTGGGGTAAATGGTAAGTGGGACTGCCCTGATTTCCTTTCGCCATATAGCTGTAGACTGAGGCCACTTCAGTTGACCACCGGCACAGGTTCTGTGCTCCAAGAAGGCATACCCTGGGCAATTGCCAGACTTGGGTCAGATCGTAACTGGTAGTCCCTGTGTTGTTCCAGGCACCCTCACGGGTGTGTTGCTGATAGCATATGGAGTTTTGGCCCCATTAACGGGTTCGTGCTCTTCGTTCCGGATGCAGTGTCGCCCCGGGAACTATCTCGTGCCCCCTGGGGTGCGGTTTACTGTTGTCGCTACTCTTTATTCCTGGCTCACCCTCTGTTCGACAGTCATTGCAGAGAATGGTTACATTTGGTTCTTTGTGGTATCAATACACTTCAAATTCTGCGCCTCCCAGTTAGTGCACTGGTTTGCCGCCCCGACCTTCAAGTCTCCACTTGATGTCGGTGGTGTCTCTCCCTCCTGGTGTTTTCAGGGTTGCTACTACTAGTGGGAATTTGTGCTAGAACCTGGTAGGATATGGAGCAACTGTGGCATTCCTTTACAGGATGAGGTGTTGTGGGGCTCCTTACCACCAGGCCTCAAGGGTCTGACGAAATGTCTGTGCCGTGGCTGGGATGCACCGGATTTAGGCCTTCCACCAGTGCTCGGCGGAGCCTCCGGCTGCAGGCCATGTGGCTGGCCACTAGCTTCTAAATAGTTGTTGGGGAGCCAGGGCTGATGCAGTGTTTAAGTGCTGGCGATCTTGCGGGATTTGCTGTGGTTGCACTGGCTTCCTGTCTTTTCCTGGAAATGGCTCCAAGACCAACAGCATGGGCACAAAACCACCACTTAAACAGCTGCCAAAAAGTGCTGGAGAAGGGGTGGGACTAATAGGTAATTATACAGCTTTCTCTGTTTAATCCAGCCCCTGAGGAAAAGACCGACACATATTGACCATTATTCAGGTGACCGCTGTAGACAGTGGAGGGGGTCCAGGCTAGAAAGATAGCCCCCGTATAAATAAAACAGGTGAAAGGCAGAGTGTGGGCTGTTCGGATGAGATAAAGGGAGGATAACGTGGTCAAGAGACCAGGCAGAGGAAAGATGCTGGAGCGAAACGTGGAAGAGACCAACAAAGTGCGTGTGCAAGGTGAGATATTGGTTGGTGAGAGAAAGTGCTACTTGGGTGTGAGCTTGCGTGCATGGTTGAGTGAGACTAAGTGTGAGTGTAGGGGGATAAGTGAGTCTGAGGGAGAAAGGTGATTGAGAGGTGTGAAAGGGTGGCGACTGTGAGAGGGGTGGAGAGTAGGGGGAAAGGAATGAAGAGGGGCAGAGGAGATGGCGGAGAGTGAGCAGGAGTAGAAGTTAGGCGGAATAACATTGAAGGGACAGAGTTAGAGAAAGAAGAGAATGAGAAGGGAGGAGAGTAGACTGCAGTGAGAGTAAGGAAAGAAAATCAGGGTGAGGTGCATGAAAGTCTAAGAGGTAAAGATCGAATGAGACCTGGACAGTTGGAAGACACCACTTCCTGATGTTATTCCTCTTGAGGAATCCCAGGTTAGGATCTACCTAAAAGAAATCTGGAGTGAGCTAGAAAAATTGCCTTGAGGCCATCACCACTAGATAGCGAGATTATAGATCAGTAACCGCTACAAGTGACCAGCTGTGATTTATGCAAGTCTTTGCCATAGTGGAGGGAGACCTGTGGAAGATGAAGAGATGGAGGGCCCCTAGTTTGATCCTATTTAAATTCTTTAAAAAATATCCCCAAAACCATCTTTGAGAGTTGGTGTGTTCTTTAGGCCATCTGTCCAATGTGAACTGCACATTTCAACTTAACAGTGCCCTTAGCCAGTATATGTAAACTGCCACTCCTTCCTGCAATTCCTGGAGGCTACCAATGGAAGGCAGGAACTGCCAGAGACTATCTGCCGCTAAACTGCTCATGCTCGAACCTGAGTAATGATCCATCCACTGAGAGCCATGCAACCACCTGGACTCAAACTCATAATGCCTTAGCCGTGTCCAGCCTTTAACCAAGAATACTTGCACCCTGGGTGCAGACTGCTCATCGGCCATATCACCTTACATTTACCCTTGAAAGACAGGAATCCTCTTCCCAGCTAAGCTCTTCGAATGTGTCCTCCAACGTATTCCACATCTTTGACATGTGATGTCCACAGCTGTGCACTTTGGAAAGTTTTTCAGCAGAGGGCGTCCTGCGTCGATGACATTGGTTCGATGTCCCTCTAAGGCCTCCGCGAGGGTGATGTCACCGGATGTTATAAATAGTAGTCTCAGTTCTGTTTTTTCCACAACCGGGTTGCTTTGTGAAACTCGGCGCGCCTCGTGTGTTTCATCGTTGAGATGTCTTTTTCTTCAACCCCTCCGACTCTGCAGTCTGGCTTCAAGACCTGCCGGGACTGCAAGTCGAAAATGTCGATCACCAACCCGCATCGCATTTGTTTGTTGTGTTTGGGTGAGAGTCACGGCACCAACAACTGCTCAAAATGCCAGTTGCTAACTGTGAAGGCCTTGTGGGAGCGGAAGGGGAAGCTCCAGGTAAGTAGGGGTTCTAAGCCTAATAAGTCCCTAAAATCCAAGTCAAAATCCAAAGGGGTGTCCACCAAAGACTCGGGCGAGACTCCGCGTCGGGAGGAGGCCCGGGGATCTTGGTCCCGGAGTGGTTCCTGCCATTCTTCTTCCTCGATGCGGCATTCGCAGAAGTGCAGTCACCGGTCGCCTTCCCCGTCCTCCTCGGAGGATGGAGCCGCGAGGAAAGTGGCATGCCCGACGAAGTCCTCGACTCAGAAGGAATGGGCTGCCTTTAAGGAGCAAATGTTAGTGATATTTCAATCACATGGCACGGGTCCAGTCGCGCCTTCTAACAAAGCCGGCCAGGATCGGTCTTGTAACGTGGCTTGCGTGCCTTCGGGCTCGGGTCTGCGATTTGCATCGGGAACCTTCGAGGTCTCGTTTGGACAAGGTTTCAGAAGGTCGCATGAGACGTGCCTCTAGGTCTCGGTCCTTGTCCCCAGCGAGACCGCTACAACCTACTAAGAGCTCGAAGCCGGCGTCAACCCAGTCGGCGCCGTGTCCATCCGACTCAGACGTTGACGCTTTGCTATCTTATCAACCCACGGCGCCGTCGGCACCTGTGTCTACGTCGACGCCGAAGCCTTCTGCGCTCACGACGCTGAGGTTGTCGGCGTTGAAGCCTTCAGCGCACTCGACGCCTTCTGGGATTTTTGCCCGAAATTTGCCATTGGAGTACCCCGATATGGTGGATCCTCCTAGGAAAGCTATTGCGAAGTCTGTGAGATCAGTCTTGGACTCCAGGCCCTCTTCTGTCCCTAGGCCTGGGTTTAGACTCCCTCTGGACGACATATATGAAGAGGAAAGGTCTTAATTTGAGGACCCTGGTGAACTGGATATGACTACAATTTTTTTCTGGAGGAATTCAGGCAAACCCTCCATGATGCCAGTGAGTCGGACACTTCTCCGTAAGTGGAATGTGGTAGGCCGGAGTTTGGGACTCATGCAGAGTCTTCATACTGGATCATGGCCAGGGTCTCGGAGTATCTGGGCTGGATCAGCCATCCTGAAGACTTTGTGCAGGATGATCGAACGGACTGTTTATAGTCATAATGTAGAAAAAAAAATGTAGACTTACAAAAATGTAGAAACAAAAATGTAGAAAACAATAATGTCGAAAACCTATACATATAATGACAAGTCAATTTTTAGAAAAATAAAATATCGAAAAAAAAATGTCAATTAGCACTATCAATAAATAAATAAACAAGAAGAGTATCATTTACTAGGGGGGTCTCCCCCTCAACCCCCCTCACCCAACACCCCCCGGCCACCCTCCCCACCCCTCCACCACCCTCTCACCCCACATACTCAACACATTTTAATTATATATATATATATATATTTTTTTTTTTGAAAAATTAAACATTGTTTTTCTACATTGTTTTCTAAAAAAAAAAAAAAATCGACATTTTGACTTTCTACGTTATTGCTTTCTACATTATGACTGACCACCCGAACTGACATATTAGATCAAGGTTCGTCCTCTGACCCGGGGGTTACAATTTCATCTCAACTTACAGAAAAGGGTGACAGCTGCTTGGCAGTCGTCAGAATGTCTTCCGGCTGTTAATAAACCTTTGACAAAAAAAGTACAGTCCTTCCGTTAGCGACCCCAGCTATTTATCCACTCACCCCACTCCTGAGAGTTTGGTGGTTCAGGCGGCCATGGCCACCTCGAGGCAGGCGGCGTACCCTACCCTCCCTCCTGATAGGGACGACAAACGCTTCGATGGTTGGGCTCGCAGGGTGTTTTCTGCAGGGAGCATGGCATTGAAATCGGCCAACTCCACTTGTGCCTTAGCAAGGTTCTCACACACTCTGTGGAACTGTGTTTCTTTAGCGACTGAGCATATTCCCGAGGGGGAAGAAAGGGATGGCTTCCTGGTTCTCGTGCAAGATGGCAAGGAAGCTATGTGCGAATCTCTTCAGTCGGGTTTGGATACGGCAGGCAGTGTTAGCCCGGCCAATGGCTGCGAGCACCGTTATATGCAGATTTGCGTGATTGCAGAAGTCTGGTTTTGCTCCGGATGTGCAAAGCCATCTTCTGAACATGCCCTTTGATGGCGCACATTTGTTTGGCAACAAGGCTGACGAGAATCTTGAGAGGTTGCAGACCTCAAAGGCTTCAGCAAAATCTTTAAGCTCAGCCGTGGTCAACCTCCACCTTTTCGTCCTAGGGGACAGCAGTGGAGGGGAGGTTCTTTTTGTTACCACTCCTTTGGTAGAATGAGAGGGACCGCCAGTCAAAGGGGCCAACGAAAAAGTACCCGTAGTGGTCAGGGAAATAGAGGTGCAAGAGCCGCTCAGGCAGCTGCCTCTTTGCCCTCAGGCACTGCCGCAGCCGCTTCCAAACAGTCATGAGGCCATGTCCCATGGTTTGCTGGTTGGGGGGCAGACTGTCTGAGCATTTAGAAGAATGGCGAGCCATTACTTCAGATGCATGTGTTCTGGATACCATAGCCCACGGTTACTGTCTTCCCTTACTAAAGCGGCCTCACGACATTCTCCCGGTGAAACTCTTTGAAGCTTCCAGATCCGCTCCTTGCACAGGCAATCTTAACCGTGCTGGAGAAAGGTGCTATAGAACTGGTGCCTGTAGCGGGGAGGAACAAGGGATGGTATTCCCCTTATTTTTTGATCCCTAAGAAAGACGAGGGATTGAGACCGATCATGGACTTGTGTTGGTTGAACAAACTTCTCAGGAAGAACAAGTTCAAGATGGTCACTCTTTCTCAAGTCCTCCAGGCCCTTCAATTTCAGAATTGGTTGGTGTCAATGACCTACAGGATGCTTAATTTCATGTGCCGATTCATCCCAAGCACACAAAGTACCTGAGGTTTGCGGCTGGAGACTCGCACTTTCAGTTTCGGGTCCTGCCGTTCGGATTGACCTCCACCCGAGGGTCTTCACCAAGGTAATGGTGGTGATGGCAGCATACCTCAGGCAAGGGGTGATTCACGTCTACCCCTACCTGGACGACTGGCTGATCTGGGCACGCTCTCCCGAGCAAGCATTGGATCACCTCCATCTCACCTGCTGCTCCCTCTACAAGCTGGGCTTCTCCCTCAATTTCAAGAAGTCGCATCTGACACCTTTCCAACAGCTCCAGTACATTGGGGCTGTGTTGGACATGTCCTTGTAAGTGCTCGCCTCCCACGGTGAGTGCTCTTCACATTGTGCAGATGGTGGACAAGTTTCAACATGCCCAGAGTCTCCCGGCTTTCGAATTCTTAAGGTTGCTCGGCCTCATGGCATCCTGGTTTTTTCCTGGATGGCCAAAGGCCAGGCTGAGGATGAGATCCGTGCCATGGGTCCTCAGGATGCAATGGTCGCAGTTCTCAGGCAAGATGTTGGATCCCGTTCAGATTCCCCTCTCGGTCTCACAGGATCTTCTGTGGTGGGCCAACGAAGGGAACTTGATGAAGGGGAGCCGGTTTGGCAACCATGGCTGGAGGGGATTGTAGTGACGGATGCTTCCCTCCCAGGATGGGGCGCTCATGCCGACGACTTGACCGCCAGCGGTCGTTGGTCTCCGTCGGAGTCCAAACTCCACATCAACCTGTTGGAGGTGAGGGCTATCAGGCTAGCCCTGAAGTCTTTTCTGCCGGCTGTATGGGGGAAGAGTGTCCTGATCTTGACGGACAACACAGTGGCCATGCATTACCTCAACAAAAAAGGGGGGGTAGGGTCACTTCCGTTATGCAGAGAGGCAATGCAGCTCTGGTTCTGGGCCATCCAGCAGGGAATTTCGATCTCGGCAGTTCATCTGGCCGGAGAAGAAAATGCGGACGCTCTGAGCAGGCAGAGCACGATCTCTCACGAGTGGGAGTTGGCTCAGGAAGTCCTTCAGAAGATCTTCACCTTTTGGGGAACCCTGCAAGTGGATCTCTTCGCCACCAGTGTCAACCGGATGTGCGAGAGATTCTGCTCAAGGGAATTTCCTCCAAGATGAGCCTTAGGAGACTCGTTCGGAGTGGATTGGTCATTCCCACTGTTGTACGCGTTTCCTCCAGTCCCTGTCATTCCTCAAGTGTTGCAGTTTTTTTTTTTTTAATAATTTTTTATTAGTTTTTCAATACAACCAACAATACAAACCAAACATGCAGTGCAATCCACAATCATTACATTAACATCAATTAGTCTTTGTTCCCACACCCCTTCACGAGCCTGTTTGTCCTTCACACTCAGTATCTGCTACACACGGCAGGGCGTCATTTTCATCAGATTCCTCTGGATCTAACATTGTTCCATATAGTCCAGATATCAATGCTTTCCATGCCATCAGGGTACCCACTTCTTCGTCCCAAGACCTGCTACTTGCCTCCTGCCACACCACCTTTCAGCCTCCGCCCATTTCTGTAATTCTTTCCACCACACCTCCACCCGTGGCTTATGACACTTTTTCCATCCCATAGCTATCCTTCGCTTTGCAAGCACGTACGCCAAGTCTTTCAGTTTCCCAACATGCTTCAGTTTTCGTGGCCTAGGAAACCCTCCCAACAGGCAGGCCCAAGCCGTGTCTACGGCGAGCGTGACCCCTTTTTCTACTAGCTTTTGTGCGACATCTCTCCAGAAACACTCGATCACTGGGCATGACCAAAACATGTGTGTCATATCAGCATTCTCCTCATCGCACTTAGGGCACGCCTGTCTCCCAGCATTCCTGAATTTCGATATCCTCAGCGGGGTCATATACGCTGTATGCGTTACGTACAGCTGTATTTGCTGCAATCTGGCATTCCTAGGTACTTTCTTATGGTATCCCAGGGCCCGCTCCCACATCCCATCCTCCATTTGGGCTCCCACCTCTGTTTCCCAATCCAATCTCAAATGTGTTAATTCCTTTCCAACTTTAGCCATTACCATCTCATACAGTCTAGAGATCTCATGTCCCCCTTCAGCTGTGTCATATATCATCCCCATAATGGCGTCCGGTTCCTCCGCCAACACTGTCTCAGGCCACGCTATCCGAATCTTCCGCACCAACCTGTGATACGTACAAGTGTTGCAGAGTTTACAGAGGTTTAGTTCCCACATGATCCTCATTGCTCCAGATTAGGCCAGGAGAGCGTGGTACCTGGACCTTCTAGAAATGTCCGTCTGCCCTCCACGCCGTCTTCCCTGCCAAAAGGATCTGCTCTCGTGCTACGGCAGTTGGGTTCTCCATCCAGAGGTGAAGACTCTCAACCTTCACGCTTGGTATATAAAAGGTCGAGGTATAAGGATTGGGACCTCCCGTATGATGTGATGGAGGTGTTGCTTTCGGCCAGGCGGCCTGCAACAAAATCTCTGTACCATTGCCGTTGGCTTAGGTTCTGTGACTGGTGCAGAGGACACAATGTGAATCCTTTTCAGTGCTCCATTCCTATGGTTTTGTCTTTCTTACTTTCTTTGGCCCACAGGGGCCTTCAAGTTGGTACCATTAAGGGTTACCTGGCGGCGATGTCCATCTTTAAGCGCTCGTCTGAAGAATGTTCTTACTTTAAGATTCCATTGATTTCTCAATTTCTTAAAGGACTTACTGTGTTCCCACCGTCCCCTTTCCAGGTGCCGGTATGGGATTTGAATTTGGTATTGAAATTTCTCGTGGGTGCTCCATTTGAACCTTTGCACTCTTGTCCTTTGAGGTTATTGTCCTTCAAGACTGTGTTCTGTGTTGCGGTTACTTCCGCTCCTAGAGTGAGTGAATTGCAGGCACTTTCCTCTAAGCCACCCTTTACTGTGTTCCACAAGGACAGGGTAGTACTTAGTGTATGGCCGTCCTTTCTACCTAAGGTAGTTTCTGAATTTCATTTGAGTCAGAAAATGGTTCTCCCATCTTTCTATCCTCCTCATCCTGGTAAGGAAGAGGAGTGACTCCATCGGTTGGATCCTAGGAGAGCTCTGAGCTTTCGCATTTCTAGGATGTCCAGGGTCAGAGAGGACGATCAACTCTTTGTAGGATATGCTGGACACTGATTGTGCCAGGCTGTTATCAAACAGACCTTGTCCAGGCGGATTATCCTCACGATTACGGAGTGTTATGGGTTGGCGGGTAAGGACCCTCCTGAAGGGTTGCCAGCTCATTGCACTAGGCGGCGTGGCTGCTTCCACCACCCTCCAGCAGGGTGTTACTATTCGGAATATTTTTGATGCTGCTACATGGGCTTCCCTTCACCCCTTTGTTAAGCATTATTCCCTGGATACAATCTATGATCAGGATATGGCCTTTGGTAAGGCGGTTCTTTATTCTGCAATCTGATTGGGTACTCAATTCTTTTCCCTCCTCCATTTACTGGTACTGCTTTGGGAGTCTGTCAAAGATGTGGAATATGTTGGAGGACACAATCCATTCGAAGAACAAGTTACATACCAACTGGTAACGTTCTTTCGACTGGATGTTCCTCCTACTTATTACACATCACTCTCCCAGCCTGCCCCTCTGGAGAATTCCTATGCGATTGGATTGCAGCTTCCGTTTCCGCAAGGCTATATGCAGTCAAGCAGGCATGAAACTGGTGCCACACGTTCTGAGGGAAAAAACCTAAACTGAGGCTACGGGCGCCATGAGTCCTATTTATAACATCCGGTGACGTCGCCCTCGACGGAGGCCTTAGAGGGACATCGACCCAACGTCATCGACGCAGGACGCCCTCTGCTGAAAAAGTTTCTGAAGTGCACAGCTGTGGACATTACATGTCAAAGATGTGGAATACGTTGGAGGGACATCCAGTCAAAAGAACGTTACCAGTTGGTAAGTAACTTGTTCTTCTCTTGCAGTGTGTTGCTCTGCAACAAAGGCAGTCTTGGAGACCATTATTGGTGATGCGCATTATCTGGGCAAGGGAGCTAGATGGGGGAGGGGAGGTGGAAAGTGCCATTGCAGGGCTTCTATCTGCACAGGGCTGCTGCTGGCTACCCACCGCCTCCCTGCCTGACTGAACATCTTAAACTCAAGATGCTGAAGGCGGGCAGCGAAAGCAAGGCATGAGATGACCGGCTGCTACTTGGTATCATCGGTGAAGGAGAGCGTAACAGTAGCGGGATGCATGACGTACACATACAGAGCAGTCAGCTGTGTGACTGAAGGCAGAAACAGCTGAGCCACCGCACAGGTATTCAAGCGCCAGCAAGATACTGACGTGGCTGAAGCGGACTGATTAAATGATTTACTGTAAACAAGACATAATAGAGCCTCGGTGGTAGACTGGATGCAAGCTGAAATCCGAATAACGCGCTGGGCACAAGCATAAGAGATCACGTCGGGTGGGCATGGATTAGAAGGAGCACCGGCGGCCCATGTCATCGGAAGGGTGAGGCTAAGAGGACATCACAGAGGAATCACCCGCCAGCAGTGTGCGAGGAGACATCAGTTAGGAATTAATGGCAAGGCGCTGAACGCGCAACAAAGGCTGCCACAAGGTGAAGAGGGCCTCAGACATGGGAAGATCGCTCCGAGGGCCACAGAATATATAGATCAGTCGGGAAGAAGGCACGCAAGACAACAGACGAGGGACGCTGCCGTGAAGAGGGGACAGGCAAACAAAATCCCCCCCCCCCACCCGCATTGACCTACATGCCAATCGCCAGAGCAGTGTATGCAGATCAACGGACTGAGCCCTGAGAGAGAGCCGCACAGCTGATACAAATTGCGCATCCCCCTACCGAAGACAGAGATAGATGGGGAAACTGTAACAACAGTACGCTCCTGCCAGATCAAAAGTAGGTATTGTTACAGTATCAAGAAGTGTGCCGAAGAGGACAATAATCGCAGCAGTTGCAAAAGCAGGGCTGTGCTGTTCAGAAAGCGGAGAAAACGAGTGAAACGCCAACCCAAAGAAACAACGCACACACAAGGGGCCAAATGACAAACGTAGGAATCGCTGGAACACAGCAGACTGAAGGGTCCGAGCCGAGACCTAGCAAGTGCACCAAACATGGGAAGCAAAATGACGGCTGCAGCCGCACCCTAGAAGTGCGCACAATAAATGTATCTATCGCAGGGCTGGGGCCATTGAAAGTGACATGGAGAAGATGGCGGCCGTCAGCATAAAAAAAGACAAGATTCAGAACGTCTGAATCTGACCTCTGCGGACCGCTCATCTGACTTCACATGCACTGTAGCACGGACTGATCAAAGCTGTGGAAAGAAGGGGGACACACTGCAGCCCAACCCACGGAAAGTAGTAACCACAATTCGAGGCAATGGAGGTGGCTACATCTTACATAAAAGTGCCAAGCAGGTGGGGCAGTGGGACACCACCAGCAACAAGCGGGGAATAATAGTTGCTGATTGACATTGGACGGTCCGATAAGGCACGAGAAGCATTGGCCTAGCATCACAGAGTTGACCATACACAACCTGGCGCTGAAGAGCAACTGGCATGACCACCTCTCTACATGCGAAGATGACATCTAGGTTGCCCAAAGTTAAGGGGAAATGACCAACCCTAGAGGAGTTTGCTAAATCACCACCAACAACGGAAGGAGTGAGACCTAAGGAACAGCGCACACAACATGAAGAAACTACAGCCTGCAGCTACAAACAGATACTGGATGCTATAGCAGACTTAAAAGTATCTTGGGAGTGTAAGATGGGCGCAGCCATCCTGGATCTGAAGACCTCGCTTGAATTCAAGATTGACACAGTAATCATTGAGGTGAATCTGCTACAAGATGTCCGACTGCTAGCCGAGCGCACAGGCAGCTTGGAAAAGGAGGTGAAAACCAACACAAGCACTTGCTCGGCCAATGCAATGGAGATCCACATGCTGAGACAACAGGTGTGCAACCTCAAAAGCAGAGCTGAAGAAGCAGAAGGGCGTGCGCGCAGAAATAACATCTGTATTGTTGGGCTTCCGGAAGCCGAAGAAGGATCAGACCCGACTGTTAGGGAGAATTCTCTGTTTAGGCTGAATTTCCTAACCTAGTGAGTCCCCCAGCAGCTTTGCTGGATTTTTGGGGTTTATTTTTTTCTCCTGCCAAGAGTGAGACTCTTTTACCCTCACTCTTGGACATGATTTGAGTGTGTTTCTTTGAATCTAGATGTGTTTAATGGGCTATGGGGTTTTTTACTCCATAGGGCTTCATGTGTTTTTGTGATGTGTGTTACACAGCACCCTCAGTGCAGTGACACAGGGGTGTCATAGTGACCCCCCAGTATAGACTCCATACCCTGGGACTGACTTTCTCCCAGGGCATGTAAAGTCACCATTGACTTTACTAGTCTTAAATTCTGAACAGAACCAGTACAAACCATCATATTGTGGACGTACTGGCTGGGGCAATTCGATTGCCCCAGTGTCTGTTAGTCGAGGGGGCACGTCTCCGTCCCCTCTGATCGAGTTTTGGCTGGTGGCAGTGGATACTACTTTTTATATTCAACCGCAAATATTTTCCTATGGGATTTCCCATTGTTTTAGGCTACTATCTTTATTTAATTATTTACGGTAGCCTCGAACATACCGCTGGTTTATTTAATTAATATTAATTCTCCGGTTGGTATTTTTTGCCAAAACTTGATTCTAAAATGGCGTTTGTGTTCACTTCTGTGACTCCAACCCAAGTCGAGCCCTTTGTTCCACTTTTTGGCGGGCTTCTCCACAGAAGCCCTCCAAAGTGGTGCCACTCTGTCTGGGGTACTTAGGAGGGGTGGAGGGAAATTTAGGCACCCTGGACTGAGTTGCCTAGGCAACTCAAGTCGCACTCCATCCTGATTGGCCCAAGTGGTGAGCCGGCCGGCTCACCACTTAGCATGTTTGAGTGACAGCTAGGCTGAGTGAATGGGGGTTTGCTGCATAAAAGCAGGGCTTTGGGGACTGGAACTTCAGAAGTCGCCACAGGACCTAAGAATCCGACGAGGGAGAAGCTGAGCCGACTTGCCACGACACCACTACCGGTGGAGCCCTGCTGGACCGTCTCACCACTTTTTCCCAACGACAGAGGAGATCTCCCGCCGGAGAGTCTTCTTCCTTTGACTGGTGGGGATAACCAGTTTCACCGTCTTTTCGCCTTCCCGACGTGCCTCGTGGCCGCCTTGCCTGTGCCAAGCACCCCGGCAACCGGGATACCAGGTTTTACCACGACCGCGAATAAAGGTTTAACCGGAAAACTCCGCGGCTGGTTTCTGCCCTGGTAGTGGGACGACCTTCATCTTTCCTCCAAGTCGAGATCTTCTCTTCCCCTGGACGACGTCGCAACTTGCACCCACTTCCAGGAACAACTGCCACCGCTGGAGGATCCTTCCCACTTAAGGTACCGTGTCCCGCCTGGCTTCCCTTGTTACCAACTGTACGGGGTAGATTTAGCCCCCGGCTTTCGAACCTGGGTTAGCCTGGGACACCCTGGCTAAACTTTCCTAAGCCTCTCTAAACTCTTTTTGAACCCTCTGCAAGACTTTCTTAACCTAGTGTAACTGTGTGATCTTGGGCGCATTTGTGCTCTGCTCTCTCTAAGAGTGGGCCCAGCCTTTGGACTTTGGCTCACCAGTGCCTTTTGCTCTTCTGCCTTACTAACAGTGTTCCTGAATCTTAGAGTGGTGTACCTTTCCATATTCTGTCTTTTTCCCTCCCTTTCTCACAAACTTATTGGAGTGCCATCTAGTTAAGCGCTCACCTCTGTATGAAAATAAGTGGTGTTTTACAGTGACTTATCTGATAAGGAAAAAGGGGTGTATATATTATAATAGTAACTGTGGTTAGAATATTTTACAATAAGAGTGCTGGAATGTTTTCAACAGTGTGTTCTTAAATAAATAATTATATACTTTGATACCAAAGCTCTGGTCAGTGTTTGCTTGTATTGTTGTATCCGAGTGCCTATTGTGTATACTTTGCATACTGCCTAACTCTTCTTGAGGGAAGTCTGACTGCTCAGCCACAGCTACCAGGTAAATCTGGGTGGTACAGACTGCTACCAAGTGGGTTTACTGCCAACACCTGTAGTCTTAAATCTTTTGCAGTGGTCCCTAAGGGAACTGCACAGGTTTCTGCCTAACACCGACAAACTACGCTGAGAATATGTTATTGCAAGAGATAACCGGTGGAGTACTCAGCCAAGGGTTTGCAGTGGAACGAGCGCACAGAGCCTTGGCTAGGAAGCCGCCACCGGGAACCCCCCCCGTGACAATTATCGCTAAGATACTGAATTATAAAGACACGCGGAACGCTAAGCAGAGCATCAGCAACCATTACGACTTATCCGGACTACACCCTCTTGGTGCAGAGACAGCGCATGAACTATGTGGCGGTCAAAAGGAGGTTGCGGGAGGCGGGCCATAGATGTATGCTGTTGTATCCGGCAAAGATGAAAGTGCTCCACAAGAACAAGGCCCTTTTTTCGACTCTCTGGAGGATGTGATGGCATGGGTGGACGCAAGGAACTGCCCATCAGGGTCAGGAGACCAGGCGGAACGTGATACGGAGAAGTGAATCGGTACCCTGGCAAGGCCAAACTAGTGGACAAATAGACCAGACCCTATGAAGATAAGTACAGCACATATATTGACTTTGGGACTAGATTATAATCGCGCATGAGACCCGAACCCCTGATCTATAATTTACACGGAAGTTAGTTGGCTTGAGCTGTGAAATTCGGGCAGTGATTGATATATAGGAATGTACAAACTGTAGCTTTAATGCAGGAATGGAGGAGAAGCACCTTCACCCCCAGTAATTAGATTAGTTAGGATATTAGTAGCGTAGTGTCCCCCTGCTGGGTTCCGAGTATCGGCTAAGCCACAGAAAGGGACTAGGTGCGGGGTAGCCTTTGATCCAGGGATGGAGCTGGGCAATTGTTGGGGACAGGAAGTGTGGGGGTGGTGGGCGTGAGGGGAGTTGGGGGGAGGGGAGGAGGGTGGGGAGGGAGTTGAGGGATTTGGGGTGTTAGTAGTTAGAGAACAAGCCTACATTTGCGTGCATCCAAATGGAAGCAGACAAAGAGGGGAGTTAGAGGGGGGACAGGATATGGCTAAGATATGGGAGATCTGAAGATAATGACCTGGAACGTCAGGGGACTAAATAGCTATTTAAAGAGAAATAAGGTCATGATGTGTGTAAAGCGACGGAAGATAGATATTGCCCTAATACAAGAAACACACCTCACTAAAGAGAAACTAGAAGTACTGAAGAGGAAATGGAAGGGCACCCTTCTAGGTGCAACGTATTCGGCTTATGCCAGGGGGGTGGTCACTTGGGTAGCACCACTTGTCCCATTCCAGCTGCTACAGTCCATGGCCGAAGCTGACGGGAGGATGGTAATATTGAGGGGATTGATAGAAAACAGAGAAGTATGCATTGTTGAAACATATGCCCCGAACCAAGACACAGTGACCTATTTCAGAACCTATACAGCAAAATGAGCCTGTACCTAGGTTGCACGGTCATTTGGGGCAGTGATTTTAAGTAGGACCCAAAGGTGGACAGGTCAGATGTGAAACATGATAGACCCACCTCTGCTGCCAGAGTCCTAAGAACTCTACTGCGAGACCTTCAGCTGGAAGACACATGGAGGCTGCACCACCCACACGATAGGCATTACTCACATTACTCAGCCCCACAAAACGGATTTTGGATTGGATTACGTGTTCGTCATGCAAGAGATCACGGGGGAAATTGTGCACCCAGAATATAGAGCGTGAGTCCTCTCTGACCACTCGCCACTGGCCTTCACATGGCAATATATAGCCCCGAGAGCCAAGATCCCTACTTGGCGACTCAGAGCCGAGGCTTTAAAAGATATAGTCTTCAGGGAAGACCTCAGAAGCGAAATTGTAGAATACTTTGGAAATAACACAGGCAGTGTAAAGTCAACTGGGACCCTTATGGGAAGCATTCAAGGTGGTGGTAAGAGGAGCAGCAATAGCCAAATCCATGGGACTGTAGGGGGGTATATTACTGCAACTACAGAACACGGAGGAGAAACTAGAGATAGTACTAAACAACGGAAGCCACTCCCAGCAAGACGCTAGTAACATCACCCAATTACAGCAGGAATGTATGAGACACTGGGAGAGACTGTGTAACTTAAATTACGAAAAATACATAGAGAGGCAACATACGGAGGGGGACAAGCCGGGAAGACTGTTAGCATGGCTATACAAAAGTGAGACCCCCCCAGACCAACGATTGGAGAGATACGGGGAGAGGGTGGACTAATATTAGACACCCAAGAAGAGGTGAATGAGGGGTTCCTCGAATTCTGTAAACAATTGTATGTAAGTGAGGAAGGGAGTGAAATGGCAAACTTTGGAGGATATTGGCTTACCGAAAATAAGCGCAGAAGAACGGGAAAGCCTAGAAACCCTGATTACACTAGAAGAGCTAGAGGCGGTGGTGGAGCAATTACCAACTAGTAAGACCCCAGGAACAGATGGACTCCCTAGTGAATTCTATAAAACGTACAAGAATTAAGTGCTCCCCCCATTGCTGTGAATGCTAAATGAAGCATACGAGGTGGGGACACTGCCAGAATCCCTTAGAGAAGCGATTATCATCCCACTCCTCAAACCCAACAAGCCAGGCACAGACTGCGGGTCGTATAGACAGTTATCTATGCTGAATCAGGACAGCAAAATACTCACAGCTCTGTTGGCAAATAGGATGAAGCGAGTTATTGGCAGATTAATACACCCGATCAGACCGGATATGTTCCGCACAGAAGCATATCCAACAACCTTAGAAGGCTACACCACATCATAGAAGAAACTGAAGGTGCCTCAGGTGAGTTAGCAGTGAAGGCCTTCAACTCGGTCAAGTGGCCGTGGCTGCTGGCAACCCTGAAAGAATATGGGATGGGACCAGGGTATCTGAATGGGTGAAATTACTATATAGCTCACCATTAGCCAGAGTCAGAACGGGAGCGGTTATTTTGGAGAGATGGCAGCTCAGGGGCACCAGACAGGGATGCCCCTGGTCCCCGATGCTGTACATACTAGCATTAGAACCCCTAGTTATATATCTGAGACAACAATACGAGTAAGTGGGGATTTACACAAGAGGGGGGACCACACCTAATATTTTACACAGACGATATGCTACTATATGTGAGGTACCCAGAAGAAAATTTACAATATATCCTTGAAGTGTTGGAGCGATTTGCATCGCTCTCGGGCATTGCAGTCAATCTCAAATAGTCCTGTATATTCCCCCTAGGACGGTACATAGGGGTCCCGCGCGACAAGCTACCGCTACTACCTATACCCTGGGCGACAGACACCTTTAGATACCTGGGACTTGACGTCTACCACACAACAGACGCAGAACACATACATAACACTGAAAAAGCGCTGACAAAGGTTGTGAATAGTATTAAGTTTTTAACTCCATTCCCCCTGGCAATGATGGGGAGACGGGCATTACTAAAGATTGTTGTATTACCCAGATTATTGTACTTCTTCGGAAACATAACATATATAATACCGAGGCGCTTCTTTGTTAAACTTCAAGGTATATGCGGAAATTTTCTATGGGCTAATAAAAGGAACAGGATAGCCCTATGGAAATTACAAAGTACATACGATAAAGGGAGCATTAAGCTACCTAACTTTGAGATTTATTACCTAGCCAGCCAACTATGATACATGGCAAATGGCTAGCTGAAGACTCTACATCAGAGTCCAGATTGTTGGGATCCGACTGTGCCCCATACTTCCTAAAAGAATGCATCTGACTTCCTAAACGTGAGATAAAGAAGAGCTCAGGTATGCTGGAACTAGGATGGAAAGTATGGCGCAAAATGTGCAAGACCATAAAGAACCCGACCCCATGCTCCCCGCAAGTGCCGTTAGTGACACCAACCGGAGGAGATGCCTAGCTAAGGAAGACGATCAGCAAACACTGGGAACCGGTGGGGATTGTAACGATGGGTGATATATGGCAAGAGGGGGCGATAAAGGGCTTTAACGCACTGGTGGACGAGACAGGTTTACATCTGGGGTAACACATAACCTACACCAGCCTAGTGTGGAGAGTGACTGAAACATGGTCGGAAATAATGCTAGACGAAAAACCAGATACAGCCATCGAAACATTGTAAGACATCGTTGAAGGGGGGCACGAGGTTTCCCGAATTTATGAAATACTGATGTCCAGGGTGGGGAGGTAGGTGCCACAGCTGAGACGGGAATGGGAGGAGGACGCCGGGGAACCAATGACAGATGGGCTATGCGAACGGATACAAGGTGTTAGGCAGAATCCTGTGCAGTTCCCTTGGGGAACACTGCAAAAAGATTGACTACAGGAGCAGCAGTAAACCCAATTGGTAGCAGTCTGCACCACCCAGATTTACCTGGTAGCTGTGGCTAAGCAGTCAAACTTCTCTCAAGAAGAGTTAGGCAGTATACAGAGCATACACAATAGGGCTAGAAATACAGTAGAACAAGCAAACACTGACCAGAGCTTTGGTATGAAAAGTATATCATTATTTATTTAACACACTTTATGGAAATACACTGGCACTAATATATCAAGCAAGTTCCAACACAGTCACTATAGGTATATACACCTCCCTAGTTAATTATTTGACAAGTCTAGGTTAACACACCACTTATTAATAAAACAGAGGTGCGCGCGTAACCGTAGATGGCACTCCAATAATTTGTTAAAAAGGGAGAGAAAAGGCAGAGCATGGAAATAACACAGTACCAACACTTTTAAGAACCCCCAGCATGGCAGGAAAGGCAGGGTCTACTGTAGAGCCAAAGTTCATAGGCCAGGCCCACTCTTAGAGAGCAAGGCTGAATGTGCCCAAGATCACACAGTGGAAATGCACTCGAAGTCTTTGCAGAAAATGTCAAGAGGTTGGATCAGTTCAGAAAGATAAAGTTAGAAGGTTTGGAGGCCAACCCAGTTGGAAAGTCAAGGATTTACGGGACACCTTGGACAGTCCGTTGCAAGGGAGGCCAGGTGGAACACAGTACATTAAATGGTGAGAACGTTCCAGCGGGGGCAGTTGTTCAAGTCGTGGCTTCGACCAGAGGAAGAGATGATCTCGACGAGGAAGAAAGCTGGAAGTCGTTGCACTGCCAGGGATGAAACCAGCCGCGGAGTTCCCGATTAAAAGGTACGACCCTTTTTTTCGTGGTCAGTGGTGAAGCGTGGCTATGCGGCCGCCGGGGTGCTTGGCACGGGCAATTCGACCACGAGACGTCCTGGAAGGCGAAAAAGGCGAACTGGTTGGTCACACCAGCTCAAAGGGAAGAAGACTCTCCTGGAAAAAGATCTCCTCTGTCATTGGGGAAGTGGCGAGTTCTTTACAACAGGGCTCCATCGGTTGTGTCGTCGTTGTAGATGGCTCAGCTTCTCCCCTCTTTGGATTCTTTAGGTCCTGTGGCGACTTCTGAAGTTCCAGTCCCCAAAGCCCTGCTTTTATGCAGAAAAACCCCCATTTAACAGCTTAGCTGTCACTCAAACATGCTAAGTGGTGAGCCCGTCGGCTCACCACTGGGCCAATCACACAAGAGTGTGACTTGAGTTGCTGAGGCAACTCAGTCCAGGGTGCCTAATCCCCCTCCCACACATCCTCTAGACCCCAGACAGAGTGGCGCCATTTGGAGGGCTTCTGTGCAGATGCCCGCCAAAAAGTGGAACAAAGGGCTCGACTTGGGTTAGAGTTTCAGAGGCGAACACGAACGCCATTTTAAAACCGAGTCCTGGCAAAAAGACCCAACCGGGGAATTAATATTAAATAAATAACCCGGCGGTATCTTTAACATTGCACCAAAAAGTGGTGTGTTTAAAATCAATGGGAAAATCCCATAAGAAATATTCTGGTGGAATATTTCGCGTGGTATCCACTGCCACCAGCCAGAAACTCGACAAGGGGGGGACTGGACAGTGCCCCCTTGGAAAACAGACCCAGGGGCAATCAAATTACCCCTACCAGTACTTCCACAATATAATGGTTTGTACTGGTTCTATTCACAATTTGAGACTAGTAAAGCCAATGGTGACTTTACATGCCCTGGGAGACAGTAGTCAGTCCCAGGGTATGGAGTCTATGTTTGGGGGTCACTATGACTGAGGGTGCTGTGTAACACACATACCAAATACACATGAAGCCCTATGGAGTAAAAGACCCCATAGCCCATAAAACACATTCACAGTCAAAGGACATTCTCAGATCATGCCTAAGAGTGGGAGAAAAAGAGTCTCACTCTTAGCAGGAGAAAAAAAATAAACCCCAAAAATCCAGCAAAGCTGCTGGGGGACTCACTAGGTTTGGGAAATTAGCCTTAACAGAGAATTCTCCCTAACACAAGGGTATCACAAAGAAGTGTCTAGAAACGCGAGGCTACAACAAATACACAAATACAACTATATATAACCCATAGAGCATACATGACTCCCCCTCCCCCACCCCCCCGAGAATTTCTTGATTTAAAAGTGTGGAACGACAAACATGTCCCAAATGAGGGGAGGAGAATGCCGGACTGATGCACATGTTTTGGGCATGCCCCGAAATAACGAGGTACTGGGAAGAAGTGGCTCAAAGATTGAACGTGAGAGAGATCAATCTGAATGTAGATTCAATATGGACATGCATGGTGGGGGTTTCCCCAGCTCACGCCACTTGAAACACGTCTGTAAACTCAAAGACTTGGCCTATATATTGGCCAAGAGGAGGATAGTGATGGGGTGGAAAGCATCTAACAGACCCAAGACGGAGACCTGGTGGACCGACCTCCGTAAATGGTCCGAAGCTGAAACAGAAGTATGGAGCGAGGCGGCCAACAGAGGGGGGAGAGGAAGAGGCGGAAACTCTAACAGCCTGGAAGCACTGAGTGGCCACACTCTGGGGACCTACCCAGGGGGGCCCGAGTGATGAATCCTCTGAGAACACAGATGAGGAGACACTTCCAATGAATAAAGAGCAAGGGGGTGGAGCGGGGTAGGCTTGTTGGAGGGTGGGATAAGGGAAGCAGTAGACACTAAATATATGTCCGCCACTACGCAAGATAACAAAAGTATTGCTGGGGCTGTTGGTTTATTGTTGACTATTGATTGTTTAAAAACCAATAAAATTTTTTTACAAAAAACAAACAAGATGCTTTGTTTGTGTGTGCGGCTGTTTAACATTTACCAGAGGCCTTTTAGAATATGCTAGATTCTCTTCCAGGGTATATTCATTTTGCGTAATCAGTCCCAACAAGTTCAGGAGTCGTCTGAAAAGAGGATGTAAGAAATGTATTGATACCAGCTTCCTTACGGATTTGCCAGAAGTCCCTATCCTTTAATTTGGGACGGGGATCGAAAAACAACAGGGTTGGCCAAGCCGCTTACTGATGTGCAACCCAGACAGCGCATACAAAGGGTTGCGCATGCTCGCTTTCCCCATGAGACGTGGAAGATGCTCTTCCCCAAGTAGGCCATTGGGCTAGGTCACAATCATGAGATGGACACGGTGGCATGTTATAATAATAAATAAAATAATAATTTAGCATTTTATATAGCGCTACAAACCCTAAGCGCTGCTTATTATTGCCCATGGTGTGTGGTGCTCATTTATCGACCTCGCAAGGATGAAAGGCCGAGTTTGGCGCTGCCGGGATTCAAACCTGCATCAGCAGGCTCTGCACAGATGTCAAAGCGAGCTCTCTACTCGCTGTGCTATTGGACCAGCTATCTGTATCATCCTTTAACAAAAACAGGACCCAACTAACCCTAAATTTCAGATTCAGTGCCCTATTCTGCAAACAAAAACGTAAAAGGGTGCCAGTTGGGATGTCTTAAATAAATGAAGTCCTCAGTCCAGAATCTTATTCTAACCTGATCTCAGGCCTTACCACTACAAAGGCAAAACATAAATCCAACAAGGACATACTTTGGGCTATTGCCCTAATAAAGGGACGGTGGCTAGTTTCTGACAATTACCCTGGTTTCTCTATACCATAGGCTCCTTTCCCTGATGCACAGCCCCAAACATACACTGAGTGTCTTTTCATTCTCTTTCATTCCCAAGTCTGGTTTCATCAAAGGTCTTTCTCCCTTCTAGTCAGGGATTCTTAGTTTTTCTTACCTCAGTTCTTTTCCCAGGTGGGGGTTTATCTTTCTCCCCCACAACAGGGGTTGTCTCAGTCTCTTGTTCCGCACACTGAGGTTCTTCTTGTCCTCTTTTCCCACTCTGTGTCATGGCCACAGAGCAAGGACCACGAGCTCCATCACATAAAGGGTCCAGTTGGACCAATTTCTGGCACATTTGGCCCCAGCCTCATGAGAAAGTGTGCTCTGCACACTTTATTTCTAGTGCACGTGTTATTTCATCCCCTGCAGGGCCCCCACGTGTATTCAGGTCAGCCGTGGCCATAGGAATTCATTGGGCTGCACGTGCAGCATCTTCTGGGAGTGGCAGGCTCTTTTAAGCCTGCCCCGCCCTCATGCCAGCATTTTGCGTTAGTCTGCTCATAGCAGCGTAACGCTCACCGCCGCCTGAAGCGCTTCTTACCTGATTCCAGCAACACCGTCTCCAGAAGCGCATCTTACTTGAACCTAGCATTCACTGCCGTTGGAGCGCATCCTTACTGTATTTCCAACACTTACTCGGGAGCTCATCTCGCCAGTATCCTTGCGGTCCCAGCCGTCCATCGACCGCCAGCAGATCTTTGGATAGCTGCTCCTCGCCTGATTTCGCCAGGCCATCCCTGCAGGAGAAAAGGACAAAGAAGGTTAGAAACAACATTAAGACATTACGCTACGGTCGCTTGCAACACAATCCTCACGCTGACCATAGAACCAAATTTGCTATCTATTTGGGACATTATTACTCTTCCGGATTCCATTGAGGCTCGCTTCCAGCAACGTGACTCCGCTGGGCCTCGCATCACCTATTGGGGAGAAGGAAAGACATTACAAGGAATACAAACAATAATCATGGGAAAATAGACATTGCAAAAGAATACGGACAATAATCATTGTTGAAGAACACTTACCTTAGAAGTGGATCAGTCACAGTGTTCTGGGCTGCCATGCACATGGACCAGTGAAGGAACTAGGTCCATTTAAAGCGCCCCTGCACTTGAGAAGCAGGACGGAGAGCTCACCCTCATAAATAAAAAGGTGAGACTATATGGGTAAACGCATGCTCACCACATTCTGGGAAGAAGGGTTCGAGGGAAACTACAGCCATATCGCAGCATTCTCACGGCCTCTCGTATTCTCGCAGGGGCAGTATCAACAACCAGAGCAGTCCGCAAAACAAGAGCATTTGAAGAGGCCTGACCCAGGGAGCCAGTTCCAGGGAGGGCTGCAACCGTGCCCCAACCTCCCCGCAGAGACCAGGTGAGCGTAGCACTCTGGTACCTCTTGCTCATATCCCCAATCTGGACCCGGTCTCCTTTTTGTCCCTCATTCTGGGATTTTCATATCACTCTGCTCTGGTGGGTTTCCTTTTCACTCCTCACCTTGGAGTCTTTCTATTCTCACCCGCATTGGAGCCCCGTCCGTATTCTCCCTACATTGGGGCTTCTTGGTACGCACCTTGCCTTGAGGTGTCTGACGCCTATCCACTTAAATGACTCGTGAACTAAGTTCCATGTTGGACACAGTTAAACTGATAAAACACAGACCTCTGACCCTACTGGCGAACTAAGTCCAACCCTGGAAAAAACCAATAGATCCTTTTATCTGAAAAACAAACCCCGGAACAATCCAAAGACCTGCACATCCTTGCGCAGTCCACTGACTAGCAGTTGGTGAACTGGAGCTACTGCCGTCAAGTCACAGACCTGTTTCCAGTGAGGGTGAAATCCAAGGTGGTGCTGAATGCCAACAAAGCCTTCCACCCCCATTTACTCAACTGTTACTGTAGCAGGTAATTTACCAATGCAAAGCCTGGGCTAACAAGAGGATAATGTGGACAATTAAGAATTCAAACCAAATTGATCAATCCCGAGAGGAGAGTGAGACAGGTCAGGAGTGTAACCAATCGGATACTGGCTTACAAACTCTGTCCCAACTCCAGGTGTATGAAAGGGCTAGGGAAATGGCGGTTGGGGGAGAATCTTGGTGCGGGCTGATAATCGACACACTGCTACCTGGATACAAGGTGAGATTAGAGGAGAACAACACGCCTGGGAAGAGGCAGGATAATGGAAGGACCAGAAATTTGCCACTACCTAGAGGAAGGCAGTGGAGAGAAGATTTGCAAAACTTCTCTGGGAGCTTTTTGTGCATAGAGACCCCAAGGGAGGGAGGGGGCTTTGTCTAGATGAACCCATATGGATGTCTGTGACCATAGGGAAATTTGTTACCCATGCCTTAACACTACCTGGCTACCCCAGGGAAAGCGTGTGAAACCAGGCCTGTTTTAGGAGTGTGATAAAATATCAACTAGCTCACAAGCCCATTCCTGTGTGAGCAGAAGAGAAATGGCCACCAAACATGTTTTGAATCCTAAGAAAGCCAAGACCGAGCAGGGCTATGCTATGAATCCAGAGAAAAGCAATGGTCTAGGAGGAACTGGTTGTGAAAGCTTAAGAAAGAAGAACATCCTTGAAGGTTACAGAGCAGAGGGGCCGACCCACCAGGTAACTAGGGTAAAACCTCTCTTGGAGTGGCCAAAGAGGGGCCATGGATTCACAGCTACACCTGTGAATTTCCTAAACACACCATAGGGTAATTGGTTAACCATGCCTTAAGGCTTACTTACCACTGGTGACCCTTAGAAACGAAGTGAAGCCTGACTCATGGCAGGAGAGTGACAGAATATTGACTGCTCAGCGAAGATCCCTGCCCTGAATGAGAGTTGGAGAAATACCCACTAAGTCTATTGTGAATCCTTAGAGAAGTCGAGGTCCTTTAAGGCGCCTGTTGTAAAGCATTAGAAATCCAAGGTCCTGCAGGGACTGGTCTTGAATCCTGAAGAAAGGAGTAGGTTCCGAAGGTTCCACAGACAAGGAGCCGACGTATGTAGCAGCAGGCTTGCTTCCCTGACGAGTTCCTGGAATCCGACAGTGAAGCAGAGAGGACAGTTGTAGAAGTCCAGATTGTGTAACTCCTGAAGGATCCTTCCGAGGAGTTGCTGGTGTTTTTGTTCGGTTGAATAAAATACACTGTTAGGAATAGGTTTGATATTTGTGTTGCTAGTGTAGGGCAGCCAGGAGACTAAGGACTTAAGACTAGTTGTAACTTTTCTGTTAGTCGTTGCATTTGGAATATTACTTTGTAGAACAGGGTGTCCCAGGATAGTCAAGAACTTTAAGATTGAGAACATTTGAACTGTATAATTTGGAACAAACAAGGTGTTGAACACCAACCCTGGAAACCCGGCTTTACTTTAATCCATCCTTGAAAGTGTCCTTAGACGCTTATCGCTTTTAGAGGACCCTGATAGTTGCTAGAGGCATTTAATCGTTCCGTGTATACTCGAGCTGCTGTCTTTCGATTATAGCAACTAAACATGTCTGTTGTATCATCACTCTGTCACCCACACTTCATAATGATTGTTCCACCTTCACAACTCTTCGTGTCCCCACATGTATGTCAGTCGAGAAATTGGTGCTTGGCTTAATAATTTATAGAACTTGCACTTTATCTGTTTTTAATTGTGTGTATCTAATTTTGATATTGGAGTGGACTCCTGCCCGCAAGGCTGTTCAGTGTGGTTTGAGGTTTTTCTGTGTTTAAGTAGTTCAGCCTGACCTGGTGCAGGTTAAAGAGCGAGAACAAAATAAATTTGCACACATCACTTTGAAGAGTAATATTTCATGTTTCTAATGATCTTAGAGCAACAGGACTGAGAATCCTGTACCATAACAAAGTTAAATGTTTTGGTATTTTAGCATGTTGCCTCTCTAATTTGTTTCCTAAATATTTCCCGCTTTAGGTTTTCATTGTATTTAATGCATTATGTTGCACCATATGTTTAACATCTCAAAGTAGTTGCGGATGATGAGAAATGTTTTGACACCACTTTAAATTCTCCTTATTAGATCTTGCAGGTGCAGTGCTCTATAAATTAGTAATTGATTACTTGTTAACCGAGGAGCAGTTAAAAGAAAATGGTTACCCTCGACCAAATCCTGAAAAGCCTGGCAGTGCTATACTTCACAACGGATTAACAAAGAATGTTCATGCTGATTGTAAGTGAAAGCTTTGATACATTTTTTGTTTGATTTCGCAATACAAAAATGTGTTATCAAATGCATGCAGAAGATTATACTGCTAGAAGCCATAATATTATGTTAAGCGCCCTGTTTTCCAATCTTGTAGGAAGCTAATGGCACTGGCAACGTGCCAGACCTTACTCCCCTGTTTTATCTCCTGTGTGTCTGATGCATACCTCCACTCCATTTTACCTTCTGACAGATGCGGAAATGTAAACTATGTTTGATCTTTTGTTTTGTATTTGCTAATTTAGTGGGGTGTTGGGTAAGGGATTTTAGGATACTGGCGTTCCTAATGTGTGTGCCTTTAAGATGTTCTCCTCTAGATTGGCAACAGTACTCTTCAAGCTAAACACATTTTTAGCTTTGGAATTAAGACTCTGGGAAGCGACTTCTGGGACACCCACTGATGTAACAGTACTGGAATTTTTTGCCCTAGTGGCAGTAGACTTGGAGGAGTTATGTGGTTTATGGTGTACATTGCCACTTTGATATCTCGAGTAGTGACCGGTTTTGTGTGGCATTGGTCAATCCATTACATAAAGTTATTGTATTGCACTCTTTTTTTGGCAAGCATGCCTTAACTCCACCACTGAATTGCTCACATGAAGACCTTTTCATAATTTCTTCAAAATCAAATTCCCAGACAAGCTGTCCACTATTCTTTGCGCATATGCATGGGCACAGATTAGAATGTGCTAGAATTACCAACATTTCAGAACCAGACAATACTGGTCCTAAAGAGGCAAACATTGTTACCAGCTGATCTGCCCATGATAAACTCAGAAGAATGTGAATTGAGACCCTTCATGGGTGGTGAAGGAGCATGCCACTTGAGCAAAGGGCAATATCCCCTGCATTTAACCCCACAGGACACTGATTATGAAACTCGTGCACTCTTGCCCTAGTCCGGGCATTACCTGGCCCGGTAATGACCCGCTCATCAGGGTTTATTGCTATTAGCATCCCGTGTTTACTAGTCGATTTATTTTTAAGTTGAGAAATGGCATTTTTCAACTTTAATAACACTACAAAGATGGCTGCCATTGCGGCAACAGAGATGCACCGGCACGGGACAAGGGAGCTGTGGGTGAAGGATATTGATATTGGTGTGGGGATTTGGCGGTAGGAGGGAAGCGTGAGGCCCGGGCACTCTTACTTCATTCCCAGCTGGGGAGATGGCAGCCTCCTGCTTCAGAGGAGGATTGGAGGGGGGGTTTACCTGATTGGCTAGAAGGCTGCTCTCCCCCCCCTCCACCGAATACTAATAAGCTTTAATTTTTTAAAATTATTTATGGTTTATTCAGACCTTTCCAACCCTTTACAAAAAAAGAAGTATAAAATATCAATAACATCAAAGATATATTATATACACAGCATAGAAGTACTTATGTCCACTTTGGCAGATCATCAAATACATGCTAAACAAGCATATTCTTGTGTCTACCTATGGAATATACTAATGAAGATCAATTCATGTCCAGCACATCTTTAACATGTGCCATAGTTCAATAATAATGATTTATTTCTCCCGTTCAAAATTCATCCCAAAAGCCATCAGTTTCTAACATTGTTGCTTTGTGGACAAACTTCCCAAAACAGTCTTGTGTTTCTGTTAATTTGACACACTCCACAAATAAATGCTTGAGTTTCAATAATTCCAACAATTCCACTATGTCGACATTCCCTAGACAATAAAGCACACATGTTCCTTGACGCTGTTAATTCCCTAGTAGGTAGGAGATTAACTCTTAATCGTAGAAAAAACACTTGATAAAGTGAACTTGACGCTACACAAAGAAAGGGTGGCAACTGATTTAGCTTTCTCTCATCTGATCGGAACTGATCGACTAGTTTATATTTGTTTCTCTTACCTATTGTAGAGGACCAATGCTCAAGTTTTATCTTGACAGCTCTAGGATTCACAACAAGATCCTCTTTAGTCGTTTTAATCCTTTCCAATATAGATAAACAATACATAATACATAGATTGAGCGTTGGACATAGACCACGTGTTGCCATTCCATCTAAATTCACACACACATAATTTGACACTGGAAAAAGGATCTTAGCATAAATTGTGAGCGGCGTCCACTGTACCATAACCTTTAGAGATGAAAGTGCAAGCTCAGCCCTGATTGCAGAAATTGGAACAGCTTGTGGTAAATTAAATGGCCACCGCCAAATACTACCTTCATATTTATCCTGAAGAAAATTAAGACCTTTAAATTCCACTCCATAGATTAGAGCGCACATGATTTTGGCCTTGTAGAAATTAATAACGGGATACTTCCAATTCATTTTCCATACTTCCAATTCATTCTCCCTATCTGGGCTGCAAATTCATTACTTCTAGGAATAAGAAGTTCCTTGTAGTGCTTTAGGTTTGCATGCCTTTGTTTTAGTTGGTAACCAATATACTTCCAAGATGTCACCCTCTCTAATTCTGTCTCGGCCAGAAACCATTTGTATTTTCCACCGTTGCCTCCCTTGGGATAAGTAATTCCAATTAGGTTTTATTCCGGTTCATCTCCAAATCAAGATTGTTGGCATAACAGGTATAGTTATTTATTGAACGCTGTAACCCTATTGGGGTCTGGTCCAATACAATCCTCCAAACATGCCAGATTTATAATTGGACAAGTCCCCAACCTAGGGGGGAACAAACTCTATTAGACATTAAATAGGATGAAACATCTGACATATATCAATTGAAAAGGGTTGGTGCAATAAGTCAAGGGTGTGTCTTTATTGGTGCAGTTAAAGCATCTTCCCTATCTAACCAGATTTTGACTTCTGTTCCCCTGTGCAGATGTATCAATATGCTTATTAAGTAAATAGGGCAACCACTAACTTAATTATGACCACAATTTGTCCCTGTTGAAATGGGAACTTTTTCCTGCTGTTGGAGCAAATATACCAACAATCCAATTAAAGATGAACCCAACCACTTTATAAAACTAGAGCCAGATTGGTCCTTGTCAGGTATTACTCTCTTTTATCCATAATTTCCGGGCTTTAGCTTATCCATCTTTTTCTAAATGGGTACTATGTGAGCCATCTGCCATGAGTCCAGAATATATTTCTTACGGAGAATGTTTGAACAATTGGCAAAAAATTCCAGCCCACAATTCTGTTTTCCCTTTGACTGTGATGTTAAAAAGCCCATGTGGACCCAAGGCCCTCGAATTCTTAGCTTTATTAATTCGATTGACAATGTCCTATCGAACAGGTAGTAACCACCTACTTTCATTATCAATTGATTTGTAAAAGGAATGGTTCTTAGGCTCCATATATTTTTCTATAAAGAATTAAATCCACATTGATTGGAGTAAGGAATTCACATACTTCTCCAGCATGGGGTCTGGCATGGATTCACATGCTCATTAATATTCCTTGTCGTCAGGCTGGGAATCCCTGGTAAAGAAAAAATCAGTTTGTTTAGTTTCTGAACTGTCTTTCTACTAATAACCAATCACTGGTCTCTTGGTCATACTGCCCCCAGCCAATGACTGCCCTCTACCTAAGCCCCTCCTCTGGCAGCCATCTTCAGATTTTTACTGCACGTTCAAGTGTTGGGAGTCCTCGTGCTGTAGCTCTCGAGCTTTTACTGCGTGTTGTGTTTTTTCAAAGAGTTTACTCTTATATTTTCGGTCAATTCGAGCCTCAAGCTCCACCGATTCTTCTTCCGATCAACAGGGACCCGTTTTGGAATTTTGTACGCCCCTCTAGGGTGGATTTTCGTCGAATTACTCTTCTTTCCGTAAGACCTTTGAGGCCTACCCCGTTTCAGACATGGTCCAGGACAAAGGAGATTCGACACCTACTGGATACAAACTGTTCAGGAACTTCCCAGGATGTGGACTACGGTATGTCTTCAAAGAAGATGAGCACTCCCGGTGCCTCTACTGCCTTCACGATGACAAGTCGCACGTGGAGGAGTGTTAGGGAGAATTCTCATAAATGGCTGATTTCCCTTACCTTATGAGTACCTCAGCAGCTTTGCTGGATTTCTAGGATTTATTTTTTTCACCTGGTAAGAGTGTGAGCCTTTTTCCCACTCTTGCATGTTTTTTGCCATGTGTGTTTTTACCACTTGTGTGATCTTGGGCTCTGGAGCCTCACCTACTCCATGAGCACCATTTTTGTGTGTTACACAGCACCTTCAGTGCAGTGACACAGGGTTGTCTTTCAGACTTCCCACTAACTCCATTTTTCTGGGGCTGACTACTGTCCCCCAGAAACATGTAAAGTTGCCATTAACTTTATGTAGTCACTTTTAAACCACAGACCCAGTACACCCCATTTTACATGGAGTATTGGAAAGGGTTAACTCTTAAATCTTTTTGGCTGTGTCTCTTGGAGCCTTGTTTCGCTCCCTGAACATTGACTTGGCTGGTGGCAGTGGTATCTACCCTAACTTTCCTACCGCGATTATCTTATATAAACGTGGTAATGTTTTAGGCTATTATATTCGCCTCGAACATAAACCCGCTTGACCAAATACATTTTATTTTGGTTCCAGCTGGGTTTATTCACCATTTCTTTTTGTTAAAGTTTTTCTCGTGTTTTTCTCTGCACGCCAAACCGGGGATGATTCCTTTGTTCACTGTCTTTTCGCAGGCTTCTGCACAAAAGCCCTCCTTAAGGCGCCTGAAAGTCTAGGTAGGCAGGATGTGAGTGAGGGATCTTCAGACCCCTGCCATGGGTTTGAGTGGTAACCCAAGTCGGACTCTTGTCTGATTGGCTAAGGGGACTGGCCTTGCCAGGCAAGCCACCCTCCTGTGTGATTGAGAGCTAGGCTGTATGAATGGGGTAAAACTGCATAAAAAGCAGGTCTCTGGGACTGGTAGAGCAGAGTCGCCACTGGAACGAAAACCAGCAAGGAACTGGAAGAAGAGGACTCCTACCATGACTGAACCGCCCGGTGAATCCCATCTGCAGGTCCTAATCTACAAATCCGACGACAGAGAGGATCCTCCAGGAAACTTCTTCCCTTGAGCTGGTGGGACCAACCAGTTTGCCCAAACTACAAGCCAGGACCCCTCCTCTGGTCGAATTCGCTGTACAGAGCTACAGTGGGCTTGGGTTTTAAGGAGCACACCTTTTATTCGTTGTTTTGTTGTGCTGCTTGCTTCTCCCCTGGGTGGCGCAGGACCCTCCAGTCTACCAACTTCATGTCAGTCCGACAGTCGCCTCAGGAACCGTGAGCCTGCAGGAACCACCAGGAACGTCCGCCTCAGCTACAGCTCCCTCTCCGTTTCAAGGTACTGTGCATATCGTTCAACCACGGTAAAAGTGTTATAAATCTTTTGCCAATCCGAGGGCTTGTCCTTTTCTTCTCTTTGAGATTTTTCTACCACCCAACCTCATCCGGAATCTTTGTCACAAACTTTACCGCAAACTACCCTGAACTGTGTGATCTTGAGCAAAAGACTTTTGACCCATTGCCTTAAGCCTTTTCTAGCTGATCTCCTCACTGAAGTTCCTCTTGTCCAGTTGCCCTGAGTACTTACCTGTTGGTTTTTTCTAATTCTAATAACTTTGTCTTTCCCTCCCTTTTAAATTGCTGGAATGCCATTTTGCTCCCACTTCATTTTGTGAGCTTAACCTGTCTGGAATTTAAGGGAAGGGAAGTGGTGTAGTGTATTTATGATTGTGATTTTTAACTTGCTTATAATAGTGAAATGTTATACAACTGTTGAGTAAATACATATATATTCTTTTACTTAGAAACCTTGAGTCAGTGTTTGCCTGAATCATAGTAATTGCTGTCCTTTTGTGTAACTATTTTGTACTGCTCACTTACTCTTGAGATAAGTCTGGCTGCTCCGCTACTGCTACCACTTTAACAGTGTAGTAGAGGCTTGTACCAAAGGTGAATTTGTACTGTCACTTGTAGTCTGATTGTTTGTGGTGTTCCCAAAGGGTACTGCATATAATTCTGTCTAACAAGGAGGACTGTGCGCTCTGTAAGAACATGTCCGTCCGGACAATGAAGGACCGCCGTACTCGGCTCACCAACTGGCTGGAGGGAAAGAACCCAGCAGCAGGTGAGAAGAAGCCAGAGTGGTATACTAAGACCTTTTGAGGGCGCTCCGGCGACGGGGCCCAACAAAAGGCAAAGCACTGCGAGTCCGTGGGCACCGGGAGCGCCGTTTGTGCGGGCTCCTCGGCTGCCAGATAGGGCGCGATGTCACAGACGCCATCATCCACGAGCCAATGCTCTGGCTCGGGGAAAAGGAAGTCAGAGAACCCGGGTAAGATTTGGGAGAAGCCCTGGTCGATCCCGATGGAGAAAGCCAAGGGGGGGGGGCGAGGCGGTGACCCTACCCCTAAGGTAAAGGCTCCAGACGCGCCCAAGGTTGTGAAGGCCCCGATTCACCTGTTGAAGGCCTCCATTGAAGAAGTCGTGGCGGCCCTGGCGAAGCCTGTGGAGGCTACCCCAGTGAAGATGACTTCCGGGCCTAGAGTTTCCCTTCCACCCCGGAGTGAATAATCTTTCCAGCCTATTGACAAGACCCCCGTGAAACCTCGGGACGAGAAAGAGGGGGGGCACAGTAGACATAACGGACACAGATACCACCTCCGAAAAAGATCCTGGACAAGAAGTTCGAGGAAGTGGGGTCCTACGGGAGGGATCCCAACGAGGCGGACGAGGAGATCAACGGTGGGGCCGAGGAGGAGCAGCGGGCCGCGGAGGAAACGGAGGACCCTGCGCCCCAGCCATCGCTCCTGTCGCAACCGATGCCTACGCCACAGGACAATTCAGGAGCAATCTTGATGGCTTTGCAGACCCTGTGTACGGAGATAAGGACAAGGTTGCCCTTACCCCCAGCGGACGATCCAGCTGCACCTGGACCATCGGGGAGCCCACCGAACAAGCGGAGATGAATCCATCCTCCCCCTCCCTTTCAGCCTTCAGCTCCATCCCCTCCACCGAGGGATGAGACTGGAACGGAGACGACGACGACGGTGGTGACGACGGGACAGATCTCCTGTCACCTCTGCCCGGGACTCCCACCTCCCCATGTCGAAATTGGCTACTTTCACGCCATGATCGCCAGGGCATCAGAACTTTTCCAGCTATGCCCCGAAGAGCAGAAGAATGAGGGTTTCCTCTACCAACGACGGGAGGCCAAGAGGAAAACTGTCCTTTCAGTCCCGTTACTGGATGACATCTGGGACAAAGGACTGTCACTCATGAAGAACCTGTCCACGGCTCCTGCGAAAAGGGACCGGTACGAGAAGTAGTACCGGGTCCCAGACTCCGGCCCTATGTGCCTCAGAGCACAGCCGTCCCCGGATTTGGTGGTCTCCACAGCAGCCAAGAAGAAATCGGCACGGGCGATGGCATCAACTTCCACTTCTCTACCAGACGGCGAGGGGAAGAAGCCGGACGCCATGGGACAACGGGTCATCTCGTTGGCGGCGACGACCATCAAACCCAAAGCCCTCGCGGCACGCTACGACAGGTAGCTGTGGTTCAAGATCGCTCCCCTTCTGGATTTCCTCCCGGACGACAAGAGGGCAGAAGCCCTTGAAATCCTTCAGGAAGGCGAGGTGGCTTAAGACCACGCCATCACGGTGGCCACGTACATTGCCGACATCGGCTTTTGCCAGATGGGCAACAGCGTTTGCCAGCGCGGTTGGCTTATGGCCACCGATTTCCGTCAGGACGTGCAGACCAGGGTACTGGACATGCCCTTCGATGGGAACAACCTGTTCGGCAAGGCAGTGGATGAGTCACTGCAGGCCATCAAGGCGGACACCGAGACGGGCCGGGCCTTGGGTTCTCTTCATCAACGATGGCTGTCCTTTCGGACCTCTGGGGGCAAGTCTTAAGGTGCCTCCAAAGGATTTGGCAGCAGTTCCGCATTGTACCGCCAGGCGGCCCGCTCCTCATCGCAGGAAGCCTACTGAGGCTGCAGCAAGACCGGAGGACACCGTTGTCGTCGCCAAGGGGGCAAGGCCTTGGCGAAGCAAGACTGAACCGGCCGTGACATTGGGCACCCACGGGAGCACCCCGGTGGGAGGCCGGCTGGCGAATTTCATCAGCGTGTGGGAGTCCATGTCCACCGACCATTGGGTGCTAGATGCCGTGGCCCACGGGCACACTCTGGAGTTCCAAAGAAAGTGTCCCTGTCTACCACCTGTGGCCAGGAAGGAAAACCACTTGCCACAGCTGCTTCTGGAAGTACCAGCAATGCTAAAAAAGGGTGCGATAGTACTCGTCCCGAAGAGGCTCTTGGGCTCCGGAGTGTACTCGTGGTACTTCCTCGTCCGAAAGAAGACTGGTGGCTGGCGGCCCATCCTAGACCTTCGCCGCCTCAACAAATACATCAAGTCCCAGAAGTTCCGGATGGGCACCCTTCAGCACGTGCTGGGACAGCTGGAGGAGGGCGGCTTCTTGTTGTCACTGGACTTGGAGCATGCCTACTTCCACATCCCCATACACAAAGGACATCGAAAGTTCTTATGATTTTTGGTCCGAGGGCAACACTACCGGTTCAAGGCCCTGCCCTTCGGGTGGAAGTCGGTGGTGAGGGTCTTCACCAAGTGCCTGGCACTGGTGGCGGCACGGCTGCGCCTGAAGGGGATCCACGTATACCCCTACCTGGACTTTTGGCTCATCCGAGCAAAGTCAAGAAAACTCGCTGTCGATCACACAGGGAAGACCTTCCGCCTGCTGGGCTTCTCGATCCACTTCGCAAAATCCCATTTGGTACCGTCGCAAGACGCCCTGTTCCTGGGAGCCAGACTCGACACAGTGGTGCGGTTGGCTTCACCATCGGAGGAAAGGACGAAGGCCATCCTAGGCAAGGTACAATGGCTGTTGACCATGGAAGTGGCCAGGGTGAGGTCCATCAAGTCCCTGCTCGGCGTGATGTCATTGGGCACCTACCTCGTGCGTCTATGCAGGTTGCGGATGCGGCCACTGCAGGAATTCCTCGACGCCCGTTGGATGCAAATGCCGGGCAGCTTCGAAAACAAGATCTCCCTCAACGAGAAGTTCCGTCAAGTGATCCGGTGGTGGGGCACCCGCGCGCACCTCACGGCGGGCATGAACTTCCAGACCCCAGCGCATCAGGAGACGGTGACGACGGATGCCTCCCTGGAGGGATGGGGAGCGTACTCTGGAGCGCTCCACGCAAGTGGCCTTTGGCTCCCAGAGGAAAGGTCCCTGCCCATCAACGTCCGGGCCGTGTTCTGGGCCCTCAGGTCTTTCCTTCAGTCCCTCAAGGGCAAGGTGGTACTGATCTTCACCGACAACACCACCACCACGATGTTCTACATCCGGAAGCAGGGGTGCACCAGATCCCCAGCCCTATCCAAGGAAGCACATGATCTGTGGCACTGGGCCGTCCCCCTGGGGATGTTCCTGGTACCTTTTCATCTGGCAGGAGTGAAAAACACTGTCGCCGACTCACTCAGCAGGGAGCTGCGCTCTTGCCATGAGTGGGAGCTTCGGCAGGATCAAGTGGATCTCCTATTCCGTCAATGGGGCAGTCCCCAGACCGATCTGTTCGCGACGGCGGCAAACACCAAGTGCCGGAGGTTCGCCAGCAGGTTTCCCCAGCCGGGGAGCATGGGCGATGCATTCTCCTTCCCCTGAGACGGTCTGTTCCTGTATGCGTCACCACCGTTGCTGTTGCTTCTGCGACTCATCAATCAACTCAGACGGTCCCGGTGCAGGATGATCCTCGTCGCACCAGCGTGGCCGAGGCAGATATGGTTCCCGGACCTTCTGGACTTGTCAGCATCCCCCCGCCCCCAGTCAAACTGCCGACGGACGCGAAGCTTCTCGCCAGGGACAGAGGCGCCATTCTACATCACGACCCGGGATCGCTGAACCTGCAGGCCTGGCTCCTGCAGCACTAGAGTTCGGAGGCTACAATATCCCGGTGGACTGCAAGGAGGTACTGGCAAAGGCCAGGGCGTCCTCGACTCTTAAGTGCTATGGACATAAGTGGAAGAGGTTCTCTGTCTGGTGCTGTGTACAGAAGATCAACCCTCTACGGATTACGGCCCCTCAAGTGCTGCCATACTTGCTGTCGCTGGCCAGGGGGGGGGGCTGGCGCATGCCTCCATCAAGATCCACCTGCGGCTGTCTCCGGCTACACCAGAACTCCAGGGGGTCATCGCTGTGGTCTCACCGCCTGCTGAAGGAGTTCATGAAAGGACTGTTGGCTCGTTCCCGCCGGTGAAGGCTCCAGCCCCGGCGTGAGAGCTCAACGTGGTGCTGACAAGGCTCATGGGTCCCCCATTCGAGCCCTTCAACTCGGCATAGCTGAAGTTCCTATTGTGGAAGACAGCGTTTCTTGTGGCTATCACCTCTGCACGACGAATGGGAGTGATCCAGGCCCTCTCCTGTAAACCCCCATACCTGACATTCCACGAGACTAGGGTAGTGCTGAGGACGCACCCCTCCTTCATGCCCAAGGTGCCGTCAGACTTCCATCTCAACGAGCCCTTGGTGTTACCTGTTTTCTTCCCGTCTCCTTTGTCGCCGGTTGAGAGGACTTTGCACTCGTTGGATGTGGCTAGAGCGCTGAAGTTCTACGTGGACCGCACGAAGAGCCTTCGGAAGACATCACAGCTGTTTGTGAACTTTGGACCGGTGAACCAAGGGAAGGCCCTCTCAAAGGCTTCCATTTCCAGATGGCCCTCCGGCTGCATCATGCACTGTCACCGGTTGGCAAACCGACCGTTGCCCGGCCGTCAGAGACCATTCAACCAGAGCGATCATTGCTACCTACCACGGCGTTCCTGTCTGGTGTGCCCCTGATGGAAATCTGCAGGACTGCTACGTGGAGGTCGACACACACCTTCAAGAGATTCTACTGCGTGGACCGGGATTCCAGGGAGAAGTCCAGAGTCAGCCAGTCAGTGCTGCGCAACCTGTTCGCTTGAAGGTGAGCCTGTTGAGGAGGTAAGAGATGCTTGATGTTGAGTTGTTAAAATGATTAATGTTGAGCCTTGCCACCTGCCGTGGTTGTGCATGTGTGTTCTGCTATGTATTCTTGTATTCATGAGCATGTGAATCCTTGCCAGACCCCATGCTGGAGAAGGAACAAGTTACTTACCTGTTCATATGCGAACCTTCCCTCCAACCCCTCTGCGGCTCTCCTCTTGGTCCAACTGCTACTTTACGCGCTACCAAATCTGAAGATGGCTGCCAGAGGAGGGGCTTAGGTAGAGGGCAGTCATTGGCTGGAGGCATTATGACCCAGAGACCAGTGATTGGTTATTAGTAGAAAGACAGTTCAGGAACGAAACTGAAACTGATTTTTTCTTTACCGAGGATTCCCAGCCTGACGACAGGGAATATTCATGAGCATGTGAATCCATGCCAGACCCATACTGGAGAACAACAGTAACAGGTAAGTAACTTGCTCAATTTTTTAAAGGCTTTGATCGATTGAAAGAATTGTTTTCCAAAAACACCTATCCTGATTAGTTACAAGAATTTGTAGCATGTTTTCAGAATTACATTGATCTAAAATGGAGTTGTGTGTCTTGATGTAATTTTTATATTTTTGCTTTAATTTTCGTATTATTTCTAATTGCCTAATTCCACTATCACATTTATTTTTATATATGATCTCACATTACACCTTAATTCTTTTTTTCTTCTGATTAACTAATTCATTGTTTCTGTGTGGATGACAATTTGAGGGCTGTGTTGTAATCATTATGGATCCCTCCAATTTATTAACTTGTTTTTTTAAATAAGATATTAGTGAATCACAATTTAGTTTTGCTCATCTTCAGTTCAATGCTTCCTACATCCTTTTGAACTTGGTAGTTCTATTGGTCCATAAACTTTAAGCTTTAACCTCTGTAGTTCATTGCCTGGACTTCTGTTACTCCATGGTGGAAGATAAACCCAAATCTACATGGCAATTACTAAGTATCCAAGCTGAGGAAATAAATTGCCCCTCAAGACGATTACCCTAGCCCAGCTTGTAGCTTATATACGGACTGTGTTTAGTAAACCTGCAAGACACCTACTTTTCATAGTGAAATCTGATATGGCTTTCAGCAGATGATTCAGTTTGGGGTGGGTTGCTGAGCATTCTCAATATGATGCCTTTCACTTTTTTCCAAATGCAATAACGTATGAAACTATCGTCTGAATAAACACTCTTGAGCCAAAATACTTTGAGAATAAGACTTACTTGTAAATATTACTTTCACATTTTACTTTGGCAGCAGCACCATTGACCCATAAAAAAATCAAAAACGTTATTAAAGCAAACATTCATGTATTTTGGAAAAATCGAATGGGGTGGAAAGGCCAGAGTAGAAAGCAGACAAGAACATAATTTGGCATACAGTGGGCAACTGGCAGTGCAGCAGGGAGGTTGTAATTTCCTCCCATAATAAGCATTGAGGAAAGGCATTTCTGTAGTGCCTTCCCAAAGAAAAAAGCACACGTGATAGATCAGCAGCAAAAAAGTGTAACAACAACAAAAGGCTTAGTTAAAATTACCAAACTGAGGGTGCATTTAATAAAAGGTCGATCATATTGAAAATGATAAAATAAACAGGGCTTTAGAGGCATTATTTAACATCTTTTTTTAATTTTTTTTATAAGTTAACTGATTTTGATGTACAATTACAAAGTTGACAGTAAGAAACAGAGACCCACTAAGATAGATTAGTTTCTATGAACATCTCAATGGCTATTTCAAGAAGCAATTCCCTGCAGCTCTTCCGATGCCAGTTGCAGGGCCCCCGAGGTGAGTAGGCTGTTGCTGCGGCCAATCTTAATGCATGTCCAGTTAACAGCATAAGTCCTAACTGTAAAAAATTGCGTAACAGACTGGGTGTAAATGCACCGAATGGCTAAGACTGGCGGTATTCAATGAAGGGTGATCATATGTTCAGTTATCTAGTGGTTTGATCATTAATGAGGGGGCCTGACTTTTTCTGCAGCGTATATGTCCCAAATTTTACTCCACAACATAGGAAATGAAGGGCCATCTTCTACACGTGCATGCTATTGTTCTCTTTGCTGCTAATAATAGTTGGGCAATGAGAATAGCATTGTTTGCAGTATGTGGGCATCCTCGCTCCTCAGATCCACCCAGGAGAGCAACAAGTGGGTATTCTAGGATTGAAAGACCAGTTATTTTTTTAATGAACGCTAAAACCTTTTTTCCAAAACTCAACCTTGGGAAAGGCCCACCACATATGGTGGTAATCGCCTAATTCCACACATTTACGGCAGCAGTTCAGGGGGTACAATGCATTCATTTGATCAGCTTGATTGGGGGTAAATACCACAAACAGCATAATTTATAAATATTTCCTGTTGGTGGACGAACAGGATGAGGAATAGTTTTGAATCCAAATATCTCACCAATTGTCATTGGGGATAGGATGGCCCAGGTAATTCTCCCAGCTGGTCATATATGCAGGCTTAATTGTTGTCCTATTTTTCAAGCAAGCGGTAAATGTTGGATACTTTGGCAGGGCAACAAGCCAGATTCAAGAGTGAGTTCCAAAGCCACAGGTCGATGCGTATCTCCAGGCTTTACAGCCGGTTGAGCTATCCAGTGTCTCAGTTGATTGGATCTATCTCTCTTCTTCAGTCAGTTGAAATAGTTCCTTGCATTCTATAAAGGTGAGGGGAGAGCTGTCATTGTAAAGTTGGGACAGTTGTCTAAAGCCACTAGCTTCCATCATAAAAAGGCTAACGGTGAAGTCAGGGTTTACCAAAGACTGGAGTCCAATTCCAGAATGTATGTGCCATTTACAAAGCTATTTTTGCCAGTAATAGAATGGGTCATAAAATGTCACTAGGGGCTTTCGGAGAAGACAAAACCACAATGTACCTTGTGCTGTAGGAGTTCTTGTTGCTTGACCGGGTTGAGTCGGTTTCACTGCACTTTGCAGCTGCTGCAACAGAGTTCAAGATGGGAGACAGCTGCGGGAATCGGGTGGCGGCAGTTCGAGCAAAGCTGGACGGACAGCTGCAAGCTGGCCTACACAGCGGCTCGGGGTCAGGAATTGTCTGTGCTGGTCAGTGGCTCGGAAGCACGGGTCGAGGCGTATAGGATGGCTTTTCTGACTCGGGAGTAACAACGGTCAGCGTTGCAGTCGGTTGCAGCTAGAGGAACTCAACTGGCACAAAAGTCCTTTAAGGCAGACGTCGGTAGATGCTTGTCGTTGCACTCCTCATAGCTTCTTCACTGGACTTGTCGCCCTTTAAGTCGGATGGCCCGAAGCTGAGGAGAGTGTTGCCTGCAGCTGCCTTTTCCTTGATGTGGTTCAGAGACTCTCTGGCACTTCCCACCTCGGAAGCTTGCTGCAGAGCCTAGCAGGACTCGCTGTGTGCTGGCTGGGTGCCGGTTCTGGAGCTGCCAGAGACTCTTCTGCATTCAGTATCTCTCTCTGCTCCCCGGGAGATGTTCAGGGCAGGGATCTTGCTTCCTTCTTGGCGGTCCTGGTCTTCCTTCACTGGAGGAAGATGTAATTCAGATGTAATTCAGACTGTACCTTAAGCCAGTGTCCAATGCTTCTTGTTACTCCTTGCAAAGTCTTCAGATGATGTGCCAAAAGAGGGGCCAACACTTTTCTAAAGCCAAATGGACCACAGGGATTTGTGTAAGCTAAGCCTACCTTAATGAAACAATTGCCTGTATGTGTTGGGCCATAACTAGGGTGCTTTGCAATAGGAAAGGTAAAGGGGTGACAACGTGTAATACTAAGTTCTACCCATCTAATGGAGCTCACTGGGGTTCCTGATTAAAGCAGCAGGTCTACCTTGAAGCTGCGAGGAGACCAGACTGTCTGGTGCCATCACTCCACATACTCGTACGTTCTGAATGGGGTCCTCCCCTGCAGGGATGACTACCGTAATACACGCAGTACCAGACATGACATTTCACATTCAATCGATACTGAGAGCGGGAACTGGCATCAGGTTGACACAGTGCATATGAAAGGGTGTTGGGGTTTCATGTCTCCTTTGTTAGCCTCTGCAGCCAGGCACCATGTGGGTTTCTTTGAATTAAACTCTGATTAGTATGTGAATGCTGCCACCAGCTGCACGGCTCAACAAAAGGACAGGGTGGATCCATGAACCCTTTGTTAGTTAATTAGGTTGGCCATGGCTGGGGGAAGGTTTGGCCCTCCCCCTACTGAGATCACATGGTGTACTGCTGGCTGTCACAGCCCAACAAAATATGACGGGGGACTGCCCCTGGAGGCTCTGTCCACCAAGAGTACACAGGTCTATGTGTATGTCCTGCGGTGAGCATAGGAAAGTGTGTGCAGGTTAGACCCACACATTTCTTCTTGTTACCCAGTGCTGCTATTTTCCGGATTCTTATCACCCCATATGAAGCTTAATATTTTCTGCTGGAGGGTCTGCAGGTTTGGGGTTATTTTGACTGGCAGAGCTATTCAGTTGAAGGGGTATCTGGGCAAGAGGTTACATTTAAAATATGGCCCATCTCAGATATATCCTGTCTACACCATTTGATTAAGTCCTCGGCCAGTTGATCAAATACCACGGGGAAGGTACGATATTTTCTTTACAAAAATCTTTTTTGCAGTAGCTGCAAATATTCTTTTACTGGGGGCTTTAATAGTTCACTCATGAGCACAAGCAACAGTGTAGCATGGGAGCTCCATTCTCCAACAGTGGGACAGAGGGCTTCCTCTCAACCAAATTATTTTGTAGTTCAAAGCACAGACTTGGCTCGGGAGCAGGGAAGCACTTTAAAAAGTGTGTGTAGCCGGCATTTTAGCTGGCATCTTTTAACAGCACAGAACTGTGAGGTCTGTGGATCTGTATGTGCATCCACTGGAATTGGGCTTTGGTCAGGTGTTGTTGAAAGAGCCATATTTTGATAGATTTGTGCAACTGAGAATTGTGGGGGCATTCCGAGCAGATACCAGGATTGAGTTCCAGAGGGTGGGTGCATGACAATAGAAGGATTGTTTGCGGGTCCTCTCTTTGCAGATGAGTTGCGATTCAATCTGGTTGGTCGAGTTGCTGCGTGAGGAGCACGTGCCACCAGATATGTGGAGCTTAGCCACCAGGTACGCTGGTATGCTACTCGTGAATGCTTTGTAGATGATGCATGCCTTCTTGATCTGTAGCCTGGCTGGAGGTTGAGCCATTGTAGTTGTTACGGAGAATTATATGCAGTACCCTTTGGGAGCACTACACACAATTAAGACTACAAGTGACAGTACAATTTCACCTTTGGCACAAGTCTGTACTACACAGCTATAGTGGTAGCAGTAGCGGAGCAGCCAGACTTATCTCAAGAGAAAGTGAGCAGTACAAATAGTTACACAAAGGACATCAATTACTATGATTCAGGCAAACATTGACTCAAGGTTTCTAAGTAAAAGAATATATATTTATTTACTTATCAGTTGTTTAACTGTTCACCTTTCTAAGCAAGTCAATAAAATCACAATCATAAATACACCACACCACTTCCCTTAAATTCCAGACAAGTTAAGCTCACAAAATGAAGTGGGAGCAAAATGGCACTCCAGCAATTGAAAAGGGATGGAAAGACAGTGTTATTAGAAATTAGGCAACACCAACAGGTAAGCACTCTGAGCAATTTGAACAAGAGAGACTACAATGAGGAGATCGGCTAGAAAAGGCTTAGGGCCAAAGTCAATAGGTCAAAAGTCTTTTGCTCAAGATCACACATTTAAGGGTAGTTTGCGGTAAAGTTCATGGCACAGATTCCGGACGAGGTTGGTTGGTAGAAACGATAGTTCAAAGAGAAGAGAAGGACAAGCCCTCGGATTGGAGAAAGATTTCAAACGCTTTCACTGTGGTTGAACTAAACGGACAACCGGATTTGCACAGTACCTTAAAACGGAGAGGGAGCTGTAGCTGAGGCAGATGTTCCTGACGGTTCCTGCAGGCACATGGTTCCTGAAGCGACTGTCTGACTAATCGGAAGTAAGAAGACTGGAGGGTCCTGCGCCACCCAGGGAAGAAGGCAGCAGCAGAGCAAAACAACGAATAAAAGGTGTGCTCCTTAAAACCCAAGCAGGGTCCGACCTTCCTGGCTAGATGGCCCACTGTAGCTGTGTACAGCGAATTCGACCAGAGGAGGGGTCCTGGCTTGTAGTTTGGGCAACTGGTTGGTCCCACCGGCTCGAGGGAAGAATTTTCCTGGAGGATCGTCTGTTGTCAGATTTGGAGATTGGGACCTGCAGCAGGCTTCACCAGGCGGTTCAGTTGTTGTAGGGATCCTCTTCTTCCAGTTCCTTGTTGGTTCTTTCGTTCCAATGGCGACTCTGCTCTTCCAGTCCCAGAGACCTGCTTTTTATGCCAGTCCCCTTAGCCAATCAGACAAGAGTGCGACTTGGGTTACTAGGGCAACCCATGGCAGGGGTCCAAAGATCCCTCCCTCACATCCTGCGCCTCTAGACTATCAGGCACCTTAAGGAGGGCTTCTGTGCAGAAGCCCGCGAAAAGACAGTGAACAAAGGAGTCATCCCCAGTTTGGCGTGCAGAGAAAAACACGAGAAAGACTTTAACAAAAAGAAATGGCGAATAAACCCAGCCGGAACCAAAATAAAATGTATTTGGTCAAGCGTGTTTATGTTCGAGACTACTATAATAGCCTGGAACAATACCACGTTTATATAATATAATCGCGGTAGGAAAGTTAGGGTAGATACCACTGCTACCAGCCAAGTCTTAAAGTTAAGGGAGCGAAACAAGGCTCCAAGAGGCACAGACAAAAATGGATAAGAGTTAAACCTTTCCAATACTCCATGGAAGATGGGGTGTACAGGGTCTGTGGTTTAAATGACTATATAAACTTAATGGCAACTTTACCTGTTTCTGGGGGACAGTACAGTAGTCAGCCCCAGAAAAATGGAGTCGATGGGAAGTCTCAAAACAACCCCGTGTCACTGCACTGAGGGTGCTGTGTAACACACACAAAACGTGGTGCACATGGAGTAGATGAGGCTCCAGTGCCCAAGATCACAAACAAAGTAGAAATACACATAGCAGAACACATGTAAGAGTGGGAAAAAAGGCTCGCACTTTTACCAGGTGAAAAAATAAATCCTAGACATCCAGCAAAGCTACTGGGGGACTCTTTAGGTAAGGGAAATCGGGCATTTATGAGAATTCTCCCTAACAGTAGTTCGTGTAGGATGGGATAATTCAGTCAAATTTCCGTGCTCCCGTAATAAGACTTGCCGCAGTGTGGTGGACTGCTTTTAGAAGAGCCACAGCTGGGAGCCCTGTCAGTAGAGCATTTCCCCCATCGATGATAGACCACAAGGGCCAGCACTACGGTCCGGAAGTCTTGTGACGGGCTGAAGGGTTTTAGTTTTCAAACGGTACAGATTCTGAACCTGGTTATTTGGGCCTTCTCGTCTGTGGTTCTGGAAGGACAGATTGCTGTCAATGGAGAAACCTGAGGATTTTGCAGAGTCTGAGAGTTGTGGATCAAATCCTTTTAGGCGCATATCATTGAGCCATTGTTGGACAAGTTGTTTTTTAGAGGGCGGCCCAATGAGGACGAATTTAGTCTTAGATGGGTTTAGTTTGAGGTAAGCAGTCAACATCCAGGACTGGATGTTGGCTAGGTAATTGAGACAAATTATGTCCTGCACACTATTCACTCAAATGTACAACTGAGCATTGTGGCTCCATGTAATGGTTAAAAAGGATATGTGAGAGGATGGGACCTTGGGGTACTCAGCAGGAGACCTCAAGTCTGTTAGAACGCAACAAGTTCATCTAGTGCATGCATGTTTTTTTTATACTCTTTATTTAGATTTTCAGCAAAAGTAACATATCAACAAAGCAGTACATAAGTAACAAATATAGCGTATAAGATAAATATCATTAAAACAAAGATCAACAAATTCAATAGAAGAACAATAACTTCAGTAGATCATCTAGTCAACTAACTGATGATATAACATTAGAGTTATATATTAATATGACATAAACACAAGACATAGAACACGACAAACATCAACTCCCAAAATGAACCCCCATCCCACCACAAAATATTAAACAGTACCCTATGCTGTTGGAGCGTTACAGTTGGATATCAGTGCTAAGGTTTGGTTGAAAGAGGACTTATCAGCTTCTTTTAAGCTGTTCAGAGGCACACAGCAGGGATGTCCTTTTTCACCTTACCTCTTTAATTTGGCATTGGAGCCTTTCTTGATTTGTATTCAACAATCGGTCTTTCACTCTTCAAGGTAGGGGAGGATGAAATTAAAATACTGGCCTATGCGGATAATGTCACGATCATTCTTGGTAATCCAAACGAAGGGGGTTACATTTTGAAGAACATGATTGAAGAGGTGGGTATGTGTTAGGCAAAATCCTGTGCAGTGCCCTTAGGGACCACTACACACAATTAAGACTACAAGTAGTAATACAAGTTCACCTTTGGTACAAGCCTGTACTACACTGTTAAAGTGGTAGCAGTAGTGGAGCAGCGAGACTTCTCTCAAGAGTAAATGAGCAGTAGTAGAGATTACACAAAGGACCACAATTACTGTGCCTCAAGCAAACACTGACTCAAGGTTTCAGGTATAAAATATAAGTACAAGTATTTTAAACCATCTGTTCACAAAACACTTCACTTCTATAAATTCAAAACCACACGTGAAATACACTACACACAACCAATTCCACTTGTTCCAGCAAATTCAAGGTAAGTACATTAGGATTTGACAGACCGGTGTTGCGATACTAACGCGTATCCGCAAATAGAAATGCTCACGAAGTTAAAACACATTTTGTACTTTAGAATTTCAAACGAGGGAAAAATGGATAAAATCACAAGCAATACTTTTGTCAATGCAAAGGAATCGGAGGACTCGTTCCAAGATACAGATTAAAGTCAATAGGCCTGCGCCAGTGTCAATGGAGCAGATGCTCAGTTGCCGAGGATCACATGTTGAACAGTTCGAGATGCCAAGAGTACTTAGATATTGTCAGATGGAAGGAAGAGTTATAAGAGGGAAGGAAAAAGGAACAAATCTTCGTGGAGGAAAAGGGTTTCACCCCGATTCCGGATGTTCAGTGGGAGAGAACGACCAAATGTGCACAGTACCTTATTCCGTTGGAGAAAGCTGGTGCCACGGCAGTTGTTCCTGGTAGTTCCTGCAGACTCAAGGTTCCTGCGGCTTCAGTCGTGGGGACAAGAAGGACGACGTCTGAAGCGATCTGCATTACCCAGGGAGGAGGCCAGCATCAGCAAAAAAGACAAAGATGAATAAAAGGTGTGCTTCTTTAAATCGGGAGAGGGCTCTTCTGATGGCTATCCGGACCACTACAGCACAGCAGTGATTTCGACCCAGGAGAGGTTTCTCTGACTGAAGAAAGGGTGAGCTGGTTGATCCCACCAGCCTCAAGGGAAGAAGACTCGGACTGGATCTTCTCTTGTCGTTGAAGGGTAGATAGCTAAAGACTGCAGCAGGGCTTCACCAGGACTCGGGGTTGCAGCAGATGTCTTCTCTGCTTCTCTTCGGTTCTTTGCAGTTCCAGTGGCGACTCTGCCTTCTAGCCCTAGAGTCCTGCCTTTTATGCCAAAATCCCCCATTCACACAGCCTGGCTGTCAATCACTCAGCAGTGGGGTTGTCCAGACCGGACAACCACCTCAGCCAATCAAAACGAAGTGCGACTTGGGTCTCCAAAGAGACCCTGTTCAAAGGGTGACTGCACCCCTCCCTCACATTCAGCCCACCTAGACACCCAAATGCCAAAGGAGGGCTTCTGGTCAGAAGCCCGCCAAAGGTTGGCGAACAAAGGAGGCAAACCTGGTTTGTCGCGCAAAGAAAGACCCAAGAAGGATATCAACAAAAAGAACTGGCGATTAAACCCAACCAGAGCCAAAATAAAAGTATTTGAGCGAGCGGGTTTAAAGTTTGAGGCTACTAAAATAGCCTAAAACGGCACCATGTTATGTAATATAATCGCGATAGGAAAATTAGGGTAGATACCACTGCCACCAGCCAAGTCTTAATGTTAAGGGAGCGAAACAATGCTCCAAGAGGCACAGATAAAAAGGGCGAAGAATTAATGCGCTCCAATACTCCATATAAAATGGGGTGTACTGGATCCGTGGTAAAAGTGACCATCTAAAGTTAATGGTAACTTTACCCTTTTCTGGGGGACAGTAGTCGCCCCCAGAAAATGGAGTCAGTGGGAAGTCTAAGAGAACACCCTGTGTCACTGCACTGAGGGTGCTGTGTGTTAGGCAGAATCCTGTGCAGTGCCCTTAGGGACCACTACACACAATTAAGACTACAGGTGGTGATGCAAGTTTTACCTTTGGTACAAGCATGTACTACTATGTCATAGTGGTAGCAGTGGCGGAGCAGCCAGGCTTATCTCAAGAGTATATGAGCAGTAGCAGAGATTACACAAAGCGACCACAATTACTGTGACTCGAGCAAACACTGACTCAAGGTTTCAGGTAGAAAAATATAAGTACATTTATTTTTAAACCATTCGTTATAAACACGAAACTTCTATTAAACTTCAATAAAAACCACACGTTAAATATACTACAACTAACCAATTCACGTTGTACAGTAAGTCTCAGGGTAAGTACCCTGTGTTGGAATGAACCGGTGTTAGGCACAAAACACGTTACCGCGAATACGTTTGCGATCACTTTTTGACAGTTCGGTCTACTAAACAAACATGTATCCGTGACATGAAATGCTACTGGGGCAAAAACACACTTAGCACCTGAGATAACCAGAGGGAGTTGGAGGCAAAAATCACAGGCAATATTTTGGTTAGACAGGCAGAATCGAGAAACACTCAGACAGGAGTTCAAAAGTCAAAGGGCCGGAGTCAGGGTCGAAAGACACCGGGGCCAGTTGCCGAAGATCACACGGTCAGACAGTTCACGATTCAATGCAGCCATAAATTCTTCGCTATTGTCAATGTTCGGAAGCAAAAGTTATAAGAAGGAGGGAAGACGAGGGCAAGCCTTGAAAATGAAGAAAAGGGATTCACCCAGTTTCCTCAACAGAACATAGTACCTTGTTCCAATGGTGCATCTGGTGCCCTGGCAGTTGTTCCTGTTGGTTTCCCGCAGACCCACTATTCCTGGAGCTTCGTTGAGAAGGGGGGATGTCTGAATGGGGTCTGCACCACACAGGGATGAAACCAGCAGCAGCGAAACGGAATAAAAGGTGCGCTCCTTAAAAACAGGAGAGGCTCTTGAGGTGGCTATCCGGACCACTACAGCAGTGTGCAGTGATTTCGACCACGGAAGAGGATCCTCTGGCTGAAGAAGATGAGCAGGTTATCCCCACCAAGCTCAAGGGAAGAAGACTTCGGACTGGATTTTCTCTGAGTCGTTGAAGGGCAGATAGCTCTGGACTGCAGCAGGGCTTCACCGGGACAGTGTAGTTGCAGCTGCAGTCATTCTCTTTGGTTCCTTGTAGTTCCAGTGGCGACTCTCGGACTTCTAGCCCAAGAGACCTGCCTTTTATGCGAAAAAAACCCCATTCACGCAGCCTGGCTGTCAATCCCCCAGCAGGGGGGTTGTCCAGCCCGGACAACTACCCTGGCCAATCATGACAAAGTGCGACTTGGGTTTCCTAGGATACCCTGTGCAGGGGGTGACTACACCCCTCCCTCACATTCAGCCCACCTAGACACCCAGGCGCCTTGAGGAGGGCTTCTGAGCAGAAAGCCCACCAAAAGAAGGTGAACAAAGAAGGTGAACCTAGTTTGCCGCGCAAAGTAAAACACAAGAAGGACTGGCGAATAAACCCAACCGGAGCCAAAATAAAGACGATTTGGTCAAGCGGGTTATGTTCGAGGCTAATATAATAGCCAAGAACAGTACCACGTTTATCTAATATAATTGCGGTAGAAAAGTTAGGGTAGATACCACTGCCACCAGCCAAGTCTAAATGTTAAAAGAGCGAAACAATGCTCTAGGAGGTACAGATAAAAAGGGATACGAGTTAACCCTTTCCAGTACTGGAAGATGGGGTGTACTGGATCTGTGGTAGATTTGACTAAGCAAAGTTAATGGTAACTTCACCCTTTTCTGGGGGACAGTAGTCGCATCAGAAATGGAGTTGAGGGAAGTCTCAAAGACAACCCTGTGCCATGGCACTGAAGGTGCTGTGTGACACACACAAAGAAGGGGGCTACTGAAGTAGTATACTCCAGAGTCCACAATCACGAAAACCGATGGAAACACGTAGCAAAACACAGGTAAGAGTGGGGGAAACTTACCAAGTGGAAGAAAAAAAAACTCCAGAAGTCCAGCAAAGCTGCTGGGGGACTCATTAGGTGAGGGGAAATTAGCCATAGAATGAGAATTCTCCCTAACAGTATGCTTTCGGGTTACAAAATTAACTGTGAAAAAACTGTAGTAGTTCCATTTAGAGATACTCCTGTACGTAATCAATTGATGACCGGGGACTGTAAATGGGAGAATGGAAATGTGAAATATTTAGTATATCTTACTAGAGATATTAAGAGACTGGTTGGATATAATGTGGATAAAGTAATAGAAATTCTTCGTAGAGATATTCGTATATGTGGAAGACTTTTATTGAGTATCTGGGCGGAAATTAATGCGATCAAAATGATAGGGTAGGTAAGAAACCTAAAATACCACAATATGTTATGGTCCGTAGTGTACAAGATTGGGGGATTTGGATACTCTTATTTTTGAAAATTACTATAAAGGATTCTTATTTAAAAAAAGTCTGTTTATTATTTCACTCTGGATAGACATCAATTCTGCTATGGGCTCAGATTGAGGAACAAAATATGAGGCCGTATCGCAGAGAGAGTTTATATTCATTGGGGAAGTTACCTAAACATGTGTCTGACTTGCAAGCCGTGGTTGCCACCAAGGAAGCAGTAACATTGCTGATATTGGGAAGTGGGCAAGGATTATACATGTACAGTGAGGCTTCCACTTGGCACTATCCAGAATTGCAGATTAATAACAAAATGTTATGTTGTAGTTGGATTAACAGAGGCATATTGTCAATAGGAGACATCTGGTGTGATGGAGGAATGCCAACCTTTGAGTATTTGAGGGGGAAGTTTGGTTTACACAAGAGGGAATTGAGCCAATATTAATTGTTGGAGGCTTCGATATCTGAAAGACAACACATGCTGGATTCACCATTGCTACAAAGGCCCGATAGGTGTGATTTCTTTAAGATTATTTCACATACAGTGTCAAGTTTTTTAAAACTCTTCCAATTGGAGGGTCAATTAATAGTGTCATGGGATAAATTAAGACTTACTTTGTCTGAAGAATTGGGCAGGGTTGTCTCGATTACAGAATGGTAGTGTCTATGGAAGGTTCCCATTAGGGCAAAAGTTGACCTGCATCTGCGCTACATTTTGGGGTGCCTTTTTTGGACCCCGGCTAGGATGAGTAGGTTAGGATTGACTGACAGTGAACATTGCTGGGGATGTCAGAATGAAAAGGGCACCTTGTTACATATGCTGTGGAATTATACCAAAGTGATGCGTTTTTGGAATGATGTATTAGATAGGATCGACATGATATGGAATATTGTATTTCCAAGAACTCCATCAGCTGTGTGGTCGATACCTTTATTATATGATATTGTGTTGGGTTAGCAAAGTTCTCTTGGTTGCTACCAGACAAATATTAAGAGTTTGGAAAACCAGAAAAGAAACATGTGTTGAGGAATGGCTAGTAAATGTACAACTTCTTTCGAGCTTTGGGAAGATCAAGTTTGGTAAACTACATAGAGAGGAAGCTTACAAGGAACAATGGGGACCGTATAATACATTTTATGAGTAATAATATGCTAGAGTGCATGCATGTTTAAAAGGTGAAATAAACCCTTTTTCGAATGGATTGTGTCCTCCAACATATTTCACATCTTTGACATGTTATGTCCACAGCTGTGCACTTCGGATCTTTTTCGGCAGAGGGCCTGGTCTATGTGCCTCGATGGCCTCCGTCGAGGGCGACGTCAGCGGATGTTATAAATAAGACGCACGGCGCCTGTAGCCTCAGTTAAATTTTTTTCCGCAAATGTGTTTGCTTTCAGAACTCGGCGCACCTCGTGTGTTTCATCGTTGAGATGTCGTCTTCTTCGACCCCTCCAACTCTGCGGTCTGGCTTCAAGACTTGCCAGGACTGCAAGTCTAAAATGTTGATCACCGACCCGCATCGCATTTGTTTGTGGTGCTTGGGCGAGAGTCACAACACCGGCGACTGTTCAAAATGCCAGTCGCTGACAACCAAGGCCTTGCGGGAGCTTAAGGGGAAGCTTCAGGTAGGTAGGGGTTCTAAACCCAGTAATTCCCATAAATCGAAATCCAAAGGGGTGTCCACCGACGACTCGGGGGGCGAATCTCTGCGTCGGGAGAAGGCCCGGGGTTCTTGGTTCCGGAGTGGTCCCCGCCTTTCTTCTTCCTCTTAGCTGCATTCTCGGAAGCGTCGTCACCGGTCGCCTTCTCCATCCTCCTCGGAGGATGGAGCCACGAGGAAAGTGGCATGCCCGACGAATTCCTTGACTCCGGAGGAATGGGCTGCCTTTAAGGAGTTAGATGTTGGAGATTTTTCAATCGCAGGGCACGGTTCCGGTCGCGCCTTCTAACGAAGCCGGCAAGGAACGGTCTCGTACCGTGGCTCGCATGCCTTCGGGCTCGGGTCCGCAACATGACTCACATCGGGAACCTTCGAGGTCCGGTTCGGACAAGGCTTCGGATAGTCGCAAGAGACGTGCTTCCAGGTCTCGGTCCTCGTCCCCAGCGAGACCGCTGCAACCTGCTAAGGGCTCAAAGTCGGCATCGATTCAGTCGCGCCGTGTCCGACCGATTTGGACGTCGAGGCTTTGCCTTATCAGCCCACGGTGCCGTCAACACCATTGTCAACGCCGAAGCTGTCGACGCTCTGTGTCTAAGCCTTCGGCGTCCTCGACGCCTTAGGGGATTTTTGCCCAACATTTTATTTTGGAGTTCCCTGATCTGGTGGGTCCTCCAAGAAAGGCTACTTCTAAGTCTGTGAGGCTGGTGTTGGACTCCAGGCCCTCTTCTGTCCCCAGGCCAGGTTTTCACCTCCCTATGGACAGCATATATGAAGAGGAAGAAAGGTCTTACTTTGAGGACCCCGTTGAACATGATGTGAATCCTCTCTTTTCTGGAGACAGTCAACTGGAGGAGTTGAGGCAAGCCCTTCATGATGGCAGTGGGTTGGACACTTCTTCGGAAGTGGAATTTGGCAGGCCTGAGCCTGGGGCTCATGCAGAGTCGTCATACAGGTGACTCATGGCTAGGGTCTCGGAGTATCTGGGCTGGTCCAGTCCTCCTGAAGATTTTGTACAAGATGATCTAATGGACATTTTAGATCAAGGTCCGTCCTCTGACCCAGTGTTACCTTTTCATCTCACTTTACAGAAAAGGGTGGCAGCTGCTTGGCAGTCACCGGAATATCTTCCGGCTGTTAACAAATCTTTGACAAACAAGTACCGCCGTTCCGGTAGTGACCCCAGCTACTTATCCACTCACTCCACTCCCAAGAGTTTGGTGGTTCAGGCGGCTACTTCCACTTCGAGGCAGGCGGCGTACCCTACCAGCCCTCGGGATAGGGACGACAAACGCATAGACAGTTGGGCTCGCAAGGTATTTTTTGCGGGGAGTATGGCGTTGAAATCAGCCAACTCCACTTGTGGCTTAGGAAGGTTTTCACACACTCTGTGGAACTGTTTCTCTAGCGGCTGAGCATATTCCTGAGGGGGAAGAAAGGGATGGGTTCCTTGCTGTCTTGCAAGATGGCAAGGATGCCATGTGTGAATCCCTTCAGTTGGATTTGGATACGACCGACAGTGTTAGCAGGTCCATGGCTGTGAGCACCGTTATACGCAGGTTTGCGTGGTTGTGGAAGTCAGGTTTTGCCCCGGATGTGCAAGCCCATCTTTAGAACATGTCCTTTGATGACGCTCATTTGTTTGGCAGCAATGCTGACGAGAGCCTTTAGAGGTTGCAGACCTCAAACGCTGCGGCGAAATCTTTAAGCGCAGCCATGCGTCAACCTCTGTCTTTTCGGTAGAATGAGAGGATTTGCCAGTCAAAGGTGTCACCGTAAAAGTACCCGTGGTGGTCGGGAGAAATAGGGGTGCCAAAGCCGCTCAGGCAGCTGCCTCTTTGCCTTCAGGCGCTGCTGCAGCCGCTCCAAAACAGTCATGAGGCCATGTCCCATGGTCTGCCGGTTGGGGGCAGGCTGTCTCAGCATCTCGAAGAGTGGCAAGCATTACTTTGGATGCGTGGGTTCTGGATACAATATCCCACGGCTACAGCCTTCCCTTCCAAAAGTGGCCTCACGACAATCCACTCGGGAATCTCTCTTTGAAGCTTCCGGATCCGCTTCTTGTGCAGGAAATTTTGACCCTGCTAGGGAAAGGCGCTATAGAACTGGTGCCTGTAGCGGAGAGGAACAAGGGTTGGTATTGCCCTTATTTATTTATCCCAAAGAAAGACAGAGGATTGAGACCTATCCTGGACTTGCGTTGGTTGAACAAACTTCTCAGAAAGTACAAGTTCAAGATGGTCACTCTTTCTCAAGTCCTCCAGACCCTTCAACTTCAGGATTGGTTGGTGCACCTACAGAATGCTTACTTTCATGAGCCGATTCATCCAAAGCACAGGAAGTACCTGAGGTTTGTGGCTGGCGACTCACACTTTGTTTCGGGTCCTGCCCTTCGGATTGAGCTCCGCCCAAGGGTCTTCACCAAGCTCATGGTGGAGGTGGCAACGTATCTCAAGCGAGGGGGGAGGGGGCGTTCATGTCTACCCCTACCTGGACGACTGGCTGAACCGTGCGCGCTCTCCCGAGCAAGCATTCACTCACCTCGAGCTCACCTGCCGCTCTGTCCGCAGGCTGGGCTTCTCCCTCAATTTCAAGAGGTCACATCTGACCCCTTCCCAATAGCTCCAGTACATCGGGGCTGTGTTGGACACGTCCTTGGAAGTGCTCGTCTCCCAAGGTGAGGGCTCATCACATTGTGCAGATGGTGGACAAGTTTCAACGTGCCCAGAGTCTCCCGGCTTTCGGAATCCTAGGGTTGCTCGGCCTCATGGCACCCTGCATTTTTCTGGTGCCAGAGGCTAGGCTGAGGATGAGATCCCTGCAGTGGGTCCTCAAAATGCAGTGGTCGCAGTTCTCAGGCAAGCTGTTGGATCCCATTCTGATTACACTCTGTCTACCAAGATCTTCGGTGGTGGGCCAACGAAGGGAGCCTGATGAGGGGGAGCCGTTCTGGCAACCGTGGCTGGAGGTGACTGTAGTGACGGATGGTTCCCTCACAGGATGGTGCGCTCATGCCAACGACTTGATGGCCAGCGGTCGTTGATCTCCGCCCAAACTCCACATCAACCTGTTAGATCCGAGGGCCATCAGGCAAGCCCTGAAGGCTGTTCTGCCATCTGTGCGGGGGAAGAGTGTCCTGATCATGACGGACAACACAGTGGCCATGCATTACCTCAACAAAAAAGGGGGGGGGTAGGGTCAGTCCCGTAGTGCAGAGAAGCAATGCAGCTCTAGTTTTGGGCCATCCAGCAGGGAATTTCGCTCTCAGCGGTTCATCTGGCCGGAGACGAAAATGCAGCGGCGGACGCTCTGAGCAGGCAGAATACGATGTCTCACGAGTGGGAGTTGACTCAGGAAGTCCTTCTGGAGATCTTCGCCCTTTGGGGAACCCCACAAGTGGATCTCCTCTTCGCCACCAGTACCAAACGGAAGTGCGGGAGATTCTGCTTAAGGGAATTTCCTCCGAGAGGAGCCTTAGGAGACACATTCGTAGTGGATTGGTCATTCCCACTGCTGTACGCGTTTCCTCCAGTCCCTGTCATTCCTCAAGTGCTGCGGAGGTTCGGTTCCCACATGATCCTCATTGCTCCGGATTGGGCGAGAAGAGTGTGGTACCCGGACCTTCTAGAAATTAACATCTGCCCTCCACGCCGTCTTCCATACCGAGAGGATCTGCTCTCTCTCTCGAGAGAGAGAGAGAGAGAGAGAGAGAGGGGGGGGTCAGGTTCTCCATCCAGAGGTCAGAACTCTCAACCTTCAGGCTTTGTTTCTGAAAGGTTGAGGTATAAGGATTGGGACCTCCCAGATGATGTGATGGAAGTGTTGCATTCTGCCAAGAGACCAGCAACAAAATGCCTGTACCATTGCCGTAAGTTTTGCGATTGTTGCAGAGAACAAAATGTTGATCCTTTTCAGTGCGCCATTCCTATGGTTTTGTCTTTCTTACTGTTTTTGGCCCACGGGGGCCTTCAAGTAGGTACCATTAAGGGTTATCTGGAGGCGCTGTCTATATTTAAGCGTTCGTCTGAAGAATGTTCTTACTTTAAAATTCCTTTAATTTCTCAATTTCTTAAAGGACTGACTGTGTTCCCACCGTCCCCTTTCCAGGTGACAGTTTGGGATTTGAATTTGGTTTGGAAATTTCTAATGGGTGCTCCATTTGAACCTTTGCACTCTTTTTTTTTTTTTTTTAGACTGTTGTCCTTCAAGACAGTGCTCTTGGTTGCGGTTGCTTCCGCTCGCAGAGTGAGTAGATTGCAGGCACTTTCCTCTAAGCCACCCTTTACTGTGTTTCACAAGGACAGGGTAGTACTAAAAGTATGTCCTTCCTTTCTACATAAGGTAGTATCTGAATTTCGTTTGAGTCAGGAGGTGGTTCTCACTTCTTTCTATCCTCCTCCTCATCCTTGTAAGCTAGAGGTGCGACTCCATAGGTTGGATCCTAGGAGAGCTCTGAGCTTTTATATTTTTAGGCTGTCCAGGGTCAGAGTGGACGATCAACTCTTTGTGGGATATGCGGGACACCGATTGGGCCAGGCTGTTACCAAACAGACCTTGTCCAGGTGGATTATCCTCACCATTACTGAGTGTTGCCGATTGGCAGGTAAGGACCCTCCTGAAGGGTTGCGGACTCATTCCACTAGGGCTGTGGCTCCTTCCACCACCTTCCAACGGGGAGTGCCTATTAGGAATATTTATGATGCAGCTACATGGGCTTCGATCCACACCTTTGTTAAAAATTACTCTGTGGATACGATCCATGGTCAGGATATGGCATTGGTAATCATCAAATTCTGTGTTGGCAACTTAAACTAGCCACCCATTTTTCTGATAAAGCCACTACTTGGATCAGTTAATTCCTGGACAACAGATCGATGCGTGTCTTCTCTCCACTAGTAGCGGCATCCCCGGCAACCATCACTTGCAGGGTACCACAAGGTTCATGTGTATCTCCCACGTTGTACAACATGTTCACAAAACCTCTATTTGATATTCTGGACTATCTGGGTGTCACATATACCAATTATGCTGACAACACCCAGATACTCATCCCAATCTCAGGAGATTATGTCGCCGACTCCCTCTCTGTAAACGCTATCTACCTTGTCATCCAAGCCAGGATGGCGCAACCCGGACTTTGTCTAAATGATGAGAAGACAGAGCTCCTCATTCTTGGCTCTCCCCAAAAACTATCCAAACTGGTCCCTGATTTCAACTCCTTCATCATTGATGGTAGCACTAGCAAGGCCTCTAAGGACACTAAAACGTTAGGGATCTACCTCGACTCTACTTTATCCTTGGCCAGACAAACAAATGCAGTTTCCTCCGCAGCGGCATACACCTGCAAGCTTATTACAGCCAGCCGCCCTTTCCTTTCACCAGCCAACTGTGTCACACTTGCCAGGACTCTTGTGCTGTCAAAAATTGACTATTGTAATGCCCTCTATCTGGGCACCAACGGATGTAACTTAAACAAGCTACAAATCATCCAAAACAATGCTATTAGAGCCGCTCTCAACATCCCTAGGAACCAACACATCTCAGACACCAGACGTAACCTGCGCTGGCTTTCCGTCCCTCAACGAATTACATTGAAAACACTTGCTCCCACTCATAAATGCCTATCCAACCAAGCGCCCCTCTACTCAGCCAACAGATTCACCCCCCACAACACTAACAGACCTTACAGAACTGCTGAAACCAATTGCCTCGCTATACCACGTTTCAACCTTCAAAGATCTGGCGGAGCCAGCTTCCTAGTAATGGCGGCAAAACTCTGGAACTCGCTTCCCAACTTGCTAAGATCTGAACCATCCTTCCACAGTTTTAAAAACCTGGCTAAAGCTTGGCTAACCGCCCAAGACACTTCACCCACCTGCCAACCACCTCCCATGCATTAGCCACTTCTTGTACATAGGCTATGTCCCCCTATCACCTGTAACTGCATTTTGTATATATGTTTATAAATGTTATTGTAACTTTAAACTGTAATTTAAACTGTATTGCCATGTCTGCCTTATGTTGTAACTAAATTATGCGCCCGGATGCCCTCGGGCCTGGTGCGCTCAGTAAATAAAATAAATACAAATACAAGGCCGTTCTTTATTCTGTCATCTGATTGGGTACTCTAAATTCTTTTGCCTCCTCTGTTTTCTGGCACTGCTTTGAGAGTCTGTCAGAGATGTAGAATACGTTGGAGGACTCAATCCATTTGAAGAACAAGTTACTTACCAACTGGTAGCGTTCTTTCGACCGGATGTTCCTCCAACCTATTCCACATCGCCCTCCCAGCCTGCCAATCTGGAGAATTTCCTATGCGATTGCAGCTTAAGTCTCCGCAAGGCTATGTGCAGTCAAGCAGGCATTAGATAGGTGCCACACGTTCTGGAGGAAAAAACTTAAACTGAGGCTACGGGCGCTGTGCGTCCTATTTATAAAATCCGGTGACGTCGCCCTCGACGGAGGCCTTCGAGGGACATCGACCCGACGTCATCGATGCAGGACGCCCTCTGCCGAAAAAGTTTCCGAAGTACACAGCTGTGGACATTAAATGTCAAAGATGTGGAATACGTTGGAGGAACATCCAGTCGAAAGAACGTTACCAGTTTGTAATTAACTTGTTCTTTTATGTTACAATGGTCCACCCTCAAGATGGCCAATGCCCAACTCCATTGCTTCACTGCATGCCTTCCTTTGTGTCAAGTCAATAACCAATAATACTTCATGGGCCATACTGGTTTTTACTGTCCCAATAGCGGTTATCCCTTTGTGAACTCTCGTCCACCCACAGAAGCTCCCGTATCTCAGGAATGGGTAATGTGATATAAATGTAGGTTTTGTTCGCCAATACCCCCCCTCATCCACCCCCCCCCCCCCCCAAGTTGCTTGTGTATGTGGCACTCAGTTCCCTGGGTGGCTAATGCTGGCTGTGAAACCTAGTGAAGTCTGGAAATCTCTCTCCAGCTAACAAAATGGCTCTTTTCATTAGCTCTTGTTCCATTCACAATGAATAATCATTCTTTGTTTATGGTCACATCATGTTTACTTGATCATGTAGTGGAATGTAACCCGTGGGAGGCTGCCCTTTGCTGCTCACCACTTCTACCCACTTAGCTTCTGTAAAATCGCTGCTCACTTTAAGAACTCCTCCACCACTCCTTTGCACCAAACTGACATGAACCTTCAGGGGTACTTTGTGCTGCATTTCCGCACAAGTATATTACCATGCCTTCCCTGCAGAAAGTCAATCAATCCCTTCAATGTTACCCTCTCCCATAACATGGTGACAATTCAAATAGAAAAAAGTAAGAAATGTGCATGGCAGAACATCTGCTAATGTGATAATTGTCAAATTCGAAGTTGTTGTAGCACTTATACTGAGAGGGATTTGAAGTGCTCCAATACTGTCGCTTCAAGTCTAAAAACATTTGCCAAAACCCAATCTGTTAACTTCATCGATCTCTAAATGGAGACTTGCACGTTCTAAGGGCACCACCATTCCATGCACACAGCTCAAATTAGTTTATAGATTAGTGCTGTTACTTGAGGTGCCCGCCCTTCCACTAAGCCCAAGAACACCAGGAAAAACAAACTTCTCTTCAAAACTGCGACTAAGTTACTGTGCTGTAGGGTGTGTGTTTCCGTTGTAGTTAGCTTTTATAAACCAGTCCACTTCCTTTGGAAAGGGTACTTTGATTGTGAATTACAATAGTGTGTGGTCGTATTCCGATTTTGAAGGGCGTCATTGGAAGAGATTGATATGCGGGTATAGTATTTTGTGTTGTGTTCTTGTGCTTTTCCAGTATATGAGAGTCCATGATATTAACATCATTAACATGCTATGTTTGTTTTCTTTAGCACCAACACAGCTTTCCCTACCAGTGATGGACTTCCTTAGGGAGCAATTGTCATTGTTTGAGACCCCATGGAGTGGCAATGGAGGCGAAGGCCAGAACAACCTGCTTATGATAGTAATTGAGTGGTGTTACCAAAACTCTAGTTATAGTTTTTGCTACTCTGTAAGCTAGTGAGTGGATGACTGTATCAGGTCGGTAAAGTAGCAGGTGTCCGAACCTGCTTAGGAGCTCAGTGATTGAGCCTATGTTTAGAAGGCAGGGAGTCTTTCGAATGAAGAACCATGGACCTTTGAGTTCTTTCATAAGCAGGCACCTGCAAGTTATTCCTTGCCCCCTACTCTTCTGCATGCAGAGCATTGTCGCTGAGGTTTTTTTCTAGAAGCAATATTTTCCCTTCCTGAGCCACAATGTGCATGTGTTCAGAGGCTGTTTTTTTAATTTATTTTTTTATTTAAAATGTTAGTTTATTTTTTAACTTTTTTCATTTATACACATTACATTTGGATTTCAAAAAGAAATAATCTGTTTGTCATTCAATCTTATACACCATTTCCAATTATGTTGTTCCAGAATTGAATAATGGTGTAAACCAATTTCTTGTCGCCTAATAAGATTTGTGACCATCGTTCTTTTGCATCCATCTGCATGTTGTGATTACCAAATAACTCTCTAAACAGGGTACGGTTCTCAGTCAGCACAGGACATTCCATTATGATATGAAACAATGATTCCAAACTTTGTATTTGTTTACAGAATCTGCAAGACGCTTGCGTCTTTGCGATTTGTTTAGTTTTCATGAACAGCTCGGGTGTCGGCAGCAGATATAAACGAAATCTCAAACTGTCTCGAATTAGGTTTATCTGGAAAGAGTTTTAGATAGTTTGGTAGTTGGTTTATCAATCTTATTTCAGATTCGCAGTTCAGATCCGTTTTATACTCGGCTTTAAGATGAATTGTAGTTATCCAGTCATTTCTAGTTGTTTTGCTTATTGTGGACGGGCAATCAGCATTTCAATTGGAATCTCTGCCACTTGCAGAGTTCTATTCATGGAGTTTTTCCACTCATTCAGAGCTTTGTCATTATAGGATATTTGCTTGTTGCGAAGGATAGCAATTGCTGGTATGTGATCTTTGCTCAATATTTTCATGTAGAGGTCCAGTTGTTTCCAGGTCCTTAACGAATGATTGTATGGCAATTTCATACCGGATCCGTGGCATAGGAAATAAGGGCGGAAATGACAAAACCTTCCTCCAAAAAATTGCATTTAGCTGGTGCCAGAGTGCTTGGTCAAGGTTTATCAAAGACTCACTTCCATTCTAGTTTCCCCGCTAGATCAGAGGACCAGTGGTTTAAGGCTGTGCAGTGTCCACCGTTCAACTCATTTTTGATTGTCTCTAGTAACTTGGGACTGTTTTCCAGCAGGAGTTTCCTGAACATCAGGGAGTTTCTTTCCACCACCGATTGTAGTGACAGCTGACTCAGTTCACGCCTTATCAAGACCATGGGCGTTGAGGTCGGCAGGTTCAACACTTTCCGCCAGAAGTTGCTTTCAAGTGTTAGCCAGATCTTCTTAGGCAGCTCTGGCATGGCTTTCGTGCCATAGACAATTGATGGAACAACCTTGGCTTTATAGAAGTCTATGACTGGGGTTAAAGCGAAGCGCCAAAACTATGCCCGAGCTATTAGGCTCTTTGTCTTGCAGATAGTGTTGCATGGCATTATCGTGGTGAGAGTGATCTATCATAACGCCCAGGTATTTGAAGTCTGTGACCTTCTCGATCCGTTGGCCTTCCAGGTGCCAGGCGAAGTTGTCTACTTTGCCTCTCCTTTTCCCCAATGACAGAATTTTAGTTTTAGATTTACTGATTTCCAGGTGGTTTTCGGTTATATATATATATAGCAAAGTTGGTAAGCTGCCTCTGTAGGCTGATGGCGGTCTGGTCTAGAAGGATAATGTCATCTGCGTATAAAATCCTGGATATATTGACCTGGCCCAGTTTCTGAGGGAAGGCTCTGACATTATCCTCGGATTCTTGGTAGTCTCCCATGTAAGCCACAAAGAGAGCTGGGGCCGGGGGGCAGCCTTGTTTGACCCCTCGATTTGTGGTTATCTCTTCTGATAGAAGCCCCTGATGGTTTGAGCAGACTCGTAGCTTGGTGTTATTGTGGAGGGCCCTAATAGGTTGTAGAAGTTCCGCCAGAGAATTCCACTTTTTTAGTTTTCGCCACGGTCTTACTCTGTCCACTTGATCGAAGGCTTGGCTTAGATCGATAAAGGCCATGAAGAGTTGGTTGCCCTCTGCCAAGGTTTTACTCTTCAGAATGCTCAGGGTTAATATGTTGGTATTAGTACCTGCGTTTCTCTTGAAACCAGACTGAAATGGGTCCTCACACGGTGCTGTCCTCGACCATGATTGAAATTTCCGTAGCAGCATAGATCCGTAGACCTTGCCGATCACGTCCAAAAGTGCTATAGGACGAAAGTTCTTGGGGTCATCTCTATTGCCTTTTTTAAAGATGGTGAATACTACTGAGGTAGTCCAGGAGTCTGGTAGTTTTTTTGCTTTTGTTAATCTTTGGATGACTGATGAATAGGGACCATTCGGCCGGATCCTGTTTCAGGTGCATATTCGACAGGCCATCCGGACCTGGAGCACGTGAATTTTTAAGTTTCTTTAAAATATCCAGAATGTCTTGTCTGTCTTGGAGGGTCCACCCAAGGAGATGCGACTTGTTCCTCCAATTCTGAGGCAGTCGCTGATGGGTCGTAAAAAAGACTTTTGTAGTGCGTGATCCAGGTGTCTTCACCTATGCTGTTAATTAGTGAGTCGCTCGTAGATCGTTCGGTTGCATTGAGCAATGCCCAGAATTTTTGCACGTTTTTGCCACAGATGGTCCTGAGCATCTCCTCAGAGTCCGCTTGGTACAAAGAGAGGTGATAAGATTTTAGCCAGGTCTTGTAGAGCTTCAGGCCGTCAGATAAAGCTAGTCTGTTTGCCTCTGAGCTGTTGTTGGCTAATGCTCTTCTTAGTTTCCTTAAGGGATGTCTCTTTGCGACCAGTATTTGGTCGTAATTATTGGTGGGTTTCTTTGTTAACCTGCCTTGATTTCATTTAGGTTTTTTTTGAAGATGTTAAGCAGCAGACGGTAGTCTGGATCATGGTTATGCAGTCTCGATGTTCCCAAGTTTGCATAGTTATTGGTCAAGGTAATGATGTTGTTAGCGCCAAGTGAAAGGCGGTTTCCTTTGAGGTTGATGGCCAGATTTGAATTTGGCATGACTTTCCCATCCGAGGTAGGCCACGTTATGCTCACTAGATTATGGTCGCTAGCCACGGTTTTAGTGATGTTAAATGAGGTGATGTTTTGGAGCTGCGACCTTCCCAGGATGGAATTTGATTGGTGCGGGCGTAGATGTTATCTAGATTTACTAAGTCTCTGGAGTTCATTAGTGAGGTCCACGCTTTACCACGCTGCTCTGCCGAGGTCCCTGAAGACCATTGGGTCTCTTTTGTTTTACAGACTGCGTTTAGGTCCCCACAGATAACAAGGTTAGGTTCTTCATGATCAATGTAGGAGTGATCTATTTCTTTCGCTATCATGTCCAAGAAGTCGTTGTCAGTGATAGCGTCTGGATTCCAGTAGGTATTCATGATTATTGCAGAAACCGTCTGGAGATTTTCTTGTTCTGAATTCCAGTAATTCAACTTCACTGGGACAGTCAGTAGAAATAGAGTGGAGGTTAATATATTGGTCATTTTCATTCCTTTCCCACAGCGTATCGCAGTTAAAAGGCTAGAAGATGGGCGTCCTTTCAGTCCTTTTTTTGCTGGAGCAAGGACTAAGTCCAAACCATCTAATGCAGGTTTTTCTGTGAGCCATGTCTCCTGAAGACACAGAATATCAAAGGAGTTCAAGTTCACATCTCCCGGAACCGTAAAATGAGAGAACGCTTGTGTGTTCCATGTTCCCAATCTTGAAATTTCATTGCTGCAGGTTCTTTGAGTTGTCGGTTCGTGTTGCTCGTTGGTCTTGAGTTGCTATTTTCTCTGGGGTACCAAAGACTTCGGAAGCCATGCCCGTAGATTCTGCAGGGGTTTGGCTTGCCCTCTTCGGTCGGCTGTTTGGGGACTTTGTCGATGGACTGCGTGAATGTTCTTTTTATTGATGAGAAAGGACCTGTTGGTCTGCGCGTGATTTCCTCAAGAGTCTCTGGCTTTCTTTCTTTGTAACTTTTGGGTTTGATCTCGTCTTTTTGCCTGGTTGGGTTGAGGAGTATTTCTTTTGTCCACATTTGGCCTACTCATCGTGTGTGTTTCAGCACAGCTAGATTTCGGAGGCTTATTTTGACTGCTGTCGGATGGTAGTTTGTTACGACTTGTTGTTGCATGTCTTTGCGATGAGCTCGAGGTTGTGCGACCTTTACTGTAAGTGTCCTGCAGTTTTTGATGTCTTAGATCTTCGATTTCCCTCAGGTCAAAGCCAAGTTTCCAGAGATTGCTTTTCGAATCACGTAGCCTCTGCTTTACCGATCTAGAAGTTAGGTACAGGTAGGAGGTCGCCTGTCTTCCTTCATGGATAGGTTCACTAGTTTTAGATCATTGGATTCCACTGATCTAAGGTTCGGTACACTGTGGAGCAGTTTCATAATTGTGCTTCTGTTTAAGATCACTTTTTGGGGGCGTGGCTTGGAGCGCCATCGATGTGGCTGCTCCGTTGATGCCAGCCGTACGAAGCCCGCCGTGTTAGCCCTAAAAATGCAGCTTCCCGAGATCCTGTCGGGGCCCCAGTAACACCGGGGGCCGTCGGAACATATGGGGCATGGAATGACTACAGATTAGAGCATAACGCTCTTCAGGGACCCGGCTACACCGCCGCCTCCTCGCAGCGCCGGACGGCTGTGAAATTCCAAAATGGCGGGCGCTCTCGGCCCACGAACCCAGAGACGGCGTTGAGAGTTCAGGGGCACCCCTGCACATGAGGGCCCCCCCGGTCTGCCATCCAGCTCCAGTGTGCCTGATCCGGGGACCCGCAGCGCCTACCAGGCACCAGAACTGAAGGGGAGACACCCGCCCATCGCTCCGGTGCGGAGCTCAGGCTCTGGCACCGTCGCGGAGGGCTGCCCGTGGCGCGGCCCCCGGTGCCGTGGGGGGCGCCCATCCAGGTGGGTCTCGCTGAGGGTGAGGGCCGCGGCGCGTCTCGCCTGGGCCCCCACCAGCGGGGAGGGGATTCCGGCTCCACCAGGCTCCTCCTCCCGTGATCTCCCGGTGGCTGCACCATGCTGGGAAGCGCCGCCAGCACCATTCTCTGCAGGCCTGCGGGCCCAACTCCAGGGGTGCCCCGGCCCATCTTCGCCTTGGCCCCACTCCCCTGGGACCCTAGCCATCCCCCCCCTTCAAGGGCCGGTGTGAGCTGACCCAACAGAGGGCCTGCACCTCCGGCATTGGGGGAGCCCAGCACCATCCTCCCACCTGGCGCCTCCACTTCAAAGAGCAATACAAGCGGAGGTTTTACCTTCCCCCAGCAGACTGGGGGGCCCCACGTCAGCACCAACTCGACCCTGGAAATCTCCAGCCGGGGGCCTGCGGTGCTCTCCTGCAGCTCCAGCCTCACCCCCCCCGCCCTGGTGGGAGCCCACGGCCACCCGGCCTGGGACGCATCCAGGCCAGCCGGGGGGTGGCCTTGGCCCATCGGGCACCCCCGGGCCCTCCACAAAGCTCACAATGAATAACCCGGGCAGTGGGGTCTCCGCGGTGGGCTCCTGAGGTCCTACTCTTCTCCTGAATCTCTACTTCCTGGGGCGCCCCGGCCCATCTCTTTCCCCCCTCATCTCTACTGGCTGTCTCCTCTGTGACCCTAGCAGGCGGACTCCGTACCCAGCGCTCCCCGGCCTGGGACAGCGTCCTCAAGGCAAGACACAAGGCAGAACACAAGCCAGAACACAACCTTGCCGCCCCACTCCTGGCACCATGTCCAAACAAGCAAAACTGACCAAAAATGTGGACATAGCCACCATGCTGACGGCCTCAGACAAGGGGAGGAAGCCTGATCTTGCCGGACCCACCCTGCAGGACCAACAAAAGGAGGGCGATCCCCTGGCCACCAGAGGCGACCTACTAGCATTTATGGTGGACATTAAGGCCGAATTCAGAGCCTGTATGACAGAGCTCTCCACCAACCTGGAACAAACCAACAACAGAGTCACTGAGGTGGAGCAGAGACTGGGAGAGGTCGAGGACCACACACAGGACCACACACAGGACCACACAACAACGCTGGGCGAAATCCAACTATCAGTCAGAGCCCTTCAGGATAGGTGCGAAATTTTGGAGTTCAAACAGGAGGACTTGGAGAATAGGTCCTGCCGCACCAACCTCCGGATCCGAGGCGTTCCCTCCTCGGTATCGGACAAGCAACTGGCTGAAAATGTAGGAGACTTCTTCCAGGCCCTCCTCCCGGACCTGGACAAGCACCTATTATTGCTGGACCGCACCCACAGACTGCGCCCTCGCCGGGGGGGGGAATCAGACCCCCCACCCCCAGATGTCATCGCCAGGGTCCATTTCTACTCCACTAAAGAGGCCATATCCGCCATCAGTCGCTCAAAAGACGAGCTCACCTTTCTGGGCTCGCGCCTCCAGATCTACCAAGATCTCTCGCTCCTAACCCTTCAAAAGAGGAAAGCTCTACGACCCTTAACCCTTTCCCTCCAAGAACGTCAGGTCCGGTACAGATGGCTCTTTCCAACAGCCCTGCAATTCTCATACGACGGCACCCTGCGGAGAATTGCCCATCTAGAAGATGCCAACAAGATTATGCACCCTTCCTCCCCCACGGAGGCTGCCCCGTCGACCTCGGTGGCGACAGAAAACCGGGAGTCCACCCCCGCCCCGCAGCCCAGGCGGTCCGCATGGTCGAGAACCTCTCGAAACAGGAAGAGGTGAAGGGCACACAGGCAGATAACGGGAATCAATGCCTCATGATCAATCTAGGGGCCCTGCTTCCCTATACAACTACTCGCCCATTCCGACGCAGCCGAAGGTTGCCGCAGCTTAATACGGCGGGCTTCACTTACGCCCCATGCCCATTCCAAGGTTCGGTCCACCCTTATGTCCTTGGAAATCCAAGTTACTTTAATGACTCAACTGGCCCCGTAGGCCAGTGGTAAGGCCGCACTCACAATGTCGACCACCCCGCCAGTTAAAAAGTTAGCCCCCCGTTGGGGGCTCCCATTAAAAACCCAAGAGCAGGACATTTCAATCTTATCCAACACCAATGATGGCGGCTGACCACCTGCCCTCCGGCCCCCTCCCATCAGAACTCAACACAGCTGGGTCCCCAACCCGAGAAGCTCAGACATTACAGTGCCTCTCGCTAAATGTTAACGGGCTGAACTCCCCCGCTAAGTGGAAATCTATCCTCCAGAAACTGCAGGATGAGGAAGCCGGGGTGGCGATGCTGCAAGAGACTCGCCTCCTCCCAGCTGACTTTGGTCGCCTTCGCTCACGTCTATACCCACTTCAATTCCTCCCCTCGGGGGATCCAAGAAGGGGGGCACGGCGATCCTCTTTAGAAAGGGCCTCAATCCCCAGATCTTGGACTCTATATTATGCCCAGAGGGACGTTTTGTAGCAGTGAAATGCCTCCTGAGGGAGGATCTATATACCTTTGTCTCAGTCTACGCACCCCAATTTGGGACAAGCAAGCTTCTACGATTCCCTGGGCTCCGCCCTCTCGGGCTTCACGGAAGGCCAGACGATTCTGGGGGCGGGGGGACTTTAATGGAGTACCGGACCCCACCAAAGATAAATCTCACCCACCTTCCCCTGGCGACTTCGCCCTAGTCCTCAGCCTCCTACGCCTGTTCAGAAGCTTGGAGGTGGTAGACACTTGACGGGTGCTACACCCTACCGAGAGGGACTTCTCCTTTTTTCCCCACGTCCACCGAACCTTCTCGAGGATAGACCTCCTCCTAACCTCGCCCCATATTCTCTCCATAGCCAACAAAGTCTCCATCGGCCCAATCATTCTGTCAGACCATGCACCAATAATCTTGGAGCTTCGAACCCAGGACCCCTGGGGCCGACTCTACACGCAGATGGTCACTCTACAACCCCATCCTTAATGACATGCTGGTCAGGGATAGGATTGCAACCTCAATTAAAAACTTCCTCGAGGACAACCCTGCTACGGACAGTTCCCTCGCAAATAACTGGGATGCGATGAAAGCAGTGATCAGGGGAGCCCTGATAGCCCAAGGGGTGGCTTTCCACCGCAATCGCCGACAAACACTGCAAGCCCTCGAAGAGAATCTGCAAACGGCAGAGGCCCAAAAAAAGATGGGGTGGTCACCCAAGTCTCACCGAGCCATCCGCATAGACAGAAAGAAATTAGAGGCCCACTACGCTGACCACACCGCACAGTTGATGGTTAAGACTAGGCAATTTTACTATGCCAAGAACAACAAAGCTAATAAGCTCCTAGTAGCCAAACTGGCCAAAACGAGACGAGTCAACACCATCACGGGGCTCCGTGACCCGCAGGGGAGGACGCACTACGCCTAACTAGAAAAACGGCGGTTGGCAGTGGACCACCTAACTCAAGTAATGACTGCGCCCCCATGGGACCAGTCCCAACAGGAGGGATACCTACGGGGTGCGGCCCTACCACGCCTGCCCACTGCAACGAGGGACATCCTTGAAGCCCCAATCACGGACGAGGAGGTTGATGCCATTAAAGCCCTCAAAACTCGCCCCGAGATTCTACAAGATATTTAAACCCCAGCTGATCCCCCTCCCCCCCACCCCATGGTAACACTCTTTAACTTATTCAAGGAAACTGGATTGGTGACACCATCGATGCAGGAGTCCACAACCATCCTCCTCTCTAAGCCCGGGAAGGACCTGAGGGACCCGGCCTCGTACAGGCCAATTGCCCTGCTGAACATAGACACAAGCCTCTATTCCAAGATTCTGGCTAACCGGCTGTCGCACATCCTCCCGACCCTAATCCATCCCGACCAAACGGGCTTTATTCGGAACGGAGCGGCTGGGGACAACATCAGAAGAACCCAGAACTTGGTTGACATCGCCCACCATACCGCCCAGGGTATTGCACTGATGGCCCTAGATGCCACCAAAGCCTTTGATAAAGTAGACTGGTCATTCATGAAGCTCACCCTGGGTGCCTGTGGCTTTGGCCCAACCTTCCAATCTATGGTAATGGCCAACTACGCATCCCCCAAGACCCTTCTGAGGGTCAATGGCTCCTTGTCGTCCCCGATCCCCATGTCTTGCGGGACAAGACAGGGCTGCCCTTTATCTCCTCTCCTCTTCGCATTAACAATGGAGCTGTTGCCCAAAGAGTTAGACGGAATGAGTGCATTAAGGGACCCCAGGTAGGGTTATCTCAACACAAAATTGCACTGTACGCCGACGACGTTCTTCTGATACTCTCAAATCCCAACGCCTCAGCCAAACACACCCTGGCAGAAATAGCCGACTTCGGAAAGGTCACCGACTTTGCGGTTAATCTCTCCAAGTCAGTGGGCCTGGGCATTGGCCTTATCCAGGCTATGCCCTATCTGATGGAAGTAACAAGCTATCCCCTACTTGGGAGTCCATATCCCAGCGAACCCAAAGGGCACATACCAGGCGAATTTCCCCAGATTATTCAGCGAGTTGGAGGGCGATTTGAGGCGCTGGTCCACCCAGGAAATCTCTTTAATGGGGCAGATCACGGCCGCAAAAATAACCTACTTCCGCGATTTCTCTATGCCTGCTCCGCCCTTGCTGTGGCCATCCCAAGGCAAGCGCTCCAGGACCTGCAAAAGAAAATGCTGAAGTTCATTTGGAGAGGCAAGAAAGCCAGGATCCCCCACAAAACCCTGCTGGGGAACTCAAGACTGGGGGGTTTGGGGGTCCCCGATCTTCAGGCCTATAGGGCTGCAGCACAGCTAGCACACATCCACGCCTGGCAAATCGTTACAGACCGCCCTAGATGGGTAGAACTAGAGCAAGCCCAGCTGCCGCTCCCCCTGCGATTCCTCCCACACATCCAGGCCCCCCTGAGAGAACACTGGCAGACGCTCCTGCTAACCACCAAACATACGCTGAGCTCATGGGACTGGGCCCTAAAACAAAAAGGAATCCCAAGGGGACAATGCCCTCTCTCCCCTATTTTCCACAACCCAAACTTTTTGCCAGGATCGAGCCCCTGAAACTTTCAGAACTGGATCGACGGAGGCCTCGAGACCCTGGAGCAGCTATATGCCAGAAACGCACCACGGACCTTTGAACAATGTAAGGCGATGTTTCAACTTCAGGAAAGGGACAGATTTACATATTGCCAACTCCGTCACTGGTGCTCTCACCCCCAGACCCTCCGGGCGGCGGTCCGCCCCCTCACCGCTCTGGAACTAACACTGAAGGATCTGCCATCCGGAGTAGGATTTCAACCCTGTACAGACGCTTCTTGGGGGATTTCCTAAGCGCAAGAACACGATGCATGGCCCAATGGGAGGCCGACCTGGGTCACCCGGTCAAGGACCAAACCTGGGTAGACATTTGGACCCGCTCCCATTCCTCATCTACCTGTGTGACCAACAAGGAATGCGCATATAAGCTGTTGCTTCGATGGTACTACCCCCCCTTAGATAACAACACATGAACCCCCGGGTGGACCCTTCTTGATGGAGGGGGTGCTCCCAGCTGGGTTCCTTTTTCCATATGTGGTGGGCTTGCCCAAAGATTCAGCGATTCTGGGAACAGTGCCTGGCGACGATCGAACACATTACTGGGATATCTCTCCCCCTTGAGCCTGAGACGGTCCTGCTGGGGGTCCTGACCCCGGGGGTCTACCCACGCTCCGGAAACGGAACGAAACTAGTGACGCAATGCCTTTTGGCGGGCAAAACCGTGCTAGCCCGCCATGCATGGCCCATTGGTGGTGTAAACTTTGGGACATCCTGATCGCGGAAAAGGTGACCGCGGCAAGGGCGGGTGTCCTGCACCGCTTCCAGAACCTGTGGGCCCCAGTGCTGGAGTACGGCCGATGTTTCCCCGCCTTAACATTTAAACCCCTCAGCACGCAATGGACTCTGAGAGATCAAGAGCCCATCTGAGGGATGGGGGCGACGGTCAATCCTGCGGAGTGCGAGGACAGGGGGGACGATGGGGCCCGAGAGGGAGGGAGAACACGAGCGAATGAGTAAGGTTATTGGTGTGAAATCTCTATGCAATGTGATATGTAAATTGTCCTGCCTTGGTTTAAAATAAACATATTTAAAAAAAATTATATTTGGCCTGTCAGTTGATTTAGGGACGAATTCCTCTAACATTGAGGTGGCCAGAACCAAAGGCTCCTCTCCTGAGCACGTAGGTTTCCTTTCTTTAAGTTTGCCTGTTCCTCCTGAGGCGTTCTCCCTCTCTTCCGACTGCAGCGCCACTCCGACCCCGCCCACTGCTCCGCGGCTCGACGCGGCCCCCCCCCCCCCTCCGACAGATGGTGCCGAGTCAGCGGTCTCAGGGAGGGGAGAGGAGCAGCTGCAGTCGACGTGGCCGGCCGGGCAGCCGCAACAAAAGGTAAGGCTTCGACCACAGAGACGGTGTTCCAGGGGGACGGGTGAGCACATTTCAGTGGGCAGACTCACTGCTTGGCGAGCCCATTGCCTGGGAGGAGGGTATCAGGGCAGTGTTGACACACGGCGCGGGCGGCTGAGGCCGCGGCGTTATGGTGCAAGATGGGTCGGGTATCCCAAGGGCCTTGGGACCGGCGTCCAGAGTTCTCAGGATTGTCCTGTCCGGGCGGATTGAAACCCCCAGACCTTCCGCCCCAGTATAAGGGTGGGCAACTTTCCCATTGCCGCTGAGGGGTTTCTTTTTCTCCTCCACACATGTGCGCAAGCTCCTCAATCGCCTGCCTCGTTCCTCCAGGGCGGCAGGGCTTAACAGAGAACAGTCCACGGCGTTCACAGCGGCCATAGACTGCAACTTTGCCGCTACTCCGCGGCCGCTCCGCGGGGAAGTGAGGTTTTTTAAGGCAGTCACCTCCCACTCACTGAAAATGCTGGAAACTGTAGATAGACTCAAAGTCTTAGGTGCAGGAAGAAAGTAGCAGCAGTCACTGCCAAAGACTGCTACGCTGCCGCTACATATGAGGCAGGTTATCACAGCTCCACCCTATGTTCTTGTTTGGTGGAATCACCCACAAGGATGAAGGAAAGGGGACGGGACGTATGAGTATTCCAAGATAATCACTGTAGTGACTAGAGTACCCATAGTCCATATGTCCCACCTGCCTTCCCTCGCTAGTATGCCAAGGGCCAATATGTACTGAGAATAGCCAGGCATCTAAGCGTCCGATGTGTTCAAAGGGGACTGAGGTGAGGGGCCGTAGGGCGGGGCCTCGGCAGAGTGGTCCCCAGGCCACGCCCTGTGCGCTATACTAAATTTAAAGGAGAAGCTACTTTTTTCACTGCCAAAGTTTCCGGTACTGTCCCTATGTTGGGGGATGCCCACAAGGATGGAGGAAAGGGGACTATCGACTGAGTACTGTAGGGGAGGCATGGTATCACAAGTATGACACTGACACAATGGGTACAATTTGTAAACCCTTTGTTGAAATGGTTGGGGTTGTAGAAACTCCCATTTTTCCCTATAACTAAGATGGGAGTAATCTCGACCATCAAATAATAAATAACGCAGTCCTAGTGGAGCCCGTCAAATCAAAATGGCCTATGCTAACCAAGCCTAAGGTCTGCCCTATTTATTGTACAAAAAAGTGTAAAAAGTAGAAATGTATACAAAAGGAAATATCAGTTTTCAAATGAATAAATGTGGTTGAACCAGCTCTCCTCCCTACGTTAGACCTCATGGAGTAAGGCTATACCTGTAGGCAGGATGACGCACTCTAGCTTGGCTTCCAACACAATAAACAGTTCCAAAACGCGGAGCGAGGCCCATCTGGCCTTCCACGTTGAAGTCTCTTTTCTTGACTTCCAAAATGTTTCAACCAAAAAGTACACAACTGTGCCTCTATCGGGCGCAGACCTTTCCTCACACAGTTCTCGTAGGTTCCACTCTGCCGGGCTCAGACCTCTCATGATACAAATTTGCAAGGGGGACTCCCTTCCCCAAGCTTATTTCATTTCGGCCTCCCTCTGTCGCACACACACCATTTACGATAAAGTTCAACACAAACTTGCAACTGGGGCTCCCTTCCCCAAGCTTATTTCACTTTGGGACTCAACTCTGTCGGGCTCGGACCACTTTCGCATGTCTAAGACTTTCGAATGTGCATGGCTTTCTTTACAGAACACTGCAGGAACACTTCGATTCAGTTAACAGTTCAACTTTCACTTTCCCCTTCTCTTGGAGTTCAACTTCTTTATTTCACTTTTGCTGGTCATGCGCTTTATCGCTTCAAACAATTTACCTTTCACACAGACTTTCGAGTGGGTTACTTACTTTCACCGGACCACTCCGTTACTTAGATTTGCTGTTTTCGCCAACGTTCATTCACAGGTCTGCCTGTCACTCGTGTTTCATTCACACGTGTGCAGCCTTCCATTGTGATATAATGTTGCTACTTCAAACTTTAACACACACCAGTCTTTCAGGTCGCTTGCCAACTCACCGCTGTGTGTGTCTCTTCTTGGTTTTGCGATTCCAATTCACGAGTCAAGGTTAGTACCACAGACTTGGCCTCGCCTCCCCAACTCTGCCGTTCACCTGGGAGGGTCGCTGGCGTCCTTGAAACACAATGCAGTTTTCACTTATGGGATCTGGCCTTCTCCACGTGTCTTTTGTGGCCTGTCGGAGGCAAGGAACTCTTGGGGCTTTCGACCCACTGCTCTAGTCCCTTTGTCCGCCACTCTGCTCCAGTTGCCTTCGCCCCGGAAGCCCTGCTTGTACTCGTGTTCCGCCTTGCTCAGAGTGTCTTTGTGTTCTGTCTTTTATTTGTGTGAGGAGAGCTAACTGGTATCCGTGTATGCATTTCAAATCAAGTGCCTGACTTGGCCTGACCCGATAGCGGGAGATGTCCAGTACAATGTGTGAAAGTTAATGTTACTCTGTCACCCGCTTCCTCGGCCCAGTGTATGTGTAAAAAGGGGCCTGCGGGAGTTGGGACCTCTGAGCATCCTAAAACATAGGATGGTTTGGATAAAGAAAATAGGGGAGAATACCGTATCTCGCCATCGGCTGCCTCACCCCCTCTCCCTGAAGATTCCTCACCCAGGTGATCCTCCCGCAGTGGTCCACCCCCAGGGTCTGGATCCAAAGGCAATGCCTGTGCCCTGGCCACCTGAGAAAGTGAGAGAGAGAGAGAGAGAGAGAGAGAGAGAGATCGAGATCGTTCCCCGGATACTAGCGGGTGAGACACCCTCTGGTTTCTCACAGGACTCTAGTAACTACGATGAGTAACTTTAATTTTTCCTCCAATCCCTCTCATACAAAAGGTAATTTGCAAGTTCAGAACTCTCAGGTCTGCACAATGATTCCGATAGCCCCTCATTGGCCAGCACGAATGTGGTTCTCAGACCTCATTCATTTGTCACAACTAGTGCCTATTCAGTTACAAGCAGAGGGAAGTCACCTGTTAACTCAACAGTGGTGGTCAGTGATTCATCCAAACCCTCACACATTTTCCCTCTAGGCATGGTTCCTGAGGAGTTAACACTAGGTCACCTTGGCTTTTTCCAGCAGAATTTACAAATGATTCTGAATCCATGCAAAATATCGGTATACAGTGAACATGTAGCCAGCAAAAATGTAGTCGGTGAAAAAGTCGTGCTGAAAATACCTCTGCAGTGAAAATGTTGGCAAGCAAAAAGAGCTCAATAAATGCAGCTGAAAAGTAGCCAAAATGCTGTGCTGCTAGGGAAATTGTTAGGGTTAAGGAGGGTTTAGTGGGCTTGTGATTGCCTGGCTTAGGATTAGGATAAGGGTTATGGTAAGGATAGGGGTTAGGGTTAGTGTTAAAATGTTGGGGTTTGGTTAGTCATTAGGGTAGTTTAAGTGTTGGGGTATGGATTATGGTATGGCTACGGCTAAAAAAGAAATGGGTTTGTGTTAAAGAAAGGGATACGAAGGTTGGAGAGGACTGGTGATTCTGGCTTGGGATGGCAGTTAGGATAAACCTAGTGGTTAGGACAAAGTAAGCATTAGGGTAAGTGGTATATTTGCAGTTAGGGTAAGGTTAGTATTACAGGAATGGCTTGGTATAGGGCAAAGCCTATGTAATTTGTGGCGAGCTGGTAATGGGGTTGGTTGGTTCACTGTTCATCTTCTATTTATTTTGCACTGAGTAATATGCAAATAAAATGCTGTAAAGCGCTAAAGGGTTCATTTTAAGTTTAGGGTTGAACAAGGGTTCTAATTGGAGTTGGGGAACGTTTAGTAATTGAGTTGGGGTGATAGTGGAGGATTTATTCGCGGTTTGAGTCGTTTGGGGTCACAGCCTTGTACTTATTTGTATTTAAAGATAGCCTTTTGGGGGACCTTATTACTGGCAACATTTTGACACTTTGAATTGCTTGTATATAACTGTTTGCTGACTACATTTTCACATGACTACATTTTTCTGGGGCCATTTTCACATAGAACCAAACAATCGACCGGAACCCAGTATAAAAGAAAGTGGTCTTGGTTCTGTTTCTGTGCAAGTGATAATAAGATCAATTCACTCACTTGCTCACTGGACAAGGTGTCATCCTTCTCTGCATATGTAGCACAATCGGGTGTGCAGGTAGATACTTGCCACGCTTACTTAGCTGCAACAGGAGCATAGAGGAACTCTGAGAAGCTGCTATTTTCTTCAGCAAACCCTGTGGTTAAAAAACATTTACAGGCATTGACAAAGATGTACCTCCCAATATCTAGGCCTCATCCACTTTGGGATCTCAACGTAGTTCTGATGGCCTTGGCTCATAAGCCCTTCAAACCTATAACCTCTGCAGATATTAAATGTTAAAACAGTGTTAGTGGCAATAACCAAGCACTTTCTGCTAAATAACAATGCACAGTGTTTTACAGAGACAAGGTGGTCCTTCAGTCACGCCCTAAATTCTTACCAAAGAGTGTCAGCTTTTCTTTCATCTCAGCCAGATAATCGCACTTCTAACCTTCTTCCAAGACCCTAATTATAAGGCTACGGTTCTACATTGCCTTGATTTTCGCAGGGCACTAGAATTCTACCTAGACACGACTAAGGAATTTAGAAAATCAGAAGCACTATTCATCACTTTTGGAGGTTCCTCCTCTGGCTAACAAGCTTCTAAGGCTTCAATGGCTAGGTGGATAGTATCGCCCATTATGGAGGCCTACAAACTCATGAACAAGACACCTCCAGCTAGTATGTATGCTCATGTTGTGGGGAACTAAAGCAACAGCTGCGGCTTTTCAGCAACAAGGCCCGTGGGATGTAATTCGCAAAGCGCTGACTTTGACTTTGCCTTCCGCTTTCTGTAAACATTACTGTCTGGATACCAGTGCCAGTTCAGGTGCTGCATTTGGTCAAGCAATGTTGAGGAACCGGTTTGCCAACAAGTCATAGAGGAAGTTAATCCTCCTCCCAATCTTAATGCTGTGTTGTAATCGCCCATGAGGTATGGAGGAAAGGACACAGGACAAAGTTAGTCACATTAGTGACTGAAGTACTCCTAGTCCCCTTTCCTCCATACGTCCCACCAACCATTCCGCGAACTAAAAAAAGTTGCCATGGTGGACAGTCTTGTGTCCAATAATACAAAGGGCACTGGCCATGGTAGGTGGGGCTACTGCGGCATGGTTACGCCTGCGGCTGTGCCCATGCGCACTCTAAATTTAAAGAGGAAAAGCGTTGTGGAGCAAAATGGCTCTGGTCCCGTCCCTATGCAGGGATGCCCATGCAGTATGGAGGAAAGGGGACTATGGACTAGTACTTGTCACTACTGTGAGTTAACCTTTTATATTTTATCTGTATCTGGGCCTGGTGATTTGTTGTTCTTCTGGGCCTCAATTAATAAAGTTCCAAGATGGTTGCACTGCAGTTGATGCTACCCCTTCTCCAAAGAAACAACCACATGGCCACTCTGTATTTTCAGTGTGGAAACTTCCATATCTTGAATAGCAAAGTTTTCCGCTTCAAAATGGGAGAGTGCCATTTCTAAATTAAATTATTTCCATTTGAATAATATCCAATCTATCATCTTTAAGTGTTAGGCAGTTGAGTCAAAGTTCCACAGGGATAGGATTTGACATTCATCATTACGTTAGTGATTAGCTAGTTGAAGCATTGCTTCCCTGGGCAAAGCAGCACAGACTTTGCAAGCGATTATCTAGGTTCTTGCTGTCCTGAGATTGTCAAATACGCTATTTGTTATGTTACTTTGCATTTATATAGCGCCTTATGTACCATTGATATGTCCACAAGGCGCTGGTAGGTTGAACGCCCTCGGGAACCGAATTTCAGGTCAGTAGAGAGAATAGAGAGAGCCAAAAGGTGCATGTGAGCACCGGATATGTGTGCAGCTGGTGTGGCTAGTGATAGTGGCTTCTTAGCTGTAGGTGTGGAGGCTGACAGATCAGGATATGTGTTCGTCGTAGCAGGTTGTTATCCAGACCGATTTGGCTGCGTTAGGCCTGAGGAGAAACGCCTAGGCTGGAGGGTGTGTACCAGCGGTGTTTAGTTAGGGTGAATGACAGTAAGAGGCAAATGATGGTATGAGAACAGCTTTACCGAATGGTGTCATAGTATCGCTGTGTTCTATTTGAGTGTTGGTGTAAAGAAGAGAGTAAGCGTGGAGATGTGAATATGGTGATTTACCTTAGGTGCTTGAGACCGAGCCCACTCCAATAGTTCCATGTACTCCATCCGTCCCATGTATTCCGAATGTTCCATGCATTACGACTGTGTCAAGCACCCAAAACCGTGAGTTTCAATGCACTTTCAAACGTTCAATGCCCTCCAAACCATTCCATGTACGTCACGCCATTCTATGCATTTCAATCCATTCCATGCACTCCTATCGGTTTCATGCACTCAAGTCCGGTCCATGCAGTCGTGACTGTTCCGTGCACTCGCATCCGTTCAATGCACTCCACTTCTTTCCAAGCACTTCAGTCTGTTACAAGCACTTCAACCATTTTATGCGCTCCAACCGTTTTGTGCACTGCTGCTTTCATTCGTTCTACCCCACGTTGACCTTTCTCCCTACATCATCCATCCACATACGTCATCTTCACACGTTTCGTCCACTTAACTGGTTCCACCCATTTCACACATTCTATCCACTTCACCCACTTCACCCGTTTTACTCACTTCACCGGTTCCCTCCACTTCACTGGTTCTACCTTCTTCACATGTTCATCCATCTACTTCATCCGTTATACCATTTCACCCGTTCCACCGACTTCACCCATTTTACATCTGTTCACCCGTTCCCTCCACATACTTCACCCGTTCCATCCACATGTTTCACCCGTTCCATCCACATGTTTCACCCGTTCCATCCACATGCTTTACCCGTTCCTTCTACATGCTTCACCCGTTCCTTCTACATGCTTCACCCGTTCCTTCTACATGCTTCACCCGTTCCTTCTACATGCTTCACCCGTTCATCCACATGCTTCACCCGTTCCATCTACATACTTCATCTTTTCTATCTATATACTTCATCCGCTCCACCCGGTTCATCCGCTCCACTCAGTTCATCCGTTCCACTCACATACTTCACCTGTTCCAACTTCATACTTCTCAGTTCCAACCATATTTTTCATTTTATCCATCCACTTCACCCGTTTCATTGACATACTTCAATCATTCTATTCAGTATATTTGACCCATTTTGTCCACATACTTCACCCGTTCCTTCCTCATACTTTACCCGTATCGTCCATAAACATCACCCGTTCTTCCAGGTCCATCCTCCGGTTCTACCACCCACTTCACCCGTTTCTTTGCCTTACTACACCCGTTCCTTCCAACCACTTCACCCGTTCCATCCAACCACTTCACCTGTTCCATCCACATACATCATCCGTTTGCTCCGCAACCGACACCCACTCTGCACTCTACAGCCGCTCTGCACTCTTCAGCCGCTCTGCACTCTACAGCCGCTCTGCACTCTACAGCCGCTCTGCACTCTACAGCCGCTCTGCACTCTACAGCCGCTCTGCACTCTACAGCCGCTCTGCACTCTACAGCCGCTCTGCACTCTACAGCCGCTCTGCACTCTACAGCCGCTCTGCACTCTACAGCCGCTCTGCACTCTGCATTCTACACACGCTCCTTGCTCCGCAATCTACAGCCGCTCCGTACCCGCACCATGCCCTACTTCCACTTAACACCCCACATCGACTCAGCACCACCGCATCTTACATCTGGTCAATACCCTAAATCCGCTCGACACCCTACATCTGCTCAGCACCATCACGCCCTACATCCGCTCAACACCCTAAATCTGCTCAACATCCTACATCCGCTCCACTCTAATGTCCACTAACACCCTACAACCGGACCACAACCGCACTCTACACCCGCTCTGCACCCCCACATACCCTACGTCCGCTCAACACCCCACATCGGCTCCATACCACCACACTTTACATATGCTCAATACCCTAAATCTGCTCAACACCCTATGTCTGCTCAACATCCTACATCCGCTCCACTCTATTATCCACTCACACCCTATATCCGCACCGCAACCTACGCACTCTTCCGCCCTACGCACTCTTCCACCCTACGCACTCTTCCGCCCTACGCACTTCATCCACTTCGCCGACTTCATCCGGTCCACTCACTTCGTTCGTTGACCCTTACTTTTTTGTTTCCTTTTTTTTTCATTCTAATTTTTGTCCTTTTTGACCAACCAAGTGAGGTTATTAGTTTTCAATCTCTCGCTCGGATCATGATGCTACATTGCTATTTCTGATATAGCATTTGGCAAAGTCAGTGCGATGATGTTATCAAGTTTGAGTTAGTTTGAGTTCGGTTTAGGGGAAGAGCCAACTTTTCAGTAATTTGCGGAAAGACATGAGGTCTTTAGTGAGTCGGATGTGGGGTGGGAGTGCGTCCCACAGCGTGGGAGCCAAGGCTGAGAAGGACGATCCACCTAACCTGACTTGAGTTTGTTTTTGGTATGACTAGGAGGCTGGCTGAGCTTGATCTTAGAGTATGTGCAGGGTGATAGGGTTTAGTTTGTCTTGAAGATATTGAGGTCCGGTTTTATGCAGTGCTCGTTGAGAAATGCATAAGGTTTTGAAGGTCACACTTCGGACAACCGGAAGCCAGTGCAGAGTTTTGAGGGCTGGGGAGATGTGGTCTCTCGGGCCAAGTGCTAGTAGCAGTTTGGCTGCAGCGTTTTGTGCTCTTTGAAGTTTAGTCAGTTGCTATGCGTATATTCCGAGGTAGAGGGGGTTAGCGTAGTCCAGTCTTGATATAACAATTGATTGGACCGCGGAGAGTCTGTTGGGGAAGGAGAGGTATGGAAAAATGCATTTAAGAGATTTAAGGTGGTAGTGGCAGGACTTTGAGACGTTGTTGACTTGGTGCAAGAGTGTTAGGTCAGAGTCTATGGTGCATCCAAGATTTTTTACTGAATTAGAGGGGGTCGGTGAGTTGCCCATGGCAGATGGCCAGGGTAGTGGGTGTGGAAGAAGTTCAGTGTTGCCACATACCATGATTTCAGTTTTGGAGGGGTTTAGCAAGAGGTGATTTGTGGTCATCCACAGCTCTATGTCGAGGAGGCAGGAAGCAAGGTCAGGTCGGCAGTCGGGTTTTGAGTTCCAAGAGTTTTAGAATTAACTGAGTGTCATCAGCGTAGTTGTAGCACAGGATGGTGTGTGAACAAATTATTCGTGGGAGGGTGGCCATGTAGAGATTGAACAGGAGGGCTGATAGGCATGCTCCTTGTGGAACTCCTGTGTCGACTGGTCTGGCTTGGGATGAATAGGTGGAGAGTAGGGTTATTTGGTTCCTATTTTTGAGGAAGGATGCTATCCATTTGAGAGCGGTTCCACGGATCCCTAGGGAGTGGAGCCGGTCATAGAGGATTGAGTGGTTGATTGTGTCGAAGGCGGCGTATAGGTCAAGAAGGATTAGTGCGGCGCATCCTGCAGAGTCTGCCGTGTTTTTAAGGTCATCCCAGATTGAGGTTAGGGTGGTTTCGGTTCTGTCGGGCTCTGAAACCTGATTGAGCGGGGTCAAGGAGAATGTTGGCTTCGACAAAGGCATTTAGTTGGGAGTAGGCGGTTCGGTCGATGAGTTTGGCAAGGAATCTTGTGTTTGAGATGGGGCGGTAGTTTTTGGGCTCGAGAGGGTCAAGGGAAGGTTTTTTTATTAGAGGTTTGACGTGAACCGTTTTGAATGTGTCTGGAAAGATTCTGGCGGCAAGGGAGTCATTTATGATGGTTCGTGCGTGTTCTGCGCAGGTAGATGCAAAGATTTCTTTGAGGGTTGTGGCTGGGCAAGTGTCCAGCGGAGAGCCAGATGGTTTGCGGGCAGAGAGAAGTTTGAGAAATTGGTCAGCTGATATTGGACTAAAGGAGTCGAACATTGGTTGGGTAGTGGTCGCAGGCGGTGGGTTGGCTGGTATGGGTTGCCTGGTGGATGTAAGAGAGCTAGTTTGTTGGTTAGAGCGTTTGTTCTCTCAAGAGCTGTGCTGTAAAAGTGGAGAGAGAGTGAGTCCACAGCGATTGTGAGAGGGTCGGGACGGTGGTGTTGAATGATGGTTTGGTGAATTTGGTGATGATTTTGTGAAGTTCTTTGCTGGGGTTTTTACAGTTTAGGATTTAGGGGTTGTAGTGGGCTTTTTTTGCTTTCCGGATTTCGGCCTTGTACTGATGAAGGTGTTGGGCCAAGGTGGATCTGCTCGGGGGAGTTTTGATGAGTCTTAGTTGATAACATTCAAGAATTGCACAGATAACATGTAGCCTTCCAAGGAGAAATACATGGCACGCATCGGGAAGTGCTCAGAAGAGCTGCTTTGCTGCGAGAGACTTTGCTTGAATCTGCTCTTCCAGGACATGTTCAACTTAACCCTGGATGTGATCATGTTTTTGTGGGTAAGCTCCACCCCCTGTTACAGCTTGCCTACATAATCTGGCATGCGTGCGCAAGGGCACATAGGGAAGTGCCTGGAAGTGCCGCTTTGCTGCTTCGCTGTGCAGTCAACGGCATTCCGATTCGGGTGTTGAACTAAAGTTGAGTGAGTGTAACTTTGAATTGCCGACGAAATAGTTGTTTTCACTCCTCACCTTATAGAAAAACATACACAGTAGTGTTTTGTTTTTTTTTAAACCAAGTTTTGGATCGAAGGCATACAGGTAAATACAACATAACATTTGCCATCAATTATTATTTAGGTTCTGTGTTTTACTTGTGTTCATACCCTACAGTTCGTAGAAGCTCCCTTGGCCTTCAAAGATTTTCAATTCCCCCCCCCCCCCGCTCTCTTCCCTTCCCACCATCCCCTCTCCCCTTACACACCCCTCCCCACCACAACTTTAACCACTACTTTACACTATAGAGTTCAGTAGATTTAAGATCTTTTCCTGACGCTTGATTCCCGGCGTCTTTAGGTCTTGTAGGTCTCAGATGACATGTGTGTTCCAGAGTAGGCAGGGTTTGAAGAATTGGGCTTCTCTGTCCCGCACCTGTGCATGGAATGGGTTCCAGATAGTTAAGAATTTTATCTATTTTCCGGTACTGAGAGCACATTTCGAGGGGATTGGGTCCTCCGACGTATTCCATATCTATGACATGTAATCACCACAGCTGTGCTGCTTCGGAAACTTTTTCGGCGTCTGCGTCCTGCGTCGATGACGTCGATGCGCCGTCGTCGAGGACCTCCTCCGACGTCCGACGTCATCCGATGTGATAAGTAGGACGCACGACGCCCATAGCCTCAGTTCCGTTTTTTCCGCGAACGTGTTGCTTCGTGTTTCTCGGTTTAAACGCCTCGACTCTTTGGAGTTCTGTTCTTCTCGGTTCTTCGAACCTGTTCGTTTGTGAAATTCCTTCTGAAGATGTCTACTTCGTCTTCGACCCCGCGTCCGGGTTTCAAGAAGTGCGGGGAGTGTGGGTCCAAGATGTCGGTGACGGACTCGCACGACGCCTGCCTCTGGTGCCTCGGGGAGGCCCACGATACGGATGACTGTATCGACTGCCAGTCGCTCACGTCCAAAGCCTTACGCGAATGTAAGAAGAAGTTGTCGGTAGGTCGGGTGTCCAAGCCCCAGAAGTCGGAGTCTGCGGGGCTTTCGACGGATGATTCGAGGGGTGACTCTCCGTGTCATCGTCGGAAGTCTCGTGGGTCTCCTTCTAGGAGTCGGTCTCGCCACTCCTCTGCCTCTTCGAGGCATTCTCGGAAGCGCCGACATCGGTCGTCTTCCAGGTCCTCTTCGGAGGGCTCTGCCCGGCACGTCGCTTACCCCTCCGGCCGTGCGACGCCGGAGGAATGGGCTTCCTTCGGGAAGAAGATGTTGGCGATTCTTGAGTCGCAGGGTACTCGGCCGTCCGCGCCCCCGAGTGGGGTCGGTCGTGTGAGGTCGAGAGACACCGCTCGCAAGAGTGGTCGGCACGAGTCACGGGAGAGGTCCCGTTCGGACAAGGGGTCTCGTTCTCAACGTACCCGTTCCAGGTCCCGGTCCTCGACGCGTTCGAGACCGTGTGCACCTGTGAGGTCTTCGAAGAAGGCATCGACGTCTGTGGCGTCGAGGGCGTCGACAGGCTTTCTCGAGGCTCTGGCTCCGAGGAAGTCGTCGATGCCGTCGACGCTCAGGTCGTCGAGGGACACGCTCGGGGCTCCGGCCTCGAGGGCTGTGTCGACGCCGCCGATTCTGGCGGCGCTGCATCTGACGTCGACGCCGATTTCCTCGACGTCGACGCCGATTTCCTCGACGTCGACGCCGATTTCCTCGACGTCGACGCCGATTTCCTCGACGTCGACGCCGATTTCCTCGACGTCGACGCCGATCCTCTCGGCGCCGATGCCGGTTCTCTCGGCGCTGGCGCCGATTCGCTCGACGCCATCGACGCCTTTCGTGTCGGAGGTACCCCAGGGCACGGGTGGACCCCCTAGGAAGGCTCTGGTTAAGAGCAAGCACTCTCGAGTGCCTTCTTTTCGCCACCTGGACTATATTTCAGAGGCGGATGAGGATTCGGATGGCCTGGTTCCTAGTCAGGTTCCGGATGACATTGTCTCGGGCCATAGTCAGTTTGACGAGTTGAGACAGTCACTGCATGATGCCAGTGGACTGGACACCTCTCCGGAGGTGGAGTTTTGTAGGCCTGAGCCTGGCTCTCATGCTGATTCCTCGTACCGGCGCCTTATGGCTAGGGTCTCTGAGTACTTGGGATGGTCTGCTCCCCGAGGGGAGTTTGTGCAGGATGATCTGACGGACATCCTTGATGTTGGTCCCCCAACTGACCCGGTTCTGCCGTTCCATATGGCTTTACAGAGAAGGGTGGCGGCGGCTTGGACTGCTCCGGAGAGTCTCCCGGCGGTGGGCAGATCCTTGTCGCGGAATTACCGTCCAGCCAGTGGCGACCCCTGCTACTTGACCAGGCACCCCACTCCGGAGTGTTTGGTGGTGCAGGCGGCCCCGGCGAAGCAGGCGTCGTACCCTACCATCCCTCCTGATAGGGACGACAAACGTTTTGATGGCTGGGCGAAGAAAGTGTTTTCTTCTGGTGGTATGGCGCTTCAGGCGGCCAACTCCATTTGTGCCTTGTCACGTTTCACGCACACTCTGTGGACCTGTGTTGCGTTAGCGGCTGAACATGTTCCCGAAGGGGATGAACGGGATGGTTTCCTTGCTATGGTCCAGGATGGTAAGGATGCCATGTGTGAGTCCGTTCAGTCGGGTTTGGACTTAGCTGAATGCGTCAGTAGGTCCATGGCGGCGAGCACCGTGATACGCAGGTTTGCGTGGTTGCGGAAGTCGGGGTTTGCGCCTGATGTGCAGTCCCGGCTCCTCAACATGCCCTTTGACGGTGAACACCTTTTTGGCAGCAAGGCTGACGAGAGCCTTGAGAGGTTGCAGACCTCAAAAGCTGCAGCGAAGTCGTTGGGCGCTGCAGTTCGCCAACCTCCGCCTTTTCGTCCTAGGGGACAGCAGTGGAGGGGTGGTTCCTTTCGCTATTACTCTTCCTTCATTAAAGCGAGAGGAGCCGGCAGTCAAAGAGGCCAACGCAGAGGTACCAGAGGTGGACGACAGGGTACCCGTGGTGCCAAGGCCGCTCGGGCAGTTGCCTCTTTGCCCTCAGGTAACGCCGCAGCCGCTCCCACTCTGTCGTGAGGCCATGTCCCATGGTTCGCCGGTTGGGGGAAGGCTGGCGCAGCATCTTGTAGAGTGGCAAGCCATTACTTCAGATGTGTGGGTTCTGGAGATCATAACCCACGGCTACTGTCTTCCTTTTCGGCACAGCCCTCGCGACAATCCACCGGGGATCCTCTCTTTGCAGAGTCCGGATCCGCTCCTTGCGCAGGAAATTCAAGCCCTGCTGGAGAAAGGCGCCATAGAACTGGTGCCTGTAGCGGAGAGGAACAAGGGATGGTATTCCCCTTATTTTTTGATTTCGAAGAAAGACGGGGGATTGAGACCCATCATGGACTTGCGCGGTTTGAACAAACTCCTCAGGAAGGACAAGTTCAAGATGGTTACTCTCTCTCAAGTCCTCCAGGCCCTTCAGCTTCAGGACTGGTTGGTGTCACTCGACCTCAAGGATGCTTACTTCCATGTGCCGATCCATCCCAAGCACAAGAAGTACCTGAGGTTCGCGGTTGGCGACTCGCACTTTCAGTTTCGGGTCCTGCCGTTCGGATTGACCTCCGCCCCGAGGGTTTTCACCAAGCTCATGGTGGTGGGGGCAGCGCATCTCAAGCAAGGGGGGATTCACGTCTACCCCTACCTGGACGATTGGTTGATCAGGGGGAGCTCTCCCGAGCAAGTCCTGGATCATCTATCGGTCACCTGTCGCTCCCTTCACAGGCTGGGCTTCTCCCTCAATTTAAAGAAGTCCCATTTGACGCCAGCACAGCGGCTCCAGTACATCGGAGCGGTGCTCGACACTTCCCTGGGGCAGTGTTTTCCTCCCCAGGTGAGGGCTCTTCACATTCAGCAGATGGTGCACAAGTTTCAGCATGCCCAGACGCTCCCAGCATTCGAGTTCTTGAGGTTGCTCGGCCTCATGGCATCCTGCATTCTTCTGGTGCCAGAGGCTCGCCTGCGGATGAGATCTTTGCAGTGGGCACTCAAGACGCAATGGTCGCAGTCCTCCGGCAGGATGTCGGACTCGATTCAGGTGCCGTCCTCGGTCGCCCGGGACCTTCTGTGGTGGGCCGTCGAAGGCAACTTGATGAAGGGGGCTCCGTTTTGGCTTCCCTGACCGGAGGTGACGATCGTGACGGATGCATCCCTCACGGGATGGGGAGCTCATGCCAACGGGCTGACAGTCAGCGGTCGTTGGTCTCCGTCGGAGTCCAGACTCCATATCAATCTGTTGGAGCTGAGGGCCGTCAGGCTAGCCCTGAAGGCTTTTCTGCCGTCTGTGCGAGGGAAGAATGTCCTGATCCTGACGGACAACACAGTGGCCATGCACTACCTCAACAAAAAGGGGGGGGCAGGGTCACTTCCTCTGTGCAGGTGGGCGATGCAGCTCGAGTTCTGGGCCATCCAGCAGGAAGTTTCGATCTCGGCAGTTCATCTGGCCGGAGCCGAAAACGTGACGGCGGACGCTCTGAGCAGGCAGAGCGCGATCTCTCACGAGTGGGAGTTGGCTCAGGAGATTCTCCTGGAGATCTTCGCCCTTTGGGGGACCCCTCAAGTGGATCTCTTCGCCTCCAGTGTCAACCGGAAGTGCGAAAGGTTTTGCTCGCGGGAATTTCCACCAAAAGGAGCCTTAGGAGACGCGTTCGTGGTGGAGTGGTCATTCCCGCCGCTGTACGCGTTTCCTCCAGTCCCCGTCATCCCGCAAGTGCTGCGGAGGTTACGGAAGTTCGGTTCCCGGATGATCCTCATTGCCCCGGCGTGGGCTCGGAGGACGTGGTACCCGGACCTTCTCGACTTATCCATCTGCCCTCCATGTCGTCTTCCCTACCGAGACGATCTGCTCTCACGGGAGGGGGGTCAGGTTCTCCATCCAGAGGTCAGATCCCTCAACCTTCACGCTTGGCTTCTGAAAGGTTGAGGTATAAGGATTGGGACCTCCCTGAGGACGTGATGGAGGTGTTGCTTTCGGCCCGAAGGCCAGCAACAAAGTCTCTGTACCGTTGCCGTTGGCGTAAGTTCTGCGACTGGTGCAGAGTTCAGAATGTGGATCCTTTTGCATGTGACATCCCCATGGTTCTGTCCTTTTTACTTTCTTTGGCCCACAGGGGCTTGCAAGTGGGTACCGTTAAGGGTTACCTGGCGGCGCTGTCCATCTTTAAGCGCTCGTCTGAAGAATGTTCTTACTTTAAAATCCCTTTGATTTCACAGTTCCTAAAAGGGCTCACTAATGTGTTCCCTCCGTCACCTTTCCTGGTGCCCGGTTGGGATTTAAACCTTGTTCTTAAGTTTCTTATGGGTGCTCCGTTTGAGCCTTTACATTCTTGCCCTTTGAGGCTGTTAACTCTGAAAACTGTGTTTTTAGTTGCGGTTACTTCCGCTCGCAGAGTGAGTGAGTTACAGGCACTTTCAGTTAAGCCTCCCTTCACTGTATTTCTCGAGGACAGGGTTGTCCTTAGAGTTCGTCCTTCTTTTCTTCCGAAGGTGGTGACGGAATTTCATTTGGCCCAGAAGGTTGTTCTTCCGGCATTCTATCCTCCTCCGCATCCTGGTAAGGAAGAGGAGAGGCTCCATAGGCTTGATCCTAGGAGAGCTTTGAGCTTTTATGTTTCACGCATGTCCCGGGTCAGAGTGGATGATCAACTCTTTATTGGTTACGCTGGGAAGCGTTTGGGTCAAGCTGTGACGAAACAGACTTTGTCTCGCTGGATTATTTTGGCCATCTCGGAGTGCTACCGCTTGGCGGGTAAGGACCCACCGGCTGGCTTGCGGGCCCATTCTACCATGGGTATGGCTGCGTCTACTGCCCTGCAGAGGGGTGTTCCTGTTCGCAACATCTGTGATGCAGCCACTTGGGCTTCAGTACATACATTTGTACGTCACTACTCCCTCGATTCCATCCGAGCACAGGATCTGGCCTTCGGCAAGGCGGTCCTTTGCTCTGCTATTTGATTGGCTATTCTAAATTTTGATTCTAAATTCTTTCCCTCCTCCCTGCTTTTGGTACTGCTGTGGGAGTCTGTCATAGATATGGAATACGTCGGCGGACCCAATCCCCTCGAAGAACAAGTTACTTTCTTACCTGGTAACGTTCTTTCGATGGGATGGTCCGACGACGTATTCCATATCGCTCCCGCCCTGCCTTCCCCGCTGCAGAATTTCTTTTGCGATTGCAGCTTACGTTCCGCAAGGCTTTGTGTCTGACTGGCAGTTGACTTATGTCACACGTTCTGGGGCAAAAAACTGCAACTGAGGCTATGGGCGTCGTGCGTCCTACTTATCACATCGGATGACGTCGGACGTCGGACGTCGGAGGAGGTCCTCGACGACGGCGCATCGACGTCATCGACGCAGGACGCAGACGCCGAAAAAGTTTCCGAAGCAGCACAGCTGTGGTGATTACATGTCATAGATATGGAATACGTCGTCGGACCATCCCATCGAAAGAACGTTACCAGGTAAGAAAGTAACTTGTTCATCTTCTCCATAGCCATTACTCCCCAGACCTTGATCCACCACCATGCTGAGGTTGGGCCCTCTTTGTTTTTCCAGTTTTGTGCAAGGGTTATTCTTGTTGCTGATAACAGGTGAGTAATGAGAATGGCTGTCATTCCTGACATTGCGTATTTACCTTCTATGGGGACTCCTAAGAGAATTGTTTTCAGAGATCTCAGCAGTTCAACCTCAGAAATGTCTTTTATGTGACTTGGTATTTCCTTCCAATAGGCCACGGCTTTGGGCCATGTCCGCCACATATGGAATAGGTCTCCCTTCTCACTGCAGTTCCTTCAGCAGTTTGGCGAGTATGATTTTATGAATGCGGTTCAGGGACATATACCATCTGAGGCATAGTTTGTAAGATGATTCCTTAATCGTGGTGCATCTGCAGGTGCCGTGTGCACGTGCCCATATTTGGTTCCATTCATCCTCTGTTAGCAGCTCTTGCATGTCTCTTTCCCAGTTCATTTTGTATTTCAGATTGTCAGTCGATTGATCGTTGGAGAGCTGTCTGTAGAGTCTGGTGAACCCCTTCGCTGTGTTGCCTTCCTGCAGAGACAGTTCAAGGCCTGATGGCATTCTCGTGTCCGCTCTCTTCACTGTTGGGTGGGTTATCCAGTGCCTTATTTGTGCATATCTATAGCGCTTATTTTCTCCTATATTGAATTTCTGCTGACTGTCTGTGAAGAGTGATGGAGAGCTGTCTTTGTACATGTCTCTCAGGTACATGGTCTCAGCCCCTGATCATCCCGCCCAATACTTTCGTTGAAATCTGGGTTGTGCATCAGCGGCATATATGGGCTCATTCCGCTCGGGAACTGTTACTTTTTCCGGGCTTTTTCCCAGCTTTGCAGTGACCATTTCGTCATTTCCAATAGCGCACCCCTGCTCTCTCGGTTTTCTTCTCTCAGGCTAAACAGGGTTATTAGGGGGGCTAATGAGGCTGTTCGATTCTACACCATCCCTTGTGGTTCTCTGGTTTTGCCCACCTCAACATTGGTGGTAGTTGTGCTGCTAAGATGTATCTGTCCATTTCTGGAACTCCCAGGCTGCCCAAGAGCAGGGAGCGCATTAGGATTTGTTTCTGGATCCTGGGTTTCTTACCATGCCATATAAATATAAATATTGCGTTTTGCAGCTCTCGGATCTAGCGTGGCGGTATTGGTACCGTTAGTGAACTTATTACCTAAAAGAGATGAGGGAGGATAGTCATTTTGACAGCTATGATGCGGGCAAACCATGACAGCTCCTGAGATTCCCGTCTGAGCATGTCTTCCTGTAGCTGTTTCCACAGCGGAATTTTGTTTGCCTGATATAGCTTATATGGTTCTCTAGTAAGGTGGAGCCCTAAGTATTCCAGTTTTCCCCCACCCAGCTCATCGGGAATGTCCTCTCCAATGTCTCAGTCGCTTCTCTCTTTGCTGTTATGTTCATGGCTTTTGATTTGGAAAAGTTTATGGAGAACCCCGAGATGTGTCTGAATTCCTATAGTTGGGCCATCGCTCTAGGCATCATATTTTCTGGGTCTCCCGTGAAGACCATAATGTTGTCCGCGTATAGCGCTATTTTGTGGGTTTCCTGACCGATCGTCACTCCTCTGATGCTAACATCTTGTTGGAACTGCATTGCGCATGGTTCCATTGCGAAAATCAGAGGGGAGAGCGGACAGCCCTGTCGCGTGCCCCTTCTGATCTTCACGAACTCCATGCTTTGTCTGTTGATCCTGAAACTTGTCGATGGGTGTTGGTAATTGGCGAGCACCATCTTGGTGAATTTTGGACCACAGGCGAAGCGCTCCAAGATCAGTTTCAGATAGCACCAGTCCATGCTATCAAAAACCCGGGTGGCATCCAGAGCTGCCACTGCAAATGACTATTCTGTTCGTCGCCCCTCATCTATGATGTCTACTGCCCTTCTGACGTTATCTTGTGTGTGCCGGTCAGTGATGAACCCTGCTTGTTCGTCGTGTATTATGTTCGGCAGGATTTTCATTAGGCGAGTTGCTAGGATTTTCGTATACATTTTTGCGTTGGTGTTCAGCAACGCTATGGGACGATAGCTCGCACAGTTGTGGGGACCTTTACCCGGTTCAAGGGCAGTATAGTTATTGACCTCCCCATATCAAGCGTGACCTTCCCTTCTTCTTTGATTGTATTATATAGCTTTGTCAACGGGTCGAGCAATTAGGTGCGGAACGTCTTGTAATAGCCGTTGCCAAGGCTGTCTGGACCTGGAGTCTTATTCGCTAGTAAGTGCTGAAATGGCATCACTGATCTCTTGTGCCGTAATTGGGTTCCCAAGATTAGTTCTGTCTTGTTCAGCAATCTGGGGCAGCGGGAGCATGTTGATGTAGGTAAGTTGGCAATCTGGGTCAAGATTCTCGCTACTTAAGAGTTCCTCATGAAATCGCTTCATTATTTCTTTTTTGTCGAGCTCCGCCGTGTGGGGTTTTTCATGGACGTTGTTTAGTTGCGCTATATAGTTACTGGTTTTTTCTTTCTCAATTTTGCCACCAGGAAACTATTCGCCTTGCCCCCATGGATATAATAGGATTGTTTTGTTTGTAGTAGTGACTGGGCGATCCGGTCCGCTGTATGATTCTCCAGTCGAGCTGATTTTCCGAAGCACTCTTAAGATTTTTCTCGAACAGTGTCTTTTGTTTTGAGCTTCAGCAGCTTTCACCTCTTTTTCTAGTTGGTTTGTCACCAATGTGCTTTCTCTGTAGCATGCTGCTGCCTGTGACATGAATTCTCCCCTGATCACTGTCTTTCCAGCATCACATATTACCCCCCCAGTCTGTTTTCCCATTGTCGTTTTCTTTGAAGTAGTTGTTGATGGTAGCCTCCATAGCACTATGTCCTTCAGGAGGATTTCATTTAACCTCCAGAGTGGTTTTGCTATGCTCCCTACCACCCCCCAATCTATACCCACCAACACTGGCGCGTGATCTGAGTGATATTCCACTCCTATTTCTACTTTTGTTATTATCGGGACTAATGTTGTGGAAACTAAGATAATTTGTATCCTGGAGTATCCAAGGTGGACAGCTGAGTAGTGGGTGTACTCTCTCCTGTCCCCTTTGAAGAATCGCCAAGTTTCAATAACCCCTAATTCTCTGAAGAAGCGACCCAGGGCTTGTCCGTTTTTCTGATCAGTTTTTGTGGGGGGTGGGCAGGGGGAGTGTTTTGTCCAGCATTGGGTCCATGACACAATTGAAATCCCCACCTACTATCAGTTGGCCCTCGCACCAGCTGCCCAGTTTGCCCAGCAGATCCGTTATGAACACATCTCAGCGACTATTAGGAGCGTAAATAGCTAGGATTGTGTACAATTTCCCCTTTATCAACCCTTTGAGCCCCAAGTACCTGCCCTCTTTGTCTTTACGGATTTTTTAGTTTTTTGAAGTCTAGCGCCCTCCCAATTAGTATAGATACTACCCTTTTCTTCTCCCCACTTGAGATAAAAAAATTGTTGTGGGAAGGCTCGATTGGCCATTCTCTTCTCGTCTTTAGGGAGGCGGTGTGTCTCCTGTAGGAGCCCGATCACTGTCTGCAATGTTTTCAGCGTTTTATGCAGCATAATCTTCATTCTCTAAAAACGGGAATGCCAGCTCGAGTTGTAGTCACGCGAGCTTTGGTGCATCTTAAAGCAACATGCTGAAGCCGTCACCATCTAACATGACGGAAGAAAAATCTCTGATCGCAGACACGGTAAACCCGCCAACCAACAAGAATCCTGCTGGGGACATTCGGGAATTTTGCTTGCCCCGTCCAGAAACTGCCGCCAGCTGCAGTATTGCTGACACAGTAAGTGTACCTTCTGCTTCTGTGAAATCAATGTTGAGTGAGTTGAAAACAAATGATGACAATGTTGCAAGCGTTTCCATTTCGGATAAGTTAATACTGTCTGGTGCTAGTAGCTCGCCAGTGCTGCCATCAATATTGGCTATCCAGACTTCATCGAATTGCGAGCAAGTTAACACAAAGCCATTCAGTATTGACTTAACCAGTCAAGGCAATGTTGGTTTATTTGCCTAAAGTGCACAATCTTTCTTCTGCTGAATGCAATATTGGTGAGGTTAAAAAAGTGATTGTTGAGACGCGAACATTGCCTGCTATTGTGGTGGGGGGGGGTTACAGAATCTAATATACCAAATATAATACCTTCCTCTCTTTCGCCCATAAATAAAGATGTGATTACATCAGTTCATAGTTTATCACAATCCCCGAATATGTTTGAAAATTCTATGCATGATTCTCCTAATTTTGTCACTTTCCTTCACTCAGCCAACCCCCTGTAAGACCCAGTCTCCTTTTTGTTTACCCCAGACCCTGCACTTTTTTCCCAGTGCCTTAAATACTCAAGCCCCCTTATTGGAAATCAGTTTATCTGCAATGAACATGACCATTCTATCCTTATCTAAATTGTTTGAAACGTTAAATGCTAAAATCGCACAACAATCCAAACAAATAGATCAGTTGCTGTCATGGATGGCACACCTTGACAAAGAAAAGTTGGTACATAACAAGGCGGTTTTACCTCCCTCTTACAACTTACTGGCGAGGACACAAAATGTGCCATATTGTGTTCCTTATGAGCCATCTAAATTCTTTCAACCCCCAGAAGCTGGTGAGAACAGTTTTCTTCCCATTTTCTCACAAGTCATACGCCTACAAGAAGAATCGATCATTGAACAAATATCTACTGCTTCTAAACATGCGATATCAGGCACTATGGTAGAACCTATAAAAGCTAGTTGTGATGAAGTTCCACCAATGTATGGCTTTTTTGATGCAAAATCCAAGGCTAACAGAAAAGTAGAAACTTTCTTAAGTAAAAAACCAAGAATCAAAAAAGTGTGAACCAGCATTCTAAATCTAGTGTCAAACAATTTATTCAGAAAATTCAAATACCCAGAAAGCAAACCGCTAGTGTAAGTACTGCTGTACTTACTAAGTACAAAAATATGGCCGTAATAAGCGAGATACTAACACTTAAAATGAAAGTATAATTGGCTCGTACCCTCCACTAGATGAGTTAGTTTGAGCCATCACTCTATCCCAACAAAATGCATCAAAACCACATGTTCCCATTACATCTAACCTTGTAGTGGAAAAATGACTCCTAATTCGATTGGGAAGTCATTGACTCCAAATAATAGTGAATCGATTTTGAGCATTACTATGCTGCTGCAATTTAGAGCTGAAATCCAAAAATCCATAGAAGAATATCGAATCCTGAAGCAGGTAAATGTTCTCCCAGTTGGCATACAACAAACATTGCCTCAGCAGAGTGAAGGAGAAGGGATTGATCATAGAGCTCCTAATCTGAATCGACAACCAAATCAGTGCAGTGTGTCTCAGTGTGTCTACTCACGTAAGTCAGCATTCTATTGCTAATCAATTTAATCTGACGAGTGAGAGTGATAGACTCAAACATCAATATTGTAAATCTTTAAACAGCTCAAATCAATTTCATCGATTGATATTGAAATGTCGTCCCTCGCCGTATCATGCCTATGATCTTAGCAGAACAAGTGTCATAGCAATTTTTGCAGAAATTGTCATTGGAAGATGAAACCTGAGTTGATATTGAGCAAATAGAATTTCTGAATGTTATGGATTTGATTGTGGTGAGATTGTAGATTCACTCAGGCGTCATAAGAAACATCTGGCAGGCCAAAATTGAGCTTTGTGCTCTTGGTTTTGTCTTAGCCCAAGATCCCACAGTCTTTAATGAGGGTAACATAGTTGAACATTTTAAAACACAGAAATTATAAGACCCATGAGAAAATGTAACCTCTATACTCAAAATAAAACTTTCATGCCCACGTATAATGACAATCCACTGTCGTCCTCTAATGGTCAAAGAGGACAGACATAACTGTCTTCAAAGAATTGTCATAACTTAGTTACGCTGACGAGCTGAACTACGTGTGGTTTTTCCCCTTTACTGTGCCCCAGTGCAAAGTCGATTGATTCCTTTTGATATTACAGCTTTTCAGGAAACCTGGTTGACTGAAAAATCTGTATGGAATAACCACTACATTGTTTTACATCCAGCCAAAGCAGTTTGGAAAGGCCGACCTTCATCTGGCTTCATGGTAGCGGTTAAGATTAGCTCAGGGTTTGAAATAGATCCATGGGAAGCCCCAAACCTATATTGATATTGATATTTTATTTCTATCGCGCTCGTACACAAGTGTTTCAGAGCGCGATATACCTACAGATAGTTAAAATAGCGTACCCTGAAGGTGTAATTGCCCTTTTTAACATTTATAGAAATCCTGCCGCAATATCTGATACCACATTTTTTTTAAATCTTAAACATTTGCTAGATTTAGCAATGCAAGAGCCAGATATCACCCACACCATTTTAACTGGTGACCTGAATTTACAGTGTCTGTCTTCCCAGAAACGAACAGCTAATCCTACCTGCAAAAAGTGGAATTCACTAATGGCAGAAAGGCAATTGATAATGCTAAATGGCTCTTTGCCGGGTCACATTCCACTGCAAAGCACACGGCGTAGAGCAAAAAGTGAATCTATGATTTATGTGGATCAATATACCTTCAAGAAAGCTGTAAAAATTGAGGTTATCAAGCAGTGTCATAGTGATCATGAAATGTTACATTGCAGTGGTTTTGTGAGTCATCTGTTGGCCAAAAAATCCTTAATATTTATAATGGGCAACTTGTTGTTAATAACTCAAGAACTCGGTTCCGATGGAGTGTGGATTCATTGACTTTTGAATGGCAACCTTTCACAAGAGTATTTCTCTGTTAATGCGAACACTATAATTTCAGGGGAACCATACACGTCTGCCTTGCAGCTTTTTAAAATCCATGCTCCTACAACTATTAGTTGTGATCATAAGAACAAACACAATTTTGATCGTGAAGTTCAGAAGCAGAAAAGTGTCCTGCGAAAGCAAAAATAATTAGCTGTCCTCTTTCCATTATCTGAGTGATTTAGAACTATAAAATCATTGCAATGTAAATACAGAAATTGGTTGGAATCAAAAATAGCTTATCTGTACCAATGTGATGGTGTAGCTATGTTAGGGGCCATAGAGAATAAAAGCTCAGCTCAAATATGGTGCTTGTTTAACATAGCCGATCACGTTAGACAGACACCAGTACAAATTAAGAGTATCGAAAAACCAATGGATATCATACTACTCCAATATGTATTTTCGACCTCCTGGCATTACTCGCCAGTGTCATGACAAGAACAACTAAAGTCACAATTAGAGATTTCAGAGGAGGACATATTGCATTACATCTTAAAGTCGAGCAGCTCACGGGCACCAGGCCCAGATGGGCTGAATAATTGGATGTTCAAACACCCAAATCAATAGGCGACTATTCTTTACAACATCTTTGCCCATATACTGGTTACCAATGTCATCCCAGATACTACGGTCTGTCATTGTTCCCATTTTCAAGAGGGGCGATCGGTCTTGTCCTTTTAATTACAGACCGATAGCTCTTCTTGATGCACCGGGCAAGATTCTTTCTCGTTTTATTCTTAGAGACTTTAATAGGTGGGCCATTGAACATCATACGCGTTACCCGTACCAGACTGGTTTTGTTGCAGGTCTTGGAACGTCTATTAATTTGTTCACTATTAAATCGATTGTTTCCTGTTCAGCAGCCACAAAACAACCGCTGTATTTTGCAGTTGTTGACCTACGGGCAGCATTTGATTTGGTGCCTATAGAGCTTCTTTTGGACAAATTACAGCTTGCCAAATGTCCTACTTACATTATTACATTGATAGAGGCTTTATACACGAATACTAAAGTACAGGCCAGATTGATGCTGGAGGGTGACTTGACTGCATTAATTGCCACTTGCAGAGGGTTGAGGCAAGGATCTATCCTTGCCTCGGCTCTTTAATTTTTTTATTTCTGACGTGGGACAGGGCTTTAGAGATGTCATCACTGATGCCCCAAAATTGCCTTCTAAATCCAGCTCTACTTTATGCTAATGATTTAGTCGTGATGTCGAAGACTCCTCAGGGTTTAAAAAGGTTATTAAATGCCTCGTCAATTTATGTGCAAAAAACTTTGATTAATCTTGAGAAAACCAAAGTGATGGCTTATAACTGTAAAAAAAAAAAAAGGCAGAAGAAAACACTAATATGTTTTCTCCACAATGTACAATTGGAGCTTGTCCATCAATATATCTAGTTGGGCGTTGTAATTTGTGATCAGAATAATGGTGAAGCTTATTTGTTGACTTTGGAAAAGAAAATGACTACGTCCATTTCACAAGCAATTCTAATCCAAGCAAAGTATGGTACATTTTCGATCACTCAAGGCCTTTACGTATTATCAACAAAAAGATATTCCTGTATTGCTGTATGGATCAGAAACTAAAGCAATTCTCTCTGAATGTGGCAAAGGTTTGAAGGGAATTTTTGGCGGCATATTCTTAAGCTTCCGAAGTGTGTACCTATCGTATGGCCTTGACGTGAATTGGGTCTTATATCCCTATATGCAAGATATGTGTGTCAATTGATTGCTCTAGTTAGAAAGTGCCTTGTAGCGTCTGAATCTAATATGCTAATAAGCACTCTTTCAAAATATGTTTTCCACACAAGATGTACTAATCCGAAAATGGAAATCAGCAGTCATCCATGCACTTGCAGAAATTGATATTTCACTCGGGGTACTAGTAGAAATTCCTACTGGAATGAAGACTAAACTTTTCCAGTTTGATTAGATTAGGACTAGAAATGAATGCCAGAAGTACCAAGATTTTAGAAACAACCCTTTCCAACATAAAGGATTTAATGTTCCTGAATCACATTTGAGCAAATGCTCATCTCCATCACACAGAGCAGATTTTTTGCGCCTGAGATTTAACATATGGCCTACAAAAGATATACAGGCAAGGCGCAAAATAATTGCTCAACAAGAAAATGTGCGCCAATTTTGCAAAATTTCAGGTTAGATAGAAACTTCACGTCATTTGTTAGTTGCCTGTGAACTATTAAAACAATCTCATGCATTATATTTGAAAAAACTATTAAAAAGACTATGAACAAATGACTCCTGACCTTTTAGGGTGAATCATTTTTGGTGGAACATTAACTTCAGTGAGAATAGGTACCACTGGCTTACTAAGCGCATACAAATTAAACTAAGAATTGTTTAAGTATTCTGTAGGTGTTCATTTTGAATTAAAGTCTAAAATCTTGATTTTTTTAAAGTTTACTTATTTCAAAAAGATGGATAAATATAAAGTGTGACTTAGAAGCAGAACTTTTATTCAAGTTAAAAACTTGTTAAATATAGGTTTAGTCAAGTAATAAGTAGTGAATTGTACAGAAAATGTGTGTAACTAAGAAAAAGTTGATTTATGTTTTGATTATATTACGTTATTTTTTATTTTTCAAATTGTTTTTGATAAATAAAAAATAATATAATATAAATAATAATATTTGCATTTTTTTAATTTTGTAAAATTATATTGTAAAGTTGATGAAATTCAGCTAAAACAATAAATGAATACATGGCATTTCAGAAGGATATACAGATATTTCAGATGGGAGTCAGCCGGTCAGTCTGAAGTTCAGCCTCTGTCATGTCCTTTTCAAGAGGTTGTGGTGACAGGTTTGCAGCCATGAGGTTGAATTGGAGCCCACACAAGACCTCTCTACTCATGATGTTTGGTTTACAAAGCATAGGTCTAGCACATTAGCTTTGAGTTGAAGTGAATCAAGCTAGTTCTTCAACATCCTGCTATTCCTTGGGGAGTCGTCTCTTTTCATCCAAACAGCCAACTGATCCACCATGTTCTATGTTTACAAATAAGGATCACGTTCCTCAGTCTTCTCTATGCAAATTCTTTGGAACTTGGGGTTTTCACACAATATAACATTGCCAAGACAACACGTTCCAGGCATAAACCAGGAAATTGCAGTATCCCTAATCTGATTTCTTGAGGAAAAGCATGCATGGGAACTGCACCCATAATTAGTATATTTAATTTCTCAAATTGTGTTCCTCCTGGATGTAGGCAATTTCACCACATTAATTAACTGATAAATCCCCTAATTATCACTTGTTCAGGCTTTTATTCTAGTTCATGTGTTCAGTGCATCCATCCACAAGTTCAGGCACTGAGACTAATTTATTATCTTGGTGGTTCTGATGGCGACCAGCCAGGTCTGGTTTCTGACTTCATTAATCTCTTGCATAATGCGGTTGTTGGGCTAAATTGCAATCTATGGACTGCAGGTATCAGTGTTCCAAACACTCCACTTTATATTGTCCCACAGTTATTCTTTTATGTCTTTCACATTAATTTTAAAGTGCAAGTTAAACGTTTTGTTTCCTAGTACATTAACTACAGGAAGCGTGTTTGAAACATTGAGTAAGGGATGTCTGGTAGAATTTTGAGATGTAATTTATCATTATGTAATTGAAATTTCCTGTTTTTGTTTTAAGCGCTCCGCAGAGTATGTTGTCGATGTGGAGAAATGTATGCGGTCACATCTGAAGGGAAGCATGTGCGTAAAGAAGAGTGCAATTACCACTCTGGTAAAGTGCTCAGGCACAGAGGTAAGTATGCGCTACAAAACATTTAAATTCTTACTTAAGGTGGGGTCCTAGTTATAAATGTGCAAGTTGTGCACTATGGGGTATGGCATCTCCTCCAGAAATCTGAGGTATTTGGGTGAGGATTCAGTAAACGTTCAGGTTTCTTGTTTTTATCTTTCGTTTAATAAATTATATAACAAATTATAGAATTAATTTCATAGTTTAAAAAAAAAAGCACCAAACCAAAGAAGGCTTCAATCATACTAAACACAATCACAGAGCAATGTGTAAGGCCACCGTAACAATCCTAAACCCCTTCATGCCTTTTTGTGGCAAGAAAGGCAAGAAATGTAATGTGGACCACATTATAATTCATCATGGTCTTGTGTTTTAGGCCTATTTGACACTGGCGAGGGGTGGGGCATCAGGGTTCAGAATGTAGTTCTTAGATTTTGATCCTCTAAGCTATATTCTGCCGGACTATCCCTGTAGCAAGTTTATTTGCTTAAGTGTGTCCATGTCATTTCAAAGCACAACCTGCCGCTTGTCTAGCAGTATCGACAGCCCAATGAGTGTAAGACTGGATTTGGGCACATCTACTAACACTCCCAGTAGGTCCCTTAGTGGTGTCTGGTACATCTCCTCCATTCACGTTTATTTTCTTCTATAGTGCCCATGACAACCTAATATTTATATATTATCCTTGCCAAATGCAAACAAGTTTTGGCAAAGTCAATAGAGCTGACTTTTCAAATGTAGAGAATACGCCTTTTTTCCTATAGGTGCTTTATGAAAATAATGTGATGAATCCTGCAGAGTCCTCAAAATGACCCTACCTAAAATCTCCTCCCAGGTGGCCAGGGGAAGGCCGCCACACCTGATCCTAACCCTGGGGGTGGTATTAGCTGGGAGGATAACATGGGAAGAGGAGGGCCCAAAGGGAGTAGGGGGACTCCTATTGTTGAGAGGCGGTATTCGTCTCCCTTGAAGGAAGTATCAGTGATGCCAGATTGTGTTATGGCTGGTCAGAGTGAGATTTCTTGTTCTAAAGTTATTCACCCTGGGAGTGGTGAGGCTTGTATTAATCAGTCATTTATTAGACACAAAACTGCCCCTCATAGTTATTTTTATTTAGAATAGCTCCTGTGATCCACAAGAGGAAATTAAATGTGAATGTCAGTACATGTCTATCTCAGGTTTTAATAAACAAGCACTCCTTTAATTTCAAAACAATCACTGACTCATTTTAAAGGTCCTCCTGAAAACATGTTTAAGGATAGAAGCAAATTCATATAAAAGTGATAGAAAGGGAAAATAAGCCAATTGTAGAAAGGGAAAATAAGCCAATTGTAACATTGGAGACTTCAAGTCAAACAATGCCCAAAGTACTAGGATGGGGAAGGGGGATCTGGAGGCATTGGACTGCAAGGCACAGTCTAATGATTTCAATGGCCCACACCTGAGAAGGGACTAAGGAGTATAAAGAGCCCCCTCAGGTACAGGCCATAAGTTGTCGCTGTTGCAGTTGTTGCATTAGCAGTAGTAGTGGCAGGTGCAGATGGTGGAGTACTGTTCGTGACTCTGTCTCAGCTGCAACTGAGATTGTGGGGCAGCAGCACGCCGGAGCCACTGCGTACTGGAATACAGATGCCAGTTTTGGGAGGGTCACTGCCCTCAAGCATTCTATCTGCAGAGATTGTGTGTTGGGATGCATTGTTAGTGAAATATTTCCCGCTTGAGATCTCATGTCCAGAGGCTACGCGGCGTGAAGCGTCAATTTTGAATTCTTTCCCCAAAGTGAAGTGTGCTCCAGTGGCAGGCGAGCACCGCTCTTTGCCTGACCAGCGCAGACTACAGAGAGCGACTTACCTGGGAGCCGGAAGCAGAGACAGCAGAAGGCAAAAAGGCAGTGGAGCGAGTGGACGTTTATCCAGCGCCCAGTGAGTAGTTGAATGTGACCCCGGAACGCCCCTGATCGCACGCTGGACCGTACTTGTAATTTTGAATACAGAATTAATGTTAAGAGGCAGAAGTGGAGTATTGGGTATAACCTTACATACCAAAATAAGGCTGATCAGCTAAGGTGGCAGAATAATAACATTGGGGGCAATTGTAATTCTGAAGATGAAAACCACCATTGCCAAAGCCAAAAGAAATTAATAGGAAAAGACCTTTACAGCAAGCAATATTGCCCCAACCCAAATATGGCAGTTAAGAAGAACAATCTTTTTTTTATTTAATTTTATCAGTTTATCACAAACCTTTAAAATATTTACAAACAAAACACAACACATCAAAGAAACACAGTCCTTTAGAAATACCCCTCCCATTTGCTCTTCCGTGCGGTCTAATCACTATCCTCATTACTCATCAACCAACGATAAATTCAAACGATTTTCAATTATCATTAAAAAACGAGTCAATGATAGTATCAATTTCATGTCCGATCCTTGAAACATATTGGCCCACCAATCGTCGGCACAAAGGGAGGGGTGATTTAGGCCCCAAGGGCCCAGATGGATTGTCCTTTCTGATCGAAGTGTCGTGCAAAATAGCACCAAATGTTTAAGGGTTTCCTTGTCTTTAGTGCATAGTCTACACAATGGATTTGTGATTTTATTACATTTCCATGAGGCCAACCGTTCTTTGGTTTTAAATATGTTTAGACGCAGCATCATGAACACTCTTCGTGCCTGAGTATCTGGAAACAACTCAATGTAGCGTTGTGGAGAATTAAATGCCCGAGTTTCGAGTGGCGCCTCACTCATCATTTTTGTTGCAGCTCGTTGTGTACAAGTTCGATCCCAATCCGCACGCCAGATTTTTAGTTTGGCGGCGTTCGGGTCATTATGAAGCATGTCCAAACTGATTCCATGTTCACTCAGAATCTCTTCGCATCTCTTAGACCACAGTGACACCATGCTGTTATTTGTTGGTGTCAGATTGTGAAAGATGTCGAATTGCGGTATTTGCTCGCAATGGCGAGTTTTGCAAAACAAGCTCACCAGGGTCCAGCATACCCTAGCATGGAGCGATATGAGCGACAGTTCATATCTCACACATGCTGTCAGAATTCCCCTTGGGAGAGCCAATACCTTAGACCAGAAACAGTTCTCCAGCGATGCCCATGTTTCATGGGTACAACCCAAAGCATTTTCAGCACCATATAATAAGACTGGGATTATTTTTTGCTGGTAAAAAGCTATCACTGGTTTTATTGAGAATTTCCCAAATTTCTTTTGCATAATGACAGCTTGACTTGCCAATTGCTTGCATTTCCTTTTGGTTTCAGTAATCCATGGCCCATCGTTGACTGATGAATTTATTAACATGCCGAGGTATTTTACGCTCTGGGCTATCTGAATGGAATCCTGACCTAGGAACCATCTCAGTTGTTTCGATTTTTTCCCTCCCTGGCTGTTCAGGTTCTTTAATACCAGGATTTCACATTTTTTTGTGTTTATAACCAAATAGTTAGTTGCAACATATTGGTCAACCGCATTCAGTTTCCTCTGGAGGCCAACAGGTGTTAGGTCCATCAGGACCAAGTCATCGGCATATAACAGCCATCTTAGCTGTGACTTAGCTACTTTTGGTGGAAAAGAACTTACTGATTCGTTCGATAAACCCATGTCCGATATAAATAAGCTGAATATAGCAGCAGCTAGGGGACAGCCTTGTTTTACCCCTTTATAGGTTTTGATTGGTGCCGTTAGATTTCCAGAACGATCCAAACAGATTTTTATTGAAGTTTCAGAGTGGAGATCCCGGATTGCTGCTACTAAATCAACCGGACCTCCCCAACTTTGTAGTTTTGACCACAAAATTGGCCTGTCGATGGTATCAAATGCACATGAAAAGTCAATGAAGGCCAAATAGACCTTCGTGTTCGACTTTATCACCTCCATTTTCATCAGGTTCAAAAGTAGCAGATTTAGTGAGCAGCTTACTTGTTTTACAAATCCAGATTGGCTTTTGTCTACATGATTAGACTCGACTGCCCATGCCACCAGTTTTTGCTGCAACATTGTGGCATACATTTTCCCCAGAACGTCCAATAGTGCAACTGGGCGATAATTTTTTGGGCATGTTCTGTCTCCCTTCTTAAATATAGGGACAATGACAGCAGATTTCCAGGATTTTGGTGTCCTATGGCACTTATTCTATCAAATAGGGCTACGCATATAGATGCCCATAGCTCAGGATGCTGTTTAATAGTAAAGTTGGTAAGGCCATCAGGGCCTGGTGTTCCAGAGTTTTTTGCATTCTTGATTATTGACACAATGTCTTCTCTCGGAAAAGTCAGGTCCCACGGTTTCGAAGATGTTTCCAATGGGACAATTCCTTGAGCCTTTGCTTTGTAAAGGGCTTCAAAATGGGCTATCCAAGAGGTTTCCGAGACCATGCAAGACTGCAATGCAATGCAATTTGAGGAGCTTGAAAGTTGTTAATGAGACTCCAGAAGTCCCTCGAGTTTTTATTCTTCAATGTAGCTAGCATCTGCTCTGCATCGTTGTGCACTAAGGCATGTTTATGCATCTTCAACCAGTTCTTATATTTTTGTTTCACCGCCTTTTTTTCCAGTTTTCGAGCGGCAGCATCTAGGGACTGCGCTCTCCTAAGTGCAGCACGCATCCTTCGTTTTTGAATAAGGATCTCGAGATCGAAATGATGAGCCCGAACCATGTTAGGGTTTTTTAGGCCTACCTTTATTGTTTTGAATTGTGTCAGTAATTGATCGTATTCAAGATCTGCACTCAATTGACAATACTGGATCATCACAGCGTTAACTTCACTCTCATCCAATCTTAAACAAACTCTGCTTGATTCGACCTGGAATTTGTGTGACCACTTTGGCCTTTGAGCAGATTCAGTTGTTCCAAATTTCATGAGTAACACATCATGATCACTGTTTGCTTTTTCACAGATCTTCAGCGAATGTATCCTAGGGTGTAGAGCTTCAGACACAAACATGTAGTCTATAATAGATGATGAATCCGCACGGTGCCATGTGGGAACGGGTGGTATGTCACCACAAGTGCTTCCATTCAACATCTGGAAATTTCGTAGACCCATTTCGATTAACCATGCTTGTGCCAGTATGCCTAGGTCTGATTTTGCTTGCTTAAGTAGGTTGATGTTTAGATCTCCACAAAGAATTATCTTCGACCAACCTAAGGATTCCACCTGAAGATCAATTAATCCCATTATTTGGTCATTGAAATCCGTCTTTCCTGCTCGAAGATGGTTCCAATACAAGTTCAGTATTAAAATCCTGTCTTGAGTATGCTCATGTGCACCAGCTCTTTCAATGAACGTCTCCTGAATATAGGGAGAGTGGTTGACAGAATTTATAATACGCCATCCCGATGCTCTTCTCACCATCGTCAGCAACCCTGACATAGGGCGTCCCATGTTTTGATTTTATAGCCGGATTTATTGCAATCTCAAACTCCGAGGTTACCGGCAGCTCGCTTAACCATGTCTCCTGTAAACACACGATATGGAGATTGTCTAGCCAGATTGTATTAAACAGATGTATAAACCCTTGTGTGTTCCAGGAAGCTAAACAGCACTCCATAGGGGGTTCAAGCTCCTGGCATTATTGGTTATTTAGTATGTTTAAAGCCCCTGCTAACCAATGCCATTCATGATTTCCAGGGGCGGAGGTTGTAGTTTGAGGACCTTCTTCGATGTTATCCTTGGAAATTCCTTTTCTTTTAATTGTGATTCTTATTTGCGCATTTTGAAGAACAATCTGCATCACAGCTGGCAATCCCAAGGGTTAAATCAGCAACATCAATGTGTTTTGTGTTCATCCAGCTAAAGTAGCCCAGTCTAAAGTTATTGATTTTACTTTATTGATTTTGTTGACTGTTGTAGCAGAAGAGCGGCCCTCCTGGTAGCCAGCTCTGAGGCGGAGGGAAGCATAGTCTGCAACGTAAGCGGCATAAACAGCATCATTGTGGTTCATGTTTATAGAAGAAATGTTGCTCTATGAAGTTGCTGCAAGTCAAAAGACTAACTTTGCCACAGAAGTACTTGCAGTAGAGTTAGATGTTTATGATCCTGACAGGCGAGTATAACAGGGCAAGGGACCTTGTAGTGTTAGACCTGGTAGGTGAGCAGACCAGCTGGAAGATATAAACATACTGTGCTGTGGTTAAAAACTATGAAGGAGTGGTAAAGCCACTACCTTATATTGTGAATCATGGTTGCATCACCCTGACAAACTATTTCTATTGCCATTAAGTAACTGTGGAAGTATTTTAGTTATGAAGGAGTTGTGGTGAACGTTTTGTTATCAGTAGAAAATGCAGATTTGTTATTTCTGTTGGAACTATTGGGAAGACACATTGAGAGACTTGTTGGAGCAAGAAGAACATTGTTTTCCAGCACTGTTAAAAAACGCTCCTATTTGGAACTGTGAATACAAAATTCCTTCTTTGAATCTGGGGAAGGGTACATTACCCAGGTCAAAAGGAGAAACAGTTATTGAGTATGTTTGATATAACTATGGTTTTGTTATTCTTTGAATTGCAATTTATTTTTATTTCACATAGTTTATACAAACTTTTGAAATATAAAACTCAACAATAAATCACAATATAAACTAATTCTATACATATTTCCAATCATTCTTTAAAGATAAAATGTAAAAAGCTGGAACAAAAAAAGGGGATCAGCATTATTAGCACTAAATTTCATTTGCTGCTATTTAAATTCACTTTCATTAATGGACGGCAGACACCGACTCCAACATCTTTTGCAACTGTTCTAGGAACCTCATAAGTGCCAGCGTTAGTCATTTACATTCGCTGTTATGCATTTGCTTCCACTAATCATCATCGTTGTAAGTCAAGCATTTATCTAATTCTTTCCCCAGGAATTTTCCTCGTAAATCTCTTAGGGCATGACAAAAGAGGACTAAATGTTTTACATTTTCATCCTCCTTTAAGCAGAATCTGGACCTTGTATTTCCTGACTGGATCAATCGTCTATGTCTTAGAATTTCCTTTGTTTCGAAAAGATTTAATCGAAATTTCATATAAAGCCGCCTTAGATGTTTTCACAGTGAAATAATCCTGTATTTCGGGAGAGTGTTCAGCTTTTTTGCTTCGCCTGGTGCATTTTTCATACAACAGTGATTTGCTCTTTTTTCTCCAGTTTCGATCCAGTCAATTTACAGCAACTTTTTTTTTACTGCATTGTGGTTAATTCATAGTGTGTGTTCATCGGTGCCCAGCTGGAGCAAGATGTATTTGCATTGCTGTCTCCATTCCGTTAGGGCAGTTTTTCTTTGCACTTTCCGCTCAATCAGCATCTCAAAGGGTGGTACGTCTGCTTCTTCATTTCTCTTTCTGAATATTGTTAGCTTGTTCCAAATTAATCTTACATTCAGAGTAGAGACACCCACTTCATATAGTATGCAGGCAGTAGGACAGCTTTGGGGGATCTGTAGAATTTGCTTCAAGAAGGAGCCCTCACAACTTGCCCAGATCTTTGAATCACAGCCAAACATGTTTTCGGCTCCGTAGGTTAGTGTGGGACTCACCTTGCTCGGGTAACATTTTCCATATTTTATTTGCAGTATTATTCCTTGAGATGTTAATTGTTTGCAGTTGCTTAGTAGTTTTTTCTTCATTGGTTCGTCATTTATACTGGAGGTCACTGTTGTTCCTAGGTATCGCGTGTATGGCACTTTCTTCAGTTTCTTTGATCCCACAGCCCAACCTGACCTATTTCTCTTCAGTTGCCTACCCCTTTTGTTTTCTAACACCAGAATTTCAGATTTCGCTACGTTAATGTCTAGCCCCAGATTTTCAATTAAGGTTTTTAATGCGGTCAATTTCCTTTGTAGGCCAATGGGTGTAAGATCCTGAATCACCATATCATCAGCATACAGGATGTGATTTATGTGAATTCCATTCACCATAGGTGGAAATGACACAACACTCTCCAAAGCAAGGCCAACTTGGGATATATAGACATTTAAGAGAGTTTCCCCAAGGGGGGCATCCTTGCTTCACACCCCTTTCTGTTGGTATGGGGTCTGTTAAGTTTCCCAATCTATCCAGACGCACTTGAATATGAGTTTCAGAGTACAACTCTTTGATTGCTTGAATCAGACTGACTGCACATCCTCTTTCTTTGAGTTTTGTCCACAGTGTTTCACAGTCAACACCATCGAATGCGTTAGCCATGTCTATAAATGCTAAATAGACTTTTTGCCCTGTTTTGATTGCATCTATTTTCAGCAGGTTTAGTATGAGGAGATTTAGACTACAGCCTACTCCTTTAACGAACCCAGACTGTCGCACGTCAAAGATCTTCTGTCTTCTTATCCAATTTGTCAATTTGTTGAGCAGCAAACTTTCCCCACAACATCCAGAAGGGCTGTTGGTCGATAATTCACTTGATTGGTGCGGATACCTTTTTTAAATATCAGGACTAGAATCCCAGATTTACAGGTTGATGGAATACGTCCTTTAATTATGTTTTGAAATAATGTATCAGAAAATTCAGTCCACTCATCGATATTGTTTTTCAGGTCAGCAATTGAAAGGCCATCAGGCCCAGCTGCTCTACATGAGCTATTTTTTTGGATACATGCTCGAATGTCTTCTCGATCGATGGTAAGTTCCGAAGGGTGTTTTTTTTTGTGCAAAGTTGGACAAGTTGATTTTTTTGAATAGGTGCGTATAGTGTTTTTCCCAGTCTTTTTCGTTCCTCATGTTCATTAGGACTGCATTCTCTGGATTCTCTAGCTCATTTATTATCGTCCTGAAGCCTCTTGAGGTTCTTTGATTCAATGCATACAGCATTATCTCTGCGTCTTGGTTAGAGTGCTGCTCTGTGCGCTTTGCACCAGTTATTAAAACTGTTTTTGCTTTTCTTATCCCACATTTGCAATCAGGATCTATAGATACGTGGATTCTTCTTAGTTCTTTTCTAAGATCTCGTTTTTTTTTGTGCAACTTGAGGGTCGTTCTTATGCCTCTGGTAAGTAGATTTATTCTGGGCATTTTTCCTCTTTGTTTTGTAAGCTTCAAACAAGAGGTGATATTCAATTGATTCCATCTGACTTTGCTCATTTTTTGCACTCAAGATTTCAGTTATTGCTAACATATCATTATTTCTTTATCTCAGTCTGTTGAGTCCAGGTTCTACAGTAATTTGTTGGTGCCACATCTTTCGTTGTTGTGTTTTTTTCCGCTTCCACTCGATAGTGACTACATTATGGTAGCTTTTCTTGGTCTGAGTAACTTTAAACAGCAATATTTCCTGTGTCACTACGTCAGATACAAAAATATAATCTATTATAGATTTTTGAGGGCCTCTTTCCCAAGTCGCTTTTGGTGGAATGTCTCCCATTATAGATCCGTTCATCATTGCCAAATTTCTGTTCGACATTTTCCTCGAGCCATCTTTCGCTTTTCATCCTCTCCTTGCAGTTTCCCTTCTAATTTCCCTCGCTCCACTTCTATCCGCTTCATTTTAAAATCACCACACAATATAACTTGAGCATTTGTGTCCTGTATTATAGAATCTAGCAGATCGTCCTCAAATTTTTGGTGGGTTGCTCAAGTTGTACTCCAATACACATTTAGCACATAAAGTATTTCTGATGTAGGCTCCGAGGGTTTCACTGCTTCGAGACATACCAACTGGAGATGTGGTGAGATGATCTGGGATGACATAATGCGTAGCCCACTGCTTCGCTTGACGAGGATCAATTGGCCCGACATTGGGCGGCCCTTAGATTTAATAATTGCTGGATTTATGGCGATGTCAAATCCCTCCACGCATGGAGTTCGAGCTAACCATGTTTCCTGTAGACATAATATGTTGGCCGTTGCTAGGATTTCCTGTAGAGACGTGAGGAGAAGCGCAAACCCTCTTGTGTTCCATGTGGCAAGCACAACCTTATTACGTTGGTCTCTGCATTAACTCTTCGATGGCACATTTAGAGTTTTGCTATCCATACCCAACTATTTATTTCATCCTCCTCTTTCTTGGCTTCCTCAGACCTGGATACATCTATATTGCTGTACCTTGTGTTCTCTCCAATTGCTATACATTTCCTTTATATGTTTTTTGTATGTACAAGTGTGAGGGACATATTCTTTTTGTTGCCTTTAGTTATTTTGAGAGGCAGGGAAATTCTCTTTAGGGTAGGGACAGTGAGGCGTTAATCAAACCCTTTTAAGTTAATAAAATGACATCTTATGAAAAACCTTCACAAAATTGTCCGCCTCACATTTCTGACCCCTCACAATAATCTTAAACTTTGCATTTACAAATCATAGCTATTGGATTTGTCAATCCTTGTTTTTACAAATTGGCCCCGAATTACTGAACAACCATAACTTCAAGGGCTTCCTCCAACTAAAGGGTGTTTGTGAATATATCAGTTAGTACAGTACATCATTATTGAGAATTTTATTTGGTTGTTGTTAAAAAGAAGTTTCCAACACTAGGGGTGTTTCTGGAGTGTAAATTGAATATGAAGTCACAGGTTAACCGTCTAGTCGCCTCTGCAGCCTATTACATCAAACTCTTGTCCCACACGCGTCCCTTTCTGTCTAGAACAAGTCGAGAAACCTTGGCTCGTGCCCTCATGGGATCGAGATTAGAATACTGTAGCAGCCTACTGACTGGTTTACCCAACTGTGAGATGAACAGACTCCAAGTAATGCAGTCAGAATTATTGTTGATCATAGCAGAAGGGATCATATCTCAGATGCGAGGAGGGATTTACATTGGTTACCAATAAGGGAGAGGATTCAGTTCCGTCTTATGGTGATTACACATAATTGTCTGAAAAATGCAGAGCCAACATACCTTAACACTGAACTGGTATTAAAAACCAGTCATTACAATCTTAAGATCTAAGAATCGCTAACTACTAAAGGTTCCTGCCTGCAGGCTATCACAGGTGAGAACTGGAGCCTTTTATGCTGTAGCACCAGCATCCTGGAACGGTTTGCCCCACAACCTGAGAGAAATTACCTCCACCATGGTCTTCAAAAAGGGATTAAAAACGCTTCTGTTGAATTAAACACATCTCTGGTTGTTAACTCTGCTAATATTTGGTGTTTGTGCGGCTCCCGAGTGTCTGTATTCTGTCCTCGATGTCTAGCGCCCTTAAGCCTCCGGGTCAGTGGCCACGCTATATAAATGTATTAAAGTAAATGGTTTCACTGTCACTGGAAAGAGAGTGAAACATTTCAATGGAATGCAAAACTCCACAGAAATTACTGTGCTTTTGTTTCTATACAAAAACTCCCGTAGTTTGACTGCACATGTCCTCAAGCTCTTCCCCTCTATCTGCTGCCAGTGTATTTTCCCCTGCTCACTTACCTTGTACCAGTTCTGTGCCTCTGTTACCTTTGTGGACTAGGCAGATAATGGAAGCGCCATAACTCTATAATATATATTATGTGTTTATGTATGCCATATGTTATTGAGACAGCGAGGCCCGCCACAAATGACTGACACGAATGGTAAATACAAAGGGTGTTTATTGGGACTGAACAATCACTCGCGCCAGGGTGCCTCTGGTATTTCTCAAGGCCGAGGGTGTTCTTGGGGAATTGGTGCTTGGACCTTCCCGGCCTATCTCGGCTTATCCTGGCCTTCCCCACCTCTCTAACCCAGGTATGCGTAACCGGAGGTTAGTAGCTAGCGCCAGGTGACCCTTACTGTCTCTGTTTTTCTTTTTTAGACTGTGTGGCTTCCCTGAGGCGTTGGCTACCTGACTCCCTAGGGCTCTTTTTTTACTCTCCCTCTCCTAGTCCCGCTTAGTGTTCTAGGGATGTTATGGGATGGTTCCTCCTTCCTCCTTGGCCCAACTGTTCATCTTGCACACACAGTCCCGCCTGACCCTTCCCTTCCCTGCACTATGCCCCAAGATACCCTCCTCCTAACATACTTCTTTCCCAGCGATCTCTCACTCCACCTCCAACCTTTGATCTGATTTCTCCTCTTCTCAACTTCACTCCTTACTGTTGCTACCTCTGCTGTTGTCTTATCCTCTTTCCTTCCTCCTACTCTACTTCCTCACCTATCGCTATTCTCTCGTCGTAATATCTGTCTCCATCTACACTGAAAGTTACTCCTATTCTCCCACCCATTGTCACGCTTACTATTGTCAAGGATGGCACTCCAATACGAGTGGCACAAGACACCCAGACAAGTTTGGGTGTTGAAATAAAGTGGACAGATAGGAACACACACCGTGGAAAGGAAAGGGAGTGAAGAGCAGGGAAGAGTAGCAAGGGAAAAGGTATAGAGTGAATACCCTCTTGGGGTGTATGCAGAATAGGAAAAGAGTATTCCACGAACCTTGGAAATACTCTAGCCTTCTGCACAGTTTGCTATAACAGAGTCCCACGCTGTTTGCTCATAACTTGGAACAGCAGCTATGGGTGTCTGTGATATAGAAACAAGACAAGGGAAGGGGCAGAGGTTGCCTGATGGGAACCAGCAGACAAGCTCTGTACAAAGGGTCTACAAACAGTACAAGAGTAGATACAACAGACAAATCCAGGAAAGGAGATGATAGCAAACTAGCAGAAGGATAGGAAGGGAAAGTCGAGTAACAGGATATGAATAACAGAGGACAGAAAGGTAGGTGGAGCGCTCAGAGGAGCAGGAAGGCAAGGAGAAAGCCCACAAGAGTGGGACGGTAAGGTAGAAATATCAGAGGAAAAGGGCTACGGCAGCCGGAGAGAGGCAGGCTGCAGAGCAGGGAGCCCTGAGGACAAGGGCTAAGGCAGCCGGTGTGAGATAGGCTGCAAGCGGGGAGCCCAGAGGTCAAGGGCAAAGGCAGCCGGAGAGAGGAGGCTGCAGAGCAGGGAGCCCTGAGGACAAGGGCTAAGGCTGGAAAGCAGCTGAGCGTGATACGCTGCAATGTGGAGAGCCCGGTAGGGCAAGGGCGAAGACTGGAAGACAGCAGAGCGTGATCCGCTGTAATGTGGAGAGCCCGGCAGGGCAAGGGCGAAGGCTGGAAGGCAGCAGAGCGTGATCCGCTGTAATGTGGAGAGCCCGGCAGGGCAAGGGCGAAGGCTGGAAGGCAGCAGAGCGTGAACCGCTGTAATGTGGAGAGCCCGGCAGGGCAAGGGCGAAGACTGGAAGGCAGCAGAGCGTGATCCGCTGCAGGGTGGAGAGCCCAGCAGGGCAAGGGCGGAGACTGGAAGGCAGCAGAGCGTGATCCGCTGCAGGGTGGAGAGCCCGGCAGGGCAAGGGCGGAGACTGGAAGGCAGCAGAGCGTGATCCGCTGCAGGGTGGAGAGCCCGGCAGGGCAAGGGCGGAGACTGGAAGGCAGCAGAGCGTGATCCGCTGCAGGGTGGAGAGCCCGGCAGGGCAAGGGCGGAGACTGGAAGGCAGCAGAGCGTGATCCGCTGCAGGGTGGAGCAAGCAACAAGGCAGGGAGCCCAAAGGGCTAGGGCTGTAGGCAGCAGGGTGTAACAAGCTGTAAGGCAGGGTCCCAGCAGGAGAGAGGATAAACAGCATACAAGGATCCGAAGACACTCGCGAAAGGTGGAGGAAGGACTCTCAATGCAAGAGGCCGAGTCACTGCAGACAGCAGCCTTATATACTGCCTAGCCCAGCACAGAGGCAGGCCAATTGGTTTCACCTGGCGAATCACACCTGCAGGCAATCGGCCACCGCCCTTTCTGTTCCTGGGCTGGTGGAAGCAGGACCAGACTCTAAGGCTTCTGGGGGGTGTAGTTCCATAGAACTCCAATAGGAAAGGCCAGAAAACAATGCTTGCGGCCAGGTGCATTATGGTATGCGTAGTTAGATTACCATAATCATTAATTAGTAAAGTCCAAATGGAGCAAAAATGGATGTGCCCATGGCGCATGCATGACAACTATTGTCTCCTACTATTTCTACCCCATGTTTAATCCTCGATATAGCCCTGTACTACCGCTCTACTCTTCTTCTACTCAATAACGCTCTCTACTACCTACTCCACTTACAGTATTATCCTTTACACCCACTACTTACTTCCTCACTTGCTATACTGATACTTTCACTATCTTCACTCATGATTAAAACTTTATACACAATCTTATTACATAATATAATATACATAGGGAAAAAATCTAAAACCACATTACTACAAACTGACAGTACCCTTCAAATAAAATCATATAGATTAATACACCTTATAAAAGAAAGTTATGTATCAATTCATAATCATTAAACCACATCACACAAAAGAATCAATTTCAAATTATTTTCCATATAAAATAAGCAGCACCAATGTATACCAGGGGATGTGCCGCATAAATGGCTGCCCAGAATTGATTGGAGACCATCATATCTAACTTACTCACCAGATCATTATAGCCCTATAATAAAAACTAATTAAATTAGGGCACATGGTAAGTATCTCACTGTTACAACCTCATGTTCACTATAGCGACATATCCTATTTTCATACGGAATAGATCTCCAACACGCAGTTTACTCATTACAAAGAAGCATGTTAAAACAAAGAAACATCATAAATCTTTTAAAATCATAGTTCCCATATTTCAATGAATAATCACAGTTTTCCTATCTTAAAACTTTGCATAGTGTAAAGTGCATATCGCTTTTTAGAGTTAAAGTAATGCAATGAAGTGCTCCTATCCCTTTCAGCATTTGGGGGTTAAAACGGATTTGCATTATTATATAGTGGGGTGTTAATGTCCTGAAGAAAAGAATTGCAATTTTCTCATCAAAATGGTTTTACAACCTAGGCATGTGGTGTTGGCTATAATTCCAAAAAGACTCTCTTGGTCTGTTTGCATTATATTATATAACTTAGTACATTTTATTTTTCTCTAAGTAGAAAGTGATACCAAGCCCAGCTCACACCTAATGGCTTCTACCGGAATCGCACTGGGGAGCTTAAGTACAGGTCTCCATAGCCTGCCTTCAAGTCTATCGAGCCAAGTAACATGTTTCTCTTCAAGAATCTCCAATGCACAGAGGGCTCCTGGAATAATACTATGTTTATACATTTCAGAAAACCCCTCAGATTATCCACCCCTCTTTGCAAGGTATCTTCTGATGACGTTCCATTTATTAGTCATCTTACCTCATAATTTGTTATCATAGAGCAAACTAGAGGGGTTACTAACAGTAGGCAGACCCAAATAAGGATAAGTATCCACCACCTCCAAAACTTCATTGTTAATCATCCATGAAAATGGTTTTCTTTTTTTCCTGGATTGGGCACCAACCATCATAACCTTTTGTCTTTTTTGTATTTATAACAAGATCATTCTTTGTGGCATAATTACTCAAGGCGTCCAACAGTCTTTGTAGACCAATGGGAGTCTTGTCTATGATGACGTGCCTGCGTATGTTAACCATCTGATTCCCACTCCACCAATTTTAGGAGGAAGCCTATTCATTCTGATAAAGCTGGAGTTCATGCAAGCCACATATACATTGTATGGAGAGGAGCAATCGCACATCCCTTTTTTTAAACCTTTATTTGTATGTTCAGGAACCATAAGAGATCCGCTCCTGCCCATACAAATAGAAACTGAAGTGGCAGAATACATCGCCTGAACAAAGTGTAACACCAAAGGACAGATACCCAAACCCTGTAGTTTGTTCCAGAGTCTTTCACGGTTGACACAGTGAAAAGCCCTGCTTTAATCTATGAAGCACGTATATAATCTGCTTTCTGGGCATCTAGAGGTATCCAATATGAGAACTAAGTGTGAACATATTATCAAGAGTGCTGTATCCAGACCTGAATTCAGTTTGCTGGTAAGGAATAATATTCTCCCTCATCCATATACTGATAATTTTCAGCATTAACTACTACTACCACCGCCAATACTTCCACTAACACTCTGCTACTCCTACTCTACCTATACACCTCACACTTCACAGACCCCTCTTAACACTAGCCTGCGGACTCCAGTCGCTCTCGTCTCCTCTGGTTTCTCGGTCGCCTCCTTCACCACCTTTTGTCCTCACCCAACTAACCCACACTGCACTCACCAGGTTTCCCTTTAAATACCCCCACCCCATACCAGGATTCGATACTTTCTTAGAGGCTTGAAAGCCCCAGCCCTTTTCCCAGGTAGTCTTGCCTTATTATTCCATGGGTCGCATAAGGCCCTATGGGGATCTGCTGTTCCCAGACCTTCAAAGAGGCATTTTAATAATAACATTGTGGCCTATTGGGCCCCTTAGTGAGGACTTTTATTTATAATAAATATACTCTTCCGTCCAATGCCCTTTCCTCCATACTGCATGGGTGTCCCTCGTGAGGGACAGGGGATGGAACCTTTTTCACCAGGAAAAACCTTCTTCCCATTTAAATGTGGAGGCGCCCAGGGGTGCGGCCCTGGGAGCATGCGCTCCCCTGACTCCGCCGCCACACCTCAGTCCCCTTTTTACACGTCGACGGGAACGGGATCATTTCACCAATGCGCCTGGGTTTGGCTTCGGCCATGTAATTCCACGCGCTCTTCCCTGGATACTTTCTTCTGTCTTCTTTTATCAATCAGGTACTCGGTCTTCTGGTGCCACGCTCCTCCACGGCGCATGTCATCTTCAGCATGCTTCAGCAGGTGTCCGGACTGCGGCGCGCTCTTCTCTCTGTCAGACCCCCACGCCCTTTGCCTTTGCTGCCTTGGCCCCTGACCACGGATGGGAGGGTTGTACCGTGTGCGAAGCACTTTTTTCGCCTGCCCTAAAGAACAGACTGGCTAGGTTGAGGGAGCTCTTCGAGAAGTCGCCTACAGAGGACTTTAAAGACTTTGTCAAGCATCCATCAAGGCCCAAGGTAGTACCGCTCTTTTCCAGTGCACCCAGCAAGGGCGACTCCATCCCAAGGAAATGCCCGAGCAGGAGGAACCTCTCAGGTTCTCATACCAGTGCGAGTACAGCTGCTAGTTCAGCTACCGGCTGCCAGGCCGAAGGATCTGTAGATCCTCCCGGAGACAGTGCTGAGGACGGTAAGCTTCTTTTACTGGGTGAACACCCGAGGGGCTATGCTCTTGTACCAGCAACATGGGCGAAGGGGGTGCCTGCACGCAGCAATACCAGCGACTCTGCTGAGGGTGACACGCCTGCCAGGTCTCGGCCTCAGGCGCAGAGTAGGCCTCATGCTCCACCGTAAGAGTTCTGGAGGAGGCTGGGCCCAGTGAGCCAAGAACCATGACTTTGGCACGTGGCATGCAGCTCGACAAGATGGCTGCCGCGCCAGTCAAGATGGGAGCTCGTTCAATACTGCACAGAGGAACGGAGTAGGTGAAAGAATGAGTGTCAAGGTGGGACTGGTGTAAATCAGGTATGTGGCCTACAGTCAATCCATCATTAGCGCAGGCCAGGTTTCCTCTGAGACCAACTAGACAGAATATGCAGCGGCCCAAGCAGCCGCCCGCTATCCCGTCAATATTACCTGCCGCCCCACCGGCCTGCGAAGACCGGTTCTTTGAAAGGTTCCGCAGGCTCATAAGATCTCCTCAGATGGGGGCCATCCTCAAGGAGGCCATCAGGGACATGCTCCCTCCGACCCCTCCGTCCGCACCCATAGTCATTCCTCTTATGGCTCCAGTGAAGCCCCCGCTACCCACGCCGGCTCCTTCGATTCTGGCTTGCCTGCCTCCCACAGTTGATGCGGTTCCGTACCAGTCTCCACTGCAGGCTCCGGTCTCCACACCTCAGCCCTCGGCGCCCAGCACTCCTCCTCCTGCGCCAGACCAGCCGGACACCCAGGTGGACACAGATGAGGAAGAGGACCCCGACACACCATCATTAGCCAAGGCCTTCCACAAACGACTTGCAAGGCTGGCAGAGTACTTGGGCCTTCCTCAACAAGAAAGTCGATCAACCAGAGGCAGGTGTGCTCACCGAGGTCCTCACTCTACGCCCCTCAGCTAGAAAGGGGATCCTGATGCAAAAGGACGTTGTTGCCATGGCTAAAAAGGGGTGGCTCAAACCCCACTCGCTCCAGCTGGTCAATCGACGCCTGGACGCAAGTACAGACAAATGGAGGGGGATAGACTCTTGCTGTCGGCCCACCCTCAACCGCACTCATCGGTGATTGCTGCAGCGTCACTCTACTCAAAGCCTCTGTCGTCCTCGCCCACCTCGTCCTCTGCGCTGCTAGGCAAGGAGGAGATCATCTTAGAGGCGTACTGGAAGAAGCTTTATTCCAACACTTCGCTACATCTTCGGCGAGCCAATGCGGATGCCATGCTGGCAGCCGTTAACCAGAGGCTTTGGCGGGAAATAGCCGACTTCCTTCCGGAACTTACGGTGCAGAACCAGTCACGTTTTAAGGCTGGACTAGCAGAAGCAAAAATGGTGGCACAGGACATCATGGAGCCCACTGTGTCCCACATTGACACGGGCATGAGAAGAACGGCCTGGCTTCAGGCTACTAAATTCAAACCAAATGTCCAGGAACGCATTTTAAACCTTCCGTTCAAAGGTCACGACCTCTTTCACTCCACCACCGATGAGGAGTTAGATAAAAAGAAAAGAAGTTTGCAAACTGTGAAGTCTTTATCCTTACGAATGCCACACCCAAGGCGTACACCCAGTCACATGAGCGCTCCTACAAGGGGTGGACGTTCGGAGGGTTCCGTGGCTTCCAAGACCCGAGGTCCAGTCAGCCGGACTGTTCACAGAGCCAACACAGGTGTAAACAACAAAAGGGGAGTGGGGAATGGTGGGGTAAGGGCTTTTTTTCAGCCCCCCCTCCTCAACAGCCTCAGAGGGAAAGAAGACATGACGCGTCCATTCGGGTCCATGTGTCTCTGGTGGGGGGCAGGCTTGCCCTTCACGCACAGTTTTGATGTCAGAGTTTCACAGACCCCTGGATCCTCTTTGTAGTATCTACGAGGTACCACTTATCGATCCCTTCCTCTCCGCACTCCTCCTTGCCTCTCCCACACATTGGGACAGCAACCCTCTTGGCAGAGATCCGGTCGCTCGTCGGGAGCCTGGCAGTGGAAGAAGTTCCAGCCTCCCAGCAAGGCTTGGGCTTCTACGCCAGGATTTTCGCCATGCAGAACAACCAGGCTGGCTTGAGAGTTGTGCTGGCTCTCTCCCTCCTCCTCCTCCTCCCTCCCTCTTCAAAAATTCAAGATGGTTACGCCAGCACTCATAGCGGAGACATTGTGCAATGTGGGCTGGATGTGCTCCCTGGATCTGAAGGACGCTTATCTACACGTCCCGATTTGTCAGCTGCATCGCTCCTCTCTGCAATTCAGGATCATGGGCTGCCATTTCCAATACAAGGTGCTACCCTGCGGCCTCAACTCGGCTCCCAGGGTGTTTACCAGACTCATGAACGCAGTGGCGGCCCTCCTGAGGGACGAGGGCCACCATCTCTACCCGTACCTGGACGACTGGCTTGTCAGGGCGACATCACCGCAGGGGGTGCACCACACTTCCTCCGCCCTTATGAGCACACTCCACGACCTGGGATTTTCGCTCAAACTCAAAAAGTCTCATCTGCAGCCTACGCAGAGACTGACTTTCCTGGGCCTCATCTGGGACACAAGCTCAGAGTGAGTTTTCCCCTCAGAGGACAAGATCACGGCCATCAAGAGGGCCACTCCTCACTTCCTCACCTGAGAGGTGACATTAGCCTGGTGTTACCAGCATTTACTAGGTCTCATGGCAGCGGTCCTACTGGCTGTACCCCACACAAGACTCATGATGGGGAGACTACAGGTGCACTTAGCAGCCTCATGGAATCGGGAGAGGGGCTACCAAATGGAGCAGGTCAACGTTCCTCATTCACTACACTCAGACCTCACATGGTGGTCTAGGGACTGCAACCTGCGGACGGGCAAGCCCTTCCGGCAGCCCACCCCACAGGTCACCATCACTACAGACTCCTCTCTCGAGGGCTGGGGGCCACTCTGGACAACCACAGCGTCCATGGAGTCTGGACCCGGCGGGAGCAGGAGTCCCATATCAACATGCTGTAACTGAAGGTCATCTGGCTAGCGCTCAAAGCTTTCCTTCCAGTCATTGGGGGCAAGGTCGTCCTCATCCAGCCGAACAACTCTGCCAGCACGTACTGTGTCAACAAACATGGGGTCCCCTCCACTGTGCAGGCTAGCGGTCAGCATGTGGGAATGGGCCATCGAGAACAGCATCTACCTCATGCCGTCCACCTTTCGGGGGAGTCCATCTTGGAGGCAGACAGGCTCAGCAGGCTGAGAGCGGGCAGTTACGAGGGGCAATTGAAGGACCTCTTGCTGCTGCAGATCTACAGCAGATGGGGGCATCCTCCGGTGGATCTTTTTGCCTCCTGGGACGACAAGAAGTGCCAACAGTACGCGTCCTGGCAGGGGCAGGGTCCCGGCTCCCTGGTTCGACGCATTCAAGATTCAATAGAGCAGCATGACAGCATATGCTTTCCCGCCCACACCACTGGTCCACAGGGTAATCTGCAAGATAAAGGAATCTTGTTAACTGAACATCATTCTGATCGCTCTGTGGTGGCCGGCAATACTGTGGTTCTCAGAGCTTCTCAGCCTCACGGACAGGCTACCCATTCACCTTCCGATGGGCCCAGCGCATCTTCTGGCACAGCAGGGGCCAGGGTCACCCACCCCGCGCCACAGAAATTAGCCCACAGCCTGGTTCCTGAACAGGTCATTCTGAAGCACCTCAGCCTGTCACAGGCTAACCTAGACATCATTCAGGTTGCTAGGAGCAAGGCTATCAGGAGCCAGTACAAGAGTAAGTGGACTACTCTTTCATCTGCTTCTCACTGGGAGTGAGGTCCTGTTTCCACCCTCCTGGCAAGCTGTTGTTCTCCTGCACATGTGGAGTTTGTGCCTGGCTGCTGACCATTCCATTAGGTAGGTGCACTTTCTGTGCATTACTGCACCTCAAGGGGAATTATTGAACCTGAAAAATCGAAATTGGAAAAAAAAGAACAAGAAAAAAAGACATAATGTTCATAATATTGTTGGAAAGGACTGTTTTATTTGGCATTTTCATTGTGCAGCCATTTTTTGAGCTTTTTAATACCTGGCACTGCCTTGCTATATTGAAAGCACACATTTTTTCCTACTATTGCTGCTTATTTGACTGTTTTTGGCCCTTCCATGATGGCCGCTGTGGTTTTCTTTGTTGTGTAGGCAGGCTGTGCTGAACCACCTCTCCCTGTGCTGCACTCCCATTGGTTGCTGAGTGTTTTCTTCCATCCAATCGGGGACCGCCAGGCTTCAGCCGGCCCTCTCAGCAAAGGCACACTTCCAAGGCCCCTGTCTGCTCCATGTCCGCTTCCGGAACGCTAATTGGGGTCCTCCCTGCACCTTAACCACAATGATGCGGCCACCTCACTCCTCTAAGAAATCCAGACTGCCTTGACTTTGCCACCTCCAGAACTATGGGTTAGTTCCCTCCTTATGGACTCACTCCTACCGCCTTTGAGCATCACTGTTCTTTCTGCTTGTTACTCTCATGTTGTCATCCTGCTGCGCAGTGCTTCCTAAACCCCTTTGCTACCATCCGATTCCAAGATTGAAAAAGTCAAATCTTGCTGTTTTTGCTTTGTGCTTAAAAGTCAAATCTTGCTGTTTTTGCTTTGTGCTAAAAAGTCAAATCTTGCTGCCCATTGCGAAATTCTCTGTATTCTGCTTGTATACTGTTTCTTCTCTGTAACTTGCCAGCCCAGTGACCTCACCACTCTTTTGTCCCACACCTACCTGCCTTAGCCCCCCCAGTATCTCCATCCTGTCCTCACTTCCACCCCAATGGCGCTTTCTGTTTCTCCTATCTTCTTCAACCGCTTCTCCATTGACTATCCTTCCCATCTCACGAAGTCTGGTAGGAAGAAGTTCAAAAGGATATCTTGGCCTCTAACCCTGGTCTTCCTATGGTGGCACTCGCTGGAAAGTTCTCATGGCTTCCTTCGACTCCTCTAAAGTCATAAATGTCTACCTAAATGGCACTGTCATGGTCCAAGGCCCTCAGGCCAATCTCCTCCTCTTTGATAGGCACTTCCCTCACCTCATCAATTTACTCTCATCTCCTGCTGTCCCCTTCTCTCCCCCCCTTGGCTACCTTGCCCTCTCTCTCCTCCTCTGCCTCTCCTAGGACTCTTTCTCCTCCACAGGGCGTACCTCTGATCTGTACACCTCCCTGGAAGGACTTTAAGGCTGGCAACCACCTTCATATTGCCACTCTCAACTCTCACTCTGCCGTCAAACACTCATCTGACATCTGCCACCTCCTTGAAGAAGTAGACCTTGATGTCCTTGGTCTTATTGAGGCATTGTTCACGGCCAGCTCTGTCACGAGCTTTGACACTCTCCTTCCTGATGGCTACAAAATCCTCTCAGCACCCAGATCCTCCCGGTCCGGTGGTGGGGTAGCCCTGGTCTTTCCTGAGTGGATTCCTGCCTCTATCATTCCCACTCAGACCTACTCCTCTTTTGAATGCCTTGTCTGTAGGCTTTCTCTCTCGCCTACCCATTCTCTTACTGTGGTTACCGGCCTCCTGGTTAAATCACCTTATTTCTCTCTGAGTTGGCAGACCTCTCCTCCTCCCTCCTCCCTCCTGGCCTCTACCACTCAACTCCTCCTCCTCGGTGACCTAATATACATTTAGACTCTCCTTGCTTCTACTCTGTACTCTTCCGTGACCTCTGCGACTCCCTCTCCCTCTCCCTGTCCATCCTCCCCTCTGGCCTGACTCACTCTGCAGGGCACACACTCGATGTCTTGATCTCCTCTGACCTCCCCCTCTCATCCCTCTGACCACTCCTCTCTCCTGGAGCGATCACTCCCTCCTCTCATCTCATCTCTCCCTCTCTTCCCCCCACGCCAAGCCTACCCCAACACTGCCACCTACCTTCTCGGACATCCGGCCCATGAAGCGTGTGTCAGTTGAGGCTTTTGCCACCACTTTCTCCCCCCCACCCCCCAACCTTTGGCTGTCTCACATCCTGACACAGCCCTGTCTCTGCTCTACTCTTCAATTTCTGATACGCTTGATGCTCTTGCTCCTGTCATGAGGATCCGTTTGAAGTCCAAAGCCAAGTGCAATTCCTGGTAGGACTCTGACCTAGCTACACTTAAACGTAAGTGTAGGGCAACTGAGAGGAAATGGAGGACTTCCTGTTCATCCTCTGACAAACTGGCCTGTCGCCTGCTACAAAGGCAATACCGACTCTCTGTCCTCACCAAGAAGAGAGTCCACATTCAAGCTCGTGTCTCTGCGGCATCTAACAACTCGGCTGAACTCTTTAAAATCTGCAAGGAGCTGGCCAACCCTGCTGCAGTCTATACCCCTCCTGTTGCCTCCCAGGCTCTTTGCAATGCACTTGCCTCTCACTTCATTTAAAAAACCCAGGACATCCTGTCCACCCTCTCCACCCACACCGATCCTCTTCCCTCTCCATCTGTGCTTGCTGACCCTCCTTTAGCCACCCTCCCACCATCCTTCTCGTCCTTTCCTCTTTTCACCCCTGACAAGGTCGCTAGACAAGTCCGATCTATCAAAGCATCTTCAAAACAAGTTCATCCCTCTAAAACCATCAAGGACCACATTGACACTCTCGCTCCGGCCCTTGCTGATTTTTGCAACCACTCCTTTGCCTCTGGACCCTTCCCCTCCCCTCTGAAACACTCCTTTGTGCATCCTCTTCTCAAAAAACCCACAGCTGATCCTTCTTATCCAGCTATCGCCCAATTTCCATTACTCTCTTTCTTGGCAAACTTCTGGAAAAGTTGGCCGTCTCTCAACTTAACCTTCATTCCAATTCTGTTTGCTGTCTCCATGACCACCAGTCTGGCTTCAGAGCTGCCAGAAGCACGGAAACTGCTCTCCTGAACATCCGTGAAGATCTGCTCTCCAACCTTGACTCTAACATTCCCTCTGTCCTCATCCTCCTCGATCTCTCTTCTGCCTTCGACACGGTCAACCATACCATCCTGCTCAACCGTCTCAGTGAAAACCTGGGTATCACTGATCAGGCTCTGGCCTGGCTGACCTCTTTCCTCTCAGATCGACCCTCCTAGGTCCAACGTGGGTCCTTCCTTTCATCTATCTTCCTCACTACCTGTGGTGTTCGCTAGGAGTCTAACCTCTCGCCCTGGCTTTTCAACCAATACCTGGCAACTCTCGCCCACTGCATTGCCACTTTCTGCTCAAATTTCCAGTGCTACGCTGACGACACTCAACTCATTTTCAGGCTGCCCTTTGCCACCTCCTCTCCCATCTCTGATTGCCTAACTACCGTTCAAGATTGGTGTACCGCCAATGATCTTTGTCTGAATGCCAGCAAGACGGAGATCCTCCTCATCGGCACACCTTCACCATCCTTTCCCCTCACACTCTGGCCGGCCTCCCTTGGCCCTCCTACCCCCACCTGCGAGGCTAAGAACCTTGGGGTCATCTTTGACTCCACCCTTTCCTTCTCCGCCCACATCTCTGAGGTCTCTAAAAGTCAAATTTCTGACTGCACCTCCTCACAGGTACTCTGCCTTTCCTCTCCTTCCCCCAGAAGCTCATGGTATCCCAAGCTCTGGTTCTCTCTAGCTTGGACTATTGTAACAGCCTCTTTCTAAATCTACCTGCCTCTACTCTCCGCCCTCTGCAACTAATCCAGAACAGGACTGCAAGACTTGTACTTGGCCTCAAGCCCTGGGATCGTATCTCTCCAGCTCTGAAATCTCTCCACTGGCTCCCAGTGGATGCAAGGATTAAATTCAAATCCCTCTGCATTGTCCACAAGGCTTTCTGGGGCCTGGGTCCAAAATACCTTCAGCTATCCCTCCGCAAATACCTCCCCTCTCGAGCTCTTCGCTCCTCTCCCTCCAACTCCCTCAGGGGCAGTCGTTTTTCAAAGAAACAAGCTGGGGGTAGATCTGTCTTCGGCTGGGGCCTCCCTCTGGAACAGCCTCCCTGCCACTCTAAAACTTGAGGAGAACCATCTCTGGTTCCAGAATCACCTCAAGACCTTCCTCTTTTCTTCTGCCTTCGCTTCCCCTCTCCCCTGCTGATCTGTTCTCTCTTGGCACTGTGCACCTGGCCACCCTCTGTCCTTCGGGCCCAGGTACTTGCTCACCCTGCCACCCTCCCGCACTTCCTCCGGGCCACCCCTTGCACTGGGGTATGTATCAATACCTATACAGCCCCCCTTTTTTCTTCCTGCACTTATCAGACCTACCCTGTCTGCTGCCTTAAACCTAGCACTTGCAAATTGCTGGCTGCATTAGCACTGTTTGTTGCCTTTATTTATTTATTGTTATGTATCTGTTTCTCCTCTGCTTCGCACTTTCCACTTCTCCCCCCTTCCATGAACTTTTCCCCTCCCCCCTCTCCCATGCACTTGCACGTTCTCAATGTCACTGGGCCTAGTAAGATCGCTGTTTTGTTCTCCCCTGCTCCCCTCTCTTGCCTTGTCGCGCTCTGAAACACTTGTGTACGAGCGCGATAGAAATAAGATATCAATCAAAAAGACTAGGTTCTGTCACTGGGCAGACTGACCCCCTTAGGTGCACGTTGGATGATGTACTCGCCTTCTCGGCTCACTTTGCGCACTTGGGCGTGCAGGTGAACACATGCCGCATGTATTTGGCAGCCATAGGGGCCTACAGAAACTCGGAGAAGGTCTTCTGCTCTTCCAACCCGATAGTCAAAAGACATTTGTTGGGCCTCGCCAGACTCTACCCACCCATCAAACCCCCCCCCCCCTGTGGGACCTCAGTGTAGTGTTAGGCGCCTTGGCGCACAAGCCATTAGAGTCAGTGGCTTCTGGGGCCATCAGGCTAGTCACCATTAAGACAGCTGTGTTAGTTGGCGCCTCGCAGAGTCAGCGAGATCCAGGCTCTGGTAGCCTCAGAGCCCTATACTACTTTTCACAAGGATAAGGTGGTCCTGCGGACACACCCAGCGTTCCTACCAAAGGTACCCTCCGGTTTCCATCTAAACGAGGAAATAGTATTACCTACGATTTTTGCCGACCCTAAGGATGAGCCTCAGAGGGTTTTGCACTGTCTTGATGTCAGACGCGCTTTGAAATTCTATCTGGACAGGACCAAAGTCTTCCGCAAGTCGGACACCCAGTTTGTCACCAGGGGGTCAAGGCCCGGGATCGGGGATCCAATGCCTCTATAGCACGGTGGATGGTTGCGGCCATTAAGGAGGCCTTTGAGGGGCAGCACAAGCCACTTCCAACTAACATGCACGCCCATGCGGTCAGAGCCAAGGTCACGGCCATTGCATTCCAACGGCAGGTCATCAGCAGGGCGGCCACCCCTTCAGCTTTTTGTAAGCATTACTGTTTGGACGCCGGGTCTAAATCAGATGCGGCTTTCGGGCAGGCGGTTATAAGGAACCTATTTTCTTAAAGCAGGTCTCCTCTCCACCCTAGGGCTACATTCAGTTGTAATCCCCCATGCAGTATGGCGGAAAGGGGACGGGACGTAAGAGTAATTAAGTTACTCACTGTGGTGACTAACGTACTCTTATTCCATAGTCCCCTTTCCTTCATACGTCCCACCATCCACCCCCTAATAATACTGGTCTTACTAAGGCATGTTAAAATATTGGCGACGTGTCAATGGGGACTGAGGTGTGGCACCGGAGGGCAGAGTCAAAGGAACACATGCTCCCAGGGCCGCATCCCTGCGCGCCTCTAAATATAAAGGACAAGAATTTTTTCTGGTGAAAAAGGTTCGGTCTCCCATCCCTTGCGAGGGACGGCCATGCAGTGTGGAGGAAATGGCACTATGGACTAAGAGTACGTTGGCCACTATGGTGAGTAACTATTAATTGTTCCCTGTTGAGCTAGTAGTTTAAGGCTTTTCTAGTGGCCTTTGTTCAATATTTTCAAATTTCTGGTGGACTAGTGGTGCTTTTTCTTGCTTGCCTGGACTACTTTTGGCAGATCTTGTGGCGCCCGGCTCCAGCTACTGGTGTCTCCTGACTGCAGTGGGTGTGCCGCCCTTGTTGCATCGGAATCCTCCCTTTCCCTCCTGCCAACATTCTCCAGGTAAGCAGGAGGGGTTCTGCCTGCATTCTGGCACCGGGTTGAGTGGTGGGGTGGGCTCCCCAGGGCCTACCATGCAGGCTGTCGCATTATATTGCATATTATGTTTGGCTATTACCACTTTTTAATGTGCACCGTATGAATTAACTGAGTTTCTGTAGTTTTATTGCAGTTTTTATTGAAATATTTAAATGAATTATATTCTGATTTATTTTTTATAATTTATTTTAAATAAAAATGTATATCAATAACCTCACATAACTTCGATTAAAATATACCTTGTAATATGTTAGGTAATAGAAACTACCATAAAATCATCATTACAATATTAAGCAAACATAGTCCTACTATATTAGTGGCAGTTACATGTTATATCTATTTGCAATGTAATCAATTCACACACACAGTATCAACAATACAAATACATTAAGACACAAAAAATTAAAACAAAGACAAAACAAACAAAAAATCACTCTTATAAACTATTGAAAGGGCTCCATAATGAGAGAGATACGTCTTCACAATCTTTATTTAATAGTAGTACTTTCTCATATTTTAATATCTGCAGCTCTACTATCCAGTCTTCTGTAGTAGGCTTTTTCCTAGTTTTCCAAACTTTCAGAATTAACTTCACAGCAACCACCAAAGCCTTATAAATCCATCCACTATATTGATTTGCAATTGAGCATCTCCCACTTCGTATCAATAAGAGCAAATGTGCAGCTGACCTAGGCAGAGTAATAATTAAAATCATGTCTAGTCTGTCCAAAACCTCCTTCCAAAAAGTATACACACGTGAACAACTCCACAGTAAATGTAACACTGTTTTGTACTATTTCCACAGCCCCAACACACATTATTGTCAATTTCAGTTTATACATTCTTGTCAGAGTCCAATAAAGTCGGCCAACAATTTTTTTGTCTTATTCCTCTCAAACATGTATCCATCTTTGACCTTGGGCCAACTCTGAGTAATTCTTACCATTCTTCCTCGGATATTTCAAACATAATCATATCATAAAATGTATATAGGTAGACCCACGGTTCCAACCCATCAAATAGTTTACACATTTCTGGCTTAGGGTCTAACGCTTTATCAAGCATACCAATTCTCTGGTTTAACAGTGACCGTAGCTCTACATAACGGCTCTACTCTCTTCTTCCCAGACTACATCTACTTTGCAATTTTTCAAAATCCAGTATTCTACCTTCATTTAGAATATCGCTCACTCTCAAAATGCCAGTGTAGAGTTCTATTTTGTATTTGAAGTTTGTATTGTATTTGAAGTGCCCGATTATGCCAAATTGAAGCATAATTTAGCCACACAGATTGCTCATTCTCTTCAAACCATGGTACCAAGGCTTTCTTTGTTGGCACTATCGTTTGTAGTCCTATATTTTTCACTGATAGCTTTTCCATTGTATATAAATTGTCCTAAGCGCAGGGTTTTCAAACATCCCTTTCCAGTTTTAACCACATTGGACTCATTGTATCGTCACTGTTAAAATAATTTGATACTTTCTTAAGTAGGAAACCTATATAATAATTGGAAAGGTCTGGTACTCCAGTCGGAGACCATCTACAATTCCATGATGCCAATACACCTTTATCGCATGCAGATGAGAGAGGGAACATTTCTGTTTTGTTCCAATTAATTGTATGTCCTGACAGTTTCCCAACCTCTCCAGCATTGAATCTTTCATAGATTCAGATGCTTGAATATTCCCCGTCATCAGACTGGCAATCCTGGGTGATAAAAATTAATTATAATAATTAATTCAATTTAATAAATAATTATTAAAATGTTTAATATACATCCCTTCTCCCCTACTAAATACTCAATTGTGGCCTATGAGCCATTCTATTGTGTAGTCCCTCCACCTCACGTTGGTCCTATATGGCCCCAACCAATGAGATGACAGGGTTTAAGCTCCGCCTCAGTCAGCCATCTTCAGATTGTTCACCGCAGTCTATCAGAAAGAAGGAATCCTCCATCGCTCTGAGCTTTCGAATTTGTTTCACCTTTTGCGTGAAGTTCATATTTTTGTAATATATTCTACTGGTTTCCCCTCCTTAGGGGCTTTTTATTCTGAGCCTTTGGGCTCTGGAAAACATTTTTTTTTGCACTATTTTCGTCGAGTGAAAGTTCTCCTCAGCATGGCTGAGCTTGTCTGCCAAGAAGCCTTCCCTGTTTAGGGACTGCACGAGGTGCAGGAAGAAATTGGTCTACATGAAGGATCCACATGACCACTGTATTTACTGCTTATATCCACATGACATCAACAAATGTGACATTTGCAGGACTTGTGCCACCAAAATCCTGCAAGACAGACACAGGAGACCTCTGTTACACCTAGAAGCCAAAGGTCTGTCCTCTGACGAGGAGTCTGCCAAAACAGCTCCTGTATCGTCTACTAAACCATCTGAGAGGCAAACTTCTAAGAGAAGGGCCTCTTCAGTGGAAAGGAGTTCCTCTCCCTCTCATAAGGCTAAAAGAAAGTTGGAAGCCATTTCTTCTATGCCTTCCTTGGACTCAGGACACCACAAGGCACGACATCTTGAAGAAAAAACCACCTCCAAAGGTAAGGAAGCATTTTAAAAAAATGGGGGGGGGGAGTCGTCCACAGAGAAGCCGTCCACGAGCAGCAGCAAGGTCAGGAACTCACCGACGACCAGGCCGTAGACAAAGCCACCATCAACTACGCCAACACTCCAAGCCTCATCATCCACGACCAAATCCTCATTGTAGAAGTCATCGTCCACGAAGCAGTCGTCGACGAAGGAAGCTCATTACTCGTCCACGAAGCTCTCGTCGACGGATCAACCACCTTCAAAGTCTTCGTCCACGAAAGCACCGTCTGCGAAACTGCCGTCGTCGAAGCCATCGTCCGTGAAACCACTGTCGACGACTCCGAAAAATTGTGTCTTCTGAAGAAGTGGAACCCACAACACCATTTGCTGACGTCACGGATAAACCATCCAATGTGAGCAGTCTCCACAAGTCTTTGGGGGCAACGTCTCCAATTTCAGATACACCTGAGCCAGTTGGAGCACAACTGTCCCCTTTAAAAGAGTTGACAGAACTCCCGGATGTCATTCTTCAGGAGGAGTTCTCAGACACGGAAATTCTTGGTGAGCAACCTTTCCTCTTTCCTAAGGAAAACAGCCCTTCTTGGCAACCGGACTCAGAGGACATGGCTGATCCTTATGACCCGGGGCTCATGGTATCCATGCAAAGGATCATTGAGGAATTTAACAGGTGCCAAGAGCAAAAGAATAGATCTTCTGTACCGAAGGAGCCAAGAACCCCCCTGAGGGATGCTTCACCTCTGCATAGCACGCCCAGACACTCCCCTTCCAGGAGTGGACCACAGAAAAGAGCACGATGACCTGAGCCTCCACGTAGATCCAGGAGCAGAACACTCAGTGCTTCACCGACAAGATTCCCCTCTCCAGCATCACTGCATTGACCTCAATCGCCAGTTCGAGATCCAACTACGGTACCGTCATCTGTGTCAGTATATGATTGGCAAGAGAACCCGAGGAAGGGGAGATTACACAGGAGCCTGATGCTCCCAGTGAATGGGATGATTATATTGTCGAGAAACCCTGGAAGAAAAGACTCCCCAGGTGATTTGTCACCTCCGGACGATTTGGTATTGTTTCATACTATAATTGGTAAAGCTGCGGACTTGTTGAAAATACAAGTTTCATCGGAAGAGAAGAAGTCTGTGCTTTATGAGCACAGAGACAAACGCAGAAGAACGTTTACCACCATTACTCTTCTCGACACCACAGGGGAGTCTGAGTCGAAGATATTGGCCACGCCTTTATCCACACCTGCGTTAGTGTCAAGACCTGAAAAGAAGTACAAGGCACCTGACTCAGCACCGCTTTGTTTAAGGGGTCGTACTAAGCCAGATTCTGTCATCACAGTAGCGGCCAGAAAGAAGTCAGCCAACCCATCATCACCATTGTCAGCACCACCAGAGGAAGGTCGTAAGCTGGAAGCCATGGGTAGAAGGGTGTCTTCCTCAGCATCTCTCACGATTAGAGCGAGCAACACATTAGCCATGACAGCCAGGTTTGACTGCGAACTTTGGCTTTGTATTTCCAAGCTGACCAAACATCTACCAGCAGATTTACAGGAAGAAGCCAGGTCCATCATTGCGGACAGAGAAGCTACTTCAGACCACATGATCGACGCTGCTGTCAATATGTCTGAGTCAGGTTTCAGACAAATGGCCCACGGCACGGTGCTAAGGAAACAGGCATGGATGAAGGCCACGAACTTCAGGCCTGAGGTGCAGGCACAAATGTTGGAAATGCCCTTCGACAGGCAAGACTTATTTGGCAAAAAAGTAGATGTCCACCTAAAAGGAATTAAAACGGAAACGGATACAGCTCGAGCCATCAGTTCCTTGAAGGATAAATATAAAGACTGCAGGTATTTTTGGTCCTTTCGAGGTTCAAAGTCAAAAGACAGAGGATATACACATTCCTCCTACGGTCAAAAGTCGCAAGCTAGCCCATTCCAAGGCAACGGATACCAATCTGCCAACAGGTATTCCCAGAGAGGAAGGCGCGGCTCTTCCCAAGGTAAAGCCCAGAACAAACAAAATTGACCATTCGATTCTTCCCCCTCTGTCGAACACCTGTGGGGGGGGGGGGGTAAGCCAATTTTTTCAACACTGGAATTCGATAACATTGGACAAGTGGTTATTACAGGTGGTCCGCAGGGGTCACACCATAGAATTCCTAGACCACCCTCCATCCCTTGCCCCCACACCTCGCAAAGTTCACATGCTGAGGAACATCACGGTAGAGAAATTACTGCATAAAGCAGCTATAGAGCCAGTTCCTTATTCCTAGAAAAGAAAAGGTTTCTATTCCCGCTTCTTTCTAATCAAAAAGAAAAACTGAATGGAGGCCCATATTGGACTTAAGGGCACTCAACAAGTATATCAAACGCATCAAATTCAAAATGATATCCCTCAACGCGTCTTACCGTGGCTGAACAAAAACAACTTCCTAGCCACTCTGGACTTAGAAGACGCATATTTCCACATTCCAATTCATCCTGTCCACAGACAGTTCCTAAGGTTCGCTATAGGAGACCTATATTTCCAATTCAGCGTACTCCCATTCGGGCTGAAATCGGCACCAATGGTATTTACCAAATGTCTGGCGCCTGTAGCAGCGAACCTCGGAAGGTTGGGAACAGAGGTCTTTCCATATTTGGACGACTGGTTGATAAGGGCAAGCTCCTACAGTCAAGCTCAATTGGCAGTATCGAAAACGATAAAACTCCTAAAAGGGTTATGTTTTTCGACAAACATAAAATCCTACCCAGCAAGACGGTTCTCTTTCTGGGGCCGAGTTCGACACCACCATTCCCAGGGTAAGACCATCGGCGGACAAGTACCAGCCATCCTCCGCTCAACATCATTGTTTATAGAAAAAGAGACGACCACGGTATGCTCTTTCAAATCCCTCCTGGGCATGTCCTCATCTATATTTCTCATACCAAACTTCACATGAGACAAATCCAGGTGGCCCTGGACCACCAATGGAAACAAGCCATGGGTTCCTGGGAAGATGTAGTCCAGATACCTACGGCAGTGCACAAGGCACTTCGATGGTGGATTCCAGGGGCTAGATCAGACCAGGAATCACAGCTCCACATCAATGTCCTAGAGCTCAGGGCGATACTTTGGGCTCTAAAAGCTTTCCTTCCAGTAGTGGCGTGTCAAGTCGTGACCATCCAGACAGACAATACAACCTCAATGCACTACACAAACAAGCAAGGAGGCACGAAGTCAGAGATCTTATCACAGAAAGCTCAACTACTATGGTCATGGGCCTTGCACCACAAAGTCCAGATCAGGGCGGAACATCTCCCGGGAGTGAACAGTGTCTTGGCGGACAAGCTGAGCAGGGAGTATGGTCATCCCACGAATGGGAGTTAGACGAAAAGGAAGTTCAAGAGATTTTCTCTGTATGGGGCCATCCACAGATTGACCTCTTTGCCACCAGAGTCAACAGATAATGTCAAGTATTCGCCTCAAGATTCCCAAAACATCAGTCCGCAGGAGATGCATTCTTGGTGGACTGGACAGGGAAGTTCCTTTATGCCTTTCCCCCCATTCCACTCATAGCCAGAGTTCTGCGCAGAATGAAGGAACAGGATTGCTCCATGGTCCTAATAGCGCTGGACTGGGCGTGACATATCTGGTACCCAGCTCTGCAGCATCTATCCCGTGGCCTCCAATTCGCCTCCAGGCACATCAATACCTCTTGACTCAGCAGAACCACAAAGTCCGCCACCACGAACAAGCGAGCCTCTCCCTCAAGGCCTGGTTCCTGAGCAGCGCAATCTCATGAACTTGAACCTTCCGGTGGACTGCTGGGACATAATCAGGGCCTCTAGAGCCCCCTCGACAAGGATCACCTACGTGCGGAAATGGACCAACTTCTCAAAGTGGTGTGAAACATCTACGATTAACCCACTTACAGCTTCGGTAGAACAGATACTACCTTACTTATTACATTTGGCTAAGACAGTTCTCTCCCTATCCTCCATCAGGGTTAACCTGTCGGCCATATCAGCATACACGACGACTCCAGAATCACAGTCATTACTCTCTCCTCCGGCTATCAAGAGCTTCCAGAAGGGGTTGACCCTCCTATGCCCTCATCAGTTCATTCCTGGACCCTAAACACTGTGCTAACAGCCCTCATGCATCCCCCTTTCGAACCCATTCACAGGTGTCAAATAAAATTCTTAACTTGGAAAACGGCTTTTTTGATAGCCATGACTTCGGCCAGGAGGATCAGTGAATTACAAGCCTTGTCTTCAGAACCTCCTTTTACTTTGTTTCAGCAAGACCGCGTCATTTTGAGGACACACCCAAAGCTCTTATCAGAAATGACACTGACTGGGATTCTAGAACTGTCAACTCAAGGGATGGCAGCTTAACTGCTGTGCTCCTGTGCCTGAACTATCTTCCCTGAAAAGATACTTTAATATCCTGGAAATGTCAGCTCCTACTACTCCAGATACTAAAAGACAAAAAGGCGGAGAGAAAGAAGATAATGGGGAGAGCAGAGAAGATAAACTCTTTGATATGCTGAGCAAAATGATATTGGACATTGGAGAGATAAAGGCAGCTCTTTTGAAATCAGAAGAAAAATGTACCACGGTTGTCAGAACAGTGGATTCTGTTGAGGAACATTTGAATGTGGTGGATGAAAAGACTTTGAAGCTGATGGACCAAATCAGAGAATTGAAGGTGGTTAATGAGAAGATTACCTTGAAGCTATCAGCTCAAGAAATTTTTTCACAGAGGAATAATCTTTGTTTTGCTGGCTTTCCAGAAATGCAGAAAGAGTTAATACCATTGACTTTCTGAATAAGAACTTGCCTAAATTGCTGAATATAGATACGGCTATTTCATTGGAAATTGAGAGAGCTCATCGATCTCTTGGACCTAAACCAGCCCTGGGAGAGAGGCTAAGACATATTATTGTAAAATTCCTAAGATTCCCTATGAAGGAGTTGGTGATGAGGAAAGCTCGTGAATTGAAAGATCTTGCCTGGGGAGGCAATAAAATAATGGTGTTTGCGGATTTAAGTAAAGATGTAATGGATAAGAGAAAAACTTTTATTGAGGCAAAAATAAAAGCCCGAGAAAAAAACTTAAAGTACTATATGATTTATCCTGCAATTTTGAGGATAGTAGTGGAAGGTAGACTGCATTCTTTCACTGAGAGCAAATTGGTAGAGACTTTTCTGACAGATTTAGATCTGGACCCAATGGAAGGTACTTTAACAGGTTTGGAGCCCAAGGATAGGCTGAGGAAGAAGAAGGGAACACCTGATTCACATTAGACTGTGGTCCTGTGCAGTGGCTCTGTTGATTGTAATTTTTTAAAATTATTTTTCTTTTTATTTCAATTATTTCAAGGTTTATTTTCATCTGCAATTGTTTTACATTGAAGAAAATGGCCACCGCCTGTTGTCCGTTAATTGCAACTGAATTGGAATGTTTGCGTCCTAGAAGATAAAGCATGACTGCCTGAGCTTTCCGTGTTGTTGATACTAAGGAAAGCACCTTGTTGATTTCTTACGTTACGTGCGACGTAACTGGGAAGAAGCAGCCTTCGCATTTACTTCCCGATTCCCGATTGTCACGCCCCCTTCGTGTACTGTGAGCGGTCTGAAGCGGTACATCTGGAGCGGATTACAATCAGATCATTCTGTGGGCCTGTGCCGTAATGAGCTGCGAACGCGGGCTTCGATAAGTTCAATTACCTGCAGGTGACGCTTAATGCAGTGTTCGAGCCTTCAATGCATTCATGGCTTCGTTCAGACATGCGGTGTGTGCTGTTTCGGTCCGCTCTTCTGGGACATGGGTAAGCTTGATGAAGCCGCTGCCTCGATTAGTATTGTGCCCGGAATATTCTCTGTATGTTTTCCCCTCGGCTACCCTGACAAAATGCTGTTTCCAGCTTCTTATCTGAGGCCTCCAATGCCCATAAATCGCGTTGTTGTCGAATAACCGAGGGAACTGCCTCCTCCTGTTTTGCATGTTTGCTTTGTCGACAGTGCTGAGACTAGCTGCAAGGGGGATGCAAAAACAGCCGTATGGGACTTTGGAACATTGGACTGGTACTAAGAGATGGTGATTGAGTTAGGGCCTGGAGCTGTCTCTGATTTTTTTTTTTTTTTTTTTGGGGGGGGGGGGATGCAAACATTGGTTGAGACTTGTTATGCCCACAAACGTGTTCAGATATGTGGAACTCCAGCATTCTAGCAAGAACAGTATTGAAAACTGCTTTTTGACTCTGTGTTCGCAGCAGTGTGCGCTCCGCACTGTGCATGCATGTCCCCTTTCTGTTAAAATCAGAACTGTTATATCCTCTGCTGTGCGGACTTCATACGCTTATCTGTGGTACTTTTGTGGGAGTTCATTTTAATATAGACTTGGGAGAGGATTGATGTTATATATTAAGGGGAAGAAATGAAAGGATAACTTTGCAATGTCATTGCCCCTGTGTCTAGACGTGGAACTGTCTGCAGATATGACACTGATATGTGACTTTTACAGTCGTGATGTCATTAGAAGAAACATCTGGTTGTTCCAGCAGTTCACGGCTCATTTCAGGGGGACTTCAGCTTGCTTTTAATGGTTGCAGAAGGTCCTTGCACACACAAATCTTCGTAATCTATGGTTCATTTTCCATGCTATCATGGAGATGGCTATATGTTTGCATCTGCTGTGTTTTTTATTTTTTTTATTTTTTAACTTCGGTTCCTCATCTCTCCCTTTTTTTTTATACTTTCCCCATGGTGGAGGTATGGGGTCATTTGCAGTTCTGTTTTTTTTTTAACCCCGTCACTGAAGTGGACAAAGATTGTTACTAAGTTGCTTTTTTTTTGTGTCCTTGCCAGGGTGGTGGGGTTATGCGTATGAGGGGAAAGGTACGTGTTGGTTGCTATATATGTAACGCGCATCTATTTAGGGGGAACTGGCCTTTTTTATCTTCTTTATACATTGACAGTTTCCATTGTCGCGTAACACGTCTTCATTAGTAACATGCTATTATATGTTTATCTCATTAGGTCTTCTTTGGATTTTATCTAAAGAAGTGTAGTCATTATATGCATGTCGTGTCTGCTTATATTTAGTTGAGACATAAGTTAGTCAGGGGGTTTCTCAGACTATGCTTTCTATGTTTGACTAGTGGGGCTAGTGAATGAATGCAGAAGATTGATGTACGGGGGTTCCATTGTGGCGGACGTGGATACTATACTCTAGTTCTTGTCTATACTTATACTTGGAAAAAAGTTGTAATGCTTTTAGGTAATGTAGGGCTTGTCTCAGTTTGCTTATGGGGTTGGGGTAAACTGCGCTGAATTTATTTGAGGGGAGGTAGATTTGTGGGATTATATTTCAATAGGAATATAGCATGTTAGTGGTTGCATTAATATGGGCCTTGAGATTAGTGGTTGAAGGGGTTCGTATATATTTATGGTTAATGTTCTGGGAGGTGAAGGATTCAGGTTAGGCTTTAGTGGCATCTGTATTTAATATTTCAGTAGATAGTTGTGGGGTGAATGGTACGGTTGTGATTGATGTGAAGCATTGCATTTTGGGTATGTTCCATGAGTATGTATTTACTTGGTATGGACATAAAGAGTTAGTGGTGATGAGGGAATTTACATGATTCATATTCATATCATAGGAACAATATCATTGTAATATTTATAAGTTTTGGGCATAGAGTTTCGTTTCTGGTGGGTATAGTTCAGGATGTTGTACTCGTTGTTTATATTTATGCGTATTTTAAGTCTGCTGTTTTCCAGACTAGAAATTTTGTGCAATACTTTTGCTTTGTTTGTTTGTCCTTATACGTGTCTTTTGTTGTTGTGTTTATACTTTCCTTACTTATTACTTTTCACTTTTTGGAGCCCTGCTTTTGATCTTGTTGGTTACTGCATACAGTGTTCTGACCTGTATTGAGAGTTATGGTTGCACTGACTTTTGTTTTGTGGAATGTTAAGGAAATTGGGAATGTGGTGAAAAGACGCAAGGTTTTGGCAAGATTGTGGAGAAGTGGGGCTGACGTGGTTTTCCTTCAAGAAACTCCTCTTGATGAACAAACTGAAAAATACTTAGCCAATTCAAAATTTACTAGGGTTGTCTCGAATTGCTGTGATTCTAGATCTAGGGGGGTCAGTATACTGTTTAGGAAAGGCCTACGGATTAAGATTGAAAAGACGGTTGTGGATGAGGAAGGTTGCTTGATGTACTCCTTGATGGGAAAAAAATGACGATTGGTTCAGTATATGCGCCGTGCTCGCCAGCTGTATCTTTTCTCAGTCAATTAGGCCTTTTGCTGGATGGTATGGAGGGTGAATCTTTTGTGTTAGGTGGTGACTTTAATCTAGTGATGAATAGTAGGTTGGATCGAAAATCGGAATGTAGATATTATAATGAGAAGATTAGTGAGGAATTGAAGGTGTTTGTGTTTAAATACAATCTTATAGACATATGGAGGGAACTTCATCATGATGATGAGGAGGAGTTCTCCTTTCCCTCACCTGTTTCATGACTCTTTCTCCAGAATTGATTATTTCTTTATTAGTGATACCTTGAGTAGTCACAGTGTCAACGAATATACTGGAAAGGGGTATCTCTGATCATGCTTTATTGGATCTGCAGTTAATTTTGGACAATGTAGGTGCCAAAACAAGAAGATGGAGAATGCAAGCCAATGCACTAAAGGATGATTTGGTAACAGAGGGTTTAGATGCATTTATTGGGCATTACTTTGATGAAAATATAGGCTCAGCTGGTATTAAGTCTGTTTGGGATTGTTTTAAGGCAGTCTTAAGGGGAGAACTGATGAGTAGGTCTGCCCATGCAAAGAAGAATAATCAGAAATTGATCAGTAATCTGGAGGCGGAGATCAATGACTTAGAGGGTTTGTGCTAATGATGGTTCAGGTCCAAACAAGCTAAAATTGCATAAATTAGAAGCGGAATTGAGGACTCGTATTCAAAATCTAGCAAGCAAAAGTTTGTTTTATTCGAAACAGAAGTTTTGGGAATCTGGTGATCGGAATGGCAAACTTTTGGCTTATAAGCTTAAGGGGTTGGTGACAGATTCCTGTGTCTCTTCTATTCAAACGGATGGTGGCATTACTTTACATAGGAATAGAGACATTTGTGGATATTTCAAGGATTTTATGAATCGCTGTATAGGGAAGACATTGACCCTACTGTTGAAAGATTGGAGCGTTTTTTGAGAAAATTTCACTCTCCAAGCTGGCTCTAGAAAAGCAGACTTTACTTGACTTTGCAATTGAGGTTGCTGAAGTTAGTATGGCCATATCACAAATGAAAGATGGAAAATCGCCGGGTCCTGACGGTATTGTCTCGGAATTTTATAAAAAAATGTGATGTTCAGTTGGCACCTATTGTGAACTTTATAATGAATTTATAGCATCGGGAATGTGTGATTCAATGAAAGAGGCATTGATTATTGTGATCCCAAAGCCTAATAAGGATCACACTAGGTGTGGAAACTACAGACCTATTTCAATGTTGAATGTGGATCTTAAAATTTTCAATAAAATTTGGGCCATTAGAATGAGATTATATGTGGGGGATCTGGTTGATGGGTCTCAGGTGGGTTTCATTCCAAGGCGATATGTCTATGACAATATCAGAACTGTGTTTAATGTGGTTGGTGAGCGTTTTGGAAAGGATACAAATGAAGTCATTGGGTTTTTTGATGCTGAAAAAGCCTTCGATAGGGTTAACTGGAAGTTTCTGGAATACACTTTACTGAAAATGGGCTTTGGCCCAATTTTCATAAAAATGGTAGTATGTATTCATAGAGATGTTGGGGCCCGAGTATTGGTTAATGGGGTAGTTTCAAGCTCATTTCAGTTATTGAGGGGCACGAGACAAGGATGTCCGTTGTCACCTTTTTTGTTTGATTTGGCGTTAGAACCACTTGCTACTTATTTTAGACAATGTGAGATTATTACAGGAATTATGGTTGGGAAAGTTGAAGTTAAAATATTGTATGCTGATGATATGGTTCTTATGTTATCAAATCCTGAAGTGTGTGGGGATGTAATAAAAGCGATGTTTGAAGAAGTGGGTGAATTATCAGGGCATAAAGTGAATTGGGATAAAACTGAGGCATTTCCCTTGTCTAGCCAATGTAAATGTAGTGTTTTGCGTTCGTGGAATTGTAAGTGATCACCAGGAGGTGTTAAGTATTTAGGGATTCATATTATTGGGGATTTAAAGAAATTGCTACAAATTAATTTGGATTTGGTAACTGCGAATATGTCATTATTGATTAAGAGATGGGAGAGATTGACGTTGAATCTGTGGCCAAAGATCAATGCGATTAAAATGGTTCTTTTACCAAAGATCTTATATGTTCTCCAGTCCATCCCGTTGTTGTTATATAAAAAACAGTTATTAAAAATTGAAAAACTTTTTTTTCTTTCCTGTGGGGTCCTGGAAAAAGACCTCGGGTTCCAAAATACATGCTAGTACAAAAGGTTGAGGATGGGGGATTTGGATTCTCCGATTTAATAAAGTATTACAAGGCCTTTTTACTTAAAAAAAAAAGCTCATATTATTTTAGAGACTGGAATGTAAATGAACCAACTTGGTTGCGCATGGAAAGGGAAACTTGTGCTCCATTTGACTTGGGGACCATATACAGTATGGATAAATTACCTAATAAGAAATTGAAGTTAATTCCAATAGTGGCAACTAGACCGGTGATGGGGGTCTGGTTTAGAGACAATGGGCTGAGTTATGGTTTCAGTCCTGATGCTTCTATATGGCATAAAGCAGCATTGCAGATTGACAATAAATGTTTGAATTGGATTAGTTGGATAAATAAAGGAATTCTGAGGCTGGCGGATGTGATGGAATGGGGACCGGTTGTTGAGTTTTGTGGAATTAAAGGATAGGTACGGTTTGAGGCAGAGTGAAATGAATAGGTACTTGTCTTTAGTGACTATGATAAATAGTAGGATATAAATGGCTGATGGTTCTATTGGGGAAAAAAAAACGGATTAGTAAGTTATTAGAGGGTCAGCAATATGGTGTACGTACTTGTATGCAATTTATGCCTATTGATGAGAAACTCCAAGGTGCATGGTCTAGATTGAGTGAAATTTGGTCGGATGATGTTCAGGATGATATTTCGGAGGGGGATTGGAAATATATTCTGAAGGTTGGTTTGAATCTGGGACCTGATATGGGTTTACATTTAATTCGACAGAAAGTTATTGGAAAGCTATATTAGGCGCCAGTTAAGATGTTTAAATTGGGGCTACGGCCTGATGACTTGTGTTGGTGTTGTAATGTTGATAGAGGTCATTATTGCATTTACTGTGGGATTGCTCGAGGGTGCAGGAGTTTTGGACAGCAGTAATTGATAGGATTGATTTGGTTTTTGGTGTGGTTTTGCAGAGGTCGGCAGTAAATATTATTTTACTTTCCCGTAAAGATAGAGGTGGTAGAGCTAGGAGACATTCTTACTGGATTGACAGAGCCATTATGGTGGCGATTAAGTTAATACTTAGGGTTTGGAAAACGAGGAAAAAACCAAATGTTGATGATTGGCTGAAGGAATTGCATATTTTGGCGCAATATGATAAGGTTTCATTTCGTAATAATGATAAAGATGAAGATTATATGATGTTATGGGGTCCGTTTATGGCTCTTTATGATTGGGTTGCTTTGATAGCTATGGTATTTGTGGTACAGTTGGTGGGGCTCCTTTCCCCCTTTTTATTTATTTATTTATTTTTTTACTTTTCTTCCCTTTTGTGGTGTTCTTCGTGTTGTTTTTGTATTTGTGTTGTCCTTTGTGTTAATGTTATTTGTTGATTGTGTTTCACTAGGATTGGTCATTTTATGGTCTGAACTGTTTGATGCTTTTGTTATTCTGTACGTTTTATTCTTTTTGATGAATGTGAGACATTGTTACTTTTACTAATGTTATCTAGGTTTTTTTTGGTGAAAATTAATAAACTGTTCTTGGAAAAAAAAAAAGAAATTGACACTCTCAGAGCGCATTGTTATACCATCTTTCTTCCGGATCCATACCTCAGAGGCACAAAGAGCTTTACATTCCCTAGATGTGACTAGGGTTTTGAAATTCTACTTGCAGAGAACTAAAGAGTTCCGCTTATCTAACAGACTGTTCATTGACTTCGTGGCCGCACAAAAGGGCAACATATCTCCAAGCAAGGTCTGGCAAGATGGGTCTCGTTATGCATCACCCATTGTCATCAAGTGAAGGGCAACCCACTCTCCAGACCGCCTTCAGCACACTCCACCAGAGGAAGAGCAGCATCAGTAGCGTTTCACGCAGGGTATCCTTGAAGGACATCTGCAGAGCCGCTACCTCGAGCACTCTGCACACTTTTGCCAAACACTACTGCCTAGCAGAAGATACCAACAAGGAATCTGCAGTTGGACAGGCAGTGCTCCGCCACATCTTTGCACATAAGGTAGGACCAGAGGACCAGCCTCCTTTCCCGCCTTTCCCTGAGTTGGTAACCGTTGTGTTGCTGCATGGTAAAGGTTTGTCAGAAATTACTTCTCTGCATCTATGCTGGTGTATGTATATATATGTGTGTATATATATATATATATATATTGGGAGAAGCTGGCGATGATGGGACGGGGGGCGATGCTCAAAATGGTGGTCCTGCCCAGGCTGTTACATTTCTTCAGTAATATACCATACTTGATACCCAAAAAGTTTTTTGTCAAACTGAACAGCATGTGCAGGGACTTCCTATGGCATGGCACTCGCAATAGAGTGGCGCTATGGAAGCTGCAGAACTTCCATGATAGAGGGGGCATTAAGCTGCGAATTTTGAGGCCTATTATGTAGCTAGTCAGTTGCAATATGTAACCAAATGGCTCTCTGATAAGGTAACTCCTGAATTTAGGCTGTTTGGGCAGGACTGCACCCCGTTTTACCTAAAGGAGATTATCTGGGTGCCTAGACTTGAAATTAAAGAACGCCCGGGTATGATGTTGCTTGGGTGGAAGATGTGGCGCAGAGAATGCCAACTGATGGAGAACCCGTACCCGTGTTCCCCACAGGTGCCGCTAGTCGCCTTAGCTGGGGGAGACAACCAACTCAGAATGATAATTGGGACCTATTGGGAATCGGTCGGGCTGGTCACACTGGGAGATGTATGGCAAGAAGGGATTATTAAAGATTTCGAAGAACTGGGAGAAGAGGCAGGTTTGCACAGAGGCCAATATGTCACGTATCTTAGGCTAGTGCAGACTATTCGTAAAACCTGGCCAGAGACTGTACTGGCGGAGGAGCCAGATGTCCTAATGGGAACAATATATGACATATCAGAAGGAGGGCACAAGATCTCTAGACTGTACGAGATGGTGATGACCCGGGTGGGGAAGGATTTGACTCATTTGAGGCTGGACTGGGAAGCGGAGGTGGGGGCACAGATGACCGATGGGATGTGGGAACGTGCTATGGGGTACCACAAGAAGGTGTCCAGAAACGCCAGATTGTAGCAGATACAGTTATACATAACGCATAGAGCCTATATGACCCCGAAGAGCAGGAAGACAAGCATGCCCAAAATGTGATGAAGAGGAAGCTGATATGACACACATGTTCTGGTCTTGCCCAGTGAGTGAAGCTTTTTGGGGGGGAAGTGGCACGAAAACTAGCGGATAAAGGGGTCACGCTCAACATAGATACGGCCTGGGCCTGCCTGTTGGGAGTGTTTCCCAGACCACGGAATACTAAACATGTTGGGAAACTGAGGGACTTGGCATATGTGCTTGCTAAAAGGATTGCCATGGGCTGGAAGCAGTGCCACAAGCCACGGGTTGAGGTATGGTGGTGAGACTTGCAAAAATGGGCGGAGGCTGAAACGGTAGTGTGGCAGGAGGCATGTAGCAAGTGCGGGGAAGAAGATGTGGGTAACCTGATGGCTTGGAGAATGTTAATAACAGGACTGTTTGGCACATTGGTGGATTCTGCAGCTTCAGAAGGAAGCGATACCTGGCCACACGCAGCTGATGCAGAAAAAGAAACGCAAATAAGCTCTTGAGGGGGGAGGGATTTGGGGAGCAGTAATGTGCGTTAATTGATGTTCATAAGTCTGTTGTAAATAATGCTGCAAGTTTGGTTTGTATTGTTTATTTGTTTCCAAAATAATAAAAACTATTTAAAAAAAATATATATATATATATATTCTATTTCTGAAGCTTGTGGAATCTGCTTAGATCACATGCTGTGCATAGGCCGACATCTAGTGGAAGCTGCGAAGTATTCCAGTTTGTTTTTCGAAACTCAAAAAGGGCCGTTGAACTAGTGCGTGCCAGTAATACTATCCCTAGTGTGACGTCCACTGTACCCATGATCCCTCACGCGTGTAGGACCCTCAGATTGTTTTTTTCCGCCATACTAGTCGGACGCATGTTGCAGAGTTCCCTTGGCATTTGGCAATTATACTTAAATATTTTGAAAAATGTTCCCTGTTATCTTCCATCCTGCACCGAAGATCGAAGTCCGCGAAGAACGAGAGAACCAGCCGTTGAAAACTACACGATGGACCTTGGGCCTTGGAAAGCCTCTGGCCTCGGCCCTGTACAAGTAGGGAGAGTGGGGGTGGTCGTAACGTTCCCACATTTATGTCCTACATATACACAGCCCACTGCCAGATTTACACATATGGAGAATACTCCGTTCAAATTCTGCCCTAAGTGTAACAGGAAGTTTCCCTGGGTAGACAAGCACAATACGTGCAACCTGTGTCTCCCACGAGACCATTCCGAGGCTACGTGTCGAGCTTGTAAGCTCTTCAAGCCAAAGAGACTCGAGGACGGCTCGACACAAACAGAAGGCTCCTAAAGTGAAGGTCCCTGACACTACCCCTAAGAGTAAAATTGTCCCTCCCCCTCCTGAGGATATGGGCATGGATGAGGAACCAGAACAGGAGAGGCTTATTCCCAGTTCCAGGGAATGGAACTCAGCGGACATTGATAGGGTGATAAGAAGGATGTCTACGAAAAAGACCCTTATTATTTCCATAGCTATGCCAACACACCAGCTACCTCGGCCCCTTCGGGGTCCAAGGACTCTCAACCCCCTACTAAAAGGCTCCGCTCTGAGGCTCCGGTGCAGGGATTGATTTCGGAGCCTTTGCTAATTGAACCTCACCATCCAGAGTCATATGGAGAGGAGACAGAAACACATATGCTGGAAGACCAGACAAGGGTTTCTTATTATGGGGATGATGAGGAACAGGAGGATGAGACGGAAGCCTACAATCTTGACTCCCCAATTCCTAGGCACCCCCTGGTAACTGACTCACCGATTGATAATCAGCCACTCCTGAATTAGGTACTGGCTGAAGCAGCAGCTCATTTTCAGATAGACAAACAGGATGTCCAAGAAAATAGGGATTTTGCGGAAGAAATCCTAGGGGACATGAGAGCCATTACTCAGGCGATCCCAGTATTAAAATCAATCCAGCGTAGAATTGATCCCTCGCTGGTGACCCCAAATCTTACTCGTGCAGTGAATCCACGAGTGGAAAAATTATACGGGGCTGCACCCTCTGATTCCTTGTACATAAGGGGTCAATTAAAACCTGACTCCCTGGTAGTAACAACCACCAGTAAGAGGGCAGGTACACCACTAGCTTCTTCAGAAGCTCCTCCCGATAAGGAGAGCAAAAGGATATATGTTCTGGGTAGGAAAGTTGCCTCCATGTCAGCCTATCAGGCACGCATTGCTAATAGTACCACTCTTTTAGCAAGCTTTAACTGCCATCAGTGGGAACAAGTAGCTGCTCTAGTAGCCTCTGCACCTGAACCACTAAAAGGCTAGTTGGCCCAAATTGCAGCAGACGGAAGGTCCGTATCTGGATGCACCCTTAAAACAAATTTTGATGCAGCAGATAATGTTGATAGATTGATAGCCGAAGGCATAGTAATAAAGCGCCACGCTTGGCTAAGGCAGTCGGGGTTCACACCCGAGACCCAAGCCACGCTTATAGATATGCCGGTAGAGCTGAACGTTCTATTCAGCAAGGCAGTGAAAGAGGCACTAAAGACAGCTCAAGATGAGTATGAGACCCTAAAATCTCTCGGCCAACTCAAAAATAAACCCCCAGGTCAGAGGTGAAATAATAGTTTTCGTCGCTTTCGCGGTCAAAGCTCCCAGAGGGGTTCCAACTACTATCAAAATCAAGGAACTTCACGGGGCAACAATCAGTTCCAAACATCACAGGGATTCACCAGAGTCCAGCGCAGGGGCCGAACTAGGGGTAGAAGCAGCCCGCCAGAGACGGTACACCACCTAATAAACAGTGACGTTCCGCTCCGGGTTCCTTCCCATGCATCCCCAGTAGAGGGGCGCATTTCCACCTTTATCCACGCATGGGAGGGGATAACTTCGGACAGATGGGTGCTGTCCACAGTGTCCACAGGATACTGTATAGAACTATTAGCACGCCCCCACAACCTTCCTCCAAGACAGAAAGTACACTCGTTGGAGCACCAGAAAATCCTTCTCGAGGAGATCGCTACTATACTTGCTAAGGACCCCATAGAACTCGTCCCGGACAACCAGGTAAACAGGGGTATTTATTCAACCTACTTCTGCCAAATAAAGATCTAACAATGCTCCCATTATTATTTGCGCCCTGCAAACAAGTATGTCAAGCCGCAAAATTCTGCATGACTACACTCCAAGAGGTAATCCCCCTACTGAAAAAGGGGATTACATGGCAACATTGGATATGAAAGATGCCTATTTTCATATTGCAATGTTCCCAACACACAGAAGATTCTTGTGTTTCAAAATAGACAACCAGCACTACGAGTTCAGGGTGCTGCCCTTCGTTATAGCCTAGGCTCAAGGGTATTCACCAAGGTACTGGCAGTGGTGGCGGCGCACCTACCCAGGGAGGCAATCCCAGTGTACCCTTACTTGGACTACCGGCTCATCACAGGGGAAACCCCCATAATTTGCAGTCTAAACGTTCAAAGAACTATCGACGACCTCTTCCAATTGGGCTTCTCAATCAATGAGAAACAATCAAGCCTGGTGCCAAGCACCTCAAAACAGTTCCTAGGAGCTGTCCTAAACACCCAAGAGGGGTTGGCCTTTCCATCAGAGGAAAGAATTCGGAATCTGTTGCTGCAAATTCCTCAATATCAGGCCGGTCGCCAAATAAGGGTGCGCAAAGCGATGCGTTTGCTAGGTATGATGGCATTTTGCATTTACCAGGTTCCCCACGCGCGCCTGCACATGCGACCCATGCAGGAATGGTTGGCGAAACAGTGGTCTCAAGCAAGTGGTCAGTGCGACAATCTAGTGGTCGTTTTTCAAACACTATTACAGAGTCTTCGCTGGTAGACAAGGAAGCGCACTACCTTCACCACACAGCTCAGGGTCTCTGGTCTCACACAGTGGCTCAGAACCACATCAATCTGCTAGAACTTCTGGCAGTTTTCAGAGCACTTCGGGCAGTCAAATCCCTCCTATCCAACCTGTCAGTGCAGATCCTAACAGACAGCATGACGGCAATGTTTTATTTAAACAAACAAGGAGGCACTCGTTCGCCAAATCTGTCCAAGCTTGCCCAGAAAATTTTGACATGGGCACTCAAACGGAAGATATACCTGTCATCCCAACATGTTCCAGGTGATCTCAACTCGCTACCAGATGCGCTGAGCAGGTATCCCCTTCCAGAAGAACACGAGTGGACACTACACAAAGAAGTCGTAGGAGACCCCTTCTCTCAGTGGGGTTTCCCCACTATAAACCTATTCATCACAAACGAAAACAGGCAATGCCAAGACTTCGCATCCAGGTTCCCCCAGCCAGATGAATTGGTCAGGGAAGTTTGACTACGCTTTTCCACCAACCCCTCTAATGAGGAAGGTGGTCAACAAGATCCACAGGGAACCAATGCTGCTCATTCTAGTTGCTCCTATGTGGGCGCAACAACCAAGGTACCCACACCTACGCAAATTGGCGGTGTGCGACCCCATCAAACTCCCGTGCCGGTACAACCTAGTCTCCCAGCATGAGGGCCTAATAGTGCATCCTCAGCCCAACTCAATAAACTTGGCAGCATGGCTCCTGAAGTCATAGTTCGTACATCTCAATTTACCCCAGAGAGGTATGGATATGTTGAAAGTGTCAAGACCTAACACAAGGCACTGTTACTATGACAAATGGAAACCCTTTGTTATTTGGTGCCGGAACAAGCAAATCAACCCAGTTGATTGTACTCCTTCTAATGTCGCCACCTATATTCTCCACCTTTGGATGCAGGTTTAGTGTTTAACTCACTTAAAGTGCACCTGGCAGCTTTATCAGCCTACACCACTTCCTATAACAAAATATCTTATCATGGTGGAAAGTGCCAGTTGTCAAAGCATTTATGAAAGGGGTAAAGAGACTCCACCCTCCAATTTCTAACCCACCACCAGGCTGGGACCTTAACGTGGTACTTGCTAAGCTCATGGGACCCCCCCTTTCAGCCCTTGCACAAATCTAGTCTCAAACACTTGACTTATAAAACTGCCTTCTTAGTAGCCATCACATCCATAAGAAGGGTCAGTGAAATTCAAGCCCTGTCAGTGCAGGATCCTTTCTTTACTGTTCATAAGGATAAACTGGTTTTACACACTCACCCTAGGTTCTTTCCAAATTCCATGTTAACCAGTCTATTGAGCTACCGGCCTTCTTCCAGGAACCCAAAAGCTCTGCTGAGGTGAAACTCCACCCACTAGATGTGAGGAGGGCGGTCCTCTACTATATAGACAAAACCAGGCCGCTAAAAAAGACAAATCAACTATTCGTCTCCATAGCCACAGGCAGAGAGGGAGATTGCGTCTCTAAAAATGCCATCTCTAGGTGGATAGTCAGATGTATCCAACTGTGCTATTCCCTTTCAGATAACGCTGCCTTTTACGCCGAGGGCCCACTCTACAAGAAGTACTGGACTCATTCTGGCTTTTATTGCATATGTAACCCTTGATACTATTTGCGAACCAGCTACATGGAGCTCTATTCACACCTTTACTCAGCACTACTGCATTGACACTCATTCCAAGACAGATACTCCAGTGGGACAAGCGGTTCTGAGACATTTGTTCACTCATAACCCTTCTCACATCCCACCTCCTTCTAACACTGCTCGCTAATCTATGCACAGCATGTGATCTAAGCAGATTCCACAACCCTCAGAAGGGATACATTACTCACCGTAATCTTATTTATAATGCTTGTATCTGCATAGATTCACATGCGCCCGCCCTTCCTCCTGTTAGGCAGAATCCTATGCAGTTCCCTTAGGGAGCACTACAGAAGATTAGGACTACAGGTGAGAGTAATAAATCCCCTTTGGTATCAGTCTGTACCACAAAGATTTAATTGGTAGCTGTGGCTGAGCAGTCAGACTTATCTCAAGAGGGAGATGAGTAGTATTCAGGGTTTACAAAATAGGCCTACAGTACTATGGCACAAGGAAACACTGACCAAAGCTTTGTATTAAAAAGTAGATATATATTTATTTTATACACTTCTAGTAAAACACATTTATCACGGTCTTCAAGCAAGTTAAAATAAGTCAAAGAAAAATATGCACACTCCCTAGTTAAATTGTAGACCAAGTGAACCTGAGTGAAAACTGAGCAAAACGGCACAGTGAAAACCACACACAAGGGATACTCTAGCAATTTCTCACAAGGGAGGGAAAGCACAAGTTTCATAGAAATATCTTCTTGCGCACCCTAGCAACACTTCCCATAAGTTTGTGAACCAGTTTAAGCAAGACAGTGCATCAGTATAGGAAATACTTGAATGAAAACTGAACAAAATGGCATTTCACAGGTTTTAAAAAGGGGAAGGGGGACAGGGAGTCGTTTCACTACTTGGGGGTATGTATTTTTCATGAGATGGAGGAGACGTTTGTGCATAACACGAGTAGGGCGCTGTCTAAAATAGGAGACTCCATTCAGTTCTGGAGGGTCTTACCTCTTTCCTTGATGGGTAGAGTGGCGCTATGTAAAATGGTTATCTTGCCGAGGTTGCTTTACTTTTTCGCCAATATACCATATGTTGCGAAAAGAGTCTTCTTCAAAATGTTGGATGTAAAATTCAGGGAACTCCTGTGGGACACGAGGAGGAGAAGGGTGTCTCTGGAGATATTACAAAGGCCCAAGGAAGAGGGAGGTCTTGAGCTCCCGAATTACGAACGATATTTTGCGGCGGCACAGTTGCAGTCGGTATTGGTGTGGGCTCAGCCGGGGGAGGAGGCCCTAGAAGGGCTGATAGGGGCCTTACCGCCCAACTGCAGGCCAGTTGAACTACTCTGGCGCCCATTGGGCAACAAAGGCAGAACGGTAGTGTTTGAGGCGGTGAGGGAGACGGGGAGGAAATATGTTGGTGGTAGGGGAGTGACAGGTCGATATGAGGGTAGTCTCCCGTGGGGCACAGATCAGAAGCTCCACCAGGCAATCGGGAGGGTGGAAATTCAGAGACTTAAGGAGAAGGGGTGTGACACGGTGGGCGACTTATTTGAGGATGGGAAACTATTAACCTGTCAGGAATGGTGTCAGAAATTTGATCTACCACAAGGGCTTTTCTTGGCGTACAGGGCAGTGGTCGGTAGATTGGCAGAGCTATGGCCAGGAATCCCGGAGGAACTTGCGGTATGTCCGGTGCTTCGCGTACTGCTAGGCCGCACGGATGAGATGGCGCGTATCTTGCGAATTTAGAGCCCTGCGGGAGGGAGTGGTAAGGGGGGAACTCAAGGTCAAGGAGAAATGGGAAGTGGATATGGGTCCCCAAATATCGGGGAAAGAATTGGCACAGGTCTGGGAATTGGTCCTGAAGACTTCCAGGAATGCCTGTTTCCAGTTGGTCCAATTCAATATTCTACATAGGACATATGTGACTCCGGTGACGCATAGGGCAATGAATAGGGAAGGCTCGCATGAGTGTCCTAGATGCGGTGAGGCGCAGGCAGGATTTTGGCATTTGACATGGGAGTGCAGGCTAATACTAGACTATTGGGACGAGGTTCTTTGAGGAATGAATGGGTTACTGGGGACTGAATGGGAACGGAGTCCAGAAATGTGCCTATGGGGGAAGCTCCCAGGGGGAAAAGACATCAGATACGGAATAGAATGGACCGATTTCTGCTTGTGTTGGCGAAGCGTCGAATGGCGATAGTGTGGAAAAGTCGGTCCTGCAGGGTACGGTCCCGGAAGCGGGAGGGGAGGGGGTAACGATCTCTTGGACCCAGTTGTTAAATGATTTATCGAGGGACAATGACCTACGTCCGCCGTGAAGTAATACGGGGTGGAGGGAAGAAAGGGAGGGAAGGATGGAGGGGGAGGTGTTGACTCTAGGGGTTTAATAGTGGCTTCACTTAACCCTGAAAGGATTCACAGATTCGGAGGGGTGCTAACTGTGACTGTTGGAAAGAAACACGCCTACTGGACAGAACCAGACTTTGGTAAGGGGGGGCAGAGAAGGGTGAAGTTGGGGTTCTTTTGATGTTGTCAATATTAAAGTTTATATGTGCGGGAGGAGGAGGCGGGGATGGTGGGGGATGAGCGAAGGGAGGGGGGTTGGATTTTTGGGGTGTTAAAAATGCTAATAAAGAGTTTTTTTTAAAAAAGGGGGGGAGAAAGGGGTAGTTATAAGAAGTAGGTGCACCAACACAGTTCTAATTGAGAAGCAATCTAAAAGGCAGTTCTAACAAATGTAGCCAGAGTCAATAGGCCTGTGCCAGAGTCAGTGGTACAGGGCAAGAGCCCAGGAGCAAAATGTCCTTGTAGCTGCAGTCAGGTCTTTGGTTAACGATTTCGAAAAGGTGGATGCAGAAGGTGAAAGACAATGTCAAGAGAGAGGGGCGGCCAACCCAACAGGTAGGTAAAGGATTTAAAACACCTTTAGAGCTACCGCAAAGAAAGGGCGGCCTGGCAGGACAATGTACCTTTAAAATGAAGAAGTGGCTCCTGCGGTGGCGGTTGTTCCTGGTAGTTCCTGCAATTCGGGGGATCCAGCAGAGGAAGAGAGGCTTTCATCGTGGAGGAAGGTTTGAGTTACTGCACTACCAAGGGATGAAACCAGCCGCGGTACTGCCCGACGAATAAAAGGTACGCTCCTTTAAATTGCGGTCCGGGTAGACTGGTGCCTGGCTATCCGGTCTCCAAGTACAGGGTACTGGCGATTCGACGAGGGCAGGTCCAGGAAGACGATTGGCAAACTGGTTGGCCCCACCAGTTTAAGGGAAGAAGGCTTCTTTCAGATGAAGATCTTCTCTCGTCGTGTGGAGAAAAGTGGTGAGACGCTGCAGCAGGGCTTCACCGGTGGTTCAGTCGTTGCAGCGGTCTGGCTTCTCTTCTCTTCGGCTTCTTAGTTCCAGTGTCAACGTCTTGCTCTTCCAGTCCTCAGGACCCTGCTTTTATGCAAAAAGATCCCCATTCGTACAGCCTAGATGTCACTCACACAGTGGAGTGGTCATCTTGGCGGGAGACCCTCCAGCCTATCAGGATAGAGTGTGACATGGGTTGCTGAGGCAACCCTGTCCAGGGGTCCTACTCCCCGTCCCACACAATGTACCCACCCCAGACCAGTGGCGTCGAAAGGAGGGCTTCTTGGCAGAAGCCCGCCAAAAGGACAAAAAAAGTATCCCCGACCTGGGTTAGGACTTTAGAGAAAGAGACGAGAAAGAAGTTATATTAAAGTTCTGGCAAATAAAACCTACTGGAGTAAAGTTAATATTAAAATACACCAGCGGTATGTTAGAGGCTGTCAGAAAAAGTGGTAACCTCGAACAATGGGAAAATCCCATAGGAAAATATTTGCTGTTGAATATTTTTGGTAATCACCACTGCCACCAGCCAGAAACTTTTGAGAGAGGGACTGTACGGTACCCTCTCGAAAATGAACATAAGGGAAAAACTATTAACCCTTCCCAGTACTTCTATAGTAAGATGGGTTGTACTGGTTTAGTTCACAAAAATTGACAAGTAAATCAATGGGGACTTTACATGCCCTGGGAGACAGTAGTCAGTCCCAGGCTATGGAGTCTGTTTGGGGGTCGCTACGACACCCGTGTCACTGCACTGAGGGTGCTGTGCAACACATGTGAATAAAGATGCATCCCGGAAGTGCGCTTTCTGCAAGTGTGCTGATACAGCTGACTCCTGTGGCTGCTGCCTGTTGCCCGTCTAAGGATGCTTCTCTGCTGCGCTGTGACTTTAAGCCACGGTATGGACTAGTGCAAGACCTTGACTATTATGGATATTTATGGACTTTACAACTCACTTTGCTGTTCCATTCATTTCTTCTCTTAATTGTGCTGTGGCCCCTCCTCTTATACCCAGGAAACCTTTAACTAACAACTTCTACGCGCCTCCCGCGCACGCACATCCCGGAAGTGTGCTTTCTGCAAGTGTGCTGATACGGCTGATGGGGTGTGGGGCGTGCGGTGAGCGGATCAGTTTCATACTGGGTGTGCCTTTGCAAGTTAAATATTGACAACTTCTGCTGTGTACATCGCCCAGCATATTGTTCACTGGCTGTTAGATTCCGTATGGATGCTTACTGTGGTTACCGGATCTTATGATCCCATTGAACCATCTTATGGCATTTTCCCTGTGTATTGTTTTTTTTTTTTTTTTTATTTCATACTGTGGTGACCGTTTTAGAAGTTTTTACTATACAGGGAAATAGGTATAGAATAAGCCTGTTGCTTCCATTTCGAGGGTGACTTACATTATTTGGGTAATTCGCTCTGTCGGTAATATTGGAAATAAGTGAACTGTATGATATATGGGGAATAACTTGAACAGTTTTTGATTGACGGTTGGATTTTGGCTGTGGTCTCTTGTGGTCTATTGTATAACGTGTTGCATGCCCTTAGTGTTTGTGTATTACACCTATTGATTCAGGGTATGAAGCCTCAAAGATACACTTATAAGAGAACAGTGCCCTTGACAAGAATGGAAACAATGTCGGGGGTACGTGCCTGTGATGACATTTTGTCGGCCCCCCCCTAGTATTTACCCCAGTGAAGGGAACGATGAAAATGGCATTGGCAATGCCCCTTCCTCCCCACCCCCCGGTGAATCTGGGGCGGGCTTAACAGATTTCTCTGTGGGTGATGAATCCATTCTTCTGATTGAGTCAGGACAGAGTAAGGGAGATGATAATAGTGTGGTAAGTGTGGAAGACCCTTCAAGAAATAATATGAAGGATGCCTCTCTACCCTCTTTGGAAATAGGCATCACTCCCATCGACAGTTCCCTACTTGCCCACTCCCAATATCCATTGAACCAGGACGCAGAGCGGGAGGTCTTGTCTGCACAGAGAAAAAGCAGACCAGAGGGGGGTAATTGGGGAGACTGCCCATATGGGTTATTTAATGCACAAATATTGGCGGAATCGCAAATACATACACCCCTAATCGGGGATCTGATTAAGGGTGTGGGGATGATTATAAATAGCCAACCATTGACTGAGGTAAAGATGATGTCTAATGGTACGAATACTGTATCTCCACAAGACTCCATGAATGATCTTAGGCCCCCTGTTGTGGATAAAAAGGCTGGGTCTACCCCAGGCTTTAATACATATGATATTGAGGGGAGGGCCTCGGCCTCGAATGTAGTAGTAGTCTCCTCTCCAAAAATTCAGGAGGTTCAATCCAAAAAGGCTAATTATTGTCCAAAGCGAAAATCGGGTAAAGGGCAAAACAGAATATCAAAAAAAAAATGGCGGAATTTAATAAGAGAAGATGCAAATGATATGCATCAGGATACTAATTTGGATGTGTCAGGGGTGGAGGAAGGGGTGTGCATTCGAGAGGGTGGCCTGGTAGCCCTAGGCACAATCTCAGAAACCATGAAAAAAAAAGGAAAGGGCAAAACGCTGGGTTCTTGCCCTAAAGTGGTGAATGATCCCCAGAGTAACAACGAGAGTTGAGCTAACCTATATAATTGCTTTGCAAAAAAAAGTCGAATGATGGAAGACGAGAGAAGGAAATGGGCCAATCTCCGCAAGGTGAAGTTATCTTTAGCAAAGAGACAATCAACATTAATGTAGACTCTGTTAACATGCAAACAGAAGCTAATCCACATGTTGATATGAGGTCCTCTGCTACTACCACTGGTGAGGTTGAGGTGTTTGAGAATGGAGAACCCCCCATCAATCAGAATATTCCTATGTTCAAGCCCGCTTTATTCCCTATTGACTATAGGACATTGTCACCATTATCCTATTCTAAGATATTTGGAGGCAAATCCAGTTTTCAATCGAATGGACCTGGCAGGGCTCGACATTTAGGAGAGGAACGGAAGACCCAGAGTGTAAAATGGGCCACCATGGAAGTTAAAGGGACATGAACCATGGTGGACGAATTATTGGAATGGGGAGGGTCCGTGGTTTGGGAGAAGAGCGCGAGGTATGGAGGGATAATCGGGCCCCTGTGGAGGGTGTCAAGATGGCAATGACTAAAGAGAGTGGTCATGCCGAGGTACTGAACCCTGAGTTAACCTCAATAGAAAAAATGATTTGGAGAACTATGAAGCAAATGTTAGAAGGGAACAAAGCTGGTTTGGCTGGCAATGGAGGACAAATTGGTGAGGCTACTATGGGTGAATTGTCCACGATGCTAAAGGTGGTGGAACCTGGTAGAGCGCCGACACTATCAGTGCCGGCTAGTCTTGCAACTAGTGAAACAGTCAAACAAAGACCTGGTGCAGACTTGGACAGAAAGAAGGTTACTGTGAATGTGCAACATGAGGTGAATGTGCAACATGATGAGGTACCATACAATGAAGAGCACGGGCAGGGCTCAAATAAAGATCTCTATATCAATCGTTGGTCAAATGACATTCAGTTGAGGCAGCCTCATTTTGTGGAGCTAATAGGTCTTTTAATACATTATCTGTTCCCTCAAGGGGGTCCTCCATCATTGAACAGAATGAGAATTCTGGCTCTATTCAATGAGATTCCGAATCTCCGGCTTATTACAACCGGGGATATTAAGCTAATCGACTATATATATCCGGAAATGTATGACTATGTCCGGATAGCCTTCCACTCTAGAGCCATCTATGAAGCTGTATTAGCAGAAGTGGAGACTTTCAATCGCTTTGGTTACGATGTTACAAGCTGTAGTAGAGGTATGCAAAGCACTGATGGAGGTTTTAATCCACAGGCAACCAAAGGCAGAGGAATGGAACAGGCTGAAAAGACAACAACTATGCCTCTGAAAATTAATGATGCTGACTAGTGAGTCTAGTCTACGGTGGTTGGCCTCTACCTTGCGAGATTCCATAGCTCAGTTGCAGGGTTTAAGACCGAATATTTAAAACTGAAGATAGATTTACCCTAGTGTCATGGAACACGAGGGGCCATTGGTTTTTAAAAAATTCTACGGAAATGTGTACTATGTTGTCTAAGTGTGGACTTTTTTGTTTGCAGGAGACATGGTTTACTACACATTGTGTTTTTGATGGCTTTACTGTGTTTTCTGAGCCTGCAACACAAGGGAAACTGGGTAGGCCTTACGGGGGTTTGGCAATAGGAGTAGATATGAAACTGGGATCTATTGTAACTAAAATGTTCAAACTGTCTAATTGGTGTCTTGCGGTTCTCTGTGAACTTGTGAACTGTGTGGGACCTGCCCATTTTCTGATTGTTAACATCTATTGGAATGTTAAAAACCATTTGAATGAATCACTAATCCTACTTGGAAAAATGTTTGAAGAAGTGTATGCCTTGCAATTAGAGGTTTCATTGATAGTGGTAGGCGATTTCAATGTCAATATCCCTGTTTGTATGGGAGGAAAACGCTCCCTAGGACCGGGATGTTATCTTACAAGTGGTGATTCCACAAATAAGAACACCCAAGGACAACTTTGGCGTAGTTTCCTTGAGGACTGGGGATTGACTTACTCAGCTGAACTTTGGGTTGATATGGTGGATAAGGACACTTAGTCTATTTTTGATGAAAATTTACCATTAGACCATGTCTTTATCTCTGTCTCACTGTGTGGTCTTGCCAGTTCAATGCGCATAAGGGAAACCAAATGTAGTGACAATAAGATTTTGGAGGTTGAATTCAAAGGTATGAATGGTGAGGTGAATCGTGAGGTATGTACTGATATATACGTGATTAATCAAGCTGGAACTCGTATTATCTGCCACAAAGATAATGTTGAGCGATTGAATGCAGTATTCCAAGCTGATTTTCAAAACGCTAGTTTTGAGCAAAAAGCGTCTTTGTATTGTACTGATTACTTTGACTGCTATGTTCATACAACCATTAATCGGAATGTACCTTCAACTAAGGTTAGTGTAAGGAAGTCAAACCATCTCCATACCTTTGATGCTGGAATAAGAACATTAAAAAGCCAACGTCAGAGGGATTTGTGACATTTGCGCAAGCAGACTGTATCAGAGATTGATAGAGAGGCTCTGAGGAAAAAAATTCAAAATAAATGGGGAAATCTAATTAAAGCTCATAGAGCAAGGATGTATCAGGGGGACAGTGAAGCAATGCTGGCAGCCCTAAGGGATTCTTCTGCAAGATCTTTTTGGGCATTAATAAATGAACGTAATGTCCAACAGGCCAAGACACAAACCTGTGCAGTATTGGAGCAAGAGTGGAGGGGTCACTTTGGTTTAGTCTATCAGAATTCTAAGATCAGAAATCCTCTGGAAAGTAAGGTCTTAGACCATCCTTGGGACTTTTACTTTGACATAAGTGATGTTAAATTGCTGATATACAAGGCCTCTTCGTCGAGGGCGGCAGGACCAAATGGGTTGGCGAATATTGTTTTTAAGGGTAATGCTGTCATGATCTCTGCTTCCAAAAGGTCAGGGTTTTCCCAACTCCCTTGGAAGCAGATCCATAACCCAGGTTCCGAGTGCCAACCAGTCCCAATTGGGACCTTTTGGACCCAGTCCTGGCGCCAGTGGCACCAGGCTCATAAATATGCCCAGTCCCAGCGCTGGAAGCGCCGGGCTCATAATGCTTGGGTGGACTTACCTGCAGCAGACCATGCTGCTTACTTGCCTGCCAGTTGAGCCTCTGATCCTCTTCTGTTTGGAACTACTTTTCCTGTTGGGTGGGGCACGAGCCACTCCCTAGATTCAGAACACTGGAACTCTTCTGGAAAGCAGGAACTCTTTTCTTACCTAGGCGTGGCTGTGGAAGGAGACACCTAAGCACTACAGGAGGCTATTTAAACCACACCCGATGGATGAATCTTGCTTTGCGTTATTCTGCATCCTCTGCAGCAGAACGCTCATCGTGTCTTCTGCATCTGATCCTGGGCCTAAGGAAAAAGGCTTACCATCCTGAATCCAGTCTTCAGCAACACCTATAAAGACAAGAAAGAACAGGTTAGCATTACGGTCTTCAGTGACAGCTCTTCACTTACCTGGTCCATCGGCTGTCACCAACGCCTCGCGCTGCATTCCGGCATCTGAAAGACAAAGGCTTACCTACTCTTCGTGCGATCCGGAGGTCTTCACACTGCATTCCGGCATCTGAAAGACAAAAGCTTACCAACTCTTCGCACGCTCCGGAGGCCTTCGGCGCTGCATCCCGCATCTGAAAGACAAAACAAGGTGCGTTTAAAGACATTGGGGAACTTTAATACTCACGTGCCATTACTCCTTTCCACATCTAACCCAGTGGGTATTCCGGCACCCTGCAGCCGCTCCGAACTTGTACCTGCAAAATAAAAAGACAGTTAGAGCGCATCGTGAAGCAGGCAACAAGCGCTTACTTACGTGCTTCCAGGCGCTTCTATTCATCACACGGGCTCCATCTTCAACTCACTTCAGCCCGTCATCCGCCATCGCCGGAACCCTGCAAAACAAGAGACATCATTACTAAAGACTTTAAAGACATTAGAATTACTCGAAACTTACCGTTCGTGCAGTAAACGACGGCCAGCAGTCCTCTGAAGTCAAGAGGCCTGCTCCCCTTATCCAGTGAAGAAACTGGTTACAGCACCCTGCCCCGAGGCAGATGGAGAGCACAGCGTTCACTTACCTAAGGTGAGAGCGTTAACCTTTGGGGTTCTACAGGAGAAGAGAAAGGGAAGAAGAGAGAGACATTCAATAACCCAGTTCCTTAATCCCATATTTTCTATCTGCAGACATCTTACCCTTCGAGTCAGACATACAGTGCACAGAGGTCCAGCCCAAAGAGCCAGCCGTGTGTTACACATCACCTTTGAAGATACGGTATACGCCCAGTCAAGACCGGCGCCTCTACGGGAATCAGGTGAGCGTTACAGATGCCAACACTTGGGCAAAGGTACTTTTCCTTCTGTTTAGGGATATAGTTAGAGGTCGAGTAATTCCTAATTCATGGCACATTGCGTATGTCGTGCCTATTTATAAAAGAGGTGACAGGACTTCCCCCACAAATTATAGACTAATTGCACTCTTGGATGCGGATTCAAAGATATTTGCACGACTTGTATTGAAGCACATCCAAGAGTGGGCGGAGATAAATAAGATCTTATCCTGTCTTCAATTTGGTTTTAGGAAAAAGGTAGCCACGGATGCCGGGGGACTGCTCATGAATATGCTACAACAGAAAGCATGAAAAAAAGGTAGTGTCCCGGTTTACGTTGTGTCAATAGACCTAACCATGGCCTTTGACATGGTGGACAGAAGAATTCTTTGGGGGCAATTACATAATTTGGGGCTACTCTCACATTTATTGTCTATTTTGTACCACTTACATCAAGGCTCAAAGTTACAGGTACGCTTAAGCAACATGGGAACGCTGACACAAACAATCTCTGCAGCTAATGGTTTATGCCAGGGGTGCGTATTCGCACCAACAATATTTAATCTTTACGTATCAGATGCTGGGAAGGTTATTGAAACAGCTGCTTTTGTGCCACCTACAGTTGAAGGAAGAAAGATATCCAGGTCTGCATATGCGGATTATTTTATGCTGTTTGATCACACTACGCGGGGAATTCAAATGCTGCTAATAAAATTTCGAGATTATACTATTGTTAACTCTCTTTTGGTAAATGCTAAGAAAACAGTGATCTTAAGGTTGCATTCTAGTGCTACTAGTGGTAATCCTGTGTGGTTTTTGAATAACAAAAAACTGAGTGCGAAATCTAATCTGCGATATTTGGGTTATCCGATCTTTGAAACTAAAAAAAACTGAATTATCGCCAATTTTTGGACAAAAAGGTGCAGGCACAGATTAAACATTTAAAAAAAATAGATGCTAAATATGGGACATTTTCCTTTATGCCGACTCTACGCTTTTATAAATCCAAGGCGATTCCTCAATTTTGTTATGGCTTGGAGCTGTTTCCCAGGTGGGCAATTGACGAGTTAGACAAATATGCGGCTAAGATTTTGAGGTTGGTCTTTAAATGTTTGCCGAATTGTGTGCCACTTGAAGTACTGCGGTATGAACTTGGTTTATCTTCCATTAGAAGCATTGTCATGTGGTGCCGAGCATGTTTATTCAGGAAACTAATTGTGAGCTCTAACGATACGATGTCTGAATTGTTAGGAAATGGGATTCGAACTGGCACATGTGTCTCCGAATATCTGAATGAGTTAATAAGGGAAACTTTAGCGTATCTGACTTCCATTGGTGCAACGTGTGAGTTGCTTATTTTTGGTCGAAATATGCGGAACAACTTGATTGGAATACCACATGCGCCAAGATAGTCGGAACTAAACTATATAGGCAAGTGGTATCTGGTTATAAAACTGTGGGTGGAGTGGAGTCATACTTGTCTAAGTTTCCTGATAAAGGATGGCACAATGAATATATGCGTTTTAGATGTAATGTGCTGGGTACCAGGGAAATCACAGACTGGCGGGAAAAGAGGAATGGGATAACGACATTCTGCAGATTCTGTGGTTTATCTGGGCTAGTTGAAACCCTACAGCATGTCGTAATATACTGTACAGCACTACGAAGTGAACGCATACATCATTTTCTAAGATTTGTGAATATGGACAATGTGGATCTTGTACGATTATGGCTTGAAATGCTACATGGAAGAAATGTCATTCTTCAATTGGCGGTAGTAAGATTTCTGAGACAGATCGGATTATCAGTCAAACCATTTGACTTAAGTAAAAGAACTGAAATTTAAAACCGTTTTTGAAGTGGACATCCCAGTGTGCTGTCTCAGTGCTCAAAGCTGTCGAGAATGTACAAGTAACATATGTTGTCCTTACTGTCTTTTTTCCTTTTTTTTCTCTCTTTATTATTGGATTTTACGAATTGGAAAATGATTTGTGATTATGTGCTTAGTTATGTATTGGATTTTATGAATTTGGAAAAAGTGATTTGTGATTATGTATTTAGTCATTTATCTAAACAAATAATAATAATAAAACAAAGATGGTTCCTATGGAGGTGAGAGAAACCCCATAGACATTAAACACAAAAATTGCCTAGAACACACATAGCAAAAATGCCTAAGAGTGGAAAAAGGAGTCTCACTCTTAGCAGGAAAAAAGAAACAAACCCTTCAAATCCAGCAAAGCTGCTGGGGGACTCTATAGGTAAGGGAAATTAGCCATAGAATGAGAATTCTCCCTAACACTCGCCCCACCAGACTAAGGGACAGGAGGCTCTAATCCACTCCTGGATGAGTCTCTTATCTCTAGTCGGTTAAAAACATCCTAGAGAGACCATCAGCATTTTGATGGGGACATCCTGACCTGTACTCAATGGAAAAATCAAACCCTTGGAGGCAGATTGACCATGTTAGCAGTTTTGGGTTTTCCCCTTTCATTTGCATCAACCATCTCAAGGGTTGGTGGTCTGTTTGAATGATGAAAGTAGATCCATACAAGTATAGTCTGAACTTTTTCAAAGCCCACACAATGGCAAAACATTCTCTCTCAATAGTTCCCCACCTTGTTTCAGGTTCCTTCAGTTTCCTACTGATGAAGCAAATGGGGTGCTCCCTACCTTTCTCATCCATGAGTACTGCACTTATACCTATATTGGAAGCATCTGTTCGTACAATAAAGGGTTGGTGGTAGTCAGGAGCTCTGAGAACTGGAGCTTTGCAAAGGGCTTTCTTCAGGCTTTCAAAGGCCTGATTGCACTCCTCATTCCATTTGATCATTTTAGGGAATTTAGGAGAAGAGATTACATTCAGTGGAGAAGCTATGGATCCATAGTTCTCAATGAAATTCCTGTAATACCCAGTGAGGCCTAGTAAGGCTCTCACCTGGGTTTGAGTAGAAGGGGTTGTCCAATTTTGCACAGCTTCAATCTTGCTGAGCAAAGGCCTTATTTCACCACCTCTTACTTCATGCTCAAGGTAGACCACTTTACTTTGACCAATTTGGCATTTACTTGCCTTTATGGTCAGATGGGCCTGTTCAAGAGCCTGCAAAATATATCCTAGGTGGTCAACCTGTTCTTTCCAAGTAGGGCTGAACACTGCAATGTCATCCAAGTATGCTATGCAGAAGTCCTCCATCCCATTCAGAACCTGATTAACCATCCTTTGGAATGTAGCAGGTGCATTCTTTAATCCAAAAGGCATAACCTTACACTGGTATAAGCCAACTGGGGTGGAGAATGCAGTTTTCTCCTTGGCATGGTCAGTCAGGGCTATTTGCTAATAGCCTGACGGTGAGGTCAAATGTGCTGAGGAACTTGGCTGAACCAAGTCTATCCATCAGCTCATCTGTCCTTGGCAAAGGATGGGCATCAGTCTAAGTGACTGCATTTAGGGCTCTGTAGTCCACACAGAATCTCAACTCCTTGGATCCTGCCTTTGGTACTAACATAACTGGGCTAGACCATGGACTAGTAGAGGGCTCTATTACCCCGAGATAAAGCATCTTGTTGACCTCTCCTTTGATGTGGGTTCTTACATTTTCGGGCATCCTGTAGCCCCTGCTTTTAACAGGTAAACAGTCACCAGTATGGATATCATGCTGGCCGCAACGGGGTCAAGCCTGGTGCTAGAGAAAACAGAGGGGCAAATTGATTTAACAAACCTGTGCACTCCTGTTGCTCAGGTGTCAGATTAGAAGAGAGATTAACTCCTTCTACTTTCTCATCTAAAGGTTTGCCTCTGAGGAGGTCAGGTAGAGGTTCACTCTCCTCCTCCTGTTGAGCTGAAGCTAGAAGCAGAGCTCCCAGTTCTGGTCTCGAGACATAAGCTTTAAGACAGTTGGTGTGAAAGACTCTAGGAGCCTCCTTAGGATTGCCATTAGGAAGTCCACCAGATAGTTCACCTGTCCACGTTTTCGCACAACCTTGAAGGGTCTCATCCATTAGTCCTGCAAGGCCCTCTGCCTTGTTGGGACCATAACAAGAACTAGCTGGTCTTGAGCGAACTCAGACATGTTGGCCCTCTGGTCATGCCAATGCTTGACCAGAGCCTGACCTGCTTTGAAGTTATCACTTGCCTCAGCCATCATGTGTGACATTCTCCTCCGGAGTCTTATGTAGTCAGTGACTGACTGGTGTGAGGGAAGGAGCACTCTCCAACCCCTCCTTGATCAGGGTCAATGGACCTCTGACCGGATGGCTATAGAGAAGTTCAAAGGGACTGTAACCCACTCCCTCCTGAGGGACTTCTCTATATGCAAAGAGAAGGCATGGCAGTAGGAGATCCCACTTTTTCTTAAGGGGATCCTCTAAAGCTCCTATCATGCTCTTCATGGTTCTGTTAAACCTTTCTACCACCCGTTTGTCTGAGGGTGGTATGCTGTTGAGAACTTGTAGGTAACTCAGCAGTTTTTCCACATGGCCTTCATGTAGTGGGACATAAAATGTGACCCCCTGTCGGATATTACCTCCTTAGGAAACCCAACCCTGGTAAAAATACCAAGGAGGGCCTAAGCCACAGCCTGAGCTGTAACAGTCCTCACAGCAATTGCTTCAGGGTACCTAGTAGCATGGTCTACTACAAAAAGGATAAACCTGTTGCCTGAAGAGGTTGGAGGATCAAGGTTGGAGGACCAACAATGTCGATTCCTACCCTCTCAAATGGTACTCCCTCCACAGGGAGAGGCACTAAAGGTTGCACGTTCTTGGAGCCACTTTTACCAGAAGTTTGGCAAGTGTGGCAACTCTTGCAAAACTTATCTACCTCAGCCCCCATTTTAGGCCAATAAAAGTAGAGAGAGAACCTTTCCTTGGTCTTCTTGAAACTCCAGTGACCAGCCAAAGGTATCTCATGGGCTAGTTGCAAGAATTGGAGTCTGTTTGCTTGAGGCACTACAAGTCTTTTGTAGTCCCCAGCGATTGACTCGGTTGGTTCAGTATAGGAGAGGCCATCTTCCCAGTGTAACGTATACTTCCCAGGCTCTTGCCCTACAAGCTGAGAAGCTGCCTGGTGGCGAAGACCTTCCAGAGTTGGACATTCGCTTTGTCCCTTATTGAAGTCTGCCCTGTTGGGGCCACCTTCTGCCAGTAAAGACTGCAGCTCAGGATGGTCCACAGGGTCAAGATCTCAAATGAGTTCCTGACCTCCTACTAGATCTGAATCTTCAGGCTCTAGTTCAACCACACAGGGTTGTACCTCACTCTCAGCCTCAGCTGGAGGAGGAATCACAGGTGTGATTTTTGACAACCTAGGAGATTTCCTGGTTGGCAGCACGGGAGTGCTTCCTGCTGGTTTCTTCTTTGAAGTCTTGGGTTTCCCCTTTGCGTCTGGTTGCTTTGAGATAGCAGTTGGTAACTCCAGTGGAGTAGGAGTGATCCTTTTTTCTATCATTTCCTCAGGAGAGCTCCTCAAGGTCCTCTCCCTTGCAGGTCTGGTAAGCTCCTGTAATCTCGAACTAGGAGGTCTGGAAGTACTTGATACTACCCCCAGTTCCTTCAGATCATTGCCCAACAGCACCCTTCCTGGTACTTCAGATTGTACACTCACAGGTATCCTGACAGTCATTTCATTGCACTGGATGAGAGCTGGTAATTGGGGAAGCATCTGCACAGGCCCTCCAGCTAACTTGGTGAGGCGTTTGGGGGCCTTAGCAACATCCTCCACCTTGAAAAAAATGTGTCCACCACAGTTATGCTGGCCCCAGTGTCTCTAATGGCAGGAGTCTCCTGACCATTGACTAGGACACTGTCTTTATAATACACTTTAGTATTAGGAGGGATATACTTATACACATCTAAATTCTGTTGTTCCCACAACCCTAGAGAGACTAAAGATACACTAGCTGAGACTCTGATGGGGTCTTCAGCTAGTAGTTGAAAGTTTCCACTGGCCATTTGTACTCCCCCCCCCCCCCTCCCCCCTCCCTTCCCCCTCTGGAGCGAAGGCTAAGGAGACAGTGTGGACCCCTGAACATTTACCCTTACATCTGGGATCCCCTTTCACATGATCAGTAGAGCTACACACATAACATTTTCCCAATGTCTTTGAATGGTGGCTAGTTCTGACGACGTCCTGGTCTGGGACCAGAAGTGCACTAGCCTGATTAGGTTTCCCTTGTGGCTTACCCTTAGAATTTTTTTGGGGCCCTCTTTGGAATTGGAATTATTTGAATTCTCTTTGTTGTCTTTCTTAGGTTGCTTTCCCTCATCCTTTTTTCTGAGTTACCCCTGAATCCTTGTGAGTAGCCCTGTTGGCAACCCACAAGTCAGCAGCCTTAGCTAGTTTCTTAGAATCCAGTTATTTTGAATCAGCCAAGTGCTGTTGAGCCCAGGAGAGCAGGCATCCTAGATAGACTCCATCATTAAAAGATTTCTCATTCCTTCATAAGTGTTAACTCTATAACCCTTAATCCATCCCTCTAAGTTCTTCAGACTCATTCACCCAAGTAGCCCAAGGGGTACTAGCATGCTTTTTGAGGGTCCTAAACCTCAAGGTACTGGGAAGGAGTCTTCCCAAATCTAGCTATCAAAGCTAGCTTTACACATTCATAATCCATTCTATGCACCTCCCCCAACTCCATTACCACATCAGATGCAACTTGGGGGAGCCTAGAGAATAACCAGGGGATCAACTGATTCCCTGTGATATCCTGGATCCCATGATTGTATTCAAACATAGCAAGCCAATCTAATACATCCAACTTAGGTTCATACATACCCACAATCTCTTTAGGCATCCGGGGTCTTTTTGGACTGGAAGATCTAGAGGATTCGGGGAGGGAAGCATTTTCCAAAGACAATTTCTTCATCTCAAGCTCATGGCTGACTTCCGTTTCTTTGAGCCTTAGTTCTTGATGTCTCTGTTCATTTTGGGCACTAATTCTTTTGAATTCTAGTTCAAGTCTCATTTTTTCTAGTGAGATAAATTCAGGACTTAATGTGGGACCTGGTGAGGGTCCAGTAGCCATAGGTTGAGGCCTTGGAGCAGGCAGAGGGGGTGACACTATTCTCCTCCTCTTCCTCATCTGTTTCAACAATAACATCTTCAACATTATTTTCCTCAAGGTTTGCTACATTTGCTGGGGTAGTGGGCACTACAGCACCACTGTCCAGACTTTGTTTCTCTAACAGTCTATCAATCATTTCTAATTTCTTGCCTTTTACAGGAAGACTTTTCTGTCTACACAGGTCCCTTAAATAATCGGCAGTATTAGTAAGGAGGGTCTCCTGGCTGTAACTTTCCATATTTTTGACTGTTTAAAATAAACTTGTGATAGTTAGCCTTCTGGTTATTTGAACCAAGGTGTTAGCAGAACTCTAAAATGTAAATCCAATACTTTTATCCTCACCGCTGTACACCAGTATTAGGCAGACCCTGTGCAGTTCCCTTAGGGACCACTACAGAAGATTAGGACTACAGGTGAGAGCAATAAATCCCCTTTGGTACCAGTCTGTACCACAAAGATTTAGTTGGTATCTGTGGCTGAGCAGTCAGACTTATCTCAAGAGGGAGATAAGCAGTATTCAGGGTTTACACAATAGACCTACAGTACTATGGCACAAGGAAACACTGACCAAAGATTTGTATTAAAAAGTAGATATATATTTATTTTATACACTTCTAGTAAAACACATTTATCACGGTCATCAAGCAAGTTAAAATAAATCGAAGAAAAATATACACACTCCCTAGTTAAATTGTAGACCAAGTGAACCTGAGTGAAAACTGAGCAAAACAGCACATTGAAAACCACACACAAGGGGTACTCTAGCAATTTCTCACAAGGAAGGGAAAGCACAAGTTACACCGAAATATCTTCTTGCACACCCTAGCAACACTTCCCATAAGTTTGTGAACCAGTTTAAGCAAGACAGTGCATCAGTGTAGGAAATACTCAAATGAAAACTGAGCAAAATTGCATTTCACAGGTTTTAAAAAGGGGAAGAAAGAGGTAGTTATAAGAAGTAGGTGCACCCATACAGTTCTAATTGAGAAGCAATCTATTATAAATCTTTTTTTATTGGTTTGTTAAACCGAGAACAAAAGAAGAAAAAGAAAGGTAGCACATTCAACGTGAGTACACAAAAGTCATTAGGAGACCTATCATCGAGGTCGCAATAGATAGCAGTGCATAACATAGCTCTTGACAGTTGTGTAGTACGGCGGGGGGGGGGTTGGAGGTAGAGAATCCGCACCACCTGCCCGGCAGCTGCGCAGGGCGTCGCCGCTGTCCCTTGTTTTGGCCTTAGCATTTTATAGTTCCCATTTTCCCCATATTTTCAGAAATTTACGGGGGGAACCCCTCGCATTATAAATTCACCTCTCCAGGGAGGCGCATCTGTCCATTTCATTGGACCATCTGTCAATGGTTATCGTGTCCCCCGAGCCCCATGTGGCTGCCGTGAGTCTCTTTCCCGCACCAAGTGCTACTCCTAGAAATATTCTTTTGTGCTTATTAAGGTCAGTTTCGCCTCCTATACCCAGCAGGATAAGTTTAGGGTCTCTCGGGATTGTGGTGCCAAGTATTCTGGAGAGGCGGAGTAAACATGCAGTCCAAAACTCCTGCAGCAACCCACATTCCCACAACATGTGGTAGAAGGTGCCCTCCGCCCTTTTGCATCGGCTGCATTCTGCGTTGCCATCCCCACCCCAACTGGCCATTTGCGTTCTGGAGTAGTAGGACCTATGTAGGATTCGGAGCTGAATCAGCCAGAGTTTGGCATCAATCCCTATTTCCCTCGGGGACATCAGGGCTTCCACCCACTCTTCCGCCTCTAGTGGCCCTAGGTCCTGTTCCCATTTAGCCCTGAGTTTGACGAGCTCCCCGGATCCAAAGGCGTTAATTGCCTGATAGAGGGTAGAGGTTACCTTGTAAGGGGTACTTTGTGGGAGTATGTTTGTTTCCAAGGGAGAGCAGGCGGGTATATCGGCCAGGTTCGGGAATTGGGTATTAATGGCGTGCGTGAATTGGAGGTATCTAAAGCGGTCCATGGGTGACAGCCCGTGTCTCGTCCACAGGGTTTCAAAGTCTATCAGTCGCCCCTCCTGGACAATGTCCGCCAGTGTGGATATCCCTTTCCTCTCCCAGATTTCAAAGTGGCCCATTTTTTGTATTTTGGGAAGGTGTGCATTACGCTAGAGTGGTCGGATCAGGGTTGGTCTGTCTTCCCAGCCTAAGTATCTATGTATCTCCCTCCAAACTCGCTGTATGTGACGGGACCCGGTCAGTGCTGCTCTTAGGTTCCTTGGGCTATCGTATGTGCAGGGGGGAGGGAGGGCCATTGTCCCCTGTCTCCACTCGGATATGTGGTAGCAGCGGGTCTCCGTGTAGCCATTCATTTGCCACCCCCGCTTATGCCGCCCAGTAGTATGTGCGAATGTTGGGCAGTCCTATACCCCCTTCCCACACAGAGCGGTACAGCATTTTTAGGGCAATGCGCAGCTGTTTTCCTCCCCAGAGAAGTGTGCGGAGGGTCCGCTTGATATCTGCGGATGTTGTGGCCGGGATGGGGAGCGGGGTATTTTGGAGGACGTACAGAAATCTCGGGAGTGCCAGCATCTTAAAAAGTGCCGCCCTCCCGAGTAATGAAAGTGGGAGGGTGTGCCAGTGGCTGACATCGTTCTCCAGTTTTTCCATTATCGGGTGCAGGTTCAGTTTGGGGAAGTCCTCCTGTGTCTTGTTAATTCGTATGCCTAGATAGGTGAAGCCCAGAATTGAAACGGAGTATGGACAGGGATCTGGGATTGCTTCTTCCCCTCCCTGTACCGGGAAGTAGATTGTTTTCTGTGTGTTGACCCGGAGTCCCATGAAGTGTTGGTATTCCTCCAGGGTTCTGGTCACAATCGGGCAGGAGATTATTGGGTTGCTCAAATGTATCAAAAGGTCATCTGCGTACAGCGAGACCCGTTCCTCCCCGCCCCGTGGCCAGGCGAATCCGGTCCATTGTGTATCAGTTCTCAACCGGATTGCCAAAGGCTCGATGGCGAGGATAAACAGCAGGGGAGAGAAGGGGCATCCCTGCCTGGTCCCCCTAATCAGCGGGAATGTGGCGGATGATTTCCCATTGACTCTTACAGAGGCCTCAGGGAGGGAGTAAAGGAGCTTAACCCATGACATGAAATATTGTCCAAAGTCCATGCGTTCCATTATGGCCCACAGGGCATCCCATCCCACTGTATCAAAAGCCTTCTCAAAGTCCACCGCTAGGAGGGCCAGCAGGGACGGGATCTCGTCAGCTCGATCGAGGGCAATCTGGACCCTGCGGAGATTCATTCGTGTGGATTTACCGGGCATAAATCCACACTGATCTGGGTGAATTAGAGATCCAATCACCCCCAGCAGTCTAGTGGTGAGGACTCTGGCTAGTGTTGTGGCCTCCCCATTTATTAAAGAAATGGGCCTGTAAGGGGCGCAGTACTCCAGGGTTTCCCTGCTTTGGGGATCACCACTATTGTCGTTTTTCGGAGGTCTGGGGGAGGGTGCCCTGTTCTCTGCTACGGAGGAACAAGGTGTGCATATGTTTCGTTGTCGTTACGCTCCGTTTTTTCCACAGTTCTACCGGGAACCCGTTGGGGCCAGGGGTCTTCCCCGTCTGTAGTTGTGAAAGGGCTTCCCCTACCTCGTCTTCGGTGATGGCTGTACTGTTCTATCTGGAGTTCAGAAAGGCGGGGGATCGTGATCGCGTCCAGAAAGTTTGGGATGTTTGTTGGGGGTTCTCGTATTTATGGAGAGTATAGTTCTCTGTAGTAGTTTGCAAATTCCCCCGCGATCTCAGCGTCCCCCGTTAGTAAATCCCCATCCTGGGTTTGGATGGCCCGTACTTGTCCTTTGCTCTGCTCCCTAAGTTCCAGCCAGGCTAGTGTTTTGGTGGCCAGAGTCAATAGGCCTGTGCCAGAGTCAGTGGTACAGGGCAAGGGCCCAGGAGCAAAATGTTCTTGTAGCTGCAGTCAGGTCTTTGGTTAACAATTTCGAAAAGGTGGATGCAGAAGGTGAAAGACAATGTTAAGGGAGAGGGGCGGCCAACCCAACAGGTAGGTTAAGGATTTAAAACACCTTTAGAGCTACCGCGAAGAAAGGCCGGCCTGGCGGGACAATGTACCTTTAAAATGAAGAAGTGGCTCCTGCGGTGGCGATTGTTCCTGGTAGTTCCTGCAGTTTGGGGGATCCAGCAGAGGAAGTGAGACTCTCGTCGTGGAGGAAGGTTAGAGTTACTGCACTACCCAGGGATGAAACCAGCCGCGTTGCTACCCGACTGATAAAAGGTACGCTCCTTGAAATCGCAGTCTGGGTGGACGGGTGCCTAGCTATCCGGTCTCCAAGTACAGGGTACTGGCGATTCGACCAGGGCAGGTCCAGAAAGGTGATTGGCAAACTGGTTGGCCCCACCAGTTCAAGGGAAGAAGGTTTCTTTCAGATGAAGATCTTCTCTCGTCGTGTGGAGAAAAGTGGTGAAACGCTGCAGCAGGGATTCACCGGTGGTTCAGTCGTTGCAGTGGTCTTTGGCTTCTCTCCTCTTCAGCTTCTTCGTTCCAGTGGCAACGTCTTGCTCTTCCAGTCCTCAGGACCCTGCTTTTATGCAGAAAGATCCCCATTCATACAGCCTAGCTGTCGCTCACACAGTGGAGTGTACATCTTGGCGGGAGACCCTCCTGCCTATAAAGATAGAGTGCGACATGGGTTGCTGAGGCAACCCTGTCCAGGGGTCCTACTCCCCCCTCCCACACAATGGACCCACCCCAGACTCAGTGGCGCCCGAAAGGAGGGTTTCTTGGCAGAAGCCCGCTAAAAGAACAAACAAAGGATCACCGACCTGGGTTAGGAGTTTAGAGAAAGACACAAGAAAAGTTATATTAAAGTTTTGGCAAATAAAACGTACCAGAGTAAAGTTCATATTAAAATTGTAACCAAATGCTGCCACCAGCGCCCAATTGCATACCAGAATCTGTATGGAATAATTGTATTACGAAAAAATATCAGCTCCCTCACAAATTCTTAAATGTTCCACCAATTTCTTTATGCTATCATGAGATGTCTCGGTTGAGTTGATCAACTACAGACATCAAGTGGGCTACCTCGAAACTTCACTACACCAAATCATCAGGCCCGGATGGCTTTCCCCCATGTCTGTATAAGGCAGACCCAGACTTATGGGCTATGCTCCTAAAGACTAAATTTCAGGAAATGTTCTACTTGGAAACCATTCCTCCATCTTGGTTGACTGCAAACATCATACCCATATACAAAAAGGCGATCCCACTCTGCCTCAGAACTATCGTCCCATTGCCCTAATAGACACCTAGGCGAAGCTTTTTGCGATTCTACTGCTCTACGACCTGGAAAAATACATTGAATCCAATACTCTATACTCAAAATACCAAACTGGGTTCCGGAAAGGGATGAGTACAACGCTGAACGCTACCATCATGGCACATACAATTGCAGGATCAAAAAAAAAGACTGCAAATCCAGTCTATATTTCCTTAATCGACATGTCATCAGCCTTTGACAACGTAGTACGCAACTTATTATAGACGAAACTTATTAACATAGGAATTCCGAAGGTCCTAGTATATTGGTTCATAGCATTGCATACTAACACCTCCTATAAAATCAAAATAACAGAGGGCAGAACCACGAAGCCAATTAGCACAGGTTTAGGTCTGAAACAAGGCTGCAACCTCGCTGCGACCCTTTTCAACCTGTATCTTGCAGATCTTGATAAAACATGGAACGAAAAAAAAATCTGTGCTCTGTGAAAATTGGCACCATTCAACTCAAATGGGATCGCTTTTGCCGATGACATCATTATATTTGACCCCACTCCGGCGGGCCTACAATCAAAATTATGGCTATTTGAAGAGTTTGCCATGGCGCACAATCTAGCTCCCAATCCTGCTAAAACGGCTATCATGAAATTTGGGGCTCAGAAAAATAGTGGAAGGTTCCAATGGCAAATTATGGGTACAACTATCCCCTGTATTACTGACGCCATCTACCTAGGCTATTGTCTATCAGAGCAAAATTCTATTAAAATGTGGACGGACCTACTAAAAAGCAAGACTAGACCCCTTTTATTACAACTAAAATTGATCTATATGAAATACTGTACATTTTCCTTAACTCCTGTGATTGATTTTTTAACTTTCAAAATTGAGTGTTATTTTATATTCGCGGGATATTTGCCTATGTGAAATGGGCTCACTTCTAGATCAGTTGCAAGGCACACTGTTGAAAAGCGCTGTGTGTTTCCCAATGTCTGTGCCCAATGCTGTGTTAAGGCATGAGTTAGGATTAGTAGCACTATCCACTCGCTGGAAATGGAGGTTGCTCACAAATTTTGCGAAAATATACTATCCACCCACCTTGTATGTTGATATGAGGAAGACTATAGAATCAACGTCCTCCACATCTCTTGTCCAATATCAGGCCAAACTATGTGCAATATTGAAAGAGGTACATATCACTGTGGATGATGTGCACAATAGACCAGCTTATGCTAAGAAAAAAATATTTGAAATGGACTGGTGCTTAACAATTGAACAAATAGGCAAATGCAAATTGTACAAGGAATATTATTTATATACCAAGAAGCGTACCCCAAGATTTGACCATATTATTCTATTTCCTTGTAACCATACGAGAAAAGCTTACTTATGGTTTAAACTAAACTTATATTATACTAAAGAGAGGATTTTAAACTGGACCGATAACAATAGCAAATCGGACAGTAAGCAATGCCGTTTTCCTTTGTGCACATCATCCACTGAAACCTTGAAGCATCTGATTCTATATTGTCCACATTTTAAGAATTTAAGAACCAAACAATTGATGGAATTTGTGGATATCAATTATGTTGACTGCCTAATATTCCTATGGGCCAGAATGATGCAAGGCACACATAAGCCACTCATTTATGCCTTAGTGAGCCTTTGTAAATTTATAGAAAAAGAATTAGTTACATATCCCAGCATTGAAAAAACTGGCCCAAAACCCATTCATTATGGCTGTAACATGTGCGGTACTGAGGCATTACATTTGTCTCTACCTAGTCTGGGATATGGCTCTTAGGACCTATTGGGAAGCTTCATTCAATGTGCACTTTAATGAAAATTGTTATGTTGTACGATGAAACATCTACTATCTTGCACATGACAATCCTCACATGATTAATTAACTTGTACTCGATCAAATTTTCTCTGTAACATGTATTTTTAAGAAATTTTAGGAAGTCTTATTGTTATGCTGTTTTTATGTTTTGTAAGATGTTATAATAATGATGTACTGTCAGAAACAAGATGTATTCTTTTTTGTAAAGGTTCTGTTACCATGTAATAGAATCAAGAACAAATAAAAAATATATATATATAAAAATACACCGGTGGTATGTTAGAGGCTGTCAGAAAAAGTGGTAGCCTCGAACAATGGGAAAATCCCATAGGAAAATATTTGCGGTCGAATATTTTTGGTAGTAACCACTGCCACCAGCCAGAAACTCTTGAGAGAGGGACTGTACGGTACCCTCTCGAAAATGAACATAAGGGAAAAACTATTAACCCTTCCCAGTACTTCCATAGTAAGATGGGTTGTACTGGTTTAGTTCACCAAAATTGACTAGTAAAGTCAATGGGGACTTTACATGACCGGGGAGACAGTAGTCAGTGTTAGGGAGAATTCTCTCTTTCGGCTGAATTTCCTAACCTAGTGAGTCCCCCAGCAGCTTTGCTGGATTTCTGGAGTTTGTTTTTTTTCTCCTGCCAAGAGTGAGACTCTTTTTCTCCCACTCTTGGACATGATTTATGGTATTCCTTTGATTGGTAATGTGTTTTATGGGCTATGGGGTCCTTTACTCCATAGGGTCTCATGTGTTTTTACTATGTGTGTTACACAGCACCCTCCGTGCAGTAACGCATGGGTGTCATAGTGACACCCCACCATAGACTCCATACCCTGGGACTGACTACTGTCTCCCAGGGCATGTAAAGTCAGCATTGGCTTTACTAGTCCCAAATTATTAACAGAAAGCAGTACAAACCATCATATTGTGGATGTACTGGTCGGGGCAATTCGATTGCCCCGGGGTCTGTTAGTCGAGGGGGCACGTCTCCGTCCCCCCTGATCGAGTTTTGGCTGGTGGCAGTGGAAACTACTTTTTATATTCGACCACAAATATTTCCCTATGGAATTTTCCCATTGTTCGAGGCTACCAACTTTAATTATTTAATTCTGATAGCCTCGAACATACCGCCGGTTTATTTATTTAATAATAATTCTCCGGTTGGTATTTTTTGCCAAGACTCAATTCTAAAATGGCGTTTGTGTTCTCTTCTGTGACTCCAACCCAAGTCGAGCCTTTTGTTCCACTTTTTGGCGGGCTTCTCCACAGAAGCCTCCAAAAGTGGTGCCACTCTGTCTGGGTACCACAGGGGGTGTGGGAGGGGGTTTAGGCACCCTGGACTGAGTTACCTTGGTAACTCAAGTCGCACTCTTGTGTGATTGGCCCAAGTGGGGAGCCGGCCGGCTCACCACTTAGCATGTTTGATTGACAGCTAGTCTGAGTGAATGGGGGTATGCTGCATAAAAGCACGGCTTTGGGGACTGAACTTCAGAAGTCGCCACAGGACCTGAGAATCTGACGAGGGAGAAGCTGAGCCGACCTACCACGACGACACCACCGGTGGAGCCCTGCGGAACCGACTCACCACTTCCCAACGACAGAGAAGATCTCCTGGCTGGAGAGGCTTCTTCCCCTGACTGGTGGGCACAACCAGTTTACCTTTCTTTCTTCGCACCCCAGACTGGTTTGTGGTCGAACTGCCCTTGCCAAGCACCCCGGCGGCCGGATAGCCACTCACCACTGAACCGCGAATCAACGGACCGCTCCTTGTACCTGATAAACTCCGCGGCTGGTTTCTTCCCTGGCAGTGCAACAGACTCCTGTCTTCCTCCACGACGAGATCCTCTCTTCCCCCGGACGAAACACCGACTTGCATCCGCTGCCAGGAACAACTGACCCCGCTGGAGTGTTCTCACCACTTTAAGGTACTGTGTCCACCAGGCCTCCCTTTCTAAAGATTGCTACAAGGTAGTAATAACTCCTTAACCTTCTGGACTGGCCTGGCCGCCTTGACCCTCTAACTGGTCCCTTTCTTTGGTCCAACTCCTTTTTGAACCATTACAAGACTTTGTGTGCACTGCAACCGTGTGACCTTGGACACATTTCGTTTCGATCCTCTTAAAGCGGATCCGGCCTACTGACTCTGAATTCACGGTTTTACTTTGCCTTCCTCTCTTGTTAAGTTCTTGTAAAAGTGTTGGGATCTGTTTCAAATTGTTCTCTGCTTTTCTCTCCCTTTTTAAAAAACGAACTATTAGAGTGCCAGCTACGTTAAGCACTCCCCGCTGTCTGAAAATAAGTGGGGCTTTACTTAAGACTTGTCTAATATTCTTTTAAGGGAGTGTATATCTTTTAGTGACCGTGTTTTTGAATTGCTTACTATTAGTGCCTGTGTGTTTTTCTAGATGTGGTTTTAGATAATTATATCTCTTTTACACCAAGCCATGGTCAGTGTTTACTTGTTCTAGTGCTCTTGACCTATTGTGAATACTCTGTATACTGCCTAACTCTTCTTGAGGGAAGTCTGACTGCTCAGCCACAGCTACCAATTAAATCTGTGTGGTACAGACTGCTACCAAGTGGGTTTACTGCCAAACACCTGTAGTCCTAAATCTTTTGCAGTGGTCCCAGAGGGAACTGCACAGGTTTCTGCCTAACAGTCAGTCCCAGGGTATGGATTCTATGTTTGGGGGTCGCTACGACACCCCTGTGTCACTGCACTGAGGGTGCTGTGCAACACATGTGACTGAAGATGGTTCCTATGGAGGTGAGAGAAACTCCATAGACATTAAACACAAAAATAGCCTATAACACACATAGCAAAAATGCCTAAGAGTGGAAAAAGGAGTCTCACTCTTTGCAGGAAAAAAGAAAGCCTTCAAATCCAGCAAAGCTGCTGGGGGACTCTATTGGTAAGGGAAATTAGCCATAGAATTAGAATTCTCCCTAATACCTCCCATCTGAGAGAAGGCGCATGGATGCTTGTAGTCTTATCTTATTATCTGCTTGGATACTCTGTACTCGCGCTACTCCTCATGCTACCTCTTGTCAAAAAAAGTACAATCTGAGGGTCCTACACGTGTGAGGGATCATGGTACAGTGGACGTCACACTAGGGATAGTATTACTGGCACGCCCTAGTTCGCCCCTTTTCGAGTTTTGAAAAAAAAAATTGTAATACTCTGCAGCTTCCACTAGATGTCGTCCTATGCACAGCATGTGAATCTAAGCAGATACAAGCATCAGAAATACGATTACATTGAGTAATGTATCCCATATATATGGTGGCATGCTTTAACTGCTTGGTATTCTATTTAAGCATCTGAATCTATGAAAGATACCAATACTGGAGACATACAGTTACATTTAAGTAACTAAGACTTCTTCAAACATTGATTTCACGACTGGACCACTCTCTAATGGGTTTGAAAGGAGTATCGTCATATCATCTGCATATGCCAATATTTCAATTAATTATCTCCTATTGGATTTCCATGTATTCTTCCACACTGTCTAATGTAAGCTGTCAGCGGTTCTAGAGCCAAGTTAGCAGAAATGGCGATAATGGACACCCTTTCCTTGTAGCACTTGATAATTGAAATGAGTTTGATATCAGAACATTAGCTTGTATTTTTGCTGATATTTCCCAGTGCAAACCATTTACTGCCTTTATAATAACCGTGCCAAACCCCATTTTATGTAGTGTGTATTCCAAAATCTTGCACTTCACTCTATCAAATGCTTTCTCTGCATCAAAAAAGGTTAGCACCGAATCTGACACTTTATTATCTTGTATTCCCAACACATCCAAAATCGTTGTAATATTATCATAACCAAACCTACCTGATGTAAAACCTACTTGAGACTCCGCAGTCAAATTTCCCATGTATCCATTCAGCCTATTAGCGCATGTTTGAGAAAATATCTTTAAATCTATATTTAACACCCGGTCACTCGGGCTCTGCGCTGGAACTCCTACAGTACTACAGGTTGAGAGCAGCGTTCCGAGCCTGGTGGCCCTCATACCCCGACGAACCCCCAGACTCACCGGAGATTCACTACATATCCAACTCAGCCGGGGCTAGGGGGATAGTGTCCTCGCTGTACAAAATGTTGATGGCCAACCCTATAGATGTACCACATACGACACGTGATTCGTGGAGCGAGGAGCTGGGCCTCCCCATCACCGACACATTGTGGAAGAAAATGTGCATACACAACCGCTCTGCCTCTCTCAATGCCAGACACGGGTGTATTCAATACAAGCTTCTGAATCGATTATACTATACACTGCACAGACTGGACAGGTTCGCACGCACACATGCTCACACCTGCCCCAGATGCAAATCTTCAGATGCGGATCACATACATATGTTTTGGTCCTGTGATGTACTGGGCCCATACTGGAAAGCCATAATAGATGCTCTCTCAGAAATTACAACGTCCCACATCTCTCCAGAACCATTAGCTGTGCTGTTCGGCTTGTGGGATAAACCCGAATTGAAAAAAGTGTCCAGATTTCTGAATGTCGCCACCATGATGGCCAAAAAATGCATATTACAATGTTAGAAGCGCCGATCTCCCCCTTCATTTGAGATGTGGTTGAGGGCCCTCACCTGGACTCAAACATGTGAGGAGGACTACATTAACACCCTCCCACTGACCTCTCGCCCCAAGAATGTATGGACGGAGTTCTGAACAGTAAAGATGACTTGGAACTATTGTCTTCCCCCTACTCCTGTTGAAGTGAACCAGCCCACTACTAAGCCTCACAGACCCGTAAAACTTTGTGTCCACCCTTGTTTGCATTTCCCATGCACGGTATGATCACCCATGTATCTGCTGCCATGTATGTATCTTGTGCATCGTGTTGACCGTCTGTTCTCTCGTCATGTCATTAAAGAAAAGTTTTTTTAAAAAAATCTATATTTAACAGTGATATCGGTCTGTAGTTGGGCCTCAGAAGTTTGGCGGTAGCCTTGCTGGTAAAACGGGCAGGCTGCCGCCAAACTTCCAAAATGTTCCAACGCCTGCAAATGGGCAATTAACGGTTCATTACAGCCTTGCCAGACCTGGCAATTGCCCATTTGCGTGCGCCGGAAAAAAGATGCTGCCCATCCCCATTCCCTTTCGCCCCACATTATGAACGGTGCCGGTGCATACGACATGCTGTCCTCGCGGGTGCCTTTCTGCCTTTGTAGTTTGCCGGTCCGGGAACTGCGGTACCGGCAAGCTTACCGGTACTGTAGTTCCCGGACCAGCAAACTTGTAATGAGGCGCATTGTCTATGATCTTTGTTTGGCTTTGGGATTGGAATAATCAAGGCTTCTTTCATTGTTTCACACAGCGTGCCAGTTAATAAGAAATGGTTGAACACTTCACTTAAGAATGGTGATAGTTGAGTTGCAAAAACTGTATAAAAGTGTATAAAATTTGGATATTAATCCACCAGGACATTTCCCAATATTGAGTTGATTGATTGTATGAAGTACCTCATTGATCTCAATAGTTGCTTCGATATTAGTCTTTCATTCTAATGACAGAATTGGGAATCCAACTTTTCTAAAAACGTTTTCAAGATCTATATTACTCGGAAATATATCTTCTGTATATCATTTTGAATTTTAAAAAATCTTGAAAGTAGTCACAAATCTCAGAATTTTTCAGTAAAGTTTTCCGATCATGAGTTTCTATGCACTTAATACAAGTATCCTCTATTATTCCCTTGAGTTTGTTAGCCAATAATTTGCCGCTTTTGTCTCTGGTCTACCAGAATTTTTGTTTTGTCTAAAAAAGAAAATCCCCTTCTCCACCATTATGTCTATCTGACTCATCAAAGCCTCTTTAACTTTTTTTTTAACTCGTTTGTTTTTTTCAGTACTCGATCTAGCAAATGTTTGTTGCAGCTCTTAATCTTCAAATTTTTTTTAATTCTCTAGATTTTTCTTCCTAGCATGTGCGGATCTACTAATTAATTTTCCCCTCATTACTCCTTTGAAACAGTCCCAAACTACTGCTATATCAGACATGTCCATATTTTCATTAAAGTATTCAGTAATAAAGGTCTCCAGCCCTGTAGTTCCTGTCAAATCATTAAGAAACCCTGCGTGTAGTCTGACATTTTATTGTGTTTGCCCCGAAACCTGTATTTATCTGCTGCAATTCTAACATTACATGATCAGAGATTGTGATTACCCTTATCTGTGTGCATATAACCTGCTTAACCATCCTATCAATGATTAATAAATAATCTATTCTTGAGTGTGAATTGTGTAAGGGTGAATAAAATGTATATTTACTTCCCGTTGGGTGCATCTCTTGCCATATATTTTTTATTTTCTTGTTTAATCAACATTAGATTTTTACAATATTACAGCCAGGCATCAAGTTGACAGTCATTGGTTCTACGTGTGTGTGATGTTGTGACGTGTTTATTGCAGAGTCACTCTCAGCAGGTCGATGGATTTTCTTTAAGCAAATTGTTCGCAATGTATTCCAGGATCTTTGCTGAGGTGATTTGCCAACTAGTTATGTCGCCATCTATTAGTCTGTTCCACCAAGTCTCTTCCTGTAACAGTGTGTCGACTCTGACTAGGCTTGAGAGATATCGTTGTCTGATCGCTCGTGTCCCTTCACATGTCATCAATAGATGCCGAATGGTTTCTTGCGGATGCAGAGATGTATCCTGGCAGGAACAGCAGGTTGATGTTTGTTTGCGGCCTCTAAAATGCAGCATTTCGTCGGTATCTAGCAGATTTAGTCTTGCTTTTAGTATCCGATTTCTCGCCGTCTTATTGGGGAATTTCTTAATGTAATTTTGCAGTTCATTTAACTTTTTTGTGTTGTGAGGGAAGTGTGACGTCAATTTATTTTTTGCCGCTGTTTCATGTTTGCCCGGTCTAGATCTTTGATTTTGCGCAGGAATTTGTACGGATTTTGAATGAGCTCTGCTTCTTCTAAAGCAATGATGTCTAGTAGGAGTTCATTGTCCTTTTGCCAGTTTGATAATAATTCACATCTTTCTGCTTGTATTTATCTGTTAATCATTTTGTATATTGGATTGCTGTCAGCCATTTTACACTTTCGATACAGCATTATGGAGTTACAACGTACAGTGCTTTCTAGAGATTGTAGACTCAGTTTGCGCCTGATTGCAGCTCCAGATATGGAGATATGGAGTTCGGCAACTTGAGGACAGATCTCCAAAAGGCGGCTTCTAATTTGGTCCACAGTTCCCTCGGAATGGTCAGCATGGCCTCACAACTGTACGTTACAGCAGGCACCACCTTCATTTTGTAAAAATGTATTGTCGGGATTAGGGAAAATCTCCCGAATTTTCTGTCAATTGCTTTTGCCTGCACCACAAATTTTTTGATCTTTCCATGCAGGGCAGTTTGCATCACATTTTCTTGTTTGGAGCTGACCAGGACTCCTCCTAGATATTTGAATGTTTCAACTGTCTCGATTTGAGGTTGTCCCAGAAACCATTTTTTGTCGTCTTTTTTTCTTGCTATATTTTTGCGATGTCATGACTTCTGTTTTTTCTGTATTGATCTCGAGAAAGTTTTCGTCCGTATACCGGAGTAAGTCATTTAGTTGCCGCTGTAGGCCGATAGGTGTTTGATCGAATAACATGAGATCATCGGCATATAAAAGTCGTGCAATTAGTGTTTCTGATTTTTGGAGGGAAGGCTTGTGTGGACGCCTCACTCTTTTGAAAGTCTCCTAGTTAAGCCAAAAATAGCGCTGAGGCCAGTGGACATCCCTGATTAACTCCAGGTGTGGTTGGGACTTCTGCCGATAGATCGCCTTGTTGGCTGAGACGGACCCTCATGGTGGTTTTAGAGTGTAGGGCATGAATTGGTGCGAGGATTTCTTTGGGGCACTTTCAGGCTAGCAACTTCTGCCAAAGGCGATGTCTTTCGATTCGATCAAATACCTGAGTGAACTCTATAAAGACAAAGAGATGCTGTCTGTGTTGTATAGCTTTGCTTTTCAGAATACTTGGTGCCAGAATGTTTCCTGAGGTTCCTGCATTTTTTTTTAATCCTGCTTGTAGGTGGTCATTACAGTCTGCGGTTGCTGCCCAAGATTGGAACTTCTTTAGGAGCAGAGACCCATACACCTTTCCCATGGCATCCAGCAAGGCTATGGGTCGGAAAATGTGCAGATAATTTCTGTCCCCCTTTTTGTAAATCGGGATTACTGTTGCAGTGTTCCATGATGAAGTCAATGACCTTGTGTCTGCACATCGACGAAAGATTGAACTTAGCAGGTCAGCCCATTCGTCGGGGTGAGCTTTTAGTTCACAATTGGTGATACCGTCAGGTCCCGGAGCTCTGTAATTTTTGAGTTTTTTAATTACATCTCTTGCCATATATCAACTAGGTAATATTTCTGAAGAAATTTACGAAATTCCCTGCTTATTCCTTTTCCCACTAATCTGCATTGGGTGGTTCTATCAGGCATTCCATTCAGGAGTTTACTCAACCCATCAAAGAAGGGGATACTTAGTGAGCACGGAGCATAGACCACTCCCACAGACAACTTCTTTCCATCATATAAAACATCAGTTAACAAAATACGGCCCTCATTGTCCTTCACTATCGTCTCTATCTGAATAGACAGTCCTCTCATAAACAATATACTTACTCCCCTCGATTATGAATCGTAGAAATTGAATAGTGCATGTGTAAATCTAGAGTTGGTTAAAAACTTCTCGGATTGCTCAATTAGGTGGGTTTCCTGAATAAGCACAATGTCTGCTTTCCTTCTCCAAATCCTTGCTAGTACTTTACTTCGTTTGTGTATACAATTTAACCCCTTTACATGCCATGAAAACAAGTTAGTGTGTTCATGCTCTAATAACAATTCACTTTACCATTTTCTCTAATGAAGCATTTAAAGAATAATATGCAACATTTTCTATTATAAATTGAAGCGGTGCAGTATAAACAAAATGAACAAAAAAGGACAAAAATACAAAACGAGAAAAGAAGGCAAAACTAACATATAACAGTTCATATGAGTAAAGGCACAGCAATAGTGACTGAACCTCATCAGACACGTGAGTACATTTATATACGCTAGTCGTTTTATCTCGAACTGTACTCCACAGTAAGGCCTGTGCCCAATATAATGAAGTTTGTTGATAACATTTCTCCCCCATCTCCTTCCATTCTACATCTGTAGCAACTTCCAAATACTACTATATCGTATATTCAATTAATTCAATCAGTGTTTGTGTCAAGAGGCTATTTTCATATGGTAAGTGTTTGTTCATAACAGAAATAGAAATTCCACTCTAACCTATTGAGTTTTTCATTACCCCATTTCTCAATAATATAACCCTTGTTCTGGTTTCAGAATAATTGGTTCTATCATCTACCGCAGTCACTTTAGTATAGCCACTAACTAATATATAAATCTATAGGTTCTCAAAGGCTGGATATCTCATGCTTAAATATAGCCAGTTAACAAACTAATTCTTGCATTATAATGACTTTCATCATTCAAGAAAGGAGCGCTCGCAACATGGTTTTGTTACAGTTAATCAGAAAAGGGAAATTAGCTCAGTCTACCTGAGGATAATCCCGGGAAGCAGGACACATACAATAAGAGATAATATTATTGAGATGGAAAAAATGTGTTACTTGGGGGTTAGTTTTATCTACAGCACAATAGACATTCCTATGTATTACATACATCTTTTCCCAAAGAGAAAACACAGATGTCCATGCCATGCGTTCTACAAACATACCTCAGTGAATAACTGCGATTGGGAAAAAAAGGGTTCCTTTTAACTCAGAGACGTTTATAACATCTACACTAGCAGTTAGATCCGTTTTATCCATTCTCTGCCATCAGGACAATCAACCAGTAACAGTGTAAATTTCATTAGCTATCTCAATAAATAAATAAGGAATAAGCACTCAAATATTCCAAGTCTTGCAGATGTATATGTTGCATGCAGTGCTTATTTTTATAATAATTGAGCATCATTTGTGCTGTTTCATTTATGGAGAGATGAGCAAGGCTGCAAGGTTTTGCGTATGTCAGTCTCATGTACCTTTAAAATTTAATTAGTCTAACTATTGTGTTTGGTATCTACACTGCTTGCCAATGACTCAAACATGCCTAATCGATAGTCTATGTTCAGTAAAGCCATAATTGCAAGTGAATGGACATTCTCTCCCGTCCCCTTTCCTCCATACTGTATGGGCTTCCCTCCTAGGGACGGGAGATGGAAACTGTTAGGCAGAAACCTGTGCAGTTCCCTTAGGGACCACTGCAAAAAGTTTAAGACCACAGGAGTTTGCAGTAAACCCAATTGGTAGCAGTCTGCACCACCCAGATTTACCTGGTAGCTGTGGCTGAGCAGTCAGACTTCTCTCAAGAAGAGTTAGGCAGTATACAGAGCATACACAATTGGGCAGATAAACACAGTAAAACAAGCAAACACTGACCAGAGCTTTGGTGTAAAAGATATATAATTATTTATTTAAAAACACATCTATAAAAACACACTGGCACTAATATCAAGCAAGTTCAAAAACACAGTAACTAAAGAATATACACTCCCTTAAAAGAATATTAGACAAGTCTTAAATAAAGCACCACTTATTTTCAGACAGCGGTGAGCGCTTAACGCAGATGGCACTCTAATAATTCCGTTTAAACGGGAGAGAAAGGCAGAGCATGAATTGAAACAGATCCCAACACTTTCAGAAGAACACAGCAAGAGAGGAAGGCAGAATAAAACCGTGAAATTAGAGTTCAGAAAGCCGGATCCACTTTAAGAGGATCAGAACGAGATGTGTCCAAGGTCACACAGTTGAAAAGTGCACAAAAGTCTCAAAGGTTCAGAAAGAAGTTGGACCAACAGAAAGGGACCAGTTAGATGGTCAAGAGACCAGCCCAGTCTAGAAGGTTAAGGATTTACTGTCACCTTGTAGCAATCTATAGAAAGGGAGGCCAGGCGGATACAGTACCTTGAAATGGTGAGAACGCTCCAGCAGGGGAGCTGTTCCTGTCAGCGGGTGTAAGTCGGTGCTTCGTCCGGAGGAAGAGAAGATCACGTCGGGGAGGAAAGCAGATGGTCGTTGCACTGCCAGGGAAGAAACCAGCCGCGGAGTTCTCGATTAAAAGGAGCGGTCCTTTTATTCACGGTTCAGTGGTAAGTGGCTATCCGGTTGCCGGGGTGCTTGGCACGGGCAATTCGACCGCTAGACGTCCTGGTAGGCGAAAAAGAAAGCGAACTGGTTGTCCCCACCAGCTCAAGGGGAAGAGACTCTCCGGCAAGGAGATCTCCTCTGTCGTCGGGAAGTGGTGAGACGGTTCAGCAGGGCTCCACCAGTGGTGTCATCGTTGGAGGTCGGCTCAGCTTCTCCCTCTTTGGATGTTCTGGTTCTGTGGCGACTTCTGAAGTTCCAGTCCCAAAAGCCCTGCTTTTATGCAAGAAATCCCCATTCATTCAGTCTAGCTGTCAATCAAACATGCTAAGTGGTGAGCGGGGCGGCTCACCACTTGGGCCAATCACGCAATAGTGCGACTTGGGTTGGCAAGGCAACTTAGTCCAAGGTGCCTAAACCCCTTCCACACCCCCTGTGGTACCCAGACAGAGTGGCACCACTTTGGAGGGCTTCTGTGTAGAAGCCGCCAAAAGTGGAACAAAGGGCTCGACCTTTGGTTTGGAGATACAGAGGCGAACACAAACGCCATTTTAAAACAGAGTTCTGGCAAAAAGACCCTACCGGTGAATTAATATTAAATAAATAAACCATGGGTATCGTTAGCATTGCACCAAAAAGTGGTGCGTTTAAAATGCATGGGAAATCCCATAGTGAATATTCTTAAGGAATCTTCTGAGTGGTAACCACTGCCACCAGCCAGAAACTCGATGAGGGAGGACTGCACAGTACCCCCTCGAAAAACAGACCCAGGTGCAATCGAATTACCCCTACCAGTACTTCCACATTATGATGGTTTGTACTGGTTCTGTTACTAAATTTGGGACTAGTAAAGCCAATGGTGACTTTACATGCCCTGGGAGACAGTACTCAGTCCCAGGGTATGGAGTCTATGGTGGGGTGTCACTATGACACCCCTGTGTCACTGCACTGAGAGTGCTGTGTAACACACATAGTAAAACACATGAGACCCTATGGAGTAAAAGACCCCATAGCCCATAAAACACATTAACAGTCAAAGGAACCCCTCAAATCATGTCCAAGAGTGAGGGTAAAAGAGTCTCACTCTTGGCAGGAGAAAAAAACAAACTCCAGAAATCCAGCAAAGCTGCTGGGGGACTCACTAGGTTAGGAAATTCAGCCTAAACAGAGAATTCTCCCTAAAAGAACCTTTTTCACCAGAAGAAACCTTCTTCCCCTTTAAATTTAGAGGCATTTGGGGGTGCTGCCCTGGGAGCATGTGTGTCACAGATTTCCCCCTTTCTCACCTGACTTCGATGTTTGCTGGAATTCTTGGAAGGAGTCTTCTTGCGTACGGATCGGGTTTTGTACAACCCCGAGCGAGCGTCTTCTGGTTCCAGCGTGCGTTCAGCGTTCAATGTCCAGGGGTACTTGGAATCTCTGGGAAGTCCAGGAAACAAGGGAGGTGTACTCGGAGGCGGTACACGAGATCCGGGAATCAAGGCAGAATAAGGAGGAAGGAAAGGTAGGGGGGGAATTGAGGGTCCGGGAACCAGGAAACAAGAGATTTGTTACAGCGAACTACAGAGCACACGTCTAGCCACTACAAGCGGTAGCGTTGAGACGTGCGGGTCTGCGGGAGTGTGGTCTCTTTATAGAATGTGCTACGTCGGACGTGGAGGCTGGTGGAGAGCGTTGCACGTTAGACGGCCATGTTGCAAGTACTAAGGAGTGCAATCCCTGTTGTGTCAGGCACCAGGAAGTCCAAAAGGGACGCGTTCTATGGATCATGACACTGCGCTTCCCTGACTCAGCCCACCAGCGCCACTCCCCAGTCTTCTTTTCTGCGTCGACGGGAATGGACCACGTTCACCAGCGCTCCTGGATTTGGTTTGGCCTTGTAATTCCACGAACTCTTCTGTCTTTTTTTTCTTCTAATCTTTAAGCAGGTACTTGGTCCTCTGGTGCCACGCTCCTCCCCGGCGCAGGTCGACGTCTTTGGGCTTTAGCAGGTATCCAGCCTGCGAGGGGCTCTTCCTCCACCTCTGACCCCCACGCTCTGTGCCTCAGCTGCCTTGAGCCTGACCACAGGTGGGAGGGCTGTACTGCGTGCAACGCGTTTACACCACGAGCTCTGAAGAACAGGTTAGCAAAGTAGCGGGAGCACTTCGAGAAGTTGCCCCCAGAGGACTTGAAGAATTTTGTCAAGCACAAGACAAGGCCCAAGGCAGGGCCGCTCTTTTCCATCACACCCCGCAAGGGCGATTCCTTTCCTAGGAAACGTCAGAGCGGGAGGGACCATTCAGGTTCTCACACCAGCGCAGGTACCGAGGCTCATTCAGCTACCAGCCGAGGGGTCGCTAGAACCTTCCGGAGACGGTGCTGAGGGACCTTGGGGTTCTTTTACGGGGTGTCCACCTGAGGGGCTATAACCTACTACCAGACAAATGTCTGAGGGAGCGCATGTACGCAGCACTACCGGCGACTCAGCTGAGGGCACTACGCCTACCAGGTCTTGGGCTGAGGTGCAGGGTAGGCCTCAAGCTCCATTGCTAAGAGTTCAGGAGGAGGCCGGTTCCAGCGTGCCAGGCACCACGACGCAGGTGCATGGCATGCAGCTTGATAAGTTGGCTGCTTGTCCGACACCGCCCCCCTTCGGGGAGCAAGTAGGAGATAGTGTCCAGGTGGGACTGGTCTTCTGCAGGTATGTGACCTCGAGCTTATCCTTCAGCGTTGCAGGGCAGATACCCCCTGCTACCAGCAAGGCAGAGTACACACAGGCGCCAGCAGCCGCCCGCTACTCTGTCAATACCACCTGCCACCCCACCAGCCTGTGAGGACAGGTTTTTTGAGATGTTCCTCATCCTGATGAGGTCCCCTCAGATGTGCTCCATCCTTTGGGGTGTGATCAGGGACATGCTGCCTCCAGTCTGTCCGCCATCACCAATAGTCATTCCTCCTATGGCTCTGGTGCCTCAGGCACCTGTGCAACACGAGCTGCCGACGCTGGGTCCTTCGCTTCTGGCTCCCTTGCCTCCTACAGTTCAGCCGGTTCCACAACAGCCTCCACACCAGCCTCCGGTCCCCACACCTCAGCCTATGGCTCCCAGCCCTCCTCCCGCGCCAGACAAGTCGGACTTCCTGGTGGACACCGATGGGGAAGAGGACCCCGACACACCATCTTCAGCCAAGACCTTCCATGATAGGCTTGCAGGTTTGTCTGAATACTTCGGGCTTAAACAACCCAAGGTTGAACAACCTGTTGTGGGGGTCCTGGCCGAAGTCCTTATTCTATGCCCCGTGGCTAGAACAGGGATTCCGATGCAGAAGGATGTTGTCGCCTTGGCCAAAAAGGGATGGCTAAAACCCCATTAGGCACAGCCCACCAACAGGCGCCTCAACGCCAAGTACAGGCAGTTGGAGGGGGATACACTCTTGTTGTCGGCACACCCTCTACCACACTCCTAGGTGATTGCAGTGGCCCCCATATACTCGAAGTTGCAGTCTTCATCGGCCACCTCGTCCTTGGCCTTGCTAGGCAAGGAGGAGAAGACCTTGGAAGCGTGTGGAAAGAAGGTCTATTCCAACGCCTCGCTGCACCTTCGTCAGTTTAATGCGGATGCCATGCTTGTGGCCATTAACCAGAGGCTTTGACGGGAAATGGCTGACTTCCTTCCGGTGCACAGTCAGGCACACTTCGAGGCAGGACTGGCAGAAGCAAAGATGGTGGCTCAAGACACCATGTCCACAGTTGCCATATTGACACCTCAGGCCGCGCCATCTGCATCGCCACGGACATGAGAAGTATTGCCCGGCTCCGGGCTTCCAAGTTCAACCCGGACGACCAGGAGCGTATATTGGACATACATTCGACAGTAGATGCTCAAGGAAGAAACTGGACTGAGGAGGTAGCTGCCTGGCGCTACTCCAGGCTGTTGCCTGTGAAGCCCCTTCCAAAATGGCCCCCGGGACTGGATCCGTTAACAGGATTCAACATGGCTGCTAGGGGGCCATAATAAAAGTTTCCCTGATGGTCTAGTGGTTCTGGGTGGGCCCAGGGCTATTTAAACCCCCGCCCTGGGCCACAACCAGTGCTTAGCGTTTTCTCCGGCTGCCAGCGTCACGCTTGCCTGCCCTGGAGCTTCTCGTGAGAAATCAGCTCTGCACTACGTGTCAAGACATCCTGAAACCAGCTCTGCACTACGTGTCAAGACATCCTGAAACCAGTCCTGCATTACGCATCAAGACCAGAGCAGCACGGACCTACGCGGCGCGCGGCATGATCCATTTAAATACGAACCGGAACGGGTGCGGACCGCAGACTTCTTCCAGCTCTTCCGCTGGATTCTTCTTGCACCTCTGCTTTCCGCGCACCGCAACATCTGAAAAAGACACAAAAGACATAAGGGTAAGCATAGTTAGTTGTAACCATTCCCATCCCGCCCACCACCCGCGCATTACCTACCAAGTCAGCTGGGCTCAGGAAAACGGTGCTGCAACCTTCGTGCCGACCCCTGAATACTGTGCCTGAGGAGAAAAAGCAGAAAGACATTAGTACGTTGGACATTTACCATACCGGAAGGGTGGATAGTGGGTGTCGCAGCTGGACTGGGCAACCCACTGATCTAGTGGAGCAACTAGTTACCCACCTTGCTTCAGTGAAGGAACTGGGTCGAAATAGAACTGAACTGGTAGAAGCCTCAGTGAAGGAAACAGCATAATAACAACTGGAGAGACATTGGTGAAAAAGCCTGGAGGCGCAACGCAACGCAAACCAAACCAGAACCAACCCTTCCAGATCTCTCCTGCCTCTCTGACCACTGGGTGTTTGGAACTTACAGTAAGCAGAGGGGAGGGAGAGTTTTGGGCAACATCAGGTGGTGTGCACAGACCGGACCAGCACTCGTCGACAGACCGGACCAGGCACTCCTGCAGGGCCCCAGAGGTAAGCGTTACAGTAGCAACCTCTTTCATTCCTCCACCGATGAGGAACTTGATAAAAAGAACAGTTCCCAGATTGCAAAATCCTGATCCATCCTCACAAAGTCCACGCTCAAGACCTACAGTCAAATCCACCAGCGTTCCGACAAGGGTCAGGCCTTCGGCGGGTTCCGGGGCTTCCAAGAATGACGGTTCAGTCAGCCAGACCAATCACCGAATCAACAAAGCCGCAAACAGCACAAGGCGGGGAATAAAGGCTTCTTTCCGTCCCCTCCTCAGCCTCAGTGGGAAAAAAGGCACGAGACTCCCCTCTGGGTCCACGTGTCTCCAGTTGGGGGCAGGCTTGCCCTCCACGCACAGATTTGGCACACGAGGTTCGCGGACCCCTGGATCCTATCAGTAGTGTCCACGTGCTACCGCCTACCGGTTCCTCCCTCTCCTCCCACGGATTGGGACAACAACACTGTTGGCGGAAATGCAATTGCTTGTAGAGAGCCAGGCGGTGGAAGAAGTCCCAGCTGATTTTTGCCATACACACGAAGAACCTGGCTGGCCTGAGAGTTGTTGGACCTCTCCACCCCAAACCTTTCCCTCCTGCTTCAAAGGTTCAGGATGGTTACTCCAGCGCTTGTTGCGGAGACACTGTGCAAGGGAGACTGGATGTTCTCCCTGGATCTGAAGGACGCTTATCAACATGTCCCGATTTGGCAGCCCCATCGATCCTTCCTGAGGTTCAGGATCATGCGCTTCCATTTCCAATACAAAGTTCTACCGTTTGGCCTCAATTCAGCCCCAAGGGTCTTTACCAGGCTTAGGAATGCAGTGGCAGCCCTTCTCAGGGCCCAAGCTCACCATGTCTATCCATACCTAGACGACTGGCTCGTCAGGGTGGGGATCCCCAGAGGCGGTCCATCATACCTCCTCACCCTCATGAACACGCTACATGACTTGGGATTCTCCATCAATCTCAAGAAATTTCAGCTGGAGCCGACACAGAGTCTAACATTCCTGGGCCTCATCTGGATTACGAGAACCAAGAGTTTTCTTTTTCCCTTGAAGGATAAAATCGCAGCTATCAAGAGAGCCACGAGTCATTTTCTCAGCAGAGAAGTGACATCAGCATGTTGGTACCAACACCTCTTGGGTATCATGGCGGCATATCTTCTGGCAGTACCTTACACATGACTCCAGATAAGGAGATTACAGCTGCACTTCGCAGCCTTATGGAATCAGGAGCAGGGTTCACAGACGGGACTCATCCGCATTCCTCCCTTACTCCACCAGGACCTAGTCTGATGGAGCACAGACTGCAATCTGAGGATAGGCAGGCCCTTCCAACAACCAGCACCACAGGTTATCATCGGCACAGATTCGTCCTTTGAGGGCTGGGGAGCTACCCTGGACAACCACAGCGTCCACAGAGTTTGGTCCCTTCAGGAACAGGAGGCCCATATCAATTGGGTAGAACTGAAGGCCATCTGGCTGGGTCTCAAGGCCTTCCTACCAGTCATCAGTGGAAAGTGACCCTCATTCAGACAACATGTATTACCTCAACAAGCAGGGTGGCACCATGTCCTCTCCTCTATGCACCCTGGCAGTCAGCATCTGGGAATGGGCTCTGGAGAACGACATTCACTTGACAGCGATCCACCTCCCGGGGGAGTCGAACCTGGAGGCGGACAGGCTCAGCAGGCTGGTGGTGGACAAATATGAATGGCAATTGAACGATCAGGTGCTTTAGGGGATCTTCAACCAATGGGGTCATCCTCAGGTGGACCTCTTCGCCACCTGGTACAACAGGAAGCGCCCTCAGATTGCATCCTGGCAAGGACAGGGCTCTCTGTGCGTGCATTACAGATACAGTGGCACAGCATGAACGCCTATGCCTTCCCTCCCACTCCACTGGTACACAGGGAGATCTGCAAGATAAGGGAGTGCCGGCACCTCAGCATCATTCTGATATTTCCATGGTGGCCGGCGAGGCCATGGTTCTCAGAGCTACTCAGCCTGTCGGACCAACCTGCGATGCAGTTTCCACTGGGCCCAGCTCATCTACTGTTGGAGCAGGGCACGGTCATCCGCCCCGCTGAAGTTAGCCCTCGCAACGTGGTTCCTGAATAGTTCACACTGAAGCATCAGCGCCTCTCGTAGGCTAACCTCTGCATCATTCACGGTGCTACGAGCGATGCTAGTGGGAGCCAGTACAAAAGTAAGTGTACTCAGTTTTGCCACTGGGCGGAGTCTAAGGAGATGGATCCTCTCACTTGCGCACTGGAAGATGTGCTATCCTTTTCGTCACAACTCTCACTCAGGGGTTCAAATAGACACATGCTGCATCTATCTGGCGGCCATCGGAGCGTACCGGAACTCTGAGGACGACGTTTTCTCATCCACCAATCCGGTGGTTAAAAGGCATCTGACGGGACTCACTAGGCTCTACCCGCCCATCAAGAAGACACAACCTGTGTGGGACCTCAATATAGTGTTAGGCGCCTTGACGCATAAACCCTTTGAGCCAATGGCGTCCACGGACATCAGGCTAGTCATCATGAAGACAGCCCTTTTGGTGGGTCTTATGTCTGCACGTCGTGTCAGCGAGATCCAAGCTCTGGTGGCCTCTGAGCCATACACTACCTTTCATAGGGACAAGGTGGTCCTCAGAGCGCATCCTTTGTTCTTGCCCAAAGTAGTCTCTGCGTTCCACCTAAATGAGGAGATAGTACTCCTGAATTTCTTTGCAGGCCCCAAGGACAATGCTCAGAGTCCTGCACTGTCTAGATGTTAGGCGAGTGCTAAAGTTCTATCTGGACAGAACCAAGAGCTTTCGCAAATCTGAGGCTCTATTTATCAACTTCAGTGGGTCAAGGCCAGGATATCGGGCTTCCAAGACCTCCATAGCAAGATGGATGGTTGCAGCCATTAAGGAGGCCTGTGAGGGGCAGCACAAGCCACTTCCGGCAAACATGCATGCCCACGCTACCAGAGCCAAGGCCACGGCGGTCGCATTTCAGAGACAGGTCCCGTGACAGGTCATCAGCAGGGTGGCCACATGGGTCACTCTCTCTGCTTTTTGCATGCACTATTGTTTGGATGCCGGCTCCAGGTCAGATGCGGAACTCAGGCAGGCAGTATTAAGGAACTTGTTTTCCTAAGGAGGGTCACCTCTCCACCCTGGGGCTACATTCAGTTGTAATCCACCATACAGTATGGAGGGAAGGGGATGAGATGTAAGAGTAATTAGAAGTTACTCACTGTAGTGACTAACATACTCTTAGTCCATAGACCCCTTTCATCCATACGTCCCCCCATCATCCCCCCTAATAAAACTGTTGTCATTAGGCAATGGTAATGTTGCTGATGCGTCAATGGGGACTGAGGAGTGGCGCTGGTGGGCTGAGTTTGGGGAGCACATGCTCCCAGGGCTGCACCGCAGCACGCCTCCAAATTTAAAGGGAAGAAGATTTTTTCTGGGTAAAAAGGTTCCGTCTCCCGTCCCTAGGATGGACGCCCATACAGTATGGGGGAAAGGGGACTATGGACCAAGAGTACGTTAGTCACTACGGTGGGTACATTATCATTTTTAACTATAAATGTGAAGGAACTGGTCATACCAACACTTTTCTAAACATTTTACCTCATATTATTATCTTGCATTTAAAGACCATGCAGTTTGTGTTCAGAACCTATGCCAATATATTCACAGAGTAAACGTTTGTCAATTAGTGTATTGCATACTTTCTGAACGTTTAAGTTCATTGTTCTTCTCATTTCATTTTTCACCCTTTCCCTTTCATGCTTGTGTTTCCGGGGTTATAACTTACTGCCTTTGGAATGCTACTTTTTTAATAGACGTAGACCATCATAACTTTTATTGATCGGATTCCTGTCCCTGTATCTCTGGTTAGATGGCCTTTTTGGCCCGTAGGCACATTTATTCTCTGCACACACTTACGCTCTGTAGGTGTACGGTCGCATAGTATTGGTGTCATTTTACAGGGACTAGCAGGCTTAATTGACTTGCGTCCGTGCACTGAGAGTCTGTTAGCCTCTTACTGATTTTCATTTGCACCGTATGAATTGCATGAGTTTCTGTAGTTTTATTGCATAGTTTCTATAGAAATATTTAAATGAATTGTGTTCTGTTAGATGCCTTTCATCTGATCCCTGTCCCTCTGTTTGGGTGGGTGATGTAAGGGTGAAGAAGTAAGGCTTGGACACAATAGTGACAGGTTTTGGATATATACTTTTATTAATAAAGAGGGTTGGAAAAATGCCTCTCCCTAAAGAGGCGTTTCCCTACCTCAAAAAGAAGTCGTGAAATTGTCAGGAAGTACGAAACAAAAAAGTCTCACTGTCGTGTCCCAAAACCTACCTCTGTCCCTAACACTAATTATGTAAAGCAACTGTGCAAGGATGATCTTCTAAAATAAAAAGTGCTTTGTTTTTTAAGCAACAAAAATGTTCCTGGTTTCGCTGGTAATAAAGTGATGCAATATAATGGTCCAAGATATAAGATCCCACTGCTAGGGTAGTGTTCTTTTTCCCTAGGCTTTTTCCTTTTCAATTAACAGAAAAGTTCACTGCTTCGCTGGTAATAAAGAGATGCAATATAATATTCCAAAATATAACACTTCAATGTTATGATTGTGCTCCTTTGCCCTAGACTTATTTTTTTATTTATTTATTATACTGTGATATAGTTTTATAAACAAAAACTTTATACATAATTCAACATAGTAAAATAATTACATGATTTTTAACATAATTTATACATATAGATAAATATCTTTCTTATTCATTTTCAATTTCAATGTTGCAGATTTCTCCAAGTCAACATCATATACACCATTGAATAACTTAATCTAGTGACTTATTTCCTTATTATTTCTGGGCAGGATAGTACTTTAAGTTTTAAGTTTTACCTTGGCCATATTCCATACTCTATAGAGAGCCAGATGTAAGCTTGCATTCAGAGTATTGCCGCACATATACCAGAAATCTTTTGACTTAATGTGATCTAAATTATGGACATACTTGCTATAATGCTTCATGTAGATGATACTCAGTCTGGGACATGTCATAAGGACATGTCTTGCCGTTTCGGGGGTGGTTTTATTCTTACATATCCTGCAGAAGCGCTCTGATTTGGGAATAGCCCTTTCAGGGCCAAGAACGGTTAGGACTGGTAGGTGGTTAATACGTAGTAATAATACAAAGCGTCTTAAATTGTCCGAGGGACATAGGTTCAAATATCCTTGTGCCTTTCTATAGGTGTAAAGTATATAGGATATGAACCCATAGCTATGTAGGCTTTCAAGATGTTTAAAGTTATTTTGCCAGTCCCAAATTTTTAATCGCTCTCCCATTTGGTATTTCAGATGTTCGAAATTCTCGCTCCAGTTAGGGGTCCACTCAATTTTCTCAAATAGTAATGTCATTTCTCTTACAAACTTAATCTGCTTATTCCTAATTATCTCTTCTTTCATTGTCAACAGGAGAGGATTAGTGGTGCTCGTATGCATCTTAATATAGAGTTCAGCTCTTTTCTTTAAGACTAGGGCTTTTAGGGAGAATAGCCCCAGTTCCAATCTTAATATCGCCATTGGAATTCCCTGTGGTAGGCCCAAAAGCCTACGCCAAAACCTACCCTCCAATACCTGGAGCCATTCAAGATCAAGATGGGTCAGAGCTTCCAGTCCATAGGTTACCATTGGCACCAAGCATTGCATGTAAAGTTGGCGAGCAGCCCAAATAGAATAACCACTCTGCTTGTAAGAGAACTGGCAAATCATAGCGGTTAGTTGTGCCGCCTTTATTTTACGATTTTGTACACAGGATTGAAAATTTCCTCTGGAGTCAAATTCCACTCCTAGGTATTTATAGGAGTGTGTGTATTGAATTTCCAATCCTCTTATCATCATTCTAGGGCGGTTCACCTTACTATGACTGTAAAGAATCAGTTCTGTTTTCATATGATTTATTATAAGTTCATTCTCTTCCGCATACTTCCCGAGCCTCTCAGCCGAGCGTGAGATTCCATTGAACGTGTGGTCAAAAATAACCACATCATCCGCATATGCCATGACTAAACAATGCTGGGTGCCTATTTTGGGGGGGCAGTTATGCACCTCCCGTAAGTATTCCGGAATATCAGAGACAAATAGATTATACAGGGTGGGTGCAGTAACACACCCCTGTTTCAACCCTCTGATTTGCTTTATCACCCTCGTAGTAGTCCCACTTCCATCTAGCCTCAGCTGTACTGAGGTGTCTTGATGAAGGAGCTGTAGGTAGTAAAGCAATCCTTCGGGGCATGCCATTCCCCTTAGCTTCCTCCACAGGTTCTCTCTATTGACAGTGTCAAATGCAGCCTTAAAGTCAATATATAAAGCATACAGCGGAGGGTTATTAGGTGCAAGGGCTTTATCTCTAAGGCTACTCATGATCAGTAGATTATGAGTAGTAGAATATCCCATTCTAAATCCGCTTTGAAAGCGGTCCAAAAGTCCTGTCTTTTCTGCCCAAGTCTGTAGTCTCTGCAGAAGTAAAGAGGCAAATAATTTGCCCGAACAGTCTAACATGGATAACAGACGATAGTTTCCTGGGTCCGTTCTGTTGCCTTTTTTAAATACCGGTACTAGAATTGCTTTTTGCCAGGTTTCTGGAATTCTCCCCTCTATTAGTACCTTTTCAAAAAGTATTTTTAGGAGATTTGCCCAGAAGACCGGGTTATTCTTCATGAGTAAATTAGAAAAGCCATTCGGCCCAGGTGCACGTGAGGCTTTAAGTTTAGAGATCTTATCAATAAGCTCTTCTAGATGTACCGGGAAAGGCTTAGGGATATATGTGGTAGTATCAGAGATTTCAACCTTGCTAACCTCTATCCCATTACGTTTTTCAAGAAAATTGACCCATTCCTCAGCGTCGATCGGATTTATTTGAGGGGATTCCCTACTTCCCCTTGCCTCTCACAAAAGTGCCCAAATATTACGGGAGTTTCTTGAGCAAATAGTTCTCAGTCTTTTGCCAACATGCCAATTTTTTTGATCTTTTCCATTGTTTTAACCATGACCTATACTGATTTTTAATCTCTTTAGTCTTAGTGTGTATACTAATAAGAGATTTTGTATTGGCCCTGATTCTGCGTATCTCCCTTCTTAGTAGGCGTTTGGCGTCTCTTATTACTTTGTCATATGCCTCAGTCGAGCTCTGATCTTTAATAACAAGTGATGATTTTTTAGATACATATTTGCCCGTAAAGTTATAGATCCACCCTTCCAGGTTCTCCATAGACATATTAGCAAACATGATATTATAGTCATGATCCCATTCACCACAGTCCTGACTTGCTCTGAGTATATTTTTCTCGGACCATATTATTCGCGAGCTAGCGTGATTAACAAGCAGGCTTCCTGTCGCTATAGTTGGGGGAGATTCAATACCACTATTCAGGGTTAGACTGAGACCATTATGATCACTCCAATCATTGTCTACTATTCTCATGTCATTAACTAAGGATGCTACCTCAGCGCTAGTGAAACAATAGTCAAGGGTACGACATGCCACTCCTACTCCCCAAGTGAAGTGCCCGGGTCGGTCACCCATGGTTCGTCCATTTAGACATTCCAAATCCCAACTCCTCATAAAACGTAACCACTTCTCCCCTTCCTTATCATTATAGTCATATTGCATGATGGGATACGGGTAAAGGTACTTGTTGTTGGACGTGCCTCCTTCTCCTTTGATAAGGCAATTAAAGTCCCCTGCAGTAATGATAAGATTACTTTTACATTCATTTTTCCACGCACTCAACAAGTCATGCAGCCTATCTTGAATTTGATCACTAGCTGTGGCGTCGTATGGATTATAGAGATTGACCAACAATAACTTGGCCCAATTATCCTTTATTGATATGACCACTTCTACCGCTTTGATGTTATCCCCCAATTCAGTGAATATTTCTCTAGATGTTATTGATTTCCCTATCCCGATCATCAAACCTCCATATGGTCTTCCTATTTGTCCTTTTTTTAGCATAAGTATGATACAGTTTATAGCCAGCTATTACAATCGGTACAGTCAACCAGGTTTCTTGCAACATGAAAAAAGAATAGTTCGTGATAAAAGTTAATGACCCATTAATTGCCGTAAAATGTTTAAAACCCCTGGTATTCCAAGATAACAAGGAACAAGTTCAGGGTTTATTTAAAACCAGGGGTAGCGCCTCTGCTAGCCATTTAAGAGTGTTCTGAATATCGCTCATTTGTACTTGTTTCCCAACGATTGGCGGGGGGTTGGTTTCACCATTATTTTTAGCAGGTTTCGTTTTATCATTAATCAATGGATCTATTTCATAAGGGTTAACATCTACACCCAACCCCACCTGCATCAGGTAGTCTTTGTGTTTTCGTATCAGCTGTGCAGAGGCCAAGGCCGTGCAATGTAGCGCCGTCACATTCGGGTTAGTAGTGTGTAAAGGCTCCACAAAAGAGAAGTCCTCTGACCTTATGACTCTCAATTGGGGGATCAGGTGGAGTTTTTCAAGCATAGCCATTCGTGGTAACCATTTACCGCAGGATTTCTGGTTCAAGTTCTTTACAATACAGATCCTATTTTCTTCGCAATTTTTTTCTCTTACTGGCACCGAGGTTGCCCTCTCAGTGTTCATGCTTTCACAAATACTATTAACACTATTCCTCTGCGGGGTGGAAAATTGATTATCCATAATAGATTATCTATAAGAATAGAATCTTGACTTGTGTTGCTCACCACCGATATTTCTTTAGGTTTCTCCGGCAGTATCCAACTGGTGAGTGTTCCAGGGCCCTTCATTAAAAGTTTCTTCCTTTTCAGAGCCCTTCTTTTTGCCTTTCTTGATTTTTGCTGCGGCTTTGCTGTATTAGGCAAAGGTGAGGCCGCCTCCACAAGAGCATTTCTTAGTGCTGCTCTCTTAGCCATTCTACGTTGTTTTTTTGTCAAATTAATATTTTCTTCTTTTGAAGGAGACTCTGCCCCCTCAATGTTCGTGGGGTTAGCCGTTATTTCAGGCTCTTTTATTTCTTCGGGCTCCTCTTCATAGGCAGAGTTAGTGCCCGGGCCAGGTAAGTTCAACTGCAGAACAGTGTTGACATGTATTTTCCCACAGTGTTTTAATAGAATTTTTAGCGCAAATTGCAGTGAGGACATTGAGGCCTGCAGGTCTGCAATAGCTTCGGAGTTTAATTGAGATAATTCATTCCATCGATCTGTATTATACTTCCCTGGTTCTTCAAGATCAATCAATAAGTTAGGCGATTCAGATAGTCGGCCCTTATCGGTGGCCTCTGATGAGGCATTTATTGATTTTAACACCTGCGCTTCTACTGTGTAACTTACAGCTTTCTGGGTGTTCCCAGTCTCATCACTCCCCCCCCCCCCTATCGGTCAGAGGGGGGGGCCATTGATTTCTGTATGGACAGACATAAATCGAGTAAAGAATTGTTGTCTATATCATCAAAATTTGTCGTGTCCAAGGGACGACTTCCATTATGCACTGTCGACAGTGTCTCCTCAATATGTTCATTACTGCGTACCAGTGGGATTTTTTCAAATAGAGCAGGGATCGTTCCTCTAGTATTAGCTGGGGATTTCAAATTGTTCCCCCCAGACAGTTTGGTGATAGGCATATTTAAGTTATTGTTCTTGCCTTTCCTCAGATTATAAGACATTTTAGCACCGCGTGCTTTTGGTGGCATATTATCTCAAGGGGGGATTAGTGCAGGGATACTCAGGTTCCCCCTTTATAGACCTATTCACACTGCACTTGCGGGCGAAGTTATAGGTCCGATAATCGCCCGTGTAGTATAGTGGTCAACCACGCCCGTGGGATCAAAGGAGATATTACTCCCCCACAGGCTCCCACGGGCTCGCACCGACTCCCACACGTGTAATACGCAGTGGCTACTCAATCAGGCTCGCCCCTTTCGCTGACGCCTCTTCGCCGTCTACAGTTGGCCCAGACAGCCCGTTTTCACCTAGGTCCCCCCGCAAGTTAACCAGGCGGTCTACAGACAAGGAGCAAACACTGCGTACCGCTTGCCCTCTAGACGTACTCACCGGTACTCATCGGTACTGGCCGCAACTCGCGGCATGCTCAACTCAGCCAGGAAAAACCGCGGTATGCTCAGCCAGGAAAACCGCTATCCGCGGGCCACACACGACCCCGTCGCTTTTGGGCCAATTCCTCTCTCACGCTCCTCTCCGGGCCGGCCAGTCCCGCGTAGGCTCATACAACGCCGGTATCACGAAGTCACGGAGTCAACGGGGCGCTGCAAGAGTCTCTGAGCGGGCTCCTCCCACTAGAGGAACGCACCCTCTTCCACGTCACTGTCAAGCCGCACTGAAGCAGGAAGCAGGAAGCAAGAATTCAGCCGCTTCCGACAGTCCTATCCTAGACTTATTATCTTATGTCACTGGATAATTCACAAGGAATTTTCTTAGTTTCACAGTTTTTGTATCATACCAGCTTGGCACGCTCCGCTATCAAGCTTAGGATTCCTTTATCAGGCTTATCGTTCTTACAGTCCTCAATCTATCATGTGGGTGCGAACCCCAGACTTGCAATTCTTTAAACAACTTGGTACTCTAGCTGGCCAAGCAAGTGTTCTCTCCTGGGCTGTCTTTTTCTCTCACAGGGTCCAAGACCCTCTTTGGTTTGGAATTTGGTTTCTCATATAGTTGCGGGTCCCAGACTCGCACTGGTGTGTTGTATCTGCTTGGTTCACTCTCCTGCCAAGTATACAACACTCTCTACTTTGTTTCAGGGTCCCGGACGCTCTTTTATCAGCATCCCAGACCCTTTTATTCTTGGGTGCGGGCCCCACACTCACGCTGTTGTTGTATCTGCTTAGGTCACTCTCCTGTCAAGTATACAACCGTCTCTCATTTGCTTCAGTGTCCCAGACCCTCGTTTTCCAGTTCCTGAGCTCACCCTGTTGCTTCCCCAGACCTTTAACAGCTCTCCGGCAGCCCACGTACCGGTTTGCTTCCTTCCCGGGCAGCTGTGTACCTTCTGGTAGCGTTCTGGCGTCCAGCAGGGTCTGCAGCGGCTCTGCACTCTGATGCTTTTCCAAGGCTTGCTTTCTGTCTCTTCCTCACTTCACCAGGCCCGGTAAAGCAAAGGGCATTCAGGCACCAAACAGTAGTCTTCTTGTGAAGGATCACACTCTGGTTCTCTTTTTCCTCCAGTCCGGGTCTGGGTTGGTTCAGCTGCTCCCGTGCACAGCTTCCGCTGTTCCTCTCTAGCGGACCGCTCTCTTGCGCCCCAGCTGCCCCTGACTTTGAGCTTGAACTTTCTTCAAACTCCTGCGTGGCATTCATTTACTGCTTTGGGCCAACCACTGGCATTAGGAAGCTATACCGCTCGCTCTGCTTTTTGCGAGTCATCCTTGGACTCCCGGTCATCTTCGTCACAGTGTCAGCCTTAAAGCTACGTGCATGATACTCTGTACTTTCTGGGTTTTTCAGTGTTGTTGTTTAGGTTAGGTTGACGGATATGACAACAACATAAATTGGCTCTATCCAGGGGAAGGGAAGGAAGATTTAGAGTTCGAGGAGGGGTTGAATGTATTAAAGCGGGGTAATACCATGTTCTCCTCTGAGGGTCGTCCCCAATCCCATAGTGGCATTCCTTCCAGATGTGATCCTCCCTTGGTGCACTACCCCTGTGGGACTTTAGTCCTGTGGACGCACTGCCCTGGCCCCATGGGAAAGGTCTCCCTCTAGGGAAAATGGGACGATATCCTCAAATTCGATAAGTGGTCTATCGGCCTGTAGGCATATTTATTCTCTGCGCACATGCTCCGTAGGTGCACCAGAGACTTAATTTCTGTTTTGACTGTTTAGACTGTTAAGACGGCGAGAGATGGAAATGTTCTGCTGCTGTACCGGAGATCATGCCTAGCAATCTAGTTTTGTTGGTAGGCCCTCTGATTCATTAGCTCTGGGAATCATAGCATCACTTATCCTACATTGTGAGTCGCACACATATGAGTACTTGGCAAAGGCGCGAGGAGTTGTTAAACATTGTCAGATAGCCTTCCTTCTAACGTAGCACATGGCACTTGCAGTAGAGCTTGTGTAAACAGACCAACGTGTCCATGGAGACTGAATCCCCAAGGAATGCTACAAATCCAGAGGTTGCAAAGTTAGTGGGAGATACTTAAACTAAATGTAACATTTTTACAATTAAGGCTACACTAGTAATGGGAGACCCGAGTAGTATAATGTTAAGAATTTTAATAGTGCGCATAAGGCGGGAGGCATTTTGGTGGTAGACGATACAAACTGAGGCAGAGAGCAACCTAAAACAGAGTTTTCACGGTTCGTCGAAAGATAAAATGATCTTCAATTGGTCGAAGATTAGGGGGCAGTGAATTTCAAGCCTAGCTCCTGTGGTAGAAAATGAGCGACACCCAGTCCTGTTCAGGTGGATAGTGGGGAACAGGGAGATGAGCATCCTGGGAGCGAAGAGAACCCGTTGGGACATATTGTTGGAACTTTTCCTTTAAATACTCTGCCCCCAGGCCATGAAAGGCCTAGTTGACAATGCAGCAACATTAGAAGGTGACTCGCTGTTGGATCGGCAGCCAGTGAACCGAGCGGAGTACAGGTGAGATGTGGGAACCAGTTGCAATACAGTCGCCAAGTTTTGGAGCAGTTGCAGGCGATGGACTAGGTACAGAAGCTCGGTGAGAAATAAGGAGTTAGAATAATCTAGGTGGCGAAAAGTAAGCGAGAAAACCACAAGAGGCCGCAGATGGATGCTGAGAAAGGCGGAATCTTCGGAAGACCTCTTAGTTGGTAATAGCCAGCCTTACAAATAGCACCAACCTCGGCTGCAGTAGACGGGGACAATGAAAATTTGAAGCCTATGTTTTTGATCTCACGTACCGGAGATGAACAAGGATCAAGCTCTGTGGGCCAGTAAGCTGTAGACCAGACTGGGGAAGAGGAGGGAAAACCAGAGGGCGAGCCATGAGGGGGGTTAACCACCAATCTTTCTTGTCTCCATTTAACTTCAGCCAATTGCTGATCATCCACCTACCCACCAGGCAACCCCTAAACTGAGACGCTGTTGCCAAGACACTGAGCCAAGTCAAGCTGGACAATGATTTGTGTGTCCTCCGCGTAGGAGGAGCAGCGGAAGCCATGGGAGTGGTTGAGCAAGACAAGATTCTGAATATAAATGTTAAACGGAGGGAGACAAGGTGGAACCCTGGGAATCCCACAGGAAAGCAGAGTTGAATAAGGGGAGAAAGAAGATAGAGCTAGCGTCTGGCTCCTGTCCGTCAAGGAGGACACAAACCAGGAAACGCCCTGTGCGGAGAGGCCTGCCAGGGTGAGGCGACTCGGCACCATAGAGTGGTCCACTGTGTCAAACGCCGCCGATAGATCTAAAAGCTCGTCCAATACTGAGACAAGGACAAGAAGCCAGACTGGAAAGGATCAACCAATTTAGAGTGTTGCAGAAAAGAAGTAAGCATGGGAGAGATGAAAGATTCCGGTAGTTTCATGAAAAATGGTAGCAAAGAAATATGGCGGAAATTAGCGAGAGTAGTGGGGTGAAGCGAGGGGATTTTCAAGAGTGGCATCACAAGAGACTGCTTTAGTTCTGCTGGGATAGGACCTAGTGAGCAAGAGAGATTTACTGCCTGGGAAATCCATGGGGTGACTTGCAGCATTATATCCTTCTGCAACTCTAAGGGAATACAGATTTAAACCGCGCGGTAGCTCTCAGAATATCAGGGGAGAAGGAGGGGAAAGTAGACTGCAGCTCGGCAGGGGGCTCTGGGGAGATTAGTTGGTCCGAGAAATCGGTGCTCTGGTCGGAGAGACTAATCTGATTTTGTATATCGTGTGAGAAACTTGAAGGTGTCTTACCCACTTGTCCCCGGGGATCTGTCATCCAGGTGGCCAGGGCACAGCCATCGCTTTTGGATCCATTTCCTGGGGGTGAACCAGTGCGTCAAGATCACCTGGATGAGGGGTCCTCGGGAAGTGACCCCTTTCTTCAAGAAAAACCTTCTTATTACCTTAAAACAATGTCTTCTACATCTGAACTATCGACTCCACGGTCCGGTTTCAAAAAATGTTGTGACTGTGGGAAGAAAATGTCATTAACGGATCCTCACAGGATCTGCTTGTGGTGCCTGGGATCGGAGCATCACTGTTCGGAATGCGAGGACTGTATGTCCATGACGGCGAAAGCCTTGAAGGAGTGTAAGGGGAAGTTAGAAAGAGGTAAGGGCTTTAAAACTTCTACTCCCTCGAAAGTGTCTTCGGTTGAGTCGAGACATTCGTCTCCTCGTAGACAAAAGAAACATTCCTGTTCAAGATCTCAAAGCGGTTCTCATCAGTCTTTGAGATCAAAACACTCTAAGAAGAGGCATTGTAGATCTCCTTCTTCTTCTTCCACTACCTCCCCAGAAAGGGTCAACTGCCCCACGAAACACAGCTCTCCGGCTAAGTGAGAAGAATACTGTAAAAAAAGGCTTAGCGTCTTCGAGAAAGCGCCCTCGACCCCCTCGGAGACGTCTAAAGGTGATACCCTGGGTGAAAGACCCGAAAAATCAAACGCTGCGAATCGTTGAACGCGGCGAGAGAAGGTACTCGAGAGCGTTATGAACCCTCGAGTAAAAGCAGTAAGACCGCTTCATCGACGCAGTCTTTTAAGGTTTCTTCGATTCACAAATCTGCATCATCTATGCCTTTGTCGAAGGATCCTTCGACACATAAATCGGTTGCATCAATGCCGTCTTCGACGCCACTGTCGACTCCGATAAAAGACAAACCTACAACTGTCACTATGTCACAGACAGTAGAGGTGTCGAAAGCTTCGACCATGACGTTGAGGATGCCATTGACAATCTCGACGACGCCGAGTAGGATTCCGATCCTCGCGAGTGCATCTAGGTCTCTTCAAACTTTCTCGCCGCATTTTTCAGGATTGTCGAAGCCTATGACTTCCATATCGACAACCTTGACGTTTTCTCAAGCAGTGACCACTAATTTAGCTCCTTCTGCTCTAGAAATGGGTTTTAAACCATATCCTAGGTCCGACTACTTTAGAGCCTTGTCCTCTATATTTGAGGAAGGGGAGGATTCCGAGCATGAGAGACCCTTTGGTTTACAAAGGACTACAATTCCCAGGCCAGAGGAATTAATCTCTGAGGAGAACAGGTTAAAAGACCTTCAAGACTCTTTACATGAGGCAAGTGGTTTAGATACTTCTCCAGAAGTAGAATTTGCTCAACCAGACCCTGGAGAGCATGCTGAGACCCCTTATAGGATTCTGATGGCCAGAATAATTGGATCCATGCGGTGGACTACACCTACACCTTCCTTTCAGCAGGATGACCTTACTGATAGTTTAGATAAAGGTCCACAGGAGGATCCTGTTGTTCCTTTTCATACTGCTCTGCAAAGAAACATTTTTGCAAATTGGGAAACTCTTGAAGTTATCCCTGCAGTAAATAAAAAAACCTTCTGCTAAATACAGGGTATCAGCCTCAGATCCTGAATATCTGAGCAAGCATCCAACTCCAGAGAGTTTAGTTGTACAAGCAGCAACTTCATCTAACAGTAGGTCGGCATACCCCACTATTCCACAGGACAGGGATGATAAAAGGTTTGATGCCATGTCAAAAAAAGTATTTTCGGCATGAAACATGGCGCTTAAGTCTAACAACACCACTTGCACGCTAGCAAGATTCAGCAACACGCTTTGGGAGTGTGTCATCTGCGGCTGGCTGTCTCCCAGAAGGAGAAGAAAGGGAAGCATTCTTAAACATCAGGGATGGAAAGGATGCAATGTGCGAATACCTCCAAACAGGCATTGATTCTGCTGACCGCATCAGCAGGGCCATGGCGGCAAGTACCACAGTCCGCAGATTTGCTTGGTTGCGCAAGTCTGGTTTTGCTCCAGATGTACAAGCCAGACTTCCGAACATGCCCTTTGACGGCACTTCTTTATTTGGTAAGAAGGCTGATGACAGCCTGGAGAGATTACAAACATCCAAGGCAGCAGTGAAATCTCTTGCGGCTGCAATTCGGCAGACTCCATATCGCCCCTCAGGAGCTTCCTGGAGGGGTAGGTCCTTTCGCTTTTACTCCGCATTCGGAAAAGGCAGCGGACAGCCAGCTCAAAGGGGCCAGAAAGGATTCACCCGTGGTGGACGGGTCAAAGGTACAAAATCCGCAACAGCAGGTGCCACTTTACCCTCGGCATCTGCCTCAGTCACTTCTAAACCCCTCTGAGGTCTCCCCTCACAAGACACCAGTAGGGGGCAGGTTAACTCAACATCTGGCAGAATGGCAGGCTATTACATCAGATGCTTGGGCATTGGAGACAGTTGCCCAAGGTTACTGCCTTCCCATTCCTCAGTCATCCACCGTGGAACAACTCTTTGAAGTTTCCAGACCCGCTCCTTATGCAGGAGATTGTAGACCTGCTAGAGAAGGGTGTCATAGAACCGGTACCCGTAGCGGAGAGGAACAGGGGTTGGTATTCCCCCTACTTCCTAGTACCAAAGAAAGGCAGAGGACTGAGATCCATCTTGGACTTGCGAGAATTGAACAAATTCCTCAGGGAAGACAAGTTCAAGATGGTAACCCTTTCTCAGATCCTTCAGGCCCTCCAGCTTCAGGACTGGTTGGTATCTCTAGACCTTCAGGATGCTTATTTCCATGTGCCAATCCATCTCAAACACAGGAAATACCTGAGGTTCGCAATTGGCAACTCTCACTATCAATTTCGAGTTCTGCCATTTGGGCTGACCTCCGCCAGAGGGTCTTTACCAAGCTAATGTCGGTAGTGGCTGCAAGTCTAAGGAGGGAAGGGATCCACGTCTACCTCTACCTGGACGATTGGTTGATCAGAGCGGTATCTTCGGAACAAGCTCAGATCTGGCTAAATTATGTCTGCCACTTCCTTCACAAGCTGGGCTTCTCCCTCAATTTAAAGAGGTCACAGATGATACCATCGCAGAGACTCCAGTTCATTGGAGCAGTCCTGCACACTTCCCTGGGAAAATGCTCGCCACCAGAGGTGAGGGCTCAAGATATTGTACAGATGGTCATCAAGTTTCAAAATGCCCAACGTCTACCAGCCTTCGACTTTTGGAGGTTGCTAGGCTTCATGGCATCCTGCATCTTCCTAGTGCCAGAGGCTCGCCTGAGAATGAGATCCCTCCAGTGGGCACTAAGAACCCCATGGTCGCAATTCTCAGGAAGAATGTCGGATCTCCTTCAAGTCCCGGACAGAGTGGCTCGAGACCTTCAGTGGTAGGCCTGTCGGGTGAACATCTTGAAAGGAGAACAGTTTTGGCAACCATGGCCATCAACAGTAGTCACGGATACCTCACTCACGGGGTGGGGAGCCCATGCCAGCGACTTGACCATCAGCGGTCGTTGGTCTCCATCGGAGTCCAGACTACATATCAACCTGTTGGAGCTGAGAGCAATCAGACTAGCGCTAAAAGCTTTTCTGCCATCAGTACAGGGAAAGAATGTCCTGATAATGACGGACAACACAGTGGCCATGCACTACCTCAACAAAAGAGGAGGCGTAGGGTCACTGCCACTGTGCAGAGGGGCAATGCAGCTCTGGTTTTGGGCAATTCAAGAAGGAATCTCTCTATCAGCAGTTCACCTAGCCGGAGAGAATAACTTGACGGCGGACGCTCTGAGCAGGCAGAGCACAGTCTCCCACAAGTGGGAGCTAGCTCAGGAAGCCATTCAAGGGATCTTCACCCTTTGGGGAACCCCTCAAGTGGATCTGTTCGCCACCAGCATCAACAGGAAGTGCGATCAGTTTTGTTGAAGGGAATTTCCCCCGAGAGGAGCTCTAGGGGATGCGTTCGTAGTGGACTAGGAGTTTCCACTTCTGTATGTGTTTCCTCCAGTCCCTGTCATTCCTCAAATGATCAGGAGGTTGAGAAGATTCCGGAAAGCCATGATCGTAATTGCCCCGGATTGGGCCAGGAGAACGTGGTACCCGGACCTTCTAGACATGTCCATCTGCCCTCTGATTCGTCTTCCGCAAAGAGAGGAGCTTCTCTCGCAGAAGGGAGGTCAGGTTCTCCATCCAGACATCAGAACCCTCAACCTTCACGCTTGGTTTCTGAAAGGTTGAGATACAAGGATTGGGATCTCCCAGATGACGTCATGGAGGTGTTGCTTTCAGCCCGAAGGCCAGCAACAAAGACTTTATAGCGCTGCATTTGGAACAAATTTTGCAGCTGGTGTAGAGAAAGGAATATTGAACCCTTTTCATGCAATATACCAACAGTGTTATCTTTCTTGCTTTACTTAGCAAATTCAGGTCTTCAAATTGGTACGATCAAGGGCTACTTCGCAGCGCTGTCAATCTTTAAGCTTACTGCTGAGGAGCCTTCATATTTCAAATTACACTTGGTAATCCAATTCCTGAAAGGATTAACTAATGTTTATCCCCCAAAACATTTTCAAGTTCCATTGTGGGACCTAAATCTAGCTTTAGAATTTCTGACGGGTATCCTTTTGAACCACTTAATTCCTGTTCATTAAGATTCCTCACTCTTAAAACAGTTTTTCTAGTGGCTCTAACATCCGCCAGAAGAGTGAGCGAATTACAAGCTCCATCTTGCAAACCTCCTCATACAATCTTTCATAAAGACAAAGTTGTCTTACAAGTGAAGCCTAATTTTCTCCCAAAGGTGGTCTCTGAATTCCACATTACTCAGAAAATAACTTTACCTTTGTTCTATCCTCCTCCCCATCCAGGGAAAGAGGAAGAGAGATTACACAGGTTGGATCCAAAGCATGCCTTGAGTTTATATATTAGCAGACTTGCTAGGATAAGGCACGCAGACCAATTATTTGTAGGATATGCAGGGCACAAATTAGGGTTGCCAATCACGAAACAGACCATTTCAAGATGGATCATTTTAACCATTCTAGAATGCTACAAATTGGCAGGAAAAGAACCCCCTCAACATTTTAGGGCTCATTCAACCAACGGTATCGCAGCCTCTTCGGCTCTCCAAAGAGGGGTTCCAATTAAAGATATATGTGCGGCTGCCACATGGTCGTCCGCACATACCTTTACCAGATTTTACAGCCTGGATTCCTCCTCTAGCCAGGAGACAAGATTTGGGAAAGCTGTGTTACAATCTGTATACTTTTAAAGGGAAATAATTCATTTTTACTCAGACCTCCTCTTTACACTACTGCTATGGGAGTGTATCAAAGATAAGGAATACGTCGGAGGACACAATCATTTTGAAGAACAAGTTACTTTCTTACCTGGTAACGTTCTTTCGATGGGATGTTCCTCCGATGTATTCCTTATTGCCCCTCCCATCCATCCCCGCAGTAAAACTTCCCTTGTAGTTGCAGTTTACGCTCCTTCAAGGTTACTAACCAATTCATGCGAAGCAAATTTAAGCTTCAAAACGGAACTGAGCAACGAACGCTGCGCAAGTCTATTTATACTCATGATGACGTTGGCGCCGATACAGAGGCTGTCGGGGGACACCGACTCGAAGGACGTCGACACGCAGCGGCCTCTACTGAAAAAAAATTCCGAGGCCAGCAAGCTGGAATGGATAACATCAAAAATAAGGAATACGTCGGAGGAAATCCCATCGAAAGAACGTTACCAGGTAAGAAAGTAACTTGTTCTTCTTTAGATTTTGTTTTGTTCTTAAGACATTTAATATAAAGCGTAGAATCCAGTCTCCGTTTAGGATTCGTGCTCTTCCTTAAATAATTTGGTAAAGTTTTGGAGAAATTCACTAGATTGATTGATAGTGTATGTGACTTAGAGCTTGCACGAACATCTTCTGTTTGAGCCCAATCTACTAATAAGAGCAGAGTTTTTGGTATTACCCAAATTGTTCGTTTACAATTGTTCGAATGAACAATTGACCGAATTTAAAGGGTCACAATTGACCTTTTCACAAATATATATATATTTCTGAGGCTTGTGGAATCTGCTTAGATCACATGCTGTGCATAGGCCGACATCTAGTGGAAGCTGCGGGGTATTACAGTTTGTTTTTCGAAACTCGAAAATGGGCGTCGACACAGGGCGTGCCAGTAATACTATCCCTAGTGTGACGTCCACTGTACCCAAGATCCCTCACGCGTCTAGGATCCTCAGATTGTTTTTTTCCGCCATACTGGTCGGAAGCATCTTGCGGAGTCCCCTGGCCTTAGCCATACTTTTGCTAAAATTTTAAATTATTAATCTATTGACATCCTTCCCCACCCCAACGTCGAACTTCGACACTCGACGCCGGCTGGAGAAGAAATCGACCGTCGGCTGCTGCACGACAGATTTGGGCCTTGGAAGGCCGCTGGCCTCGGCCCGGGCCTGGTAGGCCGCTGGCCTCGGCCCGGGCCTGGTAGGCCGCTGGCCTCGGCCCTGCAAGTAGGGAGAGTGGGGGGTGGTACATACTCTACACTCTTGGTATATAGGTACACCTTATACATTTCCTACACTTAACAGCCCGCTGCCTCAAGGTGCGTATGGAGGGTACCCCTTTTCAATTCTGCCCCAAGTGCAACCGCAAATACCCTTGGGTCGACAGGCACGCCACGTGCAATCTCTGCTTGCCGAGGGACCACCCCGAAGCGAACTGCAGAGCGTGTAGTAGGTTTAAACCTAAGACACTTAAGGACCGTTCGACGAAGCGTTGGGCCCACCACGCCAGGCAGGCGGCCATGGCAGCGGAGGGCGCCTTTAGCGATGGCAGTGACGCCGTACTTTCGGACGGCGAGGGCATTACGGCGTCGAAAGACAGCCGAGCGCAGGTCCCCGACCTCGGAAGGTCGTCCGGCAGGGCGGCTATGGGGAAGACCCCCGGCGACGCAAGCGCTTCATATACTATACACACTAAACACACGAAGTCCAACCGAGACTCAACGACGTCGAGTTCTCGGAAAGAGGCACAGACAGAACGGTCCGATTCGGTGTCCTCTGGGCGCTCTCGATCAAGATCGCCGCATGACTCCAGGCAATCATCCACTCTTGCCAAGAGTGCCTCGCTCCCTAGGCTAACAGAAGTTCGATCGTCGGAAGACAAAGACGACTTCCACCACCAGGACGCGCTCCAGGAGGCAGAGCCCGCAATTAAAGCCAGCGAGGCCCCACGCTCGAAGGACAGGGACACCTCTCCCGATCCTCGACGCCAGGCGTCGAAAAACTCCGGAGCCACTAAGGGACAGGGAAAACATTTTTCTACGCACTGGGAGGGGGGAAAACAGCAGAAGAAACTACCTGTACATTCTTCCACACCTGTGAAACACTCCACCCCCCCTAAACAGACAGACAAGCCCAGGTCTGCTGATAGGTCCACAACCAGCAAAGCTACTCAAGATAAATCCCATAGACTTGCTGAGAGAGTCATTCCCAGTTCCAAAAAAATGGTCCAGTGAAGACATAGATAGGGTCATGTCAAGAATGTCTTCTTTGGCTGATTTTTATGATAAAAATCCAGAACATTTCCTCTCGTATGATCCTCAAGGGGCCACTCTCTCAGGCTCTACTGATCCTATCCCCTCCAGTAAGAAGGCCCGGTTTGAAACCCCGATGAGGTCTGAACCCTTCGAGGTACAACCTTACGCAACAACATACTCACGCTATCAAGGAGAGGCTTCCTTTTGTGGAGACCAAGAATTTGGTATGATAGAAGAGCAAACCTGGACGGGCTACTATGGGGATGATGAGGAACAGGAAGAAGAGGATGATCCGGAAACATACAGAGTAGATTCCCCGGTAGAGAACGAAGCCCCGGTTACCGACTCCCCGGTCGATAACCAGCCCCTCCTAAATGAGGTTCTCGCTCGCGCAGCAGAACATTTCCACATTGACACCCACGGTGTACAGGAGGAAAGGGACTTCGCGGAAGAGTTAGTGGGAGAAAGGAGACCGGTTGCCCAGACCATCCCTATCCTTAAATCCATTCAGCGGAGAATAGATCAGTCCCTGGTGAACCCAAACCTCACCAGAGCAGTCAATCCCAGGGTTGAAAAACTTTTCAGGGCAGCTCAGTCTGACCCTCTCTATATAAGAGGACATCTGAAGCCAGACTCCCTAGTTGTTACCAACACTCGTAAGAGGGCTGGAACACCCTTGTCTTCGTCAGAAGCTCCTCCCGACAAGGAGAGCAAAAAACTATACGGTTTCGGCAGGAAGGTAGCCTCAACGTCCGCCTCTTAAGCAAGGATTGCTAACTCCACCAACCTGTTGGCCAGCTACAACTGCCATCAGTGGGAGGAAGTCGCGGCTCTCATAGCCTCTGCTCCTGAACCGTTAAAGGGCCAATTAGCTCGGATTTCCGCAGAGGGTAGAGCCGTGTCAGGTTGCATTTTGAAAGCAACCTTCGACGCCGCAGATAACCCAGGCAGATTGATAGCAGAAGGTACTGTTATCAAGAGACATGCGTGGTTACGGCAGTCTGGTTTTAAGGCAGAAACTCAGGCATCACTGTTAGACAAACCGGTGGAAGCCGATCTGTTTGGTAAGGCGGTCGAAGACGCACTGAAAAATGTCAAGGACGAATACGAGACACTCAAATCCCTTGGCCAGTTAACCAATAAACCCCCTAACCAGAGAGGGAATAGTAATTTTCGTCGCCCACGCGGCCAAAATTCACAGAGAGGATCTAACTATTCCCAGGGGCAGGGTACACAGTGGAACAACAACCAACAGCCTACCCAAGGTTACGGCAGAGGTAATAGGAGAGGTCGTGGTAAAGGCAGAGGCAGCCCCAGCAAGGGAGGTGGCACGCCTCCACCAAAGCAGTGACGCTCAGTTCAGGGTCCCTTCTCACGCAACCCCAGTAGGGGGACGCATTTCAAACTTCACCCAGGCTTGGGAAGGGATCACATCAGACAGATGGGTGCTGTCAACAGTTTCCACGGGATATTGTATAGAGCTACTGCAGCGTCCCCGGAACCATCCTCCACGACAAAGAGTACACTCCTTAGAACATCAGAAGATTCTCCTCGAGGAGATCGCCATTCTTCTACAAAAGGACGCGATAGAACTCGTCCCGGGACACCAGGTAAACAAGGGTATTTATTCAACTTACTTCCTTGTGCCAAAGAAAGACTTGACAATGCGCCCAGTACTGGACTTACGGCCTGCCAACAAGTATGTCAAGCCCCAGAAATTTCGTATGACCACGCTACAAGAGGTAATCCCCCTCCTAAAAAGGGGGATTACATGGCAACCTTGGATATGAAAGATGTTTATTTTCATATTTCCATGTTCCCAACGCACAGAAAGTACTTGCGCTTCAAGGTGGACAGTCGCCACTACCAATTCAAGGTACTGCCCTTCGGGATAGCTTCAGCACCAAGGGTATTCACCAAGGTACTGGCGGTGGCGGCTGCACACCTACGCAGGGAGGCAATCCCAGTGTACCCTTATCTGGACGACTGGCTCATAACGGGGGAAACCCCAGGAATTTGCAGGACAAACATTGAAAGGACTATCGACCTCCTCCACGAATTAGGCTTCTCAATCAATGAGAAGAAGCCAAGCCTGGTGCCAAGCACCTCAAAACAATTCCTAGGAGCAATCCTGGATACCCAGGAGGGGTTGACCTTTCCTTCAGAAGAAAGAATTCGGAATATACTACTGCAAATTCCGCATTATCAGTCCGGTCAACAAATAACGGTACGCAAAGCAATGCGTTTACTGGGAATGATGGCGTCATGCATTTACCTGGACCCCACGCGCGCCTGCGCATGCGTCCCATGCAGGAATGGTTGGCGAAACAGTGGTCCCAGGCAAGTGGTCAGTGGGACGATCTAGTGGTCGTTTCGCCAACACTGGTACAAAGTGTTCACTGGTGGACAAGAGAGAATCTCGCCAAGGGGAAACCCTTTTACGATCCCGAAGTACAGGCAGTAGTCGCTACAGATGCATGTCTAACGGGGTGGGGAGCTCACCATCTCCACCACACAGCTCAGGGTCTCTGGTCTCACTCAGTGGCCAAGAACCACATCAACCTGCTAGAGCTTCTGGCAGTATTCAGAGCGCTTCAGTCGTTCGAGCCCCATCTAATAAACCTGTCAGTGCAAATCCGGACGGACAGCACTACAGCCATGTTCTACCTGAACAAGCAAGGAGGGACTCGCTCGCCAAATCTGTCCAAGCTTGCCCAGAAAATCTGGATATGGGCACTCAGACGGAACATCTTCCTGTCATCACAACATGTTCCAGGGGAGCTCAATTCCCTAGCGGATGCTCTGAGCAGAGACTCCCTCCCAGAGGAACACAAATGGGTTCTTCACAGAGAGGTCGTAGAAGATCTCTTCTCTCAGTGGGGTTTCCCCACTATAGACCTATTCGCCACAAGCAAAAACAAACAATGCCCAGGATTTGCATCCAGGTTCCCCCAACCAGACTCCCAGGGGAACGCCCTGTGGATGAACTGGTCAGGTATGTTTGCGTACGCTTTTCCACCAACTCCTCATCAGGAAAGTGGTGAACAAGATGAACAGGGAATCGATGACGCTCGTCCTAGTTGCTCCCATGTGGGCAAGACAACCGTGGTTCCCACACCTACGCAGGATGGCGGTGTGCGAGCCCATCAAACTTCCAGCCTGGTACAACCTACTGTCCCAGTACCAAGGTCAAACAGTGCACCAGCAACCCAACTCAATGAACCTGGCAGCATGGCTCCTGAGGTCATAGAGTTTGGACACCTCAATTTGCCACAGAGGTGTATGGACATCCTAAAGGAATCTAGGAAGCCAAACACAAGGCACTGTTACTTTGACAAGTGGAAGAGGTTCGTTATCTGGTGCCAGAGTAGACAAATCAACCCAGTTGATTGCACTCCTTCCACTATTGTTACATACATGCTCCACCTGCTGGATGCAGGTTTGGTTTTTAACTCACTGAAGGTACACCTGGCAGCTCTCTCAGCTTACACCACTTCCCATAGCAAGGTGTCGTGGTGGAAAGTACCAGTAGTTAAAGCCTTCATGGAAGGAGTAAAGAGACTTCACCCTCCTATTTCAAACCCACCGCCAGGGTGGGACCTTAATGTGGTGCTAGCCAAGCTCATGGGCCCCCCTTTCGAACCCATGCATAAAAGCAGTCTCAAACACCTGACTTATAAAACGGCCTTCTTAGTAGCTATTACTTCTATAAGAAGGGTCAGTGAAATTCAGGCTCTGTCAGTGCAGGATCCCTTCTTTACTATCCATAAAGACAAGCTGGTTTTACGCACACACCCTAGGTTCTCACCTAAATGTATATCAAAATTCCATGTAAACCAGTCCATCGAGCTTCCGGCTTTCTTCCAGAACCCGCAAAGCTCGGCTGAGGTGAAACTACACACCCTAGATGTGCGTATGGCGGTCCTCTACTATGTAAATAAAACAAGACCGCTAAGGAAAACAGATCAACTGTTTGTCTCCGTAGCTACAGGCAGAGAGGGGGATCGCGTCTCTAAAGGTGCCATCTCGAAGTGGATTATTAACTGTATCCAGCTGTGTTACTCATTTTCTGAAAAGACTCTGCCTTTTACGCCAAGGGCCCACTCTACTAGAGGCATTGGGGCCACTCTGGCTTTCATTGCAAATGTTCCCCTTGACACCATTTGCAAAGCAGCTACTTGGAGCTCTATTCACACTTTTACTCAGCATTACTGCATTGACACCCATTCCAAGACAGATACACAAGTGGGACAAGCGGTTCTAAGACACTTATTTGCTCATGACCCTTCTCACATCCCACCTCCTTCTTCTGGTACTGCTCGCTAATCTATGCACAGCATGTGATCTAAGCAGATTCCACAAGCCTCAGAAGGGATACATTACTCACCGTAATCGTATTTCTGATGCTTTTATCTGCTTAGATTCACATGCGACCCACCCTTCCTCCCCTCCGAGAGAAGGCGCATGATTGCTTGTAGTCTTACCTTCTGTTCTATCTGCTTGGATTATCTGTACTCACGCTACTCCTCATACTACCTCATGTCAGAAAAAATACAATCTGAGGATCCTAGACGCGTGAGGGGTCTTGGGTACAGTGGACGTCACACTAGGGATAGTATTACTGGCACGCCCTGTGTCGACGCCCATTTTCGAGTTTCGAAAAACAAACTGTAATACTCCGCAGCTTCCACTAGATGTCGGCCTATGCACAGCATGTGAATCTAAGCAGATACAAGCATCAGAAATACGATTACGGTGAGTAATGTATCCCATATATATATGGGTTTGGGTTGGGTGTGGGGTTGCGGGGGGTTTCCCCCCCCCGCATATGTTACAATTGACCTTCACAATTCGGTCAATTTGAAAAGGTCAATTGTCATTCGAACAGTTGTAATACGAACAATTCGTATACAACCGAGTTTTTACTCTTAGGATGGTTACAAAGTGTTTCTGCGCTGGTGACCAAGTTTTCCAGGATTTCATTACATTTGTCTCTCCACATCTTTGAATGCCAGAAGGGAAATACCTCATATTGCAGTGGACAATGTGTGGATTCCACTTTTCTGTAGGTTGTCAATGTTTTCCAGATAACATGTACATAAAGTGAGTGTTATCCTAATTCATGGCGAATCACGCCGATTGGAACTGAATTTGGCAATCTTAAAATTCTTCTCCAGAACCTGGCTTCAAGTTTTTCCCATGTTTGCCATGCCATTCTCAAACAGGTGTCTCCAGCGTAAGTTATTGACGGTGTTACTTTTAGATTGTAAAAAACTACCAATGGTTGCATCGAGAATTTGCCAAATCTCTTGTTCAGTTTTAGGGCCTGCGCTGTTAATTGGTCCATTTTAAGTTGCAAATTGGCAATCCATGGTTTTTCTCCCCAATCTGCGCTGATGATGGCTCCCAGATATTTCGTATCGGATATTTGGAATGTTTTGCAGGCACCACTTAAAAGGTTTTTTTATTTTTGTTTAAGTTTTTTTGATTATTAGGATTTCTGACTTCCCAATGTTAATTTTTTGTTTATTTTCTTCTACGTAGTGCTGTAGGACATCAAGCTTTCGTTGCAAGCCTATCGCGGTCATGTCTAGCAATATGAAGTCATCTGCATGTAGCAGGTGCCCCATTACAGTCCCACCTATACGTGGTGAGCATGTTCTGGGTGACTCTAACCGATCTTTAATATCTAGGATGTAAAAATTATACAGGATAGATGCCGGGGGACACCCTTGTTTCAAGCCTCTCATGGTGTTTATTGGCTGACTAACGGTCCCTTTTTGATCTAGTCTGACTTGTAGGCTGGTGTCAGAGTGCAAGGCAATAATGGCTGCTAAAAGATCTTGGAGGCAGCCCTGTTGCCTCCGTTTGTTCCACAGTATTCCTCGCTCAACTGTCGGATGCAGCGGCCATCTAAATGCACGCTAGATATAACTTTTGGTTCTCGCTTATTATTAAAATTTTCTGTAGGTTGAGTAACAAGAGGTTTAATCCACAGTCTTCTCTTTCTACGAATCACGCCTGTCTTTGGTCGATGTTTCCACTCAAAGTTAACCATTTCTTTAATCTTTTCAGCAAAATACCGGCATATAATTTCCCAAGGACATCCAATAGGGATATCGGGCGATAGTTATCAGGTTTCACTCTATCGCCTCTTTTGAAAATTGGTATAACAACCGCTTTTCTCCGGGAATCTGGTATTTGCCTATTATGGTTCATTCTATTGATAAGGTCATAGCACAGGTAGGACCATAGTTCTGGATTTTGTTTTAGAGTGGAATTCGTGAACCCATCGGGTCCTGGAGCACGGGACGATCGTGCTTTATTGATTAGGCTAAGGATTTATTTTTTGGTAAAGACTATAGCCCATGGTTCGTTATTTGGCGGTATAAGTACACAGTTCGTATCGATGTTGTTTTGCTTGTATATTTCTCCAAAGAGTTGTAGCCATTGAGATACCTGAATATGATTAGTCTGTAAAGGTCCTTTTCAATTTAGATGGTTATTTATTAGCGACCAGAAGAAATTGTCATTTTTAGTTTGTTGCCATTATCATTTGTTCAGAATCCTGCTGGTACAACTAAGCTCGATGGGACTTGACCCAGTTACAGTACTTTGCATTTTTGGGGACTGCCACTTTCAAGACAATCAAACTCCCCAATTAGAGTCAATAATGGATACACCCCAGGAGGGAATGAGGCCAAGACCAAGTGCGGGTGAAAGTAAAAGTAAAGTTTATCTAAAATACCAAATTAGGGCAAGCAGAGAACTCTGCAAACTCTGAGAGCGTTCTGCCCAACATTACAACAACAGTACTTTAAAAAGGGTTACAGCATCATTAATGACGTCACCATATCAGCTACATTAATTACGTTCTCATTGGTGGATTCACAATTCCAGTATGGCTATATAGGTGCCGCCTCCAGATGATTGGATAGTTGCTTGGCGGGAAGGCGGCATCACGTGCTTCAGCTGGGCTGGTCGGTGCAAGGTGAAGGTCGTTGGGCCCGGATGGGGTGATTGATACTCTCTAATCTATTACTTCAAAGCATGCAATAAAAAAGACTCATAAAGAATATCGTTGGCATTCTGACAGTCGGGGGTGGAATCATATATTTCGCACTTATCTATACACGCATTTGTCTTGTGCACCAGAAGGGGCAAAAGGTATGGAGGTCATCTTTGTGTCAAGGGTCAGGGAGGTGACATTCTGTGTGGGCCTGGTAGATGTGGAAGAAGATACAATTGTTGCATTAAGGTATCAGTGAGACATGGGCCTCTGGCTGCAGCACTGTCATAGGGAAGGGAAGAACGGGTGGGGGCTGTTCGCTCTTCGTGCGTGGCGCCGCTGGAGAGGGGAGAGAGGGTCCTTTAGCTCCTCCAGTCTGGCACAGTTCGATCAGTGGAATCGTAAGTAAACCATTAACATGGGGTTCGAACATGTCTACTGTTATCACATTTATCATAGTCACCAGGTTACATAATGACTTCTATCTACATTAGTCTCATGGTCACACCATTTATATTGTACATGATATTCTTATAAGATCTGAATAGATTTGTGAGTATACACAATACTTGAGACACACGTGGGCATGCAGGCTATACATCTTGTATTATAATAAACTAGTATAACAAATTAGTCATCTAGCATCCCATACATTTTGCTGGGGTCTCTGGCAGGGAACGATATGGAATCAACATTATAGGACACCAACATGTGGAACATGATATATCCATTGCAGTTGATTTAGGTATGTTACTCATTGATCATTCTGTTACGTCTTCACAGAGACAGCCCCCTTATACATAAACATAGGAGGGAATTTATAGCCTTACAGAGGGGATTAGCATTGTAGGTGAAACAGGGTGGCACACAGTCGTCGGGTAGGCATCTGCTACATCAAAAGGGGTATGAGGTTGGGGGGATTATACAAGCTATATATCTTAAGAGTAGAGTCTGCCAGTGATGAGGCATGTTTGTGGAGATGGATTGTTTTTTCCAGGCCCGGACTCTTGCCCGGTCACTCATAGGTCAGTGATGAGAAGGAGGAAGGCGAGAGATACAGTGTCCAACTTGTAGCTGTTTGCGCTCTTTCTTCCATGAGAACAGGGCAGCTGCAGGGACTCCAGAGGGGAGGAGGTGGGAGGGTAGTAGCTGGCTAACTGTGTGTGGCGCCAGGGGAGAACTGCAGGCCTGCAGGCTGGCTTTGCTGTGGGGCCTGCTTTAGCATATACAAAATGGAGTCGGGAATTGGTACAAAATGGAGTCAGTAATCAGCCCTCTTCTGAACGTTGCACTTGTACGCATCGTCCCGAGGCCGCCCGGCACCTCTGGCCACAGGTTCATGGGCAGTCGTCGGTCGAGCTTAGTGTGCGTGCGGGTAGGGACTGGAGGGGAGGGGACCACATCGACCTTTCCTCCCATACAGTCTTCAGACTCCAAAGATCTTTAGATAGTTGTTTTTTTTTTCTGTGAATTCCTGATCGAATCGATGTAATCTTGTTTTTCTTTTCGAGCTTGTTGTTTCTTTTTCTCTGAGTATGCTTAAACATGGTTAATAATCAACACCTAGAGTCGGTGTATTCTGACAATTTACTATTGCCGTTTTTAGTTGTGGGAGGTTCTTATTCAACAGGCGTAACCTATTTAGGCCATTATTTACGCTCACTTTATGCGGCCAGTTGCTTTCATTGTCGTTTTCAGAGCTGCTTTTTTGACAAGGCGTTTGCCTGAAAGTTAGAATTAGCTGACTATGATCACTTTTAGTTGAAGGCAGGATCCTCAGAGATATTATTTATTGGAACGTATTAGCGTCAACAAAGAAATAATCTAGTGTTGCACAGGCATTATGAGATGCCCATGTTGTGGCGCCAGTCCGATCACCTTTTACATTGCCATTGACCATGTGTTTCCTTTCGTTGGCATGCGTTGCATTTTCCTTCACAATTTTTGGACTTGTAACAATCTATATTTAGATCGCCACAAACAAATATGCATAAGTTTCCAAATTCCGCTCTGAGGTTGTCTGTATGTCTCATAACCTTTCCAGAAAGAGCTCTTCGTCCTTAGCCTTGGTGTTCCAATATAGGTTGATGACTACTTGCGTCATTTTTGTTTCTGGCATACCTTGAACTTCCTGTGTTATCACTATTTGAATAAGGGACGATGGTGACATAATTCAAACTACTTTTCCACTAAGGCTGTTTTTGATGATGGTTAGTAACCCAGCCGAGGGTCTCCCCATTGCACCCTTATATGCTTTACTTAAAAAGCAGGTAAATCCATTTATGATGGGAAGTCTTTGTAGCCAGCACTCCTGTAGGCATATGATATCTGAGGTCAAGAGTTTGTGTTTTATTTTTACAAGCAGATGTTTAAAGCCTCTGGAATTCCACAAGGCAATCTGAAAGGTCTATACTCGGGCTGAAAGGCAATCTATTTTTTAGTCAGTCACGAGAGTCGATGGAAGCCAGCTCCAAGAGATTGTATTGTCAATCTTGGTCTCCATATTGGATGAGTCAGTGCCTTTGGAAACCTCATTAGCATCAACTTTTCCTTTTTATGATGGTTCGTAATGCGTTTTGTCCCCGCAGTGTGGTTGGAGAGAATCTAACTGTCTTGGCATTAATCTCGTCTTCTGGTTCAGAAAAGAGCTGAAAAAAAACGCTCTTATCAGGGTTTGCTGGTAGAACTAAGACATTTTGCCTCATTTTGTGAATCCTCCCGCAGGTTGTGCGGTATTCATTGATTTCACAATCCAGTTGGATCATCGCTTGCAAGATCTTCGAGTAAATCGTTCCTTACAGAGAATAGATCATACTATGTCCGTCCGAAGTATAATGGGAGTCGCCAGGCATCTGAGAGCCATCCTGAGCCTATGCAATTGGGGATATTCGGGGCCACATTTCAAAGGAAGAAGAGAAGACAGCAGCATTTATGACTACATTGTAGTTCGGCTGGACATTTACTTCACAGTTGTCCGGTGAAACCTCCTTGGTAACTAGTGGGAGCCTTGGATGAGGCTGAAAATTGAGAAAATGGAGAAGATCAGATGAAAAACTCCAACGCCCGACAAGCTTAGAGGTTGGCTTATCGAGCCAGAAGAAGGAATCTCAGATCTCTCATTTCGTTGTAATAATAATAATTATTTTGCATTTATATAGCGCTACGAACCCTCAGGTATCTGAGCGCTGCTTATTATTACCCACAGTGTGTGCTGCTCATTTATCGATCTCAGAAGGATGAAAGGCTGAGTTTGGCCCTGCCGGGATTCGAACCTGCATCAGCAGGCTCTGCACTTATGTGAAAGCGATCGCTCTACTTGTTCTGCTATCGGACCGGCTACCCGTCATCCCTAAGTAGCCACCATCAACCTTCCAAACTGAATGCTTTAGAAGCATACATGGACAGTGATGCGATTGGAAACTACATAGATCAATAACTCGCAAGAAAGATTGGTATTGCTATGTACCCTAAGCCAGTGTTTGAGAACGTCATGGCGATAGACGGTACCCAGTGAATATCAGGACCAGTGCACTGTGGTTTGCACCTTGCTCTGCCAGAATGTAAATCGAGAAACGATATCGTTTGACCTAATCAGTGCTCCGCAGTTCAGAGTAATCTTAGGAATTCCCTGGTTAGAAGAACATAATCTGCAGATTTATTGGCATGCCAGGACCTTGACGTTTACCGAAGGGTGCAAGAGCTCATGTTACAGAATAGAAGAAGAATCAGGAAAACAAGTTCAGGCGGTATGCAGAGGGGGTCCCGCATTGGGATTATTGGGGATCCTACGCCCAGAGTATCGAGATTTCCAAGAAGTGTTTGAAGAGGAACATTCTAATGTGCTACTGCCGCATCGGCCCTATGATTGTCAAATCGATCCGATTCCTGGATCCCAAGCCCTGTGTAGCAGAATCTATGCCTTGACTGAGCAAGAAAATACACATTTGAAGACATATCTTGATAAGTACATTGCTAGTGGATTTATCTGACCGTCCAAATCGCCTGCAGCTTCTCCACTATTCTTCGTGCCTAAGAAGGAGGGGGACCTTCGCACCTGTGTAGACTGTCATGCTCTAAATCAGATCACAGTAAAGAACAGTTATCCGCTTCCTCTCATTCCAGTGCTGTTGGATTAAGTCAGAAATGCAACGTATTTTTTTTAAGTTTGACTTTCAGGGAGCTTACCACCTTGTGCGAATTAATGAAGGTGATGAGTGGAAGATTGCTTTCCACACTAAGTATGGATTATTTGAGTACCAAGTGACGCCATTTGGCTAATGCAATGCCCCAGCAGCTTTCCAGAATTTTATGAATGATGTTCTACATGAATTATTAGATGTGTGCGCTGTGGTGTACATTGATGACATCCTAATCTATTCAACCTCCGTTAAGGAACATTTTGCCCATGTTTGGGCGGTACTTACTAAGTTACGGCAACATCACCTATAGTTCAAATTGGAAAAATGTCCTGTCACCACAGGGTATTCAGATGGACAACAGAAAAGTGGAAGCAGTTTTAACTTGGCCATCTCCCACATCGGTGAAAGGAGTCCAAAGTTTCTTGGGTTTCGCCAATCTTTATCAGCGCTTTGTATCTGGTTTTTCTCAACTTGTTCATCCAATAACAGTTATTACGGAAACAACAAAAATTCGATTGGATCGCTGAAGCTGAATAGGCATTCCAGACTCTACCCCAGTGTTACATCCCCAGCCTGTCCTGCCGTTTGTGCTGGAAACCGATGCTTCTGGTGCTGCCATGGGAGCGGTACTGTCCCAAATGACTCTGAAAACAGACAGTTGCACCAAGTGGCTTTTTGCTTTAAGAACTTCTCAGCAGCAGAATTAAATTATTCTATCACAGACAAGGAACTATTGGCTATCAAAAATGTATTCCAGGAGGCATCGTTTGTTAGGAGCTCGGCACACTATCACTGTTCTCACAGACCATAGAAACCTGCAATACTTGCGCTCCGCAAAAGCTCAGTCCTCGCGACAGCTCCGTTGGGCTCTGTTTTTTGCGGAATATGATTTTGTCATTGCATTCCGCCTTGGAGTGCGCAACAGCAAGGCAGACTGCTTTGTCGCACATCAGGGAGGGTGAAGATGTCCATGTAACCCAAAATCCTGTGAACATCATTCCAGAAGAAAAGATGTTGGGTGTTACAGGATGCTCCGTAGAAGATTTGAAGACAAAGATTTGTCTCAGCATGACAACCTCTGAGTTAGAGGCCACCGAGTCTAAAGGGGCTATGTGTTGAATTCAAGAGAACCTACCATACTTTCAGGGACGCCTTTATCTGCCCACTCGAGTCTTGCAAGAGCAGTTCCTAGCAGATTATCATGAAGCGCTGTTGGAGGGTCATCCGGAAATCGCTAAGACTACAGCTAAGATTAAAAGACTTTTCTGGTGGCCTACATGGCGCATGGACATTATCGATTTTCTTCAAACCTGTGGAATATGTGCCCAAAATAAAGGTTCAAAACAAAAACTCTGTGGCAAACCATCTCAATGGATTTCATTACAGAGCTGCCACCCTGTTCAGGCTACAACACGATCTTGGTGGTGGTGGATTTGTTTTCTAAAGTGGCACACTTTGTGGCTTTTAACAGGAATTCCGTCTGCGCCAGCCTTGGCTAAGGTCTTCTTGAAACATATTGTACGGCTACATAGTTTTCTGTCCATTGTGGTCTCTGATAGAGGGAGCCAAGTTGTATCCCAATTCTGGAAGAGGTGTTGCGAGATGGCCAAGATAGAAGTGCATTTGTCTACTACAACAATTCTGAGCACTCGTCTACTGTGCATACTCCTTTTTACATTCTGATTTGTTTCCATTCACTAACTTCCACCTTAGATCCATCAGAGCGATTAGAGATGCCAGCAGTACAAAGTTTACATTAGAACGTTTCTCGAGCTAAAAAGGAAGCCTTGGCACATCTGACCTCAGTGAAGGAGAGCCAAAAGAAATGTGCTGACAAGCACCGAAGAGATACTCTGGATTGTCAAGTAGGAGACGAGGTGTAACTTGCTTCTAAATACATCGCTCTTAAGGGGCCACGTGAATTCCAACCCAGATTTTTGGGCCCATTTCCAGTGGAAGCAGTTATCAACCATGTCGCTCTGAAGTTGAGTCTTCCATCTCGCATGCGAATACACCCTGTGTTTCATGTTTCTCTATTGAAGCCAAAGTCCAGGAACCAGAATACAAAAATCTCCAGAACCAGTAATTGTAGAGGGTGAACCCGAATTTGAACTGAAAGAGATTTTAGATTCCAAAGTAGTCAGGAGGAAGTTGTTTTACCTGGTGGATTGGAAGGGTTTTGGTCCACAGGACAGAACTTGGGAACCCAGTTCCAATATATTTATGCTCCACAGCTACCTAAAAAATTTCCTCAGAATCATCCCACCAAGCCAGGGCCGAGAGGACCACCCTTAGGAGGGGCCTTTGGGCGGGGGTTGAGGGTGGGGGGGGAACTGTCCTGATCACCTCCCAGAGTTGCAGGTTTGGGATGGGGTTATTGTTAAAGATCATTGGGGCTAGATGGGTATTAGCATGGCAAACCCGGCGTTCCCACAATCCTCAGTATCAAAGTTACAATGGGCTCACAAAGAAATACATTGGTCACAATTTCTCTTAAGATGGCTGCCCTGGGGGTCATTGTCTAAGTAGTTATTGAGAACTAGTAGTTGGGCATGGAGGACTATGAAAGCTCTGCCCCCGCAGTAGCATGTGCTTCTTGTTAGTTCCGCTGACAGCGGTTTAACGCTACCGGCGTTCAGCTCACAGACCTGCAAGACAATAGAAAGTCATGTTAACTTGCTAAGTTAACAAAAATACTACAGGCCTAAGTCTTCAACGTACCTGACAAGAATTTCCGCAGTAGCAGTCCTCCGGCAGTTGATTTCATTATCCATAGTTCCGCAGTTCTCATCTGTCTTCTTCCTCAGCCGCGGCTTCTTCGCGAAATCCTCCGACCTCCGAAAACCTTTTGTTATACGTTGATAGTCGTGAAGATATAAGAGACCTCCGTCCCCAAGTGCCGCACAGGGAGAATCACTAATCACTCCCTGTGCAACCTTTGAGGCCGCAGGTGGAGAGATCCGAGGCCGGAACCGAAGTACTAGGAGCCCCAAGGCAGCTGTAAAAAATACGATTAAATACCAAGCAAGCAGGGTACTATATGCATAAAACAAAGAATGGCCAGTTTCTTACCAGATGTCTGATGAAAGGGAAGATGGACCTGAGAGATGGTTCCGGGACTCACGTAGGCAAGGAATCCACCCTAAATCATAGGTCAGGATATTTTTCAGCCAATCTCCACCTGAAGAGTGTTGTGGTCCCTCGATAGTTGGGTGACAACTACCACTTGGGAAGTATGATTTCTTGTACAAGGATGCGGCCTGGGAAATCCAAAAGGTGTCCGTTGAGCAAAAACAAGGTATGAAGCCAGGAAAGGCGGTCCGAATCCAGTGGAGGAACAAAGAGCAAGATCCAGAAGAAGTCCGTGATTCAATCCGAGGTCAGAAGCCGTGAGAAACAGAAGAGCCGAAGTCGCCGTAGCCGAACGTGATCCACAAGAAGTCCAAAAACAAGAACCAGATTCAAGGAAGCCAGGTAAGCGGGTTTATTCAGCCAAAACAGGGTCTCCGAGGAAAACAGCTGTGAAGCGCGGTATACCAGCACTGCCCGGCTTAAATACAGTTACTTCCTGGACATATGACACGGAATGGAATCACGTGACCGTGAGCCTGGGGCACATGACCGCATAACGTCACGTGATCGGGTCGCAACGGAACGAGCACTTGTCTTCCTGCTCGAGCGGCTGCCTAATCTCCATGGCAACTGCCAATGGAGAAACGGCCGCAAGCGCGACTGCAGGGTGTATGGCGATTGCTTCGCCAGCGCGCGAGCCAAACCGGAATGCCTGCGTGAGCCCCTGGAAACAGGTGACTGGGAGAAGGTGGTTATCTGAGTGGTTGGCGGGACATGGCCGAAGGAATGATCTGAGGACATGACAGAGCCCCCCCCCCAAAGGCCCACGACCTCGTGGGCACGAAGGATGCTCCCGATGGAAACGAGAAACCAATCGGGGGGCCTGGACATCAGAGGCAGGGACCCAAGAACGCTCCTCCGGACCATAACCTAACCAATCGACCAGGTACTGCAGTCGACCCCTATGGAAACGTGAACCCAGAATATCCGAGACCTCGAAAACATCAGGAGAATCCAGGGAAACAGGGGCAGGAGAAGGGCGAAGACGAGTCGAGGAGGGACAGGGCTTGAGGAGGGAAGTATGGAACACAGGATGAACCCGCCAGGACGATGGGAGAACCAGGCGATAGGCCACCGGATTGATGACCCGGGAAACAACATAGGGACCCACAAAACGGGGCAACAGCTTTCGACAACCCTTCAAGTGGAGGTGCCGGGAGGACAACCAAACTCGGGAACCAACGGGATACAAAGGGGCCACGGTGCGCCTAGCGTCTGAGGAGGCCTTCATGGAAGCCTGCGCTTCCTGCAAATGAATGAGGACCTGGGCATGGAGGGACTCCATATCCCTAACGCAAGTGGCTGCGGCGGGGTTATCGGAGGGAGAAACGTCGGGAACAGGAAGGACTCGGGATGCTGGCCATACATGGTGTAGAATGGAGAGAAACCAGTTGCAGAATGCGTAGCGTTGTTATAGGCAAACTCAGCATACCGGATGTTCTGCAACCAGGACGATTGCTGTTGTAACAACAAACAACGCAGATACTGTTCCATGGATTGATTTGTTCGCTCCGTCTGACCATCGGTTTCTGGATGGTAAGCGGAGGAGAACCGTGCATCGATGCCTAGCAGAGTGACCAAGGCACGCCAGAAACGGGAAGGGAACTGAGAGCCACGATCGGACACTAGGACAGATGGAAGGCCATAAAGACAAAAAACGGAGTCAAAGAACAGCTTGGCCAAGGTAGGGGCAGAAGGAATTCCTCGGCAAGGGACAAAACGGGCCATCTTGGTGAAAACATCGACCACCACCCATATAGTGTCATAACCATGGATTTTGGGTAAATCGGTCACGAAGTCCATGCTCAGGGTGTGCCAGGGTTTTGGTGGCAAAGGCAAGGGGCGTAAAAGACCCAATGGACGACCCCTACGATGTTTGCCCTGAGCACAGACTGAGCACGAGTCCACGTAACAAGCCACGTCACGTCTCATGGAAGGCCACCAACACCAGCGTTTCAAGAGGTCTAGGGTACGGGCCTGGCCCGGGTGTCCATTGATCGGGGCGTCGTGAGACCACTCCAGGGCTAGGTTTCTGGTGTCAGTGGTAGGGAGAACTAGACGGTCCTGTACATATGGCAGGCCGTTGTGATAGGAGGGATCCCATTCCGACAGTTGGTCGGGGTGTTTATTGACCCACGAACGGATCTCCTCCAATAGCGTCATAGGGGGTGTACAAGTGCAGACGACATGTCCCCGAGGTATGAGTGTATCAGGGAACACTGGTAACGAAACCCCTCCGGGGGAGCGGGACAAAGCGTCGGCCTTGCTATGCTCAGAGCCAGAACGATGTTTAATCTGGAAGTCAAAAGCGGCGAAGAACAGGTGCCATCTGACCTGTCTGCTGTTTACGCATTTTAATGCCGCCAGGTCTTGCAGGTTTCTGTGGTCGGTATAAACCGTAACTTTGTGTTTGGCCCCTAACAGGTGATGACGCCAGGTACGAAAAGCGTCCATTACCGCCAGTAGCTCCTTTTCGGTGACGGTATAGTGGGTTTCTGCAGGGTTGAACTTGCGTGAATGGAAAGCTACAGGATGAAGCCGCCCGGTAGTGGGACAGGCTTGTGACAGGATCGCCCCCAATGCGAAAGAAGAGGCGTCCGCCTCGACAACGTACGGTTGATCAGGGTCGGGGTGTTGGAGCACCGGGGCTGTGGTAAAGGCGTTTTTCAATGCCTCAAAGGCCTGCTGGTGTATTTCCTGCCACTCGAATGGGACAAGAGGACTGGTAAGGGATGTGAGAGGCGATACAAGAGAGGAAAACCCAGAGATAAAACGCCGATAGAAATTAGCGAAACCTAAAAAGGATTGCAAGGCTTTTAGGGTTTTAGGTGTTGGCCATTCGAGGATCGCTCGTACTTTAGTGAGATTCATGGCTAGGCCACCAGGTGTGATGTTAAACCCCAAAAACTCCACGTTGGATACATGGAACAAACATTTCTCGGGTTTCACAAACAGTGAATGCTTACGCAGCCGGGACAACACTTCCCGTACATGTTGTATGTGTTCTTTCAGAGTGTGAGAAAAAACAAGTATATCATCAAGATACACCACCACAAACATGTCTAATATATCCGAGAAGATGTCATTCATGAAATGTTGAAAAGTGGCCGGGGCGTTGCATAAACCAAAAGGCATGACCGTATACTCATAAAGGCCATACCGCGTACAAAAGGCGGTCTTCCATTCGTCTCCCTTTCGGATGTGGACGAGGTTATAAGCCCCCCGCAAATCCAACTTGGTGTAAACGGAGGCATGGGTCAACCGATCCAAAAGAGGAGAAATGAGTGGGATTGGGTAACGGTTCTTAATAGTGACGGCATTGAGCCGACGATAATCAACACAAGGACGAAGATCGCCCTCCTTTTTGGGCACGAAGAATATGGGGCTCGCTGCAGATGATTTAGACGGTCGTATGTGGCCCAGACGCAGCGCTTTATCGATGTAATCCTTGAGGGTCAGATCCTCCGACAGGGACAAGGAATAGATACGGCCTGAAGGTATCACCGCCCCGGGAACCAAATCAATCGGGCAATCGTATGGGCGGTGAGGAGGGAGTACTTCGGAGGAGCCCTGATCGAATAGCATACCATAATCCTGATAGTCCATAGGTATGTGATTAGTGACTAAACCCACTATGTGTGTAATAGGGGGAATTTCGTCGCCCCGTATTGCCAGTTGGGCAACAGCACCAAGGGCCAATGCTGGGGTGTCCGTTTCTCTGTCCATAGGTAGGCAAAAGGTCTGACAGAGCTCGGATTCAAAATGTACGTGTCCTGTTCCCCAATCGATGTGCGGGTTATGTTCCCGTAACCAAGGTATTCCTACGATGATGCCAAACTGAGGCATGGATATTAGATCAAAGTGGAGGGTTTCTTTATGGACTGATTGGATGTTCAGGGTGAGAGGGGCGGTCTGCTGCTTGACGGGGCCAGAAACAAGCTCTGTCCCGTCGACTGCTTGCACTGGTTCGGGTCGGGATTTGTTGATCAAAGGTAGGTTTAATGTGTGGGCTAGAGTGATGTCAATATAGTTACCAGAGGCCCCGGAGTCAATAGTGATTTGTACGGGATGAATGATACCCGGGGCAGGCTGTATGGTGGCTTCTACTTGTATAGGCCTGATTTGACCAAATGATGGGGTGATATCCGGGGAAGGGCATGGAGAACTCGATCCTACCCCCGCATCTAGGATCGAGCTGGGCGAAAATCCTGCTTCTTGGGTTTGGGCTTTCGGGGACATTCCTTTACTAAATGACCTCCCAAGCCACAATAAAAACAGGCGTTCTCAGCCCTTCTGCGCTCCCTTTCTCTTGAGGTGATGGGACTCCTAACACCCCCTATTTGCATAGGTTCACCGGACTCATTGTAAGACGAAGTAACAGCAGAGCTGGTAGTCTGGGAAAACCCGGCCTCAGCCCTGCGTTCAGAACGCCGTGCGTCCACTTGGAGAGCTAAATCCACCAAAGCTGGAAACTGAACAGGTAGGGATGGTACCATGGCTAGAGCGTCTTTCATAGGGTCACTTAGCCCTCTGTAGAATACAACCGCTTTTTTGCTTTCAGGCCATGAGGTCTCAGCGGCCAGTTGATTAAATCGTGTGATATACTCAATGAGGGAGCCCTTACCCTGGGACAAGTCCAGCAATTCTAGATCATGTGATTGAGCTTTATATCTAGTGTTAAATACTCTGGACATTTCTGATACTAGCTGGTCAAAATCATAGAGGGTCGGATGATCTGTTTCTAACAGGGGGTTTGCCCAAGCAGCAGCCGTACCGGCTAGGTGGGACAGAGTAAACGCCGCTTTGGTGGTAGGATCCGGGAAAGCAAGGGGCCGGCACAAAAAATGCAGTTTGCACTGATTAAGAAAAGTCCTAAACTTCCTCGGGTCCCCATGGAACTTTTCAGGGGCGGCCAAAGGAAAGGGAGAGGGAAGAACCACCGGAACGGGTGCTGGGGGAGCCGGGAGTGGGTGTGCAAGGGGTGCTGGTGCTGGATTGGCGTCACCGAGTTCCGGATCTGCGGGTAAGGGGTGTTGGGCGCTCTGTAATAGGTCGAGACGCTGATGAACTACAGTATTAGCAGCCACCATGTCGGCCCGTAGTACCGTAAGTGCTTGGATGACAGCGGCCAGGGGGTCTTCGGCGGCACCCTCCATATCTTACACGACAGGCTTCACAGTCTGTTATACGTTGATAGTCGTGAAGATATAAGAGACCTCCGTCCCCAAGTGCCGCACAGGGAGAATCACTAATCACTCCCTGTGCAACCTTTGAGGCCGCAGGTGGAGAGATCCGAGGCCGGAACCGAAGTACTAGGAGCCCCAAGGCAGCTGTAAAAAATACAATGATTAAATACCAAGCAAGCAGGGTACTATATGCATAAAACAAAGAATGGCCAGTTTCTTACCAGATGTCTGATGAAAGGGAAGATGGACCTGAGAGATGGTTCCGGGACTCACGTAGGCAAGGAATCCACCCTAAATCATAGGTCAGGATATTTTTCAGCCAATCTCCACCTGAAGAGTGTTGTGGTCCCTCGATAGTTGGGTGACAACTACCACTTGGGAAGTATGATTTCTTGCACAAGGATGCGGCCTGGGAAATCCAAAAGGTGTCCGTTGAGCAAAAACAAGGTATGAAGCCAGGAAAGGCGGTCCGAATCCAGTGGAGGAACAAAGAGCAAGATCCAGAAGAAGTCCGTGATTCAATCCGAGGTCAGAAGCCGTGAGAAACAGAAGAGCCGAAGTCGCCGTAGCCGAACGTGATCCAAAAGAAGTCCAAAAACAAGAACCAGATTCAAGGAAGCCAGGTAAGCGGGTTTATTCAGCCAAAACAGGGTCTCCGAGAAAAACAGCTGTGAAGCGCGGTATACCAGCACTGCCCGGCTTAAATACAGTTACTTCCTGGTCATATGACACGGAATGGAATCACGTGACCGTGAGCCTGGGGCACATGACCGCATAACGTCACGTGATCGGGTCGCAACGGAACGAGCACTTGTCTTCCTGCTCGAGCGGCTGCCTAATCTCCATGGCAACTGCCAATGGAGAAACGGCCGCAAGCGGGACTGCAGGGTGTATGGCGATTGCTTCGCCAGCGCGCGAGCCAAACCGGAATGCCTGCGTGAGCCCCTGGAAACAGGTGACTGGGAGAAGGTGGTTATCTGAGTGGTTGGCGGGACATGGCCGAAGGAATGATCTGAGGACATGACACCTTTAAAGACAAGGTACAAAATTTAATAAAAGAACATTAAGACATTATAGCGAGTGAAGATAAAGACGCGCTTACGTACCTGAAGCTCCAATTAGCTTTTCCAAGCGTCCCGATGTCTTTCCTCAGAAAAGGTGCCATTGCTTGGCAACAAAGGCACACTGTGCTGCACGTGTTTCCAAAACAACACGCGCATGCTTACCTTAAGAGTGACTTCTTGTTTTTTCTTCAAAAGTCACTAGCGCTACCCAAGAGAAAGTCCTCTCGTCAATGGATCTGCAAAAGAAAGAATCAATCATTAGATCAACGTCAAGAGCGAGCTCTCTCCTCAGAACTTCATTTATTTTTTTCTCTCAGAGACTTGAACACCCTATTGACTAAAGATTACACATCCCGCCAAGAGTCAAGACACTTACCTTCAGCGGCCTTTGAAAGTCTTTCAGTCTGAGTTCTTCTTGATTCTCACCACCAACACGCCCTTGTATGAAAGCAGGATGGAGAGCTCCCAAATAACAAAACACTGATAAGGGGCGGAAGGAGGCACATAGAAACTTTAGGGAAGTCAGCAGGGTGGGAAATAGGGGTGAGCCATAGTATCGTGATCACATAATATTGATTCCAGTATTCCCCCATATTTTCTCTCTCTTTTGACACACAGGGAAAATCCAGTTTTAACCAGTATTTGTCAGAGAACCAGGGTCCCAGATCATTTAGGCTCCTGCGGGGACAAGGTAAGCATTACAGATACCAAACCATCTTGTGTTTTGAACCAAGGTTGCAAGCGGCAACATTGTACAGAGAGAACAGTGTGTGAGGCATTTGCAAAGAGCGACATAGATATAATTTGAAACCAAAAGGAGTAGTTGAACTTTATAATTGAACGTTCGGAGGCCAAGGAAAGATACCATACAGAGGGTGGTCCGGCGCCACGTGGGTGCTCAGTCGAAGGTCTGTCAGGTATCCAACTGATGCTGAGTGTGAGAAAAGGGAATATTGAGATTGAAGTGGTCATGCAACAGGTCAAGCTACACCATGTGCACATTCGAAAACCTTTCATAGATTAAAGTACATAACAATTGGTCCGAGACTGACTGAGGGAGACTAATTGAGTGAAAGAAAGGGATCTGAGCCTGGCTGAGGGCGATCCAAGGTGAACTGTGAGACACCCGAGAAAGAATTATCCGAACAGCCTGGAAGAGGAGGATCCATGGTGAACACCCAAATTGAATACTGGAAAAAGGAAAAAGTTTTTGTGTTTTTGTTGTCTGAGTCAAGAGACTTGCAAGAAGTAAAGAGGCTTGGAAACAGGTGGTCTTAAACTGTATCCTCGCGACGCATAAGCCAGAGTGTGTGCTTTGCTTGAGTGAAGCACCTTGTCCCGTGCTGAAAACGTGGGGAAGGGAGGCCAACGGCCCGAACATCCTGATTTATCATTTTGTGAACACTTCTTTTTTTCCAGAACATCACCCCACATTATTTGTAAATTAGTAATAAGGATTGGCAATCGTTTTTTTTTAATTTTATTTTTTTAGTATAGGCCATTTTTGTTTGACAGGACTGTATTGTTATTATTTGATTGTCGTAGCTTGCTCCCATCTGCAGATTTAGGTATCCATAGGCGTATCTCACCCTTGTGAAAGTTCAATAAACACCCTTTAATTGTGGTCACTTGTCTGTCTTACTGTTAATACCATGCCTTCCTTACATATGGTGTCAGGAATTGGGATGTGATTCAATTGTTAAAAATTGAGAATCCATGCTGATAAATATCGTACAACCTTGACTCTGATTGATTATCCACTCTTAAAGAGGTTTGGCTCTCTCAACTACATATCCCAACTAGTCAACAAAACCTGTTTTTTAAAACTCAAGTGCTATTAAATACCCTCCCACTCTCCCATTATAATATCCAACAGAGCAATCGAATACTATTGGCAATCTGACTAGCTTATACCTTTATTAGACCTAGTCCCCTAAATCCCCCCGCTCACGAACCTTTTTCTTTTGGTGCCCAATTACCATTGGTCACAGGGCCATCACGGTTAGCGACCAACCTACCTAAATCACGCCATTCGGTGGAATCAGACTCCGAAGGATCAGACGACTTCGAAACTTTATCCTGCTACTGGGTTGGCTATGGTTTCTACAGTGAATGGACCCAGAAATCTAGGCTGGAACTTACGTGGGCCTTTAAGTGCAATATTTTTAGAGGACAACCAGACCTGGTCTCCCAACTTGTACTCTGGAGATTTTCTTTGACGTCTATCTGCCGTCCGATGAGAATACTAATTTCTTAGTGAGTACTAGTGCCTAGATTGCTGCTGCAACACTTTTGCCAATATCATCTTGGTTTCCTGAGAAATTTTTGTGGCGTTCTACGAAAGAATACTATCGCATTCATCACTCCTATTTGCGTGCAGCCTTATAAAATGGCTGCTGCACGCTTGTTTACTAGCTGCAAGGCAACTATCTTTTGGCGAGCTGCGTGCCGCCCTGATTGGTGGTTACTCTGTATTTGGGGAGATTGGCTCCACCGGAAGGTGTGTGCCGACCCACCTTGCCAAAGGCCCACCTCATAACGCACAGGCATGTCTGAGCCTGTCCGGGCTGACCCGCGGCCGCAGGATGCCTCGCTTTGCTCCTCGCTCGATCATCCTGGACCACAACCTACAACCTAATCACTGCAACCCCGCACTACCCCGCACTACAGGGTAAGTAAAACATATATGGCCACCCCCCACAAACAACCCTCTATTGTCTAGATCACTCCTCTCAATCCGCCATCCCACTGAACATCCCACTGAACATCATTCTTGCTCCACCCAGAGTACACCATTCCCTACGCCTAGAGCGCTTCATGGTCGACATGAACTACAATGCGTGATTCCATATGCTTATGCATACTATCTAATCTGAAATCTGGGCATAGCCCTTTTGTGCAAAAACACCATGCTGGGTCATTAATGCGCTATCAGTTGGCATAGTAGCACGGTTTTACACTTTATCACACATAACTTGTCATTGCCTTTGCCTGAACATCTTTGCTCAACTAGCTTGCCTTTAATATCACAGCTTAGCATGCCTCGCCTGATTATCATGTCTAATTTGTTAGTTCTGCCTCACCTAACTCCCTCTGCATAGCCACTCTATAAAATAGCCTCGCTGCATAAATTGTGACCCTAAGCTCACCTATTGTTCCTATACCCAACCAGCTTACATCGTAGCTCGGTCCCATTTCCCAACACCTCATGTGCCTTTTGATTAGACTGCCTTACCTACTTTGCTTGACCATCATATTCAGCTAGCCTCGCTAATCGTGTCCTTCCATGCTTAACCAGCCATTTCAACTGGCAAATAAGTGATAGTCCATACAATCATGTCACTTATTTTTACTGCTCTACCAGTTATAACCCTGCTAATTGCCACCGGTTTATAGTCAAAAAGTCGAATCCAATAATGTCGAAAGTCAAAAAGTCGAAAACAAAAAGTCGAAAACAAAAATATCGAATGATTTTTTTTGGTTGCTTTTTTTTTTAAATGGGGGGTCTCAACCCCAACCCCCCTTTTTTAATTTTTTTTTTTGTTTTACCCCTTTTTCTTTTACCCCCGGAGCCCAAAAAAATATATAAATAAAAAAAAAAAAAATTCGACATTTTTGTTTTCGACTTTTTGGATTCGACATTTTTGTAATTCGACATTATTGATTCGACATTATGACTGGACACCAATTGCCACCTTCCGGCAATACAGGTCATTTGCACGATTTGCAACAGCCCGCGCGACATTTTGATATTATCCAAGCTCTCCTAGTTTATCCCTCCACCAACCATCACACTTAACATAGTCTCACATCATCCTCATCACACTATGCATCTGTTCTACACACTTCGCTACTTACAACTACTATTCTGCACTGTGCTACAGCCCATCCTGGCCACGAATAACTCCAGCAACCACTCCTCACAGCCCGACTGTACAGCTAATAACATGCCTAACATCATCTGCACCACCTTGACCATGAGCAGTAGGCTCCCATCATCACAGTATCCCCCTTCAGCTTTTCTCCCCCCCTGCCTACACCCTGCGTCCAAAACTACACCCATCATCAGATCCTCACTTCATAACCCCTACCTGACTCACCAGCCCGTTGGCTCAAACTATTCGCCATGAAACCTACACCAAATATACCTTGCGCATTGAAATACAGGAATGATAGACTAGGCATCAGGTTGCTACCAGCCCCATCAGCGCCCAAAACTACCACTTTGACCAAACTTCAGACTAACACAATCAAACCAGTGGACCTCCCCAAGAATCTATCTATTAAAGGCAACTCGCATTGGCAAACCACCACGCCTGCCGACAATAAGCATAGTCTTGATAAGACCATTCCTCCCATCAAGGGCGCTCTAATAAACGCCAGATCACTCCCAGCCCACGCACTAGACATTGCAGACTGCATTATAACACAAGACCTTGACTTCTTAGCTATTACAGAGTCCTGGCTACATGCTGCAGCTGGGCCCTCTCTCTCTCTCGCCATCCCTAATCAGTACTCCATTATCAGATGTGACAGAGATTCTAACCCAACCAAAGGTGGGGGTGTCTCCTTTTCCAAAACCTCCTTAGGCCTCAGACCTTTATCTGGCCAACCTTTCCCTTCGGCAGAACTACTGTCCATCAGGCCTCCAGTCTCCGCCACCCAAACACTCACTATGCACCTTATTTATAGGCCACCAGGCCAGTATCTACATTTGAAGAAGATATTACTACCCTTCTTTCCGCTAAAACTAAGTTAAGTTCTCAGATCATTCTATTGGGCGACATCAACCTCGGCTTCCAAGACAATAAGGATGCTAAAGCACTAGACATCGCCAACATAACGGAATTGGACTTCATACTTGAATCCACCCACACCAAAGGCAGGACTCTTGATTGGTTGGCAGACCTCAACTGCAACATTAATGTCCTTCTAACACGCCTTGTGTCTGGTCAGACCACCATCTGATCTCATTCACTATCAAATACGATAATCAACGCCCTAAGCAGAGCCTCTCTCCCCCGATATGTACAAGGAACAACAAGGACATAACATTAGAGAAACTGCTTCCACTTATTCTACCTATATTCAGCAGCCCTACCGAATCACCCACAGACTCCACTGCGTTAGTAGACATTTATAACCAAACCCCCCCCCCCCCCCCCAGGCCATCAGTACCATCGCCCCACTTAAACTGCGCAAGCCAACCCCCCCCCCCCCCCCTCAGTGCCTCACGTAAGAAAAAAAGAAATGCAGAGGCCCTTTGGAAGAGCCTCTCCACAGCAACTAACAAGGACAATCTTCTGATAGCATACCTCAATTACAAAGAGGCGATCCTACAGGCCAAAAAAGATACATACAACAACTGGACTATCCAAGCTAAATCGAGTACTAAACAACTCTTTAATATACTCAAAGAATTGGAAACCCCCGTCAGCTGACCCCCCCCTGACACCTGCGCCAAAGACATTACGTGGTGCTCCAACATTCAAAAAGCACTCCTAGGTAAAATCACTATGCTCCAAGAAAAAATTGAATTAAAAAAAAAAATTCTCACTCGCCTCACCACACAAGCCTCATCCCAGAATGCCCGAAAACTATTCAACTTCTCCCCACTTTCATTTCAAGATTTAGAAAACATAATACTTAAATTGAAACCATCCAATTGCCAGGGAGATACCTGCCCGCCCACATCATCAAGGAGGCAACCAAAGAACTGGCCCCTGTTATCACCTCCATAATAAATGCCTCTTTTAATACAAGCATAGTCCCCAACAATCTAAAAGATGACTCGGTTCTTCATTAGACCCCAGTTTCCCTACCAATTACAGGCCCATTACCACAGTCCCCTTCTTTTGAAAATCCTGGATAGAGCAGCCTACCTGCAAATCCAGGAGCACCTAGAAACTAACTACCTCCTTGGCCTCAGGCAATCAGGCTTTAGACCAAGGCATGGGACGAAGACGGCCCTGATTGAACTGAAAACTCAAATTGAAGAACTAAAAGTCAATGGCAAACTCGCCCTCCTCCTATTGCTTGATTTGTTGGTTGCATTCGACTTGGTCAATCACCAAGTCCTATGTAACCACCTTATCTCTGCAGCACACTTTTCAGACAAAGCTACTACCTGGGCCCAATCATTTCTGGAGAACAGATCGATGAGGGTCTTTTCACCATCAGCCTCTGCCAAACCGGCTGCAGTCACGTGCAGGGTCCCCCAAGGCTCATGCATGTTGCCAACTCTTTACAATGTGTTTTATAAGCCCCTATTTGACCTTGACCATTTGGGTGTCACCTTCACAAATAATGCGGATGACACCCAAATACTGATCCCCATCACCGGCTATCACATAGTTGACTCCAAAGAACTCAATGCCTTTTACCTTGTCATTCAGGCCTGGATGGCGCAACATGGGCTCTGTCTTAATGACGATAAAACAGAGCTACTCCTCGGATAACAACGAATCAGTAAGCTAGATGCCAGCTTCGACTCCATCATAGATGGCAACCCCATCAAGGTCTCGAAAGATGTAAAAACTCTTGGCATCCTTTTAGACTCCACTCTAACCTTAACCAGACAAACTAACGGAATAACATCCTCAACGGCGTACATGTGCAAGCTAATCACTGCATGCAGATCATTTCTAACCACCAACAATTGCACCACCATAGCTAGAGCTCTAGTCCTATCGAAACTTGACTACTGCAATGTGCTCTACGTAGGGACCAGCCGACGGAATACTTAGCAGCTACAAGTACAAGCTACACGTACTTCAAAACAACGCTATCAGGGCTGCTATGAATATCCCCAAAACCCAACACATTTCAGAAACTAGACCGTCTCACCTGGCTATCTGTCAACCAAAGAATTGTCTTTAAATCACTGTCTCTCATGTACAAATGTCTCGCAAACCTCGCAATGAGTAACTTGTGCAATATATTCTCATGTAACATCTCTGACCGACCTGTCAGAGTTGCACAAGCTCATTGCCTCAAGATCCTGAGGTTTAAACTTCAGAAGGTGGGGGTAGTAGCTCCCTGTACTCGCCGCTAAACTGTGGAATACATTACCAATGTCACTCCGATCTCAACCCTCCTATCACTCCTTTAGAAGCAAAGTCCAAATCTGGCTACTAGCGCAAGAATATTAGCTCACCCACCCTAGACGTTCTGGCCCTGTACAGGCGGAATCCATTGTGTAACTTGTACACAGGTTTAATATAAAACTGTTTAATGCCTAATTGCCTTTTTTTAACCGCCTATTGTAAATCCTGTGCAAATATGTAACCTTGTGAACCTAAGAAATGTGCCCTGATCCCTAAGGGCTTGGTGCGCTTTACAAATAAACAAAATGCAAATACAAAAATCATTTCTGGGCTCCCTGAGGAAGTTATTATGGGTAGGGATTTCCCTACATTGTCCATTCTTTTGCAGGGCACCCCACCTCCCTATAGAGTTTTCAGCCCATGACTGCTGGCACTCTATTTACTACTCCCAAAACTCTCCAATATGGGACTGGGAAAAGATGGAATCCTATGAACTTTGCACAAGATACAAAGAACCCGTGAAACCAGAGTCAACCTCTAGAGACCAGTTTGTTGGTTATTTTCGAGAGACCAATAAAACCACGTTGCCTCTACCTACACAGTTCAACAAAAATCAGTGGAATATGCGATGGTCCTTGGATATATCTGATCCCTGTTTTTTCCCAAGTCTTAATGGTGAAGGACCTGGACAAAGATCAGTCATGTCTACCTTGCATAGGGGAAGGAAATGTGAGAAACCTGAAGTCCCCGGGGATCTGTCATCCAGGTGGCCAGGACATGGCCATTGCTTTTGGATCCAGTTCCTGGGTGTGGACCAGTGTGGGAGGATCACCTGGAAGAAGTGGTCTTCGGGGAGTGGAAATGAGACACCAGAGGGTGAGACACGGTACCCCCTTTATAATAATACCTTTCCCCTATCCTAGGAATTCCTAGGATACCTAGGAATTTAAGCCCCCTTCCCCTCCTTCCCTCAGACAAAAACACTTTCTCACGGACAGTTCACCGTGAGCGACAACGGACTAACACCAGAGCCGTATACCGGACATGTCCCAGCGCCATGGACTGGACAGGCAATTACGCATTATTACACACACCTGACTTCCATCACACTTCCCCACACTATTCAAAGGCAGAGCACTCTGAGCGAGGCAAACCACACGAGGAAACAGCAGTTCCAAGTTGGCAGTTTAATAAAAGGAGAAAGACGGTGAGACCAGAGAGTCGAAATGAGGGAACTACCCGTGACCTCTAAAGACCGTTACTTTTGTGAGCCTTGGAAATTAAGAAACCGGAAGACAAGGAACAAAGGCTGATTAAGCCTGCAGTTTGTCGGAGGTACCCGGGGCTCTCCCGCATCGATAACCAAGGCGGGAAGGAGCGATTGCCGCTGTTATACTAACCTTGGCTCCTACAACAAAGCAGTGTCAGAAAAGACAGCACAGCCGATGAGACTGATACCAAACCAGCCTGTTTTTTTATACCAAGATTGCTATCGGCAACATTGTACAAAGAGAACAGTGTGTGAGGCGTTTGCAAAGAGCGACGAAGATATGATTTGAAACCAAAAGGAGTAGTTGAACTTTATAATTGAACTTTGGGAGGCCAAGAAAAGATACCATAGGGAGGCCTTGTAAAGAACACGACATGGAGCAACACAGGTTCGATCCCCGGGTCCACGCTTAGAAACCTCTGGGTATTCAGGGCGTTATAAATAACCTATCGTATCATACACAGAGTGGTCCGGCGCCACGTGGGTGCTCAGTCAAAAGTCTGTTCGGTATCCAACTGATGCTGAGTGTGAGAAAAAGGAATATTGAGATCGAAGTGGTCATGCAACGGGTCAAGCTACACCATAGTGCACATTTAAAAGTCTTCAATAGTTTAAAGTACATCACAATTGTGTGAAAGAAAGGTATCTGAGCTCGGCTGAGGGGGATCCATGGTGAACTACCAAATTGAATACTGGAAAAAGGAAAATAACGTTTTTGTGTTATACCAGACCCTCTGAGTCAAGAGATTTGTAAGAAGTAAAGCGGCTTGGACATAGAAGGTCTTGAACTGTGTAAATGGAACTGTATCCTCGTGCCGCAGAAGCCAGAGCGTGTGCTTTGAGCGAGTGAACCGCCTTGTCCCGTGCAGAAAACATGGGGAAGGGAGGCCAATGCCCTGAACATCGTGATTTATCATTTTGTGAAAACTTTTTTTTTCATGAACATCACCCTACATTATTTGTAAATTAGTAAATTTGTATATTAGTAGTAAGGATTGGCAATAGGTTTGTTAGTATAGGCACTTTTTATTTGACAAGACTCCACTAGGACTGCATTATTATTTTTTGATGGTCGTAGCTTGCTCCCATCTGTAGATTTAGGTTTAGATAGGCGTTTCTCACTATTGCGTAAGTTCAGTAAACACCCTTGAACTGAGGTCACTTACAAAAAAGTCACAGATCATCACAAAGAGACTGAGTAGGGGTTACGCCAAGCAGTGTATCCGTTTTGGCAGATACCAAACGTACCAATGGCAAAGAGCTCCTTGGGCTGGTTCATGGCACTCTCCACCTTTTCAGTATAAATTGTGGCTTTAGCAAGGCGAATCGCCCGATGATGGGGCCAGATTCGCACAAAGCTCCAAAACCTATCTTCCCCTGCCATTCACGCTCAGCCTGGCGTTTATTTAGGCATACCGTTTAAAAGTTATCATTATACCAGGGTTTGGAGGGTCAACAAGCAACCCTCCGTAGTTTTGGCGACAGCAATGGAGACAGCAATAATGGAAATTGTATACTCACGGGACTCTAGCAAGCTAGTGGGTAATTCTGGAGCTCGTCCAGGTTCATGTGCCAGTGCTTTAGTGTGGATCAATCCCGAAATACACTTCTGAAGCTACCTAATCTCAAAGGTACTTGGAACCTTTAGCCTAATGTTAATGGGAAAACATCAAGCTCTATAGAGGACATAGGATCCAATAATGGGACTGCATCCTGTACCAGTACACCTACATGCAGTTCTAACCACAGGAATCCTGATTACTACAACATTAAATGGGCACTACTGAATGCTAGATCATCACCAACCCACTCATCTGAAATACATGACCTTATTCAGGATTTAGATATAGACCTTTTTGCAGGAAGAGATTATTGCTTTAAAGATTTTTCAGGTTCTACCATTGATGCAACATCACCAGACGACTACTCTGATTTATTATAATCGAACTGTGGTGAAGGGTGGGGGGAGTAGCTTAGATTCATAAAAAAATCTTTAAATATAAAAGCCTCACCAGGTTTTGTTTAATATACTGTGCCAGCTCCGGAAGCCACCTTTCAGGTCCACCCTTCACTCAGCATTAAGCTGTAAATAATATGCCGTCCGCTAAACATGAGTCTAAATGTGGTAGTGCTTTGACTGATCATATCCCTGACTAAGGCGTCTGCACCATTGGTTTTGGTAGGGGATTTCAATAAGGATTTACATGAAATACAAGATAGTAGTGTAGTACAATTGAAACGAGATTTAGCTGACATGGGTTTCATACATTTGTACTTACCCAAAGCTCATTTTAAGGGAAGTTGATTGGACTGGGTGTTTGCACACAATTTGAGCCTCGAGAAGCATAGAACATTATGGATGGACTCGTCATGCTCGTAACCTTTACATGTCCAGTCAAATCTGTCATGATTTCATCTAATAATGATTGGAAGACTATTAAATATTGAAATAAACTGTCAACACAGACACTGAATACTTTGTTTTTAAAATCTGCACAAATCATAGTGCAGCAGTATCATACTTTACAAAATGGTTGTACAGAGCATTGATCCGGTAGCCCCTATTAAACATAGTCATTGAGTTAAAACAGCAAGGAAATACATGCTTTAAGGAGGCATTGGCTGATATTTAAAAAAACATTTGTTTTAAAAGTTATATGGCTGGAACCTAAATGTAGCCGTAATCCTAATCCACACAATGCTGTGAAATGTCATGTAGCAAAATACAACACTACAATTTCTATTGCAAGAAAAAGCCTGGCGGAACAGATTTTGAAAGGCCTATAGCGCCAATAGGGCCGTATTCCCATTTCTCCAGGAGCAAAAGAATAGTTTTTCAGAATTGGATCTTTCACAGATTCACATGCTTGAATATTCCGTCGTGAGACTGGGAATCCTCAGTAATTTAAAATGTATCATTAACATAAAACTTTTCCATAGGAAAATGCTATACAGAAAGCCCCAGAGGGCCTGTGTAGCCATTCACCTGTGTAGTCCCTCCACCTCCTTTGGTCCTTTTGGACGCTAATCAGTGAGGTAGCAGGGCTTACGCTCCACCCCAAGAAGCCATCTTCAGAATTTTCATCATAGTCTTCTGACGGGCAAGTCCTCTTGAACTCTCTGGGCTAATTTCGAATTTCTTTCTAGAACCTTGTTCTTTTTGTACCCCTGTGGTAAACCTTTACTGCTAGGGTTTGGCTTTAAAAGCTAAGGTTTTTCCTGGGTGCAGGAAACCTTTTTTCCACTGGGTAATGTCGATTTCTTTGCTGCCCATAAAGACGCCTCACGGTAGAGCCAGATATGCAGGCTTCCAAGGGGAAAACGTCCCTCTTTACGGACTGCAGCCAGTGTGGCAAGAGGGTGATTTTCATCAGGGAACCTCACAAGTACAATATTTATTGCCTGTACCAACAGGAAATAGTCTTGTAAAATTTTCCAGACCGTCTCCAAAAATACCCTGGAGGACAGGCACAAAAGGCTTTTTCACATCTCAAAAGCAGGCAGATGTCCTACGACGGGGAGCCATCTAAAACTGTGACTTCTACATCCCCAAGGCATACTTAGAAGCAAACTTCTCAAAGGAGAGCTTCAGTGGACAGAGCAGAGTCACCACCTCCTAAATCAAAGAAACGGAATGAAAGGACCCCTTCTACATCTGAAAAGGTCTCCAACGTCCTACAGAAAGGTGACCAGCCCAAAAAAGGAAAATATCTTATTTCAGTACCTTTGTTGGTGGAGCGGTCGTCCACGAAAAAGGCTTTGTTGCCATCTACGAGCAGTTTCACACCTTCCAAAACACCTAGCCCGTCGATGGAGAAGTAATCGTCAACCAAGAATTTAGTCGCCTCGTTGACGAAGACCTCGTCATTGAAGCACTAGTCTACGAAGCACCACTCGTCAATGGACAGCACAAGACGGCGGAAAGAATTACTGTCGACAAAAATGTCCACGACCACAGGAGCCTCAACTGCTAAGGACATCGAACCACCAGCCCAGCTTATTCTTGCTAAAAAGGAGTTAATTGGCTAGTGTGAGATTGGCATGGTGACAAGATAAAGACACAGACACAAGGAATGAGTTAGAAAACGTCTATTTAGCAAACAGGTTGTATGAATGCCTAACTTGCCCTATTCTATATGGGAGTAGTCCCAAACATAAAAGAAAAAGAATAATAGTCCATAGTTTGTCAGCCGAAATAAAAGAAATGTCTGTCTAACCAAAGTTTGCCCTCACTAACTAGAAAGATACTGTGTAGGGGTTTGGACAATATAAAAAATGGTGTAGCAAAATAACAGGATGACACTGCACGGTTTCTGCAGCCTTCTTCTCAATGTTCACCAGACAAGATTGGAGCAGTCCCGCAGCTCCCTTCCCCAAGGCTGAACGACTTGGGATCAATAAAAGTTATGCAAAGTTCAAAAGAGTCATAATCATTTCTTAATGCTTTTCTAGGTTCCCTTTCTTGGACAAAGCCTTCACTTTTCACAGGGATTTATTTTCCCCTCACAATGTTAAATTCACAAAGGGGGGTTCACTTTTCACTGGGTTTCCTTTCCTAGACTTTCACAAAGTTCACACTTTTTATAACACATCTCCAATGCTTTCCATCATGGACCACAGTTTCACACATTTCACTTTGGAGGTTTTGCACAAGATTCTCTTGCTCTTGATTTAACAGGGGTTCCCTTCCCTAACAATTCCACAACTTTAACACTTTGCCAATTCTTTGTATCGGAGACTTTCGAATACGCACAGTTTAGTTCTGTGCATGACCACTCCCAACACATTAGCCTTCCTAGGATGGTGCCCCCAGCACTCTCTCACATCTCTTATTACAGTTCATCAACAGGGTTGTGCCACAGGCACCATTTGACTTATTTAGCTCTAGTTATTTCGGGGCTTCAGCTCACTCTTCCTGTCTCGTGCAGAACCCCTCTCATACTTTCCGTTAGCTCTCACTTCGAGCCTCTCCCAGCTCCCCTGCACTTTCGGAGAGCAAGTTTTACTTTGAGTCTCTCAATCTGTATTTCACACATTACTACACAATGGACAATTGAAGCGTTCTGTTAAGCGTGTTTCTTCCTCCTAAGCTTGTTCTTCCCTTGTTGATCCTTTCATATCTCTCGCGCTTTGTGTCTTTCACCAACCTGCCTCCTTATGCCTTTGGACTCACTGGTTGTGACCAATGTAGCTGTTGCGGTTTTCTGTGTCTGGGTCAGGGACTACTCGCTTGCCTCTTCGACACTCCTGGGCGGCATAGGTGGCCCAGGGGAACGTGCACCATCAAAGACTGGCCTCTAGAGATCTGCTTCTTACACATGCACTCCCATTCTGGCTCTTTGGAGACATGGCTCCCTTGCCACGCTTTCTCTCACCCACTCCTGTGGTAGAACTTAGGGTTTTCGGGCCTTTCTAGCTGTCTACTCGCTCGCTCTCTGCCTCGGGTTCCAACTCGTTCATCTTGTCTCAGACGGCTACTCCTGTTCTACACCTGAGGAGATTAACATGCTTTAGGTATCTTGCTCTTTCGTTCATTGCTTGCTTTGCCTAATCTTTTAAACTGGACATTCATAAACATGATAATGCCACTGGAATATTCTCCGTTCTGATGTTCTGTTTACACAAGGAGAATACAGGAGCAAAAGAATAGTTTTTCAGAATTGGAAACGGGTGTCGGGTACACAATACACCATGTAGGCTTGGGGAATGTCGGGTTGGGTGGTGTTTGAAAAGGGGGGATACCATGTCTTGCCTTTGGGTAATCCCTCCCCAATCCCAGAGGACCATCCACCTAGGTTATCCTCCCTCGCTAGTCCGCCCCCAGGGTTGGGGTTCAAAAGTGATGGCCCTCCCCTGACCACATCTTTGGAAGTTCCCCCGGGAGTATGAAGGGAAACCCCTCTGGTTTTTCACACCAGGAACCAGAAAATCCCAATATTGGGAGCATGAGAGCAGCTGTACAGCTGTCTCCAATCGTGGAAATGGCCAAACCTCAGGATCTCATTTTACAGGAAGAGTACTCGGAGGATCCACAACAACTACGGTTTAAATAACAAAGCCCTCACTGACAGCCTGTCATTTGACCCGGCCTTAATGCAGTCCATGCAAAGAATAATCCATGAATTCCAGAGGAAGCAGATGGCTAGGTTAACTACCCTATTAACTAGATAGGAAGAAGCTATGCCTGGCAGGAACATCTAACCTACATCACGTCAACCCTCCTGAAGCCGGTTGCCTTCAGTTCACGCTAGGCATAGATCGCCATCAGTGAGCAGGCAGCGTTCACTCCACAGTGGATCTCCCAGATGCAAATCACCACCAGCTCCACAGAAACTGAGATGTTCTCCTTCTCCGCCACTCTCCTTGCCACAAAGGGCTTAGATGACCGCAGTGCGGTCTACTGTTAGTCTCCGAGTGGCAGGAGGACCCAATTGATCTGGGTGACGGAGACGACCCTTTCGGAGGTTTTTCTGTCCCTGAGACGCAGGATGAGCGGGAGGAGGGAGAGCTACCCAGAAACGCACCCGACAAAAAACCTGACGAATGGACACCAATATAATTGAGAAGCAAAGGAGACACAAATCTCCAGGTGGGGGGTCCCTGCCGGATTATAGTCTCATTTCATTCTATAGCCAAGTCGGCTGACATTTTTCAGATCCAATTAGCCACTAAGGAGAAGAAATTGGTTCTCTATGAACACAGGATCAAGAGACGCCGAACAGTTACCGCAATACCAATCCTGGACACAATCTGGGAATCGGGTGAAAAGATTGTGGCCACTCCGCCCTCCATGCCAGTGCCGGTGGCAAAACCAAAGAGCAAATATAAAGCTCTCGACTCTGCACCTATTTGTCTGCGAGGTTACTCAAAACCAGAGTCTGTCATTAAGATGGTGGCTAGGAAGTAGCTGCAGAACCCAGCATTACGACTTACAGCCCACCTGACAAGGATGAACGCAAGCTTGAGGCCATGGGAAGGAAGGTGTTAACAGCAGCATTGCTAGTGGTAAGGGCCGGCAATGCTATGCAATGGCTATGACGGCCCGATTCAATAGAGAGCTATGGCTCAAAATGTCCAAACTGGTCAAACACCTGCTGGCGGAGTACCAGGAGGAAGAAAAATCTCTAGTCACTAACGACGAAAGCGCTTCTGACCATATGATGGAAGCAGTGTATGTGGTCCAGTGCGGTGTTCGGCAAATGGCTCATGGCACGGTTCTATGATGCCAGATGTGGATGAAGGCCACAAAGTTTAGGCCCGAGGTCCACGCGCAGATCTTAGACATGCCATTCGATGGCCAGGAACTCTTTGGGAGGAAGATTGATGACCATCTGAAGGGTATCAAGTCTGACACTGACCCAGCGAGAGCCATCAGTTCCCATAAAGACAAGGACCAGCATTGTTATCCTTTCGTTATTTTCAAGGCTCAGGATCCAAGTACAGATCCCATGGCAGATCCCTCCAGGCACAAGGCTCGCCCGGCTCATGCCAGACAAGTGGCAAATACCACCAGTCCTCTTCTAGGTATCGGTCTCAAAGAGGCAAAAGAGGATCGAGCCAGGGCAGGGCCCAGGCCAAGAAAAATTGACATTAGGACACTGTGCCTCCCACATCGCTCCCCGGTGGGAGGGAAAATAAGCCAACACCTACAACACTGGAATGTCATTAACTAAAAGAGGTGGGTATTACAGGTGGTGCAAGGAGGACATACCTTAGAGTTCCTCCATCGACCTCCATCTCGCCCTCCACATCCAAGGAATGCCCCTCTGCTGCAGCAAAAAGGCGGAAGCGGACAAACTTTTGCTGGTGACGGCAATAGAGTGAGTCCCGCTCCAACACCAAGGAAAAGTGTTCTTTTCACACTTGTTCCTGCTCAAGAAGAAAAATGGACAGTGGTGTCCAATACTAGACCTAAGGGCCCTCAACAAGTTTATACGCTGCCTCCTTTTGAAGATGACATCACTTCTGATGGTACTCCCGTGGCTAAACAAGGGTGATTTTGTAGCCACCCTGGAGGATGCTTATTTTCATATACCGATCTACCGAGCACACACAGTACCTTCGATTTGCGGTAGGCAAAGATAATTTTCGGTTCAAGGTCCTTCCCTTCAGACTCTAGTAGGCACCATCAGTGTTTACAAAATGTCTGACGCTGCTGGCCGGCCATCTCAGATAATCAGGAGTAGAGGTCTTCCAGTACTTTGACGACTGGCTCATAAAAGGAAGTTCTGTAAGAGCAGAGTCGAGAGCAGTGGAGCAAACAACAACCCTGCTTCAGTGCCTAGGCTTCACAATCACCAGTGAAAAGTCTTCGCTTGTGTCTGCTCAGACCTCCATCTTTCTGGGAGCAGACCTAGATACACGTATTCCAAGAGTGCAAACATCACCAGAAAGAGTGTCAGCAATGCTAGGACTAGTTGCTTGGTTTCAAGAGAATGTAATGTGCACGTTCCGGCAAGACAAGCCCCTCCTGGGCATGATGTCCTCTTGTATCTTCCTCATAACAAATTGCATACTAAAGATGAAACCCTTCCAGGAAAAGCTAGACAGGCAGCAGGTGCCGATCAACGGCTCGTGGGAAGACATTGTGCACCTCAAATCTATAGTCCATGCATTTTGTTGGTGGACCGAAGCTAACTTGATTCAGGGCACGCCATTCCAGACACCCACGTCAACTTCACTGCTCGGACAGACGCCTCTCTATCGGGATGGGGCGCTCGCTTAAGGGATCTTGTAGTGTGTTCGGAGAAAGACTCCCGCCTTCACATAAATGTGCTGGATCTGCAAATGGTACACTGGGTGCTGAATTGCTTCCTACCAGCCCTTATTGGTCAAATCGTAATGGTGCAGATGGTCAATCCAATATCAATGTACTATACAAACAAGCAAGGGGACACAAGGTCCAACATCTTGTCGCTGGAAGCACAAAGGCACTGGAAGTGGACCCTCGACCACAAGCTCAAGCTGAGGTCGGAGCACCTTCTGGGAAAGGACAACATCCTGACTGACCAGCTGAGCAGGCAGTATTCGCGGTCCCACGATTGGGAGCTGGACCACCGAGAGCTTAACCAGTTGTTCACCAGGTGGGGGAAACCCAAAATAGATCTGTTCACCACATTCAACAAGAAGTGCAGCCAGTTTGCCTCCAGGTTCCCAGAGACACTCTCTCTCTCTGGGACGCGTTCTCTCTGGATTGGGCAGGGAAATTCCTGTACAGCTTCCCTCCTCCGCTTTTGATATCGCACGTACGGAGGAGTATGAAGGAGCCACCATGCATAATGATCCTGATAGCCCCGGCATGGGCCCGTCGGGCATGGTACACAACGCTTTGCCAGATGTCACAGGAGACCCCCCCCCATCCGTCTCTGGCCTCGTCTGCATTTGTTGTCTCAACACGGAGGAAAGGTGCTCCACCACAATGCAGCCAGTCTGTCTCTCAAGGGCTGGTGCTTGAGCAGTGAAGGTTTCATAACCTCCAACTAGACCTAGAGTGTTGGGATATAGGCGGCTAGAGTGCAGTCCACGCATCAGGCGTACGCCAAAAAGTGCAAAGGGTTCAAGCTATAATGCCAGGGTCACGCACAACCTTGGTCAGTGTCAGTAGATCAGATATTGCCCCATCTTCTCCATTTCGGAAAGAGTGGACTGGCACAGTCATCTATCAAGGTGCATCTCTCCGCTATTGCGGCATACACCATGAAGCCTCATCGAGCATCTCTGGTCTCTGAAGCAGCAGTTCAAATTTTCGTTAAAGGGACAATACATCTCTGAACAAGGACTGTATCACCCACTGTCAACTCACAAACTGAGACCCACTTCCCTCTCTTCATATAGCACACTCCATAAGAGGCAGAGCGGCATTCCAGTCGGGAGTGCCTTTGAAGGATATATGTCGAGAGGCCACCTAGTGAACGCTCCATACGTTTGCCAGGCATTACTTCTTGGGGGAGATGCAAGAAAGGAAACTGCATTCGGACAGGCTGTCCTTCAGCACTTGTTCGCTTAAGGGAGGAGCAACTGAGGTGTCCCTCCTTCCTGATTGTTTCCTAACATGTGTATTCTGTAATATTGCTCTGTTTATGCAGAGACAGGCTCTCATGTACTCATAGGCATTGCATGTTGTTTACTGCTTGGTATTCTATTCAAGCACGTGAATCTATGAAAGCTCCAATGCTAGAGAAGCCTTTGTTACTTCTAACTGTATTTCGAATGGATTGTGTCCTCTCACGTAATCCTCATCTTTGATATTCGATATCCGTCTTCAGCTGCTTTGGAATTTCTTTTTTGGCAGAGGGCGCTGTGCGTTCATGGCGTTGACTCAATGTCCCTCGAGGGCCTGCGTCCCGAGGATGTCATCGAAGGCATATATAGAACGCTCCGTGCCCGTTGGCTTCAGTACAGTTTTCCCGCGAATGCTGTTGCTTCGAGAAATATGCCGTGCTTCTTCACGAAATCGAGAGCAAATGTCATCTACGTTGACACTGACAACCCCGAAGAACGGGGTTTAAAGGGTGTTGGGATTGTGTGTCTCAAATGACATTAACTAATCCTCGTTGTATATGTTTGTGGTGCCTCGGAGTAGACATAACACCTTGGACTGATCCAAGTGCCAGTCGATGACAGTAAAGGCCTTGAAAGAACGAAAGGCGAAGTTGACGGTAGGTTTAAACCCCAAATCTCCTACCTCGACCAAAGAACCTTCGACCAAGTCGAGTGGCGACTCTCATTGGAGGAAGAAGGTTAAGCGGTTGAGATCGAGGAGTGACACCCACCACGCTTCTTCATCATCGAAGAAGTGTAAGAAGAGGGACTATAGGTCGCCGCCTTCGATTTCGTCGGACGCTTTCCCTGAGAGGGTATCTTGCCCAACTAAAAAATTCACTTCGGCTGAGTGGGAGGCCTTCAGAGCAGAGATGCTCAAAACATTTGAAAAGCAAAAGCCTCCAAGCCATGCTCCTACCGCGCCTTCGAAAGAAGCGGGGGTGGAAAGGGTTCGACCTAAATCCTGCGCGCTCTCGATCCTGGGACGAAGGCATGATCCTCATCGAGAGCTGTCGAGGCCTCTATCCGATGACGTAACATCGAAGGATCATCAAGCCAAAAGCACAATCATAAGTAGAGGTCATCGACACCTTCGATCCGGCCGGTGCCTTGACGCCAGCCAAACCTTCGACGCCAGCTGTGCCATCATTGGCAGCTGCGCCATCGATGTCAAGCGCCCCACCAAAGCCTATGGCGCCTATAAAAAGTTTGAACGGCTCCTACTGTGTTGAATCCATTGTTCATACAACCCCTCAGACCTGAGAAGACTTATTATGTGCCTCTACCAAGAAAAGGTTATTTTAAGTCCCTTGCTTCTATATATTAGGAGAATGAGCCCTCCCAAAACGAGGCTCCATTTGGCCTTCAATTTGGTACGTCAAATGTACCAGAAAGTTGCAGATTAGAAGAGTCAAGGTTGAGGGAGTTCAAGGACAACCTCCAGACTGCCAGTCGGGTAGACACCTCACCTGAGTTGGAGTTTGGGAGACCAGAGGCTGGGGTGCATGCTGATGCGTCTTACAGACAACTCCTGTCTAAGGTAGTCGACTACATGGGGTGGAGTACGCCTACATTGCCATTCGAACAGGATGATCTGACAGACATTCGGGATAAGGGTCCCCAATCAGAACCCATATAACCATTTCACATCGCTCTGCAAAAAAAGGGTGCAGACGAATTGGGGAAATGCCAGACACCAATCATAAAAACTTGACCAAGAAGTACCGCCCTTCCAGTAGTGACCCCGACTACCTGTCCAAACATCCCACTCCAGAGAATCTGGGTGTACAGGCAGCTACTGCAACTTCTAAGCAAGCGGCTTACCCTACCATCCCACCAGATAGGGACGACAAATGAGTAGATGGATGTGTAAGGAAGGTAACTCTGCAAGTGCCCTTGCAAAATGTACGTTCACTCTATGGGACTGCATTTCCATGATGGTGGAGTACATTCCCGAAGGGTATGAAAGAGACTGGTTTTTAGCCATAGTTAGAGACTGCAAATAAGCCATGTTTGAGTCTCTTCAGTCAGGTTTGTATTCTGCTGACAGCATCAGCAGAGCCATGGTTACTAGCACTGTTATGAGCAGATTTGCATGGTTGAGGAAGTCTGGTTTTGCACCGGATGTGCAATCCAGACTTCTCAACATGCCTTTGACAGGTCTCACCTTTTTGGCAAGGTGGCTGACGAGAGTCTTGAGAAGTTACAGACCTCGAAGGCGGCAGCCAAATCTTTAGGTGCCACTATTAGGCAACCTCAGCCTTTTGGACCTAGTCGACAACCTTGGAGGGGTAGATGGGGCCAAAGAATATTCCCTTGTGGTGGACAAGCGAGAGGTGCAAAGCTAGCTCAAGCAGGGGAATCTTTACAATCTGCCACTGCATCAGCCGCCTCAAAACCTCTGAGTTCTTGAGTCACAGTTCACTAGTGGGGGGCAGACTGTCTCAACATTTAGAAGAATGGCGAGACATTACTTTGGATGCTTAGGCCTTGGAAACCATAGCCCATGGTAACTACCTTCCTTTTTTACAGAGATCTCGGAACAATCCACCGGAGAAACACTCTTTGAGGATTCCAGATCCGCTCCTTGTGCAGAAAATTGTAACCCTGCTAGAGAAAGGCCCTATAGAACCGGTGCCTGGAGCGGAGAAGAACAAGGGTTGGTATTCCCCTTATTTCCTAATACCCAAAAAGGATGCAGGTCTGAGACCCATCTTGGACTTGAGATACTTGAATAAGTTCCTCAGGAAGGATAAGTTCAAGATGGTCACACTTTCTCAGATCCTTCTGGCCCTCCAACTTCAGGATCGGATGGTGTCATTGGACCTTCAGGATGCTTATTTTCATGTGCCAATCCATCTCAAGCAAAGAAAATACCTGAGGTTCTCAGTTGGCTGTTCTCATTATCATTTTCGAGTTCTGCCATTTGGGTTGACCTCCATCCCGAGGGTTTTCACAAAACTGAAGGCGGTAGTGGTGAGTCTCAGACGAGGGTGGATTCACGTCTACCCTTACCTGGACGATTGGTTGATAAGGGCACGTTCAACTGCACGCGTCCTGGGTCATCTCAACATCACCTGCCACTCCCTTCACAGACTGGGCTTCTCCCTCAATTACAAGAGGTCCCATATGACACCTTTTCAGAAACTCAAGTTCATCAAAGCTGTTCTGGATACATCCTTGGGAAAGAGCTCGCCACCTGAGGTGAGGGCTCAAGACATTCTACAGATGGTCACAACATTTTTAAGTGCATAGTGTCTCCCGGCCTTCGATTTATTTTGAGGTTGCTCGGTCTCATGGCTTCCTGCATTTTCCTGGTGCCAGAGGCCCGCCTGAGGATGGAGATCCCTTCAGTGGGCTCTCAGAACTCAATGGTCCCAATTTCCAGGTAGGATGTCGGACTTACTTCAGGTTCCAAGCAGGGTTGCACAGGATCTTGTGTGGAGGGCCTGCGAGGACAACATTCTGAAGGGAGAACCTTTTAGGCAACCATGGCCGGAGATAACAGTAGTGACGGACGCCTCACTTACGGGGTGGGGAGCCCACAGCAACTATTTGACAGCGGTCGTTGTTCTCCATCGGAGTCCAAACTACAAATCAATACTTTGGAGCTGAGGGCAATCGAACTGACGGCTTTTTGGCGCTCTATACGGGGAAAGAATGTCCTGATAATGACGGACAACACAGTGGCCATGTACTACCTCAACATGAGAGGTGGTGTAGGGTCACTACCTCTAGGCAGAGAGGCAATGCAGCTCTGGTTCTGGCCAATACAAGAAGGAATCTCCATGTCGGCAGTTCACCTAGCCGGAGAGGGGAACACAGCGGCAGACGCTCTGAGCAGCAAGCGCAGTCTCCCACAAGTGGGAACTAGCTCATGAAGTCCTTCAAGAGATCTTCACCCTTTGGGGAACCCCTCAAGTGGATCTGTTCGCAGCCAGTGTCAACCAGAAGTGTGAACCGTTCTGCCCCAGGAAATTTCCCCCAAGAGGAGCAGAGACAAGTTTGTGGTGGACTGGGAGTTTCCACTTCTGTACGCGTTTCCTCCAGTCCCTGTCAGTTCTCACGTGAAGTTTGAGAAATCCATGATCCTAATTTCCCCCGTTTGGGCCAGGAGGACATGGTACCTGGACCATCTGCCCTCCAATACGTCTTCCACAAAGGAGGACTTTTTCTAGCGAGTTGAGGGTCGGGTTCTCCATCCAGAGGTCAAGACACCCAGCCTTCATGCATGGTGTCTGAGAGGCTGAGGTTCAAGGATTGGGACCTCCCGGATGATGTTATGGAGATTTTGCTTTCGGCCAGAAGGCCAGCAACAAAGTCTTTGTACCGCTGCTGTTGGAATAAATTCTGCTGCTGGTGCGGGGATAAGAATGTGGACACTTTTCTTTGCAAAACACCAGAGGTGTTCCCTTTTCTGTTTCATTTGGCCAATATGGGGCTCAAGGTTGGAACAATTAAAGGTTATTTAGCGGCGCTTTCCATTTTCAAGCGCTCATCTGAGAAAATGTCATATTTGAAAATACTTCTGGTGATACAATTTCTAAAGGGACTCACTAATGAATTCCCTCCATCTCCTTTTCAGGTTCCTGTTTGGGTCCTTAATCTTGTTTTGAAGTTTCTCATGTGTGCACCATTTGAAACACTCCATTCATGTCCCTTAAGACTACTAACATTCAAAACAATCTTTTTAGTAGCGTTAACATTAGCCCGTAGGGTGAGTGAGTTGCAGGCACTATCTTATAAGCCACCTTTTGCAGTCTTTTATAAGGAGTCGTCCTTAAGGTCAAATCTTTATTCCAACCACAGATTATATCAGATGTCCATTTGGGACAAAAGATAGCATTACATACTTTTATTTTTCATTGTTCTTTTTTTTTAACACGCCTTATTCTATAAATTTTCTGCATCAACTAAAAATGCATGTGATAGAGAAGAACAAGCCACAGATTGACAATTTATCTAAGCCCCAAAACCTCCACCTCCCAACTCCCTCAACATAACCATGGTGGTATATCCCATTGTCCAGTTTTAACTCTTCGATAAATGCCCAACAATATCGTTCTGGGTTCAGGGTTATACTCTTACGTCCTGTCCCCTTTCCTCCATACTGTATGGGGGTCTCTTCCAAGGGTGGGAGGTGAAACTTTCTTCACTAGAAAAAACCTTCTTCCCCTGGAAGCATGCGCTGCCCTGACTCCGCCCTCTGGCGCCACACCTCAGTCTCTTTTTCCGCGTCGACGTGAACGGGCCAAATTCACCAGCGCTCCTGGGTTTGGCTCTGGCTATGTAATTCCACGCGCGGATACTTCTGTCTTTTATCATACAGGTACTCGGTTCTCAGGCGTCACACTCCTCCCCGGCGCATGTCGACTTGCAGAGGGTTCAGCAGGTGCCCATCCTGCGACAGGTCCTTCCCAACTTCAGACCCCCACACCCTCTTCCTGCATTGCCTTGGCCCAGACTATGGTTGGCAAGCTTGTACAGCGTGTTACGCCGTGTCATCGAGGTCCCTGAAGAACGGTCTAGCCAGGTGGAGGGAGCTCTTCCAGAAGCCGCCTCCAGAGGACCTCAAGGCCTTCGTCAAACATCTATCCAGGCCCCAGGTAGGGCCACTATTCTCCATCGCACCCCGCAAGGGAGATTCCTTTCCAAGGACACGCCTGTGCGGAAGGGACCGCTCAGGTTCTTGTACTTGCACGTGCACTGAAGCGTCTCCAGGCCGAGGGATCCTCAGATCCTCCCGGTGACTCTGTCGAGGGACCAGAAAGTTCTTGTACCGTGTCTTCACCCGAGGGGCTACACCCTTGTACCGGCATTATGTCTGAGGGGTCACGCCCTTATACTGGCAATATGTCAGGGGGGGTGCTTAACGCAGCTCTACCGTCCCCCGGGCCGATGGTGTCACACCTATCGGGTCTAGGCCCGATTAGCAGGGTAAGCCTTGCAATCCACACTTTGAGTCCTGGGAGAGGCTGGGCCCAGAGATCAGCACATCAACGCAGGCACGTGGCAGGCAGTTCGACAAATGGCCGCTGTGCCAGACATGAGCACCCGTCCGACACCTTTCCAGGAATTCAGCTAAGAACGAGTGTCAGGGTGGGACTGGCCTAAACCAGGTACGTGGCCTACACCCTATTCCTCATTAGCGCAGGGCAGGTTGCCGCTGCGTCTCTAAGAGCAGGGCATGCAGCAGCTCCAGCAGCCTCCCGCTACGCAGTCTATATCCCCTACAACATTTCCAGCCTGTGAAGACCGGTTCTTTGAGAGGATCCTCGGGCTCATGAAGTCCCCTTGGATGAGGGTTATCCTCAGGGATGCCACCAGGGACGTGCTCCCTCCACCTCAGCCTCCTCCACCGGCGCCCCCGGTGCAGCCTTTACCTGCTGCCCCCCAGCCGATTCCTCAGGTGGTTCCGTACCAGCCTCCTCCAAAGCCACTGGTCCCGGTACCTCAGCCCCGGCTCCTGCTACTCCTCCAACGATGCAGGATCCTCCTGACTCACAGGACATGGACGAGGAGGAGGACCCTGACACGCCCTTGTCAGCAAAGGCCTTCCATGAACGTCTTGCAGGGCTGGCAGAGTACCTGGGCATACCTGAACCCGAGGTCGAGCAACCAGCAGAGGGGGTCCTTGCTGAAGTCCTCATGCAATGCCCCTCTGCCAAAATGGGAATTCCACTGCAGACCGATGTAGTCTCCCTGGCCAAAAAGGGTTGGCTCAAGCCCCACTCTGCCCAGCCGGTCAGTGGACACCTGGACGCCAGGTACAGGCAGATGGAGGGGGATGCACTCTTGCTATTGGCCCATCCTCAGCCTCACTCCTCTGTGATCTCTGCGGCATGACTATACTCCAAGCCTCAGTCGTCCTCAGCCTCCTCCTTTGCGGCACTGCTAGGCAAGGAGAAGATTTTGGAGGCGTACGTGAAGATGATGTATTCCAAAGCATCCTTGCATCTTCGTCAGGCCAATGCCGATGCCAGGCTGCCGGCCGCTAACCAAAGGTTATGGCGGGAAATTGGGGCTTCCTCCCGGAACTCCCTATGCAGAGCCAATCACTTTTCAAGTGCTATGTTTAAGGGCTTTTTCCTGTCCCTCTCCTCGGCATCAGCCTCTGAGGGAAAGCAGGCATGACACGCCACTCCGAGTCCACGTGTCTCTAGTGGGGGGCAGGCTTGCTCTCCACGCACATTTCTGGTGCCAGAATTTCACGGACCCCTGGATCCTCTCTGTAATATCCACGGGGTACCGCCTATCCACCCTCCTCCTCTCCCTCAAGTTGGGACAGCAACTCTTCTGGCGGAGGTCTGACATTCTTGGGCCTCATCTGGGACACGCGATCCGAGAAGGTATTTCCGTCGGAGGACAACATCACAGCCATCAGGAGGGCCTCTGCTCACATCCTCAGAAGAGAAGTGACCTTCGCCTAGTGGTACCAGCATCTCCTTGGTCTCTTGAGAGTAGTCCTATTAGCCGTCCCACACACAAGAGTAAGGATGAGGAGGATTCAGCTGCACTCCGCGGCATCATGGAACCAGGAGCGGGGCTCTCAATCAGAGATGATCAAGGTTCCTCCATCTCTCCACCCGGAACTCACATGGTGGTCCTGGGACTACAACCTACAGACGGGCAAGCCCTTACGGCCTCCCACCCTGCATGTCACCATCACCACGGACTCCTCGCTCGAGGGCTGGGGAGCCACCCTGGACGATCTCTCGCTCCACGGGACCTGGATTCGACGGGAGCAGGAGTACTACATCAATTGGTTGGAGCTGAACGCCATCTGGCTAGCACTCGGAGCATTCCTTCCACTTCTTAGGGGCAAGGTTGTCCTCTTCCAGACAGACAACTCGACCAGCCTGTGCTATGTCAACAAGCAGGGAGGCACCATATCCCTGCCACTGTGTAGACTGGCAATCAGCATGTGAGAGTGAGTCCTGGAAAAAGACATCTACCTCACAGCAGTCCAACTTTCCGGGGGAATTCAGCCTGGAGGCGGACAGGCTCAGCAGGTTGGGAGTGGACAATTACGAGTGGCAGCTAAACAAACTCGTTATTCAGGAGATCTTCAGCAGATGGGACCTCCCCCAGGCAGATCTCTTTGCCATCTGGTATAACAGAAGTGCCCTCAGTTCGCCTCCTGGCAGGGACAGGGCCCCGGCTCCCTGGGTGACGGATTTCAGATTCAGTGGAATGGCATGACGGCGTACGCCTTCAGAGATGGCACCCATTCACCTTCCGACTGGGCACAGCACATCTACTGGCGCAGCAAAGGGGCAGGTCATCCACCCTGTGCCACAGAAACTAGCCCTCACAGGGTGGTTCCTGAGCAGGTATGGGCAGACTCCAAGGAAATCGACCCCCTTGCATGTACTTTGGACGATGTGCTCTCCTTCTCAGCGCACCTCGCCCACTCAGGCGTGCAGGTGGACACCTGCCGCACTTACCTCGCGGCCATTGGGGTTTACAAGAACTCGGAGGAGGGGGTCTTCTCTTCCTCCAATCCGATTGTTAAGAAACAGTTGACAGGGCTCGCAAGGCTCTGTCAAGAGGGCACATACCGTGTGGGACCTGAACATAGTCTTGGGCACCCTGGTGCACAAGCCCTTCGAGCCAATGGCTTCCGCGGACATCAGGCTGGTCACCATCAAGACGTTCTTGCTGGTAGGCCTCACCTCGGCGCGAAGAGTCAGCGAGATCCAGGCGCTGGTCGCCTCAGAACCATATATTACCTATCACAGGGACAAATTAGTCCTGCGGACGCACCCAGCTTTTCTGCTTAAGGTGCCGTCTGCTTTCCATTTGAATGAGGAAATAGTCCTTCCTACGTCTTTTGCCAATCCTAAGGACGTGGCACTGAGCGTTCTGCACTGCCTGGATATCTGGCGTGCCCTGAAATTCTACCTTGACAGGACCAAGGGCTTCTGCAAGTCAGACGCCCCGTTTGTCACCTTCGGAGGCGCACAACCAGGCTATCGGGCCTCCAAGGCTTCCATATCACGCTGGATGGTCTCGTCCATAAAAGAAGCATACGAAGGACAGCACAAGTATCTTCCGGCGCACATGCATGCCCAAGCAATCAGCCCCAAGGCAACGGCCATTGCATTCCAGCGCCATATCCCTTGGCAAGTCATAAGCAAGGCGGCCACTTGGGCCACTCCCTCTGCTTTCTGCAAGCATTACTGTTTGGATTCCGGCTCTAGATCCGATGCGGCTTTCGGACAGGTGGTTCTCAGGAACCTATTTGCTTAAGGAGGGTCTCCTCTCCACCCTGGTGCTACATTCAGTTGTAATTGCCCATACAGTATGGAGGAAAGAGGACGGGACGTAAGAGTAATGTTACTCACCGTAGTGACTAAAGTACTCTTAGTCCATAGTCCCCTTTCCTCCATACGTCCCACCACCCCCCGCCCCCCCTAATAATACTGGTGTCATTAGGCAAGGTTACAATTATTGTCGACGCGTCAATGGGGACTGAGGTGTGGCACTGGAGGGCGGAGTCAGGCAGCGCATGCTCCCAGGGCTGCATCTCCGTGCACCTCTAAATTTAAAGCGGAAGAAGGTTTTTTCTGGTTCAAGTTTCCGTCCCTTGGAAGGGGCGGCCATACAGTATGGAGGAAAGGGGACTATGGACTAAAAGTATGTCTGTCTCTACAGTGAATAACTTATAATAATTTAGTGAGTGAGAGTTCAGCGTGTCCCCTATAGAGCCCATGGTCCAACCCCTGCAGGATCACAGCACCAAGATGTTTTTCAGGATGGCTGGCTTATGGAATTGATTATCTTTCCGCTATGAATTTGTGAAACGGAACACTACCACCAGAACACTGTTCATACATACACCTGCTCAACCATCACAGCCCCCTTTACAAAAAAGAGGAGAATCCTTTTGCTCAACCCTTTATTGAATTTGTGAAACAGAAGCCATACCTTCACATAGTTCTGATATTTGTCATTGCTAACGCACATATGTTTTCCATTGCCATAGTGTTCCACATTTGAACCCACCACATTGCCAGTATCGGTCCTTGTTCCGATCTCCCGCTGTGTGCCAGCGTGTTTCGCGCTGCCGTTAATTTATGGGTGGTCAGCGTTGCTCTCGCGCCCATTGCCCCATATACACCTACCGCTACTGCCCCTAAAAGGACCACCTTTGGACACATTGGTAATCGTATACCCAGGATTTCTTTAATGTGACCTAATATTTCCTTCCAAAACTTTTCCGCTTTAGTTCACGCCCACCACTTGTGTCCCATGTTTCCCACTTGCCCATATCCCCTCCAACATTGTCTAGGAGAGTCTGGGTTTGCCCTATGATGTCTCAGTGGAGTCATATACCATTTTATAGATATTGTATATGCTGATTCTTTAATTGTGGAGCACCTCAAGCTTTTCTGGGCCCTCCCCCAAATTTGCCCCCAATCCACCTCCGATATGGATGTGGCCAGGTCTTGTTTCCAACTACTCATGAACGACAATTTATGTATTACGTACCTTTTACCCTCCACCTCATCCTGGCAAGGAAGAGAGGCCACACAGACTTGACGAAAGAGATAGGGAAGTAGGTGCACACCAGGATATGATGTATTGTAAGGAAATAGTATCAAAAAAGCAACACATGCGTTATTAGTTTTCTTTGTTTCCTAGGAGGTGCAGGGGAGGAAAGGAGGGTTTTGGCACAGAAACCCTATAGTGAACAAGAACAGAAGAAGAGGACCCAGGGTTGGAGTCCTCCCATCCCCTGCCCACTCTGGGGCTACGCAACGAAGGCGTAGTTTTTTTAGGGTACATTTTCAGTGTTCTTATTAAAGAACCTTTTAAATTGATATGTTACTTTTCAGTGTTACTTTTTTCTGTTAGACATGATTCCAGTAGGTTGATGATTCATTCATCGTAAACTCACACATATAGTGTCTCTTGCTATGCAGAGACATTCATCCATTTAAAATAAAATTTGTACTGATATCATGCATCTCTAGATCATAGTCTATTCTAATCTATTTGTCTAGATATCGTACACTGCTAGACCCCAAACAATTCTAGTACGTGTCACACATAATGAGCAATATATAATATAATTTTCACGAGGTGTCAATAAGCCTAAGAACACCATAACTAGACATAAAATGAATGCTATCTTATGTTACATGGAGAAGTACTGTTTAAAGAGCACAATAGTAGTAATACCTTAATGGTTTAAGTGAATAGAACTGTTAGCTGTAGTGGAGAGTATTAGGAGGCAGATGCCAGATGGAGGTGGGTGGAATGGGTAAACTTACATCCAGTCATGGAATGCTGTATAAAGTCGTGCAGTCTTTGTATCGTCCCTCTTAAGAATTGGTTCACTGTTCTATGGTAGGGACCAGGTCCATTCTCACGGAACCAAACGGATTAGGGCACATATATTCTGTAATGGAAGTAAGAGTGCATGTCAATATCTAAGATAGTGCAACTCTCAAAACGTATATATATCATCAAAATAAGTGGTGAACCAAGTAGGTAGTTAATGCATGCAAAGTACTGACCTAATAGAGGCCAATAGTGAAGCAGACAAGCCTCCGATGGCAGTAATCGATTCCAGTAGGCCATGCGTGTCATCCCAGCGCTGCACGCGTAATGGTGACCAGAAGCGGATGGTAATGGGTAGGTAGTTCAACGCCGTGAACGATTTCTGTGGGGAATAAGGGTGTCTATGTAAGTGTATCGAACAAAATGCAAGCCCGGGGGCAGAGTGCGGTAATAGATTATGTTGCAGAGTAGCACGTACCTGATGTCTCATGTGCAGTCTAGGACACATTCTGTGGCTTGATTGGTGTCCATGGAAACGGGACCGTGTGAAAACGGGCTTGTCTATAGTAGGCGTTATTCAGGAAGTAGGAAGAGACGTGTAAATGGAAATAGAGAAAGGACTACCATAATGAAATAACACTGTGACTTGACCCAAGAAGAGCTCCGAGTGTCTACATTTCAAGTTACTTACCCCAGTTAATGTTCTTTTCGACTGGATGTTCCTACCACATATTACTTATCACCCCTCCCAACCTACCATGCAGTATAATGTCCATGTTATTGCAGTTTACACTCCTTCAGAGTCTAGTATGGTCTAAACCACATTAATTCTGGTAGTTCTACTGTAAGAAAGATAAGAAAAAACTGAACTGAAGACAATGGGAGCTGCGTGTTCCATAGATACCTTCGATGACATCCTTGTGACGGAGGCCCTCGAGGGACATAGTTGACCGCATTGACGCACAGCCCCCTCTGCTGAATTTTCTTTACGAAGAAGCTGAAGCTAGATATTGGAGATATAGATGAGGATTACATGGGAGGAACTTCCAGTCTAAAGAACGTTACCAGGGGTTCTTCTCCTGGTGTAGATGTTTCCAGTTTCCAATAAAAACTGGGGGATTTACTCCCTTCCCCTGGTGTCTCCAGTACAGCTCTCAGCCAAATAGAATGACCTCCCTTCTGCTAGTATTACTTGGTACAGTCACCACAAGGCCAGGGGGAATGACTCCCTTCCCCTGGCGACATTGTCACAAGTCTTAGTTCTGTACCAGGAGAGTGACTCCCTTCTCTTGGTATTGCTTGGCACAGTTCTTTCTCCCTGTTGGGGGCATGTAAGGAAGGCATGGTATTAACAGTAAGACAGACACACGCAACCACAGTGCAAGGGTGCTTATTGAACTTGGGCATTTTTCAAACCCTTTTCTATCTAATCCTAAATCTACAGATGGGAGCAAACTATGACCATCAAATAATTAAAATGCAGTCCTAGTGGTAGGTATCTTATAAAAATAAAATGCCCTGTACTAATAAACCTATTGCCAATCCTTACCTCTAAATACAGTGTGGGAAACAATGTTACGAAAAAGAAAGAAGTGTTCACCAAATGATATGTCGGGATGTTCAGGCCTTTTGCCTCCCTTGATATGATTTGGCATTTATAATGCGCCTATACACAAGTGTATCAAGGCGCGACATGTTTTCAGCACGGGACAAGGTGGTTCACTCTAGCTTAGCACAGTTTGGCTTCTCTAGCATGAGGATACAGTTAAATCATTAGCATCACTGCCTTCTGTGCCCAAGTCTCTGTCTTTCAAAGTCTCTTCATTCAGAGGGCCTGATTCGACAAACAATAAGGTCTTTTCCTCTTTCAGATTTTCACAAGTATTCAATTTCTTAGGCAATTAACTATTCACCTCGGATCCCCCTCAGCCGGACTCAGATCCTCTCAACACAATGTTCGTAAATTATTCATGCATCCAATTTCTCGTAGGTTATTCTTTCTCGGGTGACTGATGGTTCACCCCGGATGCTCCTAAGTCTGACTCAGATCCCTTTGAACACACTGTTCAATTAGTCTCCCTCCGTCAGGCTCACTTGCTTTAACCAAATGCTTTTAGCTGATCTCCCTCCGACGGGGTCTGACCAACTTCATATACTTTTTCATCAATTATCAAAGACTCTCGAATTTGTATGGGTTTTCTTCAGCCATTGCAGGATCACTTTGATTTCATAATTCTTGATCACTCTTCACATTTGCAACCTTTCAGTTGGATACCTAACATAGACTTTTGAATGAGCACTGACTTGATGCCAGAACACACTGTCCACTGTATCGTATCTTGGCTTCAAATTTAAATTCATCATCTGCTGTTTAATTGTGTTCGCATCGCTTAACACATACACTTCAAGGTTTATGGTCATTAAATTGAATTCCTTGCATCTAAATGCATTTGTATCGAATTTTTTGCATCTAAAAAATTTGCATCAAATACATTTTTTGTTTTTTACCCTTTGAAATCCTCCTGAACAAAAATTAACTCTTTACCCCCCAAAAACATGCATTCAATGCACATTTTTTAAATGGAAAAAATTTGATGGAATGGCATTAGATGCAATGACCAGATACCACGCTTCATACATTGTATAGTGAAAACTGAAGAGAACAATGTTGCCACTTGCAACTTTGGTTTCAACACATACCAGTTTGGTATCCGTCTCCCCAACTCACCGGCTGTGCTGACTACACTGGCGTTTCTTTGTTGTGAGAGCCAAGGACAGTACCACAGCAGCAAACTATTCTCCCCTCCTTGACCATCAGTGCGGGAGAGCCCTGGGTACTTCCGACACACAATGCAGGATCCTTTAACCTTGATTCCTGGTCTTACGTTTCCTATTCTCGAAGGTTCATGAAAGTAGCGGTCTTTTGCTGAAAAGGTCACGGGCACCTCCCTCCTTGCGATCCTTTTCGGTCTTGCCATCTTTCGCCTTGTATTAAACTGCCATCTTGGAACTGCTCCTTCCTCATGTGCCTTGCTCAGTCTGCTTTCGTGCTCCTCCTTTTATCCATGTGGGGGAAGTGTAATGGAAGTCAGTTGTGTTTAATGGTTAACACTAATTGCCTGACCCTGCCTGACCATTGTATTGGGACATGTCAGGTATACGGTTCGGGTGTTAGTCCGTTTTCTCTCACAGTGAGCTGTCCATGAGAAAGTGTTCATGTTGGGAAAGGGGGGGTGGTTTAGTTCCTAAGTAGCCTACTTGGGGTAAAGGTGTTACAGGGAAGGGGATACAGTATCTCGCCATCCGGTGTCCCACTTCCACTCCCCTCCCCTCCCTGAATGTCCCTCACCCAGGTGATCCTCCCGCACTGGTCCACCCCAGGAACTGGATCCAAAAGCGATGTCTGTATCCTGGCAACCTGGATAACAGACCCCCTGGGACTAGTGGGTGAGACACCTTCAGGTTTCTCACAGGTCCCAGACGCTTCTCTGATGGCCCCTGGTCTCCTCGTTACCGCTGCACTGAGCAATATTTCCTCTGATGCTTGCTTTCTCTTTGTTAGGGTCCCAGACCCTTCTGTGGATGTCAGTAGCCTTTGTCTCTCCACTGTGTCAAGGAAGATTGCTTCTTATTCCCAAGTTATTCTCTTCAGGGTCCCATACCCTACTCTCCTTATGTCCTTTAACTTAATTGATATTATTGGACCTCTGAAAAGCCACCTTCGGCTCTGTGTCAACCCCTGGGTCCCCTCCTGTTCTTGTGTATCTCCTTTTACCTCTTTCGGGGCTCTGGTACATTACCAGGACTTCCTGGGACCGGGGTACACTTCTCCGGCTCTGTCTGTTTCTCTCTTCTGCACTCGTGGCTGTGCAGCGTCTTCCTGGCTTCGGCATTTGGTCCCCCACCATTCAGTGGGCGGAGAACTTCTTTGGTGTCTTCTTTCTGCTCTGCGCTTCGCTCCAGTTGCCGGCCCGCTTTTGAATCCCCCAAGCTGGTGAATTCGGCAGCCGGCTGCTTTTCCCCCAGAGCACCGTATACTGCTGTGCCCGTCAACGCTGTATCTTCTATCGACTGCATTCGGCTCCGTGGCCATGGCTTGACTCATGTCATAGTCCTTTGTTTCTTTTTTATACATTGTATCCAGTTCCTTGCATGTAGATTGGCAAGTCCTTATTTGTTACTGACTTGATCCTCACGCCTTTGGGGCCACCTCGTTTCAGTGTTATCACAGTCAAATATCTTTGTCTCCTCTGTTCTTCATCATCCTAGTACTTTTTGTTTTAGGTCCTATGTTAAAATGATACATAGGTTTACTTTCAAAGTAGTGGCTCTAAGCATTAGGGAGGGTTAGGGAATGTGGGGGAGTAACTATTTTTGATGAGTTATACCCCAGGTGATCGTCCTCATCTCCAGAGGGGGAGTTCCTCCTCATGAGGTTCTCCTGCATTAAACCACCCCTAGGGGGACTATTGGTTAGCAGCTGCACCTCTCTAGCCTCATGGGAAAGGGCTCTGCCCTGGGGAGAAGTGACAACACATTGCAGGTATCTGCCCACTTTACAGCCCCAATCACAGATGCAGCTCTGTGCCATGTGCTGCACCTGGGAGCTGCTAGCCCCAAGGGCCACAGCAACTTGTCTTGTCTTTCAGTCCACTGCCACACCTGGAACGTCATCTGTGCCTGCCAAACCTGGCACGTCTGTGCCCCCAACGTCGGCTGGGCACAACCGCGAGGCAATGCCTTGCCACACGGCACCTCACAGAGTGTTAGGGTCCCACTGACAGGATAGTCCTGTGCAGCGACAGAGTGGCGAACCCTTGCTGCTTTCAGGCCGCCATCTTGGTCACACCCGCGCAAAATAGAACTTCTATTATCGAAGGATGGTTTATGCTTAGATTCATTAACCAAAATGCAGTTCCTGGGTTCCAGCAGCCGCTCAAAAGCCCAGGTCCACATATCTTTATGGGAAAAAGGGGGTGTTTTAATTATTCATATTCTGGGTTGTTTTAAGTGTTTCTTTAACTTCTTTCCAAATGTCAGTTGTCTTATCCCTTCACCTTCTTTGTAGGGTCCTGTTCCAGGGATCGCACACCACCCAAATCAAGATGTGGGCGACCACTGTAATGAGAGAGGGGTCACTAAACTTCTTCCCCACAACCTCTCACTGTTCTTTAGTTGGTGGCCTGTGTTGGAGGTACCATTAACACTCTTGCTTCTTAGGACCCCTTCTCTGCTCCCCCTTTCTACTAAATTATACATTTCCTTACTTTGAACCCCTTTTACCTCCCTGCTAATTTGCCATGTGCTTTTACCTCTTTTTAGTAGCCTGCCCTGACTGTCTCATCTTCTCCTGCTCCACCAATGTCTCTACTACCTTCTCCAATGTGTCTACTACCTCCTCTTAACAATGCTCTACAATCTACCTTCTCTGCGAACTGTGGTCTTACCACCTCCTTCTCTGATGAGGTTACAATCTCCTCCTATTGTTTCCACCCCTCCAACTGATATTTTTCCTCCTCCCCTGTATCATCACCTCCTCTTGATATCTTTCCTTTTCACCTCCTACTCCTTTTGTCCCACAGCCACCTCTTGATTCTTTGACATCTCCCCCTTTACTCTTACGTCCTGTCCCCTTTCCTCCATACTGTATGGGCGTCCCTCGCGTGGGACGAGAGATGGAACCTTTTTCACCAGAAAAATCTTCTTCCCCTTTAAATTTAGAGGCGTGCGGGGGCGCGGCCCTGGGAGCATGCACTCTCCTGACTCTGGCCACCGGCACCACTCCCCAGTCCCCTTTTCCGCATCGACTGGAACTGGCCGATTTCACCAGCGCTCCTGGGTTTGGCATCAGCCATGTAATACCACGCGCTCTTCCCCAGATATTTTATCTTTTTTCTTTTAGATACTTGGTCCTCCGATGCCATGCTCCTCCCCAGCGCATGTCGATTTTGGCAGGTGTCCAGCCTGCTAGGGGCTCTTCCCCCACTTCAGACCCCCACACCCTTTGCCTCCGCTGCCTTGGCTCCGACCATGGCTGGTTGGGTTGTTCTGCATGCAATGCCTTGACACCACTGGCACTGAAGAACAGGCTAGCTAGGTGGAGGGAGCTCTTCCAGAAGTCGCCTCCGGAGGACCTAAAGGACTTTGTCAAACATTGCTCGAGGCCAAAAGCAAGGCCTTTACACATCATCGTACCCCGCAAGGGCGACTCTTTCCAAGGAAGCGCCTGACCGGGAGGAACCTCCCGGGTTCTAGCACCAGCACACAGTACCGAGGCTAGTCCAGCTACCGGTCTCACGGCCAAGGGGGTCTCCGGATCCTTCCGGTATCAGTGCTGAGGGACCGCAAGGTTCTTCTACCGGGGTTACCCCTGAGTGGCAATGCCCTAGTACCGGCATCATGTCCGAGGGTGCACCTTCACGCAGCACTACCGGCAGCTCTGCCAAGGGCAATACGCCTTCCAGGCACCGGGCTGAGGTGCGGCATAGGCGGCTTTATGTTCCAATACCAAGCTTTTTGGACGGGGCTGGTTCCAGCGAGCCAGGCAGCATGACTTTGGCACGCAGCTCGACAAAATGGCTGCCGCGCCAGACAAGATGGCCGCTCGTCCGATATGTCCTCTAGCAGAGCGGGTGGAGGAACGAGACACAAGGTGGGACTGGTGTCAATCGGGTACGTGGCCTACAGCTTATCCATCAGCAGTGCTGGGTAGGTTCCCTCTGCACCTCAGGCAGAGTGCGCCCCAGCAGCCCACAGCCACTCCGTCAATATCACCTGCCACCTCTTCAGCCTCAGAAGACAGGTTCTTCGAAAGATTTCTGGTGCTGATGCGAACACCCCAGATGGGGTCCATCCTTCGGGATACCGGTACCCACAGTCATTCCTCCAATAGCTCCGGTGCCACAGGCCCCAGCACTGCCCGCACCGGCTCCTGTTCCTGACCCTCTGCCCGCTGCAGTACAGACGGCTACACACCAGCCTCCGCAACAGCCTCCAGCTCCGGTCACCACACAGCAGCCCACAGCGCCCAGTACCCCTCCACCAGTTCTGGACCCTCCTAGCGCTCAGGTGGATACAGATGAGGACGACGACGCCGACGTGCTATCTTCAGCCAAGGCCTTCCACAAACGACTTGCAGCCCTGGCAGAATACCTAGGCCTTCCTCAGCCCGAGGTGGAACAGCCCGAGGAGGGAGTCTTGGCAGAAGTCCTCACCTTAAGGCCCCCGTCCAAGACGGGGATCCCGATGCTTGTTGCCCTGTCCAAGAAGGGGTGGCTGAAGCCGCACTCGGCCCAACCTGTCAATAGGTGCTTCGACTCCAAGTACAGGCAGTTGAAGGGGAATACATTCTTTCTTTCGGCTCATCCTCAGCCACACTCCTCAGTGATCGCTGCAGCGTCACTCCATTCTAAGCCTCAGTCGTCATCGGCCACCACGTCCTCAGCGCTGTTAGTCAAGGAGGAGATGATCTTGGAGGTGTGCGGGGAAAAGCTGTACTCCAACACCTCCCTGCACCTGCGTCAGGCTAACGCCGATGCCATGCTGGCAGCCATTAACCAAAGGCTCTGGTGGGAAATTGCGGACTTCCTCCCGCAACTTCCGCCACAAAGCCAGGCTCACGTCAAAGCGGGATTAGGAGAAGCCAGGCTGGTAGCACAGGACATCATGGAGTCCGCAGTGGCCCATATCGATACCTCTGGCCTGGCAATCTGCATTGCCACGGACATGAGAAGGATGGCCTGGCTCCGGGATGCCAAGTTTAACCCGGACGTCCAGGAGCACATATTGGACCTTCCATTCGAGGGTAATGACCTCTTCCACTCCACCACAGATGAAGAATTAGATAAAAAGAACAGCAGCTCACAAACCGCCAAGTCTTTATCTATTCTTAAGAAGGCCACGCCCAAAGCGTACACCCAG